>NC_140590.1:396794285-397486374 GCF_964204655.1 Triturus cristatus
AGGTTTACAGTACCATCAACGATTTGGTTTGGATACACATTTGTAAAACTTATATTGAGAAACTGCTCCACTCAGCTTTTGCACAAGTACCATTTGTCTGCACGATAGAATAGCATCTGTCTCTAATTAACTTGTATTACTCGTGCTAATTTGTTTATGTAATGTCGTTTAATTTGAATTTTAAATGCATTGGTATATTTTTATCTCATTTATGGATTGCAAAAAAATCCGAAAAAAGATGGATTTGATTTGAAATAAACATAAATCTTTCCTTTTCAGTTGCCACTTGCCACCACATCCATATGTTCACTATTTTCTGGTTTGCATTGCAGCTTGTAGACCCCCGCCTCAGTAAGGAGATGCAAACAGAAGGACAGACAAACGCGGAGAGGAAGAGCAATGGAATCTCGGATGACATTGGTGATAGTCAGCAAGAGAACGAAGACTATATTAAGAGTGACTATGACAGAGGCCATCTGACCCCTGTAGCAGATCAAGACTCCTATGATGATAAAAAGGCCACCTGCACCCTCACCAATGCCGTGCCAATGATTAAGAACTTCAACAGAAGTGGATGGAAAACGTATGAAAATAAGGTTCGAGGGGTCAAGAATTGTGCTCGAATGTATGTGCTGAGGGGCGTCATCCCAGGAAAAAACTACCTCAATCGTAGAGTGAACATTCCGGCGCAAGTGTGGGGAGCCTACTGCTGTGTTGATGCAATGGGAAAGCCAATCAAATCTGAATATGAGATAGGGGAAAACATAGACGGTGGCAAAACCTACGCAATTTCTATTAAACAACTTCGAAAAGCGATTGCTGAAGTATTCGAAATGAAACGACCCAGCTTGTTTGTTGCAGATTGTAAATAAAGCGTAGAGTAGGAACTGGACGAAAATGAGTTCTGCGTAAAAACGTATGGGTTTAGAATGCAGCACTGTGTAATCAAAACTAATCAAAGAACGCTTTCCAAAATCGGTATGATGAAAAAAAACAAGCTCTCACTTTCTCTCATCCAACAGTAAACGACTCCACAACTTTTCACGGCACACCATTTAAGGCACAGGCCGAGAACACTAAATATTTAGGGCTCCTGCAAGATTGCTGGAAAATCAGCGCCTGGACTCCCTTTCTGTTTCTCGAGGATCCACAGGTCAAAACACAAGCCACTGAAGGCAGGGAATAAAGTGTGTGCTCATCTGTCAAAGAGTACAGTTTGAGAGGGGTGAGCTGACACCTTGCCAGCAGGAAAGGACCACACAGAATTACCAAAATTACTATGATTACTTCAGTGTAATTGAAATTCTGTCTGCCCAGGCCTAAGTAAGAGTGGCTCTCCAAAGGAGATGGTGCGCTCTGGCGGCCACATACTTAATTAGGAGAGAGGAGCAGGGCTATTTTCTTTGCCACGTCACAAGAAAAGATAAACAGAGCAGAAAAAGCAACATTTTAAAGGAAATAGCCTAGCAAGGTAACATTCAAAACCATCGCGCTGGTACCACTTCAATTACTCACAACAAGACTTGTCTGACTCAATACAATATACCATGCAGTGCACTGTGCTGTCTTTACTGAGCCAGCACCCCAATAACCATAGGACCCATCTCCTGCAAATCTGTTAGAGATGCCCTGGAATTCCCGGAGGGAAGCATGCAGGGTTCATATCCTGCACCTGCTTCATGCTCCAAGCACGAGCTACTGAAAGCCAATCCCGGCCATGCATTACTATGTGAATGACAGAGACAAGCCTTCAGCACCTTGAAGAGGGCTCCTACCCAAGACGGATGCCTCTCTCCCGCCAGACATCTGACCATTTATAGAAATATAGAACCCCGAGATCTCCCAACACCCAACTCCCTCTTCAACTGTGGACACACTGGCCAATGTATCTCTATCAGTAAGAGACAGCATAAGAGAGGCCTGATGGTTATTGCTGTGGAGTGTGGAGTCAGTCTCCTGATACCAGGATCTCTCAAATGGCCAGCTCCAAAGTGCACGCGCATGCTTCCTAACACTACCGTGCCACGATCCCTTCAAACATTCCCTTTGCAATGACCTCAGTGCCTCTCGTGTTACCTCCTATCTCTCTCTCATTCCTCTCCCCAATGCCTCGCTATCGCTCACACCTACATGATACTAGTGCCTGGAAGGACCGCTTCATCCTCAAAGCTCCTCCATGGCTTCCTTGACCTTGCCTCTACTGTCCTATCTCCTAGTTTCTATGGGGCAGATCTATATTGGAGATGCGCCACTTTTACGCCGCCATTGCGTCACTTTTGTGACGCGGCGGTGTAAACCCTGCGCCACGTTGCGCCATATTTACATCGTGACGCATCTATGGAGATGCGTCACGATGTAAAGCCCTGCGCCATGTAAAACCTGCGTCAGGTTTCACGTGGGCGTGTCGACAGAGGGGGGGGCGTTCCGTCGCAGGAACGCCCCTGAAAAGTGACTCAGTCAAATCTATAAGATTTGACTGAGTCACTTTCCCAACGCTGATGCGCCAAAACCCTGCGCCTGCTTGAAGCAGGCGCAAGGCTTGACGCACTATGTTAGGGATAGGGTAGGTTGGAACAGTGCTGGAGTTGCGTCGCGCTTGCGACGCAACTGAAGCACTGCGCCAACCTTACGCCATCGGATGCGTCACGCATCTGTTTATTCCTGCGCCATGATGCGCCGCATTGTAAATGCAGCGCATCATGTGTGGCGCAAGGGTAAACTTGCGTGACGCATCATTCCTGGCGCATCCTTGCTGATTTGCAGGGATGCGCCAGGAAACCTAAATCTGCCCCTATGTTCCATCTCTCCTGTCCGCTTATTTGCACTTCAGGGTGCTTTTATGGAGCCATGCAGCGCTACAGAATTAAGCAAAACATGTACTGCAGCACCCACACTCGACACAAAAACATATACCTTATTAGAACTTTGGAATGTTGGGAGCTCCATTGAAGACAATGCAGTGCTCCCTGTTTCTACAGGCCAGTAAAGGCCCGCAGAGCAACATTCCAATGTTTTATAAAGGCCTCTCGGAGCCCGAAAGGATTTAAATCCCCTTGAGCTTTGAGAAGCCTTTGTTTTATTTGTTAGAATATTCTTCCTTCTTGTGTCAGAATGTTCTAATAGCCCTATAGCCGTTCGTAGCAGAGTTATACCAGCTATTAAAGTCCCGCTCCCTTGTTAAAGTCCCACGCCTTCCGCTCGTGCCTTTAAGGCGGGAACGGGCCTTTAATAGCCGGTATAGCCTGCTACGGCAGACTATAAGGCTATAGCATAGTACAGACATCAAATACATCTAGCTCAAAAGAAAGATGCAATCCACGTCTACGAAATGTACTTATGAATAAACATATGCACAAAGCATTGCAACCAATCGATCGCACATTATTTAGTACTCAAATGCCATCTCTAGTGCAGTATTTTTTATTTATATATAGCGCGAACATTGCTTTGGCCACGATAGCGCTTCACAAGAGAACACGAGGTGCATATCTACAAGGCAGCGGTATAAAATTATCGCCGCTTTTGAGGCCGTTTTCGGCCGAAAAGCGGCGATAATTTTATCGCTATATCAGCAAGGTCACGCTATTGCGTGAAACCTTGCCTTAGAGCGTGAATTCCTAACGCCCATCTTTGCATCTCTAATGAGATACAAAGTGGGCGTTCCTCCCCTGGATAACCTCTGTTATCGCTACTTTCCTTATGCCTGCTTTGAAACTGACTTAGCCATGATATCCTATGGAAGGTGGATATCATGGCTAAGTATGTGAGGCCCTATCAGCTAGCTATCGCCAAACTTCATGGGATTATCTCTGGGTTTCCAGCGATAATCTCACGTTTGGCAGTTTGTGCTAGGATTTTTATCGCTTTTGAGATAAGCGTTGCTAATAGCACGCTATCTCAGTGATAAAAATCCATGCTAGCCGGCGATAATTATCCTAGCGCTAAGTGTGCTTAGCGATAATTATCGCCGGTTGTTGCTGATATGCCCAACGAGTTCGCTAAAAGATGGCAATTATAACTCAGTGAAGAACAGAGCAAGTGAAAACGGCCAACAATTAGAAGAATCGGTCATGGTCTTAGAAAAAGTGAGTTTCAATAAAGAAGATTCTGATTTTCTTTTTAAAGTTGGCTACACAGGGGGACTCGTGAGGGCTGGTGGAAGAGACGCCTAAATTCTTGTGGCACTTCCACAGTAGGAATGTGTCACATAGCGTTTATGTTTGAATGTGGGAGGCTGAAAGAACTACAAGCAAAACACAACACCATCGCACAAGAAAAATGCACACAACAATCAAATCAACATGGTAACTACAGCAAAAATACACGTACCCCACCTAAAACAATACAGGGTAGAACTATGGCGACAACAATGCCTCGGACAACAATGCTTTGTCATCGTCACTAAAATTACTCACATTAAACCGTTTTGACTACTTTATTTTCCATGGTAAAGTCAGAGTTCAAGGGGAGTTACCAGGGGCTACAAAGTGAGGGGAAATGGGCAGATTAGAGAGTTCTGGAAGAATACTCTCCCTCTGAGCTCTGAGCATTAATGTATTCCACTGCTTGAAAATGTACCTTGCACCTTTAACCATCCGACTCTACAAAGAGGACAAAGGTAAATAAAAAATACGGCGAGTGCTGCAAACAGAAAAGACAACATTATACTTTCGAATAAAGCAGCACCTCAACACAGATACAAAACACTATGGGCCTGATTCACAAAGGTAAACTTACACTGTAGTGTAAATGTACAATTATTTTAGGGGTAACTGGCATAATTCTCTCTAGAGTAATTACTCATAATTGCTGTAAATTGACATGTAATTAAGTGCAAAACGCAATCTAGCACATAGCGCTATTTTCTTAGTGAAAAATGCACCCTTGCGTCCCAAATGGGCCGAGGATGCACTTTGCTGTAAGAAAATAGCACTAAATGCTTCAGGACACGAACAACAGAAGCCTGCAGCTATGCGCTCACTCGTAGTTTATTCCTGCAGTGCTCCTGCAGTAGGATTTTTGTCCCAAATGAATCCTTTTTACTCAAGTTGGCATATTCGTGTAATTTATGTAATTTCGCATCACAAGAGTAACGCGTAATTACAGCCATATTTCCGATTACCCATATGTAATTAAAATGTTGCCCATGCCTAGTTTTTTTGCTATTCACACACACATTCTACGAGTAGTATCTCTAGGACTGTGGGGTCTCTGTATTTGTGGCGGAGACTCTGCACATAAAAGGATAGGACAGGTCTATCTTTTTATGCGCAGAGCCTCAGCCAGAAGTGTGGAGACTCCCCAGTTGTAAACATACTACTCGTAAAATTCATTTCTGAATAGCAAGAAATCGTAAACCTACACTAATGCGTAATTTTACATTTGTGATCAGGCCCATTGGGTCAAATCATACCGCCCTCCCCTCTACAGCTTCCATGCAACAGAAACACATATAAACAAAACTGTTTTCTCTGACATGCTCAGACTCACTACACCGTGCAATAATGTAAAGAGGCCACTTGTCCAAAACGAGTTTGTGCTTTTTTAAAATGTATATCCTCTTGGGTCAAGAGTCCTGGTGCAATTACACGTTAGAGAGAGGTTCTGCTCCTTGCCTATTTCCGAATGGAAAATCAGTCCATTTGAGTTTTGGAGCGGCCCCATTTGGCGGCACTGTTCTGTATAATCAAACTTGCAAACGCTCAGTTGTCTTTACCCGAATGCTCCGCTCCTGATTTTTATTCCATCTTTTCTAAACTAAACTAAGAACAGCTTTTCGAGAATATTCCTCTGCCCATCTTCGGGCGCACCACCAGTTTAAAGACTCAATGTATGCTTTGATAAAGCTGGGGAAGGAGGAGCTCAATAGAACAGCGCGAGCTACGATTTACCACCATCAACAGCAAGGAAGGGCCGGTAGTAAATAGGACTCGAATGGTTTCATTTATGGACCCAGGACGATGAAGGCTATCGATAAAGCTCTTCCAGCCACTAATTACCTTACTCTGTAATTATGTGCAGGAGTAATACAACAATTCCAGTGGTTATTTTTAGGAATATTACAATTTAGGAAACAATCCGTTGCACCTGTGTCTTCCCTAAACACACGTGTATGGTTTTTGAATGCAAAATGGTGCAGTTACTGTGTCCTATGAGTGCCGTGAAACGGTGGAGGTTGCCCATGAGTGACCAACAGATCTGCTCTGGAGGGCAAGAGATTAGTTGAAGTTTTCTACTGCTGGTTGAGTCCTGATTTGACTGTTGAGGTGGGATAGGCAGCAGGTCCTTTAGGATATATTTTTAGGCCTCGCCAGCTGTACAGCATGGCTAAAACACATTGGCAAAGCAAATAGCTCTTGCATAAGCGAGACCTATTGCTTGTTGGCAATGTTTCTCAAGTCACATTAGTTGAATAATGCAACCAAGAGTTACTCATCTTCCTGATTACTTAAAAAGTATTGGCAGAAAAGGGTTCTACAAAGACAATGAATGTCAAGTTTTATTTGAATGTGATAAAGGGGAAATTTGCATTTGAAATTGTAATACCTACAGCATACGGTTTCAGTATTGTGGGGCATACTACTCTCTCAAATTATCTTTGTTTGTAACAAATTTCAAATATGAAATTGTGTGTGATTTTAAAAATACATTTAGTCTGCGCATAAATTGTTCTTGTCATGCCAAATGATTATGTGGTATCCTAAGAATGTTGGGTTGCTGTGAATGTGGGGTCTCCAGTGTTCTGTTTCTGTGGGTTTAATGTTATAATTCTAATGGTTGGAGGAGAGAAACATGAGAGATCAGAGGTGGAGGCTCGATGGATGGGATCTTTGGGAGAAACTTGCTAATAAACAGTTGTTTGTACACAACTTCATCTGGTGGTGTCATCATCTTTACATTGGTGACAAGCACAGACTACAGAAGATTCAACAACTACTGACTATAACTGCATCTGGCGTTTGCTTATCACCGGATTAGATTGCATCCTCAGTCTCAAGAGCTAACCTCTTTTGTTACGCCTTTTGGCACTTACAAGTTTGTAAGGATGCCTTTTAGTCTTATTTTGGCAGCTTCAGTTTTTCAAAGGCCAATGGAAAGTGTTTTGAAGGGCATTGAAGGAGTAAACATTTATCAAGATGATGTGATGGTATATGGGTAAGATTGGACTGAACCCGATACAAGGCTAGATGAAGTTTTGCTGAGGTTTAAAGCCAGTGGTCTTACTTTGAGGTCAGAGAAATGTAAGTTTAATGTTTCAGAGATTGAATATGTCATAAGATTATACCAGGAGGTATATATCCCAGAGATAAGTAGGTAAATACAATTAAAAGAATACCTAGTCAAGAGAAACAGGATGAATTGGTAAAATGTTTAGGTATGGCAGAGTGGTATAGTTAGTTTATTCCACGTTTTGCTAAGAAAAGTAAAAACTTGAGACAATTGTAGAAGAAAGGCATGGAGTTTATCTAGAATCAAGGTTATGAAGATAAGTTTTGTAACCCTAAATGAATATTAGAATATGTGGTCAGTGAAAGTAGCTTTGAGCCTGGCGTGGATACTTTTCTGATGACAAATCCCAGCTCCAAAGGTTAGGGGCAGTTTTGTTAAAGAGATCTGGTGGATAGATGAAAACTATTTTGTTTTTATCACTTGGATTGAAAGGAGCAGAGAACAACTATTTAGTCATTGAGGAAGAAGCTTTGGCAGTTTTGGGGTAGTTAGGAAGTTTTATGGGGAAATCATTTTGAGATAAAATCGTATCACAAGCCATTGAAGAAGGTGTTCTCCAAGAGAGGGTTGAAAATGATCTCTAGTAAAATTCACAGGTGCGTGGTGGCTCTGCAATAATTAGATTTTTCTCTACCTTACATCCCTGGAGCAACTAACTCTACAGCAAATTGTTTTTCAAAGTTGTGTAATGGATGTAGCCTTGCAGCTAGAGCAGTTGACGTCGAAGCTGGGGAACCAGGTTCGAGTCTCGGCCATGACGCTCAACATCCTGTGATTCTGAGCAAATCACCTAATCTCCCTGTGCCTAAGAAAAAATGAATATGTCCTTGTGTAACAAAACTGGTGCTATGTAAAACGCTCTGATACTCGTTTTATTGGGTCTAGTTCGCGCTATATAAAACTTCCCCCCCCAAAAAAAAATGAGGAACTGATCTCTGATGGTAATTTATTTGAAGATGGTACTAATAAGGAAGATGTAAATCTGCGTGAGGTTACAAACAGAATTGTGTAGGAAGATAAGTGGAGAAAAACATTGGAGGAAAATACAATTTTTCATAAAGTAGTTTTGATGTTGAAGGATGGTTGGAAAGATTGGGAGGATAAGCAAGTCAGGGATGAAGAGATTAAAGCATTCTGTAATTTGGAGGATAAACTTTCTCTCAAAGATGATTTGATTATGAGAGGTGATAGACTTGTACCTTCTATGGCTTTGACACAATGCTTGATGGATAGGGCTC
The DNA here is from genome assembly GCF_964204655.1 of Triturus cristatus. NCBI lineage: Eukaryota > Metazoa > Chordata > Amphibia > Caudata > Salamandridae > Triturus > Triturus cristatus. The sequence goes on from NC_140590.1 coordinate 396,802,754, forward strand.
ATGGGAACAATCTTGGAATATTGAAAACATAGGAGAGGATCACACAGGTGTATGGGTAAGACAGATGTATTGGTGGCCAGGAATGGATTTGATGATAGAGAGGCTGGTAAGAAATTGTGTAGAATGTCTTACAAGTGATACAGTGTCAAAGTATAGAAGTCAGCCCTTGGTTTTATACAAACAAGCAACAGGGCCATTGGTAGATATTGCCTTGGATATAATAGGTCCTTTTAGGATCTTATTTGTGGATAAGTACATTATAACTAGGGGTGGATGGAACTCGAGTTTTACCCTGTGGAATTCCGCAGAGTTACCTAAAAACTCAGTAAGATTCCTCGGAGTTATGATTTTCCTGTGACAGAACAGAACGCAAGTAAACTCCATTTTGCGCCTTGTGTGACAAATTATGAAACACTGCTATGACATACCAGTACACTACACATGGCTAAACAGCACCATGAGACAAAAGGGTTGGTCACTTGTAGCAATAGATAGAAACCTAACTATGCCAATGAGCTTATTAATTGGTCACTGGTCTGGTCTAGACTTACAAAATATTATTTATTTTCCTTTTTATACAGTGAGTCCCCAAACTCCTCAGCAGTGCATATACATATAACAGTGAAAAATCAAAGATCTATTCACATCAAAAATAAGACATATTTTTATCTATACATGACACCTCGTCAAGCACAAAAAAAACCAAATACAAATACAGTGTAGCAAAGCACACATATATTCAATGTTCCTATTCCATTAGGAACCTTCTCACGTCCAAGTTTTTTATGCAAATATATGGCTGCGACTTCTAAATATCAAAGGCAATCCATATTAGGAGTAGTGCTTCGTGGTGACATCCATGAGGGAACATCCTATCCTTGAAGATTGCGATATCTCCTGTAACATATATTAGGTTTAATTTTTTAAATCAGACTCCTCCAATAAAAATAGGTCAAAACGTTTTGGCCCTTGTATTCGGGCCTCTTGCAGACATAGGAAGTAGAGGAACATTGTTCCTAAAATGTGAAGCAAAGCCGGATGTTTCGGGCTAGCAGCAAATGATCATGGGTCTGCTGATCATGTTGAGCAAATGTGTAGGAAAAAGCATCCACTATGGATAGGTCTCATCCGCGTCTGTGTAGTACGGTCCTTGTTAGAGCTCCGTGGTCCGATCTTGCTCAGGATTATTTTTCTTTGGTATCCACCTCGCAGACATCCATCTCTAGACTGAGATCTGCCACAGTCATGGGCCGATTCTGAAACCAGTACACCGTCCTACTCAAGCCTCGCACACTCGCCTCACCACTGGAGACCTCGCACCCATTCCAAGGCTGTTTACGAATGAGCAGCATTCACCAAATGCCATGCTTCATTCAAAAAGGGTGTGTTTCAAACAAAACAAATCACAAAAAACAGCTCTGTCTGAAAACGATTCCCTGGGGGATTGGTGTAGGTGCCTTAGTAAAGTCCAAACTACACCTTTACATTGATTTTTGCATGCCAGCTCCCCCGAACCATTTTGCGAAGCTCGAGGGAGCGCCTTCTCTGCTTGTTCAGTTTTATGCATGGCCGCGCCTTGCTAGACCTGAAGCGCTCCAGTGACAAAAGGGGCTTTACCAATGGTGGTCCCTCTTCTGTGTCTTTACCCGAACAACAAGATATAAAGCGTTAGGAGTAGTGTTGCAATTATTGCTTCAACACAGACCTGACTGTGCTTTTATCAATCACAATGCGGAGCTGCAAGCACTACATTTCACAGCTTTGCCACAGCATCGCACGAGGCATGCTCCCATCTTTGGGGATAGGACAAGGTCCCTGGCAGGCTCCAATGAAATACTTTTAAGCACTGATCCACTCCTTGAATAATTAATATTCAGAGGGTTCAGCCAACAATTATAGGTGTTCTAGAGGGAAAATACCTTTGAAGAAGTAAGTGCAGGTGACCCGTGGGATTGGACGCATTCCCTCTCTTGCCTAACAACTGCCATTTAAAAAACAATTCACGTTCTTTATGTACATAATCAACCTGTAGAGTGTGACTAAACTAGGGGTGGGCTTTAAACTCCGCCACGCCGTCGTTCATGGAGTTTTTGCCAAACTCGCCGTTCCAAGTAGAGCACAGAGTGGGCAAACTCCGCAAACTTTGCTGGCAGAGCGAAGTTTACTGCCCACCCCTGATTATTGCATGTATGGATATGTATACAAGGTGTCTCTTTCCTGTAGGCAATTGGGGAACAACAACCAAGCGCACTGGTGAGCAATTCAAAGTCTTGTTTGAACAAATCACAAAGTCCAATATAAATGACGTTTCACTCTCCAAGGTCCCGCCGCCAAAGACCTAGTCCTCAAAAATGAATTCTACAAATGGAAAGGAGTGTCAATGTATCCACTATGGTATCCAATCAATTATTGTTTTTCGAGAATCAAATCCATAGGCAAACTAATTTCATATGTGTTTTCCATTAATGAATTCAAAGGAAAATCATAGCTCCAAAATATAACAGTATCCAGTCGTCAGCCAAATATAACAATATCCAATCGTCAGCCTGCGCGTTTCGGCCTCACTTGGACGTCATCAGGGCTCCAATGTATCTCCTAAGCATTTATCCTTACACTTCATTTGCGCAACCCATACAAGTGGAAAAGATTAATCTCTTGCCAGAGTGTCTTTTACTTTGGTCTTCCTGCCACGGCCTGGCCTGATTATACACTTGTATGGGTTGCGCAAATGAAGAGAAGTAGATGTATTGGCATAGATGCCTACATAAACCAATTCACTAGTGCAGAATTAAACTGAATGTGTTGATGGTATTGTGTTCTGATCCTCCTCAAAGACTCTGGGCTAACCCTGGGCGGACAACTACGCTACGCTCGCGAAGTTTGCATAGTTTGTGCTAATTCGCGCTACGCAAATTGCACGTAGCACAGTGCAAAATTACGTAGCGTAGTGTTGTTGCCATTTTTTGCTCGCTCGCGGTCCTCAACGTCATGTTGGTGACCGTGAGCGAGCAAAATGATATCCTGGCGAGACTTTTTCCTCATTCGCGATCAGCAACATCAAATTGCCGATTGCGAGCATGGAAAATAAACCTCCCGGCGAGATTCTCAACGCGGGGAGCTCAGGGTTCTCATTGCGAGTGGTCGCGTATGCTCGCGACCGCTCACGATGAGAAACCAGTCCGCGTTGAGAAAGCTGCCGCTCGAGTAAAAATCTACTCGAGCGGCAGACAACGACGGCTTGCACTGCGCAAGATGCCGGTTGCAATGATTGCACAGTGCGGACAAGCATCCGGCACTGTGCAATCATCGCGAACAGCATACTACGCGTATCTCACGTAGTGCCAAGTCCACTTCGCATAGCTGCCAGTCAACAGGACCTCAACGCGTGTGGTGTTTCTGCCGATGGTTCGTCTGTCCATGCCATTTCCTGGTAATGTCGGAGATTACTGCCTTTGTTCCTTCCTGAATCTGGACAAATTTCTGGAACTTCGATAAGGCGCATATGCGGATTTATGCGGAGGGTCACTCTGAACTTTATGCCATTCCATTTGGAGAGCGCAAGCCACCTTCGCTAATGTGCGTGAGTGCTCCGTTTTCAATGGTGCAGGCATTCTATCTCCATTTCTTTTCCAAGTGCGGTTCACGGTGATCCGCACACCGCATCATTACATCACACGTGATACATCATCACGTATACATCCTGCAGCCATCATTAAATCAGGCATCGTTCAATAGCCTGCAAAGTTTTCTTAACTTTCAAGTCAGGCATATTTGTCGTTTATGCCGATCGTGGTGATCTGCACACCAAGTGTCAATTTAAACGTCTACATGTGCCGATCTCGGTGATCTGCACAATATTTTCAATTCAAATATCTACATGTACTAATTAATTTGCGAACATTCATTTTAACCTCATTTTAATACAATTCATTATTACATGTTTTTCTCTCCTTCATTGCACATCAAATTAATTTAATTTTATATTACACATTCAAATATTATTTAATTTGTGTTCTGAGTGTGCACATAATTTACATTTTAGCAGAATTTAATATCAGCTATGTTTCAAGCTATTTCTCCACCTGCACCTTTTCTACCCAATCCAGCTTCCCCAGAAATAGACTGTAAAAAGAAATATGCTGTTTTCAGACATTGTTTAGGTACTGAAGGGCGCAACATATTAAAACATTTTCCTAAAGAAATTGTCATTGTTGGTAATGGTGAAGGTGACAATGTAGTAGATGAATATGTCACTGCCATAACTTTGGAAAGACACAAGTTCTACAAGACAGTTCAATTGCAAGGTGAATGTGCTTCAACATAAGTTGGCGCTTTGCGCATTCTTGCTTCTTCTTGAGAATACAAAGCCTTCGAAGAGGAAATAATCAAAGACCAGTTAGTCAAAAAGACCAATAACAAAAAGATTCAAGAGGCACTTCTATCCAAACCTGACATGACTTTACAAAAGGCTTTAGACATCGCTACAAGGATTGAAAGCACTTGTTCGTATATGGAGCATATGTCTTTCACCGACAGTAATAACCAAAAAGCGTGTGCAGTTAAAACAAAATATAAGCGATCTAATGACAAAGTTTAAACCAGATAAAAAAAAGTAGTAACACTATGTCTGGGAAAGTACCGGTGTGTTACAGATGTGGCAGTACTAATCACCTTGCTAATGCTATATCGTGCCCAGCCATTGATAATATATGTGTCAAGTGCTCCAAGAAAGGACACTTTTCTGCTGTTTGCAAGTCTAAAAGAAATGGACCATGGACCATTCAAGAAAGTACACAATGTTGAATCTTTAACGGAAGAACATTTTTCATCCAGGGACAAAGATGAAATCCTCACTATTGTGGATGTGGATTGTTCCAATGGTATGTGGGGTGTTAATCTATAAGGACTGAAGAGAGCTGTGTGTACAATTATTGTGAATGGTGTAAATGTACAAATGTTGGCAGATTCTGGGTCTCCATTCACTTTAATAAGCAAATCACTCTGGAAACAATCCTTTCCAAAGCAAACTCTCAATTAGTCTTGTGTACATCCCATTGGTTATGGTGGAACAATTATTGATGTTGTTAGTGAATTTAATGCTGATTTCGAATTCTGGGATAGTAAATCCAAAGGCATTGTATACGTAGCAAGGGACGATGCATGTCTTCTCGGGTGGGGAGACCAAGGTAATCTTGGTATTATCCTTGATCCCAATAACATACAGCAGGTGAGGTTGAAGAAAGATTTATTCCAAGTTCAAACTATTCAACCAATCTCCTGGGATGTGTTATATCCAGAAGTGTTTAAAAAAGAGTTGGGTCTTTTCATGGGATTCAAACACATTTTTCATTTACATGATTAAATTAACAAATGGTGCCCCTAGCTTTAGCTTTACAATCATACTTAAAGAAAGAATTAGATAGATTGTGTTCAAGTAATGTAATCAAACCTATTGAATCTTCTGATTGGGTGTCTCCTGTGGATCTGGCCAAAAAGGCTAATTGCAATCTACGCATGTGTGGAGATTTACGTGATTTAAATAAGAACATATGGATTGATTAGCATCCCCTTCCTAACATCACACAGATGATATCCACTCTCAAAGGTGCCAAGTTCTTCAGTTTATTAGATATGTCATCTGCATATCATCATATCGAATTACATTCTGAATCAAGGCACCCAATTGCTTTCATCACTCCTGAGGGCCTTTTCCAATGTAAGCACATGCCCTTTGGTCTGGGCTCTGCGTCTGCCATATTTCAGAGAGTGTTTGAAAGTATGTTCAAAAGTATGCCTGGGATCATGGCCTTTCAAGATGATGTTTTGTTGTATGGCAACGATCAAAGTCAGCACAATAACAGATTTTTCCAGGTGTTATCTTTGTTAAAATTAAAGGGTGTCACCCTTGGCATTGACAAATATAAACTTAATTGCACTACTGTGGACTACTTAGGGTATATGTTGTCTGCTAATGGTGCAACCCAAACACAGCTTGGTTAAGACCATTGAAGATTTCTGAATCCCAAGTGACAAGGATCTGTTAAGGTCTTTTATGGGCCTCATTGAATTTGATTTCCATTTTATTCCCAATTGTGCATCTTAGACTTACAACATTAGATCTCTTCTCAAGAAGAACGTCCGTTTTTCTTGGAATGATGAATGCACTAAGGAACTTAATTTAATCAAACATGAAGTAGCCCACGCTATTCCTCGTAAAGAGTTTGATACTTGGGGTAAAACCATAATTATGACTGATGTCAGGCAAAAAGGTTTAGGAGCTGTCCTTTGGCAAAATAGAGATGGCAAAGATGAAGTAGTTGCATTTGCCTTGAAGAGTTTGCATGAAGCTGAACCTTCTTACTCTGTAATTGACAGTGAAGCTCTTGCATGTTGGTGGGGCATCTCTCATTTCAAGCATTACCTGTATGGTTCAAACTTTTGTGGTATGTGTTGACCATAAACCACTTATCGACCTGTTCACTACTAAAGGGGGAGGGAATGCCACCCCTAGAATTGCGAGATGGCAATTCAGACTTATGCAACACAATTTTAGCATTGAGTATGTACTAGGAAAAAGAAATCTCATTGCTGATTGTTTATCTAGGTTACCCTCTAACAACAACAAGTTTGTTGAAGCAAAGAATGCTCATGATGATTTCGGATTGGTGTGTTGTGTTATTGATCAATCTGAGAATGCCATTTCAGAGAGAGAGTGGAGAGATGCTTCTGAATGTGATCAGGAATTTTAGGAAATGTTGAACATTTTATGTCAAGGATGGTCTCACAACATTGATTAACATAATTGTGCCTACAAGTACAAGCATGTTTTCAATGAGTTATCCATGGTGAATGGTTTGTTGTACAGATCATCACAATTAGTTGTTCCTGAAGCCATGAGGAACAAGGTTCTTACATAAGCTCATGAAGGTCACATAGGTATGCATGCCATGAAAAGAAGGGTAAGAGAAAATATTTGGTGGCCAGCCTTAGACAGACAAGTGGAGCATTTTGATAGAGATTACATTGAATGTGCCATCAGTGACAAATAACAAGAAACCTGTCCTTCTCCTGTTGTAGCCATAGAAGTTCCTGACAAACCCTGGTTTAAGATTACTATTGACATTATTGGCCCTTTGTATTTGTCTGCCAATTTACCAGAGTATGGCATTGTTCTCATGGATTTTCACAGTCGTTGGCCAGAAATCAAATGGGTAAGAACTGCTGATTCCACCTCTGTCATTAAATTTCTCAAATCACTTTTTAATAGAGAGGGTGTTCCCAAGGAACTCCTTACTGATAATGGCCCCCAATTTGTTTCAATTCACTTTGAAAACTTTCTTCGTTCTGTTGGTGTTAAACATGTTAAAACCTCTCTTTATCATCCAAGAAACAATGGCCGGGTGGAACGTTTTAACAGGTTCAGTAAACACAATGTGCAGTTAGCTAAAGCTAGAGGTTTAAATTGTAAGGCAGAAATGAAAGAACTTCTATGGGCCGTTCGCACCACTGCCAATTCTGATACTAGCGTATCTCCATTTGTTTTATTAAGAAGTCGTATACCTACCTCTAAACTTTTGAGAAGATGGATGGGTGCTAAAGAGTTTGTTTTGCCCAAGGATAAGATTGATGATGTTGGCAGAAAACATGTTAAGGCACAAAATAGATATGATCAAACACAGTCCAGACCTGTTTCCAAGCGATTGAATGTTTGTGTGGGGGACATGGTGAGGGTGAAGTGTTCTAGGATTTTAGCCAAAGGGGAATTTACAATTTCTGTTCTCAAAAAGGTGGTAAAGGTTAACAAAGGCGCTGTCTAATTTGATGATGGTAGGTGGTGGAACAAAGGGAAGATTGCTGTGTCTAAAATGAGTTTGGGTGTTCAACCAAACAAAAATCTGTGTGCTGATGTTAATAATGATGCCAATTCCACTTTCCGTTCCCCATCTTCCAGGATCATCAAGTTGCCTTCCAATTTTCACGATTATATTTTGCAATTACTTTTATTATTTATCTGTTATGTTAAATTTTGTCTTTACTCTTTGTACATATTTGTTCTTTATTTCCAAGTTGGATTTTTCCATTGTTACGGGGAAAGATGTGTTGGGTTCTTCTTCCATTCTCTGGACGTCTGTAATTTCTATAAGTCAAGAGAATGGAAGGAACTTTGTGATGCTAGGGTTCTGGGGACAGTTGGAAAAGAGTTTGCCTGAAGACGGATCGTTTCTTCTGTATTGTTGACAATCAATAAATACAACTTGAAATTGTCATACCTGCATCTGTACTTCCCTACAGACATGTTATATGTTGACTTACGTAGGGCTATATTAATGTATCCATATCAGGATAAATAAGCATAGCTGTTCTGTATAGTACTCCCTTTATGTTATATTTTACCTTTCCCACGAGGTATTTCCCTTGCCTGTTTTTCCTCATCCTTGTAGTGTTGGTACCCTTGGAACTTTCTGTACTTCGGATTCTAGATGGTAGTTGGTCTGCTCCTGAGGAGATGCTGAGGAAACGTGATGTTTGCTTGGATTCTCTCATACATTACGCTGCTAATTTAGATATTACCAGCACAATACATTTGGTAATTATAGACAAGGAAGTAGCTTAGTCAGTGTGATTCATGGGGGTATCACTCAGTTATTTTCCACAATTTCCACAGCATGTCCAACTAAAAACGATGGACTAGAGGGGTTTGAGGGACGGAGGATGAGCATTTGGAGGATAAAGGTGTTGACTGTTAAGACTGACGAAGATAGGAAAGGAAATATTATTTAAAAACGAATTATATTTCTTGAAGCTCTTAAAGTCTGTGCAATTATTCTGTGTTTCATGGAATGTCCTTTGATAATAGCTAAGAACGAAAACAGGAGTAGGCCCGTTAACCCAGTTGAGACCTGGGTAAATATGGTTAACAAAATAACAATGTCTTAACCGGTAATCATTAAGTTAGACAGGTACATTAGAAAAACAATTAAATGTGAGAGAGAGGGTAACAAGGGAGACCACAATAAACCAGCACTACATTAAATTATATGCATAGGTAACCCAATTGTAGGTGTGCACATACGTTCTCGTGAAGAGGGTGAACGGCGCAAGTGACACATGACAAGGTGAAGAAACAGCGAGAAAAGGCTCAAGAAACGAATTAGTTGATGGTCATGATAACAGTCAGCAGATATTTCATCAAAAAAAGTTTCAGCTGTTTGAGGAAACCACAGTAACGCCCACAAATGCGCTGGAAGGTTGACGGCGTTTTGAACTGTACAATTTCAGGTCATCATCAGGACCGGGTTACATGGTTAAGGTAAGTGCTGTGAAGGTTACGAGGAGCCTGTATGATTAGAGCGAATCAAGTCAAGGGGAAGGCATCCGGGAACGGTCGCGTTGAACACATGAGGTCTGTGTAATTCATGTTAGGTTAATGACCTGCGGTCACTTATGAGGCAAAAGAAGAACTCAGGGTAAACACGGGATGAATTTGAGGTGTGTGATGGATTGGGGAGCCAGGGCATCAGCTATTGTGAACAGATCTGTGTGGCTTCTGTAGGAGTATTGACTCAAAAGTAGGGTCGGAGGGAATCAATCTAAGGAAGGTGCCCAGCAAACGTCTGGGTCTGGAGGACGATTTGATCACGCCATGCACCGTGTTGGTGGTTGCAATCATCTGACAGCACTATCAAATATCCCTCAGGACCCAGACGTTTGCTGGGCACCTTCCTTGCATTGATTCCCTCTGACCAGATTTTTGAGTCGATACTTCCACAATAGCTGATGCTCCAGCTCGCCAATCCATCATACTCCTCGGATTCATCCCGTGTTTACCCTGAACTCTTGTTTAGCCCCATAAGCGACTGCAGGCCATTACCCTAACACATATTCCTTGCATTCCACATGGACTTCATGTGTACCATGCGACCCTCTCTCTCACATTGAATTGTTTTACTTATGTACCTGTCTAAGTTAATGATTACCGGTTGAGACACTTTGATAATAGCTGACATTAGATTGGTGAGTTGGACACATGCTATCGAAACTGTGTTTCCTGCAATTTTGGTACCCCAAACTTTAACCTCTAAAGAACATCCAAAATTCAATGAATTGGAATCTCAATCAAATCTCAATTTCATGAGAAAATGTGTCCCCAAGGTAAGGTATCTGCAAACATATCAAAAGATCAGAAATACTGTAAATTAAGTAAATGGACCCACTCAATAACTGAGTTCTAGCCCTGCAGAATAGTTGAAAGGATTTATTACAAAAAATCTAAAGAAATACAGTACAGAGACGCTGCCATGACTGCTTTCACCAAATAAGGCATTTTAGAGAAATGAAAAAGCGCAAATAGTGTAAGTTTTACGTGGGCAGCAAAATCAATAAAGAAACAGATAGTATTTCTAGCAGCATAGGAAAGTTCTCTGGCTCACCACCAAAACTGAGGGTTTATATACACTATTTTCTCATATGAAAGCACATAAATTACAGGTTCATCGTGGTATGATCAAATGTGTTACGTTCTTTAGCAAATCAGAGCACAGTTTTATTAAGAGTCATATTGCCTTAGCACTTAAGCACTATCCCACAACATGAATAAAGATTCTACCCACTCTATGCCAAAACCATCCGGAGATGGTGGAACAAAACATGAACAACAGCAAGATAGTATAAGTGAAAGCGTGCAGTGAGCTAGCGAAAGGACCTTGGAACAAGATACGGTTTTGTGAAGATTCATGAGAACAACATGAACAATGACAATGGAAATAAACAAACATGACTCTAGCGATAAGTGATTTTGAATAATCATCGACTGCATTGTTTTTAGTTCAGAATTAATCTGCTCTAAGGCAACATTAGAAGAAAGGCGGTACACATTTGTAGACGATCATCTAATGCTCACTAGGTGGAATAATAGCTCCTAATATATCTAATACTATCTGCCCAAAACCACATTTAATTCACGTCAAACAAACAGCATGATTCATTCCATTCGCATGATAAACCCTAGGAAACACAAAAGTTAATTAGCAGAAACCCACCCAATTATGATGCGGGTTGAGATAAGCAGTCTTACTACACACATAATACATTACTCTCAGAATTGGTTCTTCACCAACCAGAAAAAAAACACTACCAACATAACTCCTCTCAGACGAACTCTCACCCACATATTCTGTTGACCTAATTCCTATAAATTCACACTACACCATTCAAAACTCACCATTTCTATCATGCTCCATTCTAAATCATGGATGCAAATTATAAAACTATAAGGCCCTCATTTCAATGTCGGTGGGCCCAACACCGACATGCTGTCGGTGGCAGGCCCACCGATATCTGCAGAAACGTTCCAACCTCCGGATTATGATCCGGCGGTCATCGGAATCGGGCAGAGGAACCAACCGCTGCTTTTCCAACGGGTTCAAGGAGCCTTTCAGGGCAACTGTGGGACCGTAATCCCTACAATAGAGGCAGTGCCTACTCGGGCACCCCGTAAGGATTATGATGTCCGTTTCTCTCAGCCTTTTCATGGTGGTCCAACCTCCATGAAAAGGCAGACGGAAAGGGACTTTGGTTGCCCCATGCAGGGTCCACGTCCCCCTGGGCATCCGCTATGGGGCCCAGGGGCACACATGATGCCGCCCCAAACATCCATGAACCCTGTGCCAGGCACTACATGCCACTGAGGCTTGTGCTGCAGCCCTTTTCTGGGGCGAAGCACAAGCTGCAATTTAAAAATGCATGTTTCTGACTGCCTTCACAGCGGCCGGATCGTAATAAGACAGGTGGAGCCGCCGACTACATGTGGGGCGGACTCAATCCCGATACGATGTCGATCGGACACTCGTCCAACGGTATCATAATGAGGGCCTAGATTCTTATTCAGGCTTAATTTGTTCTCTTATTGTATTCTCATATTTTCAATCTCTCTAAATTTTTCGCTCTTCTCTCATTACATTCCCTAACAAACTCATGTTCTTCTTTACTTAAACTGCACACATACACATTTTTAGATTTATTAATATCATGCTTAATTTGTGCAACTGTGTTCAGAAATGTACCATATTTTCACCAATATTCCAAAAGAGGAGGGTCTTCCAGTAAAACATTGAAATTTGACAAATATGACAAAAGAAACTCATGTTTATTGAATATATGCTCACAAACACATTGCAAGGCAATGCGTAGGAAACCGATAGTTGCAAGCAGGTCACTCCTTCACCTGCAGAAGAATGGGGAAAAGTACATACAAAACAAACATTGACTCCCCCAATGTCCACATACTAACTCAACAATTTAGTGAAAATATCATAAAATCCTCTAATTAAACTTTATGTCAATGTATTAGATTCAACATCATCAATGTACTGTGGTTATTTGAACCTCTTTGGAGGCATATCATACCAGAGAAAGGAGGCAAAACCATAAACCAACTAAAACTATTTGTCTCATTATTAAGGAGGTTAAGCCAACAACTTTGCAGCATTTGCTAGATGCCATTTGCATCAAGATCAAAAAGAAAAGTGTAACTCCAAAAATGAGCAAGATCTCTTTTTCTAAAACAATAATATCACTTTTCTTCTTTCTTCTTTATTCAAAGTAATAATCAAAAATCAAACTAAATTCACACCTTTTGTTTATTAGCCATTTTGTTAATTTCATATTCACACATGTTTTCCTTCATCTGGATTCTTTTGCAATGTTCAAACCAATTTAACCTCTGTCAGACTTTTCTCTTTTTCACTGGCCTTTTAGCATCCAGTGACTCACTTTGACTGTTCTCTGAGTCAATTTCAATTACTTCATGTCCTTTGACTTTAGTATTCCCTTCTGCCAGTCTTTGCTTTAGAAAGTTCTCTTTTCTGTATTTGTTATCTAAACTCTTGCATCTTCACTTGTGACTACTGCTGAATCTTCTCCACTCACTGATGAAGTTGGGATTTTCAACTGGAGCCTTTCATTTGTCGGTTCAAAGACTATTTCTTCTTGCTGTTGCTTGTGACTTTGCAACAGCTCTTTAATCTGACCCTCGATTGAAACTGACCATTGGTACCTTCACCAGAATCTTTAACTTCATCAGCAACTTCACCAACTTCACAAGTTTCAAAATCTCCATCAACCCCCTCTGGTTCCACGCTTCAATCTTGAGCTTGACTCTAAATCTGTGGTTGTTGTCATTACTTCTTCATCTGCTGCCTTCACTCTTCTTGTGTAAGTGATGTGGATCCACTGTGGGACTCCAGCACAGTTCACTGCAATATTAGTAGCAAGTATGATATGGAATGGCTCCCTACAGTAGTCTTCAAGACAGCTTCTGTAGATGTGTCTCTTTATGAGAACCCAATCTCCTGGATGTAACCCTTTCTGTGCCAAGGACATAATCGTTATGTCCTCCACCACAGTGGCCATGTGCGGAGGACGTAACTGTTACGTCCTCTGTGCATGCACAGAAAATCTCTCAGCTGTCTACAGCAAAGGGATTTCTTTTTTTATGTTCCTGCCTCCCCTGCATCCAGAGGCATTTATTTTTACTGTAATAATGATTGGCGTCCATGGCACACGGACGTCATTACATTGAAAGTGAAATTAGATGATCTGCTCATTGAAAAAAAAGGGTCAATTTTCAGTAGAAAAATATGCTGCATCCATTTTGAGTTTTGGGCTGTGTCCTGGAGAGGGCACTATGTCTACCCACACAAGTGAGGTATATTTGTATAGGAATACTTGGGGGAATGCTTGGTAGAAGGAAGGTTGTGGCTCCCTGCACATTCCAGAAGTTTCCATCACAGAAAAGTGACGAAAATGTGTTTTTATAGTCAAGGATTAAGTTTTGTAAGGGATTGTGGGTATAAAACATGGTGAGAGCCACGCAAGTCAGCTCACTGTGGATAGCCCTAGGTTGGCTAGGTTTCCCTAGGTGCTGGCTGAGCTAGGGTCCAAAATCTAAGGGAACACAATTGGTAGAAAATTGATATTACCAATTGTCCGGGTCCAGGGAGGCTTCCTCTGTGTGGCTGGGTCAAGGAGCTCTGACGGGCCCCCACCAGGCCCCAGGGCAAGTGCTCTTGCCCCGGCACCTGGTCCTTCAGCCTTCCGCACCACCAAGGGCCCAGGACAGGAGTCCTAAGAACAGGGTCCCAGGTCCTGAGTCCTGGGTCCTGAGTCCTGGGGACTGGGTACTGAGGCCTGGGTCATGGCCCCTGGTGTCAGAGTCCTGGGGCATGGGTCACAGGGCCTGGTTCCTGGGTCCTGGTGCCTGGGTCTTGGGGCCTGGGCCCTAGGTCCTGGGTCCTGGTGCCTGGGTTCTGGGCCTTTGTCCTGGGCCATCTTCTCCTCCTCTTTGCCTGTGTGTTAAGGTGCCACAGGCCTCAGGTTGGGACTCCATTATGGCCCCTCCAGCAGCCCTGTGCCTGAGACCCAACTGGAGCTCCTAGCACCAGGGTGTCAGGGTCCCCTGAGCCTGGCTATCTGGTTGCATGCCATGCTTTCCAATGGGGTTACCAGATGGTCAGGTTGCTCTGGAAGCCCTAATGAGGGCTCATTTGCTTCTTAGAGCCCAACCAGGGTGCCCGGAGACCCGGTGCATCCATGCCTTCAGTTCCATCCGTCATTCGGTGACCCCAAATTTCAAGAAAGGGAGGTAGACTTCCTCTGGATTACTAGGGGCAGGGTCTCCTGGACTGCTTTGTGGTCTGGCAGTTACCAGCCAGTGACCATTTGGCCCGCGCCTAGGGACCCTTTGGGCCCTGGGTTGGGTGGCCCCTTATCCTATGCTCCGTTCTCCATCCCACCATGTGGCAGAGAGCCCGGGACAGTGTCTCATGGGCCCAAGGAGGCCTACCTTGAGCTGTTGAGTCCAGGAGCTCTGACCGGGGCCCCACTGGTCCTTAGGGTAGGCCCTTCCACCCTGTCCTCTGGCCTGCAGCACAGCCAAGGGCCTGGGACAGGGGTCCATCGGGCCCAAGGAGGCTTCTCCTGCTTGGCTGGGTTCAGAAGCCCCGACTGGAACCCCGGCTGGCCCTGGGGAGGGGGCCCTCCATTTTGGGCCTCGTCCTGCGTCCTGCCATGTGTCCAAGAACACCCGGGAGGGGTCCTAGGGAGATATCAGCTGAGCGCCTGGGTCCAGGATCTCTGAGGGCCCTGGTATATATTAAAAGTAGTATCACTCATTAGCAGTTCACCTAGTATACTACTTTAAGTTTTGTATACCTTATTATATATGTTTGGCAATCATAAACTCTCACAAATACTTACACTAACTAAATGGTGTCAGCAGTGATGGCATTTAAAATGTCATCAGTAACGTCATGAGTGATGTCACTGGCCATGTCATGAGTGATGTACTATGTGAGGTCATATTCAATCCATTGCAGGGTTGTAAGTTATCGTTAGCTCTGGTAACTATAACTGCCGAATTTCGCTGGTTTTGTATGAGTGAAACCTGGAGAGGATAGAAACACAGGCTACTTATACTGTTTTGTAAATAGAACGAGTTGTGAGAAACATGTATGACAATCACTGCTAGCAAATGAAATTGTATTTCCCAATGCACCCTATACATATTATTGCTAAACAAAAGAACTAGTAATCATAAAGACATATATATATAAGCTTTGTAAGAATACAAAAACATCAGAAACCTGAGACTTTCATAACATAATAAAACAATACTATGATATTGTATCAAAGGGGAGCGTGCAAAGGGCATTGATCATAAGTCATCAGATCCTAATCCACCCTGATGATGAGGTAGATAACATGCGTACTTGCAGTAGAGGGGTGCTTGTAGTGGCTTGAGCTCCTGACAATAGAGGTAAATAGGTAGGAGTGCCCTGATATTCCACAGTAAACTGCATGATTCTTTCAAACTTTATGAGTTCTTTGTGTTGACAATGCCTCCATTACATTCTTAGGTGGCAGGTGCTGGTCAATAGGACCATCTCTACACCAAACAACTGAAAGCCATGTCAATGAGCAGTGTGTACCAATCCAATACCCTTTTCAGATAAACAACAATGTTATGTTAAAAACGTATAGAGCGCACTATAGGGCACCTATAAGGCATCCTGGTACTGAGGTAAATGCTAATACACAATAGGGACCGATAATGAGTACATTTTTGGGTGAAGTCAAGTCTTTAAAGCTTTATTAAAAGGAAATATGTCATGTATATTGTATCACTTCCAAGGATGCCCGCATTGACAGAGAAAGGTCTGTCATTTTGTCTCACCTGCTTACATTTGGATACAACAACTAGAAAAGCATGTGAAGAGCACAGGCTACGCCTGAACATATAGGGCCCGATTCACAAAAGTTATCTGAGACAAAATACTAACTTTAAGACTTTTGCAGTATTCACAAAAGGCGTTTAGGAGTAGCAAAGTTAGGATTCCTAACTTTACTACTCCTAAACTAAGACAACACCCTAACTTCACGACTTTCAGTATTCACAAAGGGCATGTAGGAGTAGTAAAGTTAGCAATGCTAACTTTACTGCTATGAATGCCTTTTGTGAATACCAAAAGTCGTAATGTTAGGATTTTGTCTCAGATTAGGGATAGTAAAGTTAGGAATCCTAACTTTACTACTCCTAAATGCCTTTTGTGAATACCGAAAGTCGTAAAGTTAGGATTTTTTCTCAGATTAGGATGGTAAAGTTAGGAATCCTAACTTTCCTACTCCTGAATGCCTTTTGTGAACACCGAAAGTCGTAAAGTTAGGATTTTGTCTCAGATTACTTTTGTGAATCGGGCCCATAGCGATTAAACTTAAGCAAGGGCATCAATCAGGAAAATCTTCTCACTGCCTTCTAGTTCAACTACCGCAACTGCTAAGTTATTATTTAATATTACAATCAGAGAAAAGGAGTTAAGTAAAAGACAGCACCTCAATTTAAAAATGTGCTTGTAAGCATGCTAAAATCAATTCTATTTACAACATGTTTTGAAGAAATGTCACCCTCTTGACATGATTGGGTCTCATTTATAACAATTTATCTGCTCAATTTGCAGTAATTGGCAGTCTTTATTTTGTTTTGACGGTTTCTCACTGGGCTATATTTTTATCCTTCATCTAAATACACCCTGGACTTCCCAAATGGGACCAAGGTAGAGACCCTTGTGAGGACAGAATGGTCCTAAATCAAGTGCTTAATTAAAACAAAATAAGCCGTTTTAGAAGACCATCACCAGCAAATCAGAATACCGGGGTTGGTGGATAGCTAGTTTGGGTAGTCACAATTCCATCCAGGGGCGGCGTTAGGGCAATTTGACAGGTGCGGCTGCACTGGTCGGTGGCCTGGGGAAAAGGGTGCTGACCTCAGGGGGGGGCTGTGTTCAGCAATAACTTATGATTTAAAAACACCTGCAACAGAGTTCCTTGTTCGTCCAGTTTTCAGGCAGCATTTAAAATGTCAAGATAACTCTTGTGATTAATGTTCCTGCTAAAGAGATAGATCAGAGTTTTGTCTAGCGTCAGTTTTTACCTGCCATGAAGTAGGGCAGAGGGTTAACATGCCTGCTGCAAGGAACTAGTACTGTGCAGATCACTGATCTGTATTTTATTTGGATAGTTGAGTGGACTACTGCTTTTGTTACAGACATCCTCTTGTCACCGCAGTTCAGAAGATACAACACTAATATAGAACAGTGACTGTTTCTATTTAAAATATTGCTCAAAATTGTTTGTTTGGGTAGATATACATTCTTATTAGCCTTTTCCATTACTTTAAAACAAATTGAATGTATGTGAAAGAGTGTCTATGGAGAGATGAGAGGCACTTTTACCCAGTGGTCATGAGGGAATCAGAGGAGAAGGTCACATGGGAGGGCAGCAAAAATGATTGCAGCACCAGGTCCCAACAGCACTTAAGCTGGCCCTGATTCCACCTCATGCCTTTCTCTTTGCCACCCTTGACTTCCTAACATTCTTGCAGGTTCTTTTTCATTCCAGCCTTCTCCCTTTGTCATTCCGTCTTTCTCTTGGCCCTTCTGTTTCCCTTTCTTTCCTTTTACTCTGGTTTGAAGTATGATATACTAAAATAAGTCCCAGACCCCACAAATGAGTGCCGGACACACCACCTGCAACCACTGGCACAAATTAAACAAATCCTTTTTTTTTTTTTTAACTAGAGCCAGACCCCATGTTGCATCTGTTATTCTGTCTGGAGTGCCTTGATTTGCAAAAGACAAGTGTCACAGTTAAGTCAAAACAGTTCATTGAAGGCTAAGGGTAGCAAGTACTGGCACTATGCCAAAATCGGGTTACAAACAAGAGCTGAACTTATCGTTTGCTGTGAAAGGAGTTCTTAGAGAGGAAATGTAATGTACCTTGATGAGTGCGGCTGCAGTTCTTAGAAGGCACTTACTCATTACAGGGTGCAAGTCCAGAGATCAACTGTCTGCTTGTCGATAAGAAGTTCTGTTTTCATTACTAGCTGGGTTTCTGTATATTTATTCTAAGAAAAACTTGAGGAAGTTGTGGTGCAATGAAAAGCTAATCCAATACCCCGCTTGTAGGACACTGGATTTTTGTTTTGAAGCAGGGGGGGCCTTTCTCAAGAGGAAATTACAATCTTTGTCAGGGTGAACCACAAACGCCACTATATTAACCAGTGCTTAAACCGCCAGTAGCTTGGAACAAAAGCAGTCAGGCTTAACAAAGAGGCAAAGTGTATTGAATTTACAACAGAAGAAAAATCTCACACCAATTCAGAAAAATAGAGTACATTTTAATAAATAAAATGTTAGCAGAAGGTCCAATCAGTACAACAGGAGATATGCAATTTCAAAGTTTTAGGTAAATAAATCTCCTAAAAGCACTAAAAACATTAATTGAGAAGCTGCCAATCGCTGACCACTTTCGGCATAAATCTTAAATCCTGATTGTTCTGATTTGCTTCCTCCTCTGGCTAATTCCTTCTTTTGTCTAAGCGCTGGGAGACACTTCAGGGTAGCTATGCGCCACCTAAGACCTTATAATACTAACAATACTAATAATAATATAAGATAATACTAATAATAATATAAGACCTTACAATAATAAAAGCACCAAGTGCCACTCACGATCATCTGGCTGTGCTAGACTGAGGGAAAGCCACAAGTTCAGGCTGATCACATTGGAGTGTGGGCCACATAGAGGTACCAGGTTAGCCCCGCTGAAAAAGTTATGTTCTCAAAGTCTGGCACAATGAGTCCAAGATGTGGTGGAGCAGGCAGTAAGGAGCAGGGAGTATGTAGGGACTTGCCATCACTGTTGTCCAAAAAGCAGGCCGGGCACCACAGACGGCCATCACTGTAGTGGAAAGAACCGGTCGGGCACCCCAGACAGTTCTTGCTGGATCTTTGCATTGGCAGTCCCAGTGGGCTGTCCTTGCTGTAGCGTGAAGTGCAGATCTCATGTTGCTGGTCATCACAGGTGGTTGCTGTAGCATGAAGAGTCAAGTTCACAGGAGCTTTGAGTTGGTGGTTGTCGAGGGTGGCAAAGGTTCCCCATTCACAGTCACGAAGAGACCCAAAATTTTAGCATTTCTTTTTATCTCTCAGAGGAGTGCAGTCTGATGTCAGCTCCTAGGGACCAGGGCCTGGGGAGGCACCTTTTGGGAACCAGGGACTCACTCTAGCAGGGCTCAGGCAGGTCAAAATGCAGGTCTTGGCAGGTCCAGTTGCATCAGGTCAGCTTAGAAGTTTCAGGGAGGCCGCTAGACCTTGTTGCTTACGTTTAGCTCAGAACAGGAGGCCAGTCAACTGACCCTCGGAGTTACTCAGGTTAGCCTAGGATGATGAGAGCAGGTCCAGCTTTCCTTCTCAGAAAGCACAGCAGGCCGTAAACAGGGGGCCAGTGCTCTTAGGAACAAGGCAGGTCTCAAACAGCAGGGCAGTCCCTGGGGAAGACGGCACTCATTCTTCTGTACTCCTTATGTCGAGGTGTGTACTGAAGATGTGGTTCGGAAGGTCCCATATTTATACCTCGTGCAAGCCTTTGAATTAGAGTGAGATTCTGGCCACTCCCACATCTGGTTTTGGAAAGTTATTCCCTTCCCCTATCAAGACACCGAGTATTCTAGAGTCCAGAGGCGCAACTAGAGCCAAATTTCCGGGGGGGCTAAGAAAAAATTTCGGGGGGGGGGGCTGAATCTTTTAAGCCATAGGCAGAGTGGAGCTGCAGGGGCTCTTAGAAGGGGTGAAACAACAGCAAGGCCTCATTAACATACAAATGGTCTTTTAAAGACCTGTGAAGTGCTCGGGTGCGGCTGTGTGTGCGCCGGGAAGCTGTCTCATCCCGGGCTGCCACACACGACGGGGGGGCTGAAGCCCTGCGAGTCCAATGGGTGTTGCGCGCCTGCTAGAGTCTGATGTTCCTTTGTGAGTGAGTCCGGGCAGCTCTTTGAAATGGTAGTGGAAAAGGGGACAGCTCTGCCCCTCCCATCCTATATTTAATCCCCCTTTATCTTACTGTCCGGGAGGAATGCACCAAGGCCAACTACCAACTATTCACTGTGGTGATCCATGACACAAACATTCTTACAATAAATGGTTCAGAAGAAAATGCCAACTTTCTAGAATTGAAACCGCTAGAGGGGTTTGGCCCATTGGACAAGAGGCAGGTAGGGCCTTATCAAAAACAATGTGAGGTACCTGACTCCTTTAATATTTTTGGGCTTAAATCTCTTTATAGCATCTATCAAACAAAACTTTTTATCTTTGATTTAGGTTATTTATTAAACCAGTTTGTTTAAGATTTTTCATATGTTTTTTAGGAAAAACATTATTTTCAAAAGTAGGAAAAGAAGAGACACATACATTTTGATAATCAAAAACAATTAATACATGAAACAATTCACGAAATTACATTCATGGATAAAGCATTGAAAAAACGACGACATTGAAAAAATGCAACAATTCATAAAAGGAACATTGTTTTTTTACACCATGTTCATTAAAGATACAGCAAGCCATCTGACTTTTACTTAGGCCAAAAATCAAGGCAACGCCGAACACAGGGAACTTCTTTCTGCATTTAGGAGGGGAGCTTTATTTTTCAGTCCAATTCCCTCAACCACAAAAAAATATAATTTTGGCAGTTCCTCGGTGTTATTAGTAGAATACTAACGCGTTTCAAAGCACAGGCATCAAGTACTGTGCCTATCATCAGGGCTTCCTATTCATGAGTGTTTTGAGGCGATCTGCAAAATAAACGAAGCAAAAAAACAGAGTGTAAAAAGATTGTGTGACTAATCTACGTGATTTTTTAAACAATAAAAAGCTCATCTTCTGCATTCCAACAGGTTCGGTGCACTTGCTGGACAAATCATTACCTGTGGAGACTTGTTATGTAAACAAAGTCGTGAGTCTGTGTCTGCTTTAAATCAGGACGACAGGGTCTGGTGATTTAGACGAGGGTTGTACGGCGTATCGTATTTCACTGTAATGATACCAAATGCAGAGAGCCAGTGGTTACTTATGGCCGCTCGTGTTGCGTCACAACTGTCAATTATAACTTTAGAAAAAAACCATAATAAACGTGTACCATAGACGGGAGTTTTTGCCCCCCTCGTTGGTCTCAATTCAAACGTGTCCCGAATTCCTAAAAAAGTAATGTCAGTTACCAAACTGGAACAGACGGCTGTCTATTGCACAAAAGGGTACTCTTGGAATTTACAAGACTTACTTGTGATAAACTTGATTATGTCTTTCAGCCATCATTCAACCAGCAAGTAACACGAGGAGGGGCATTTCTCGAAAAAACATATACGAATAAGGCTGTGCTGCACCTCATGGGAAATGTAGTCAAAAACAGTCAACCAATGGCAGTGGTCACTGAGCCAATACTGTGACTTCCCAAACAGGTGCATTGTGGGACGTTTGGTTTATAGAATAGTTATGTTCTAGACAATTCTGTCATTCCATTTAAGCCTTTGAATGCACTATTGTATTTTAAAATGAGATAATGCTCTTTTTGAATTAAGGCTGCGTCAATGTCCATCAATCGTTGTGTTGTATTTAGTGCCACAAACACTGTCCACTTTAAATCTTTTTCACTGGGAGATTTTTCAATAAAATGTTCAAGCATCGGTGCTGTCAATACTTCCTTTTTTATTCTGGATCGATGTTTTGTAATGCGTTGGTTAACCTGCTGATTTGTCTTGCCTACGTATAACTTCAGACAAGGACAACGAACAGCATAAGCCACGTTTTTGGTCTTACAATTTGAAAATTCTGAATGGCGCCATCTGATAGTGTTGTGGACAAATTCCTATCCTTCTATAGTGAACTCACACACGGAACAATTTCCACATTTATGGTGGCACGTGACAGGTTCGAGTTGCCATTGCGATCGAAGATTCCCTTTAGCTTGTGTGGGAAAAATACCTGCCCTTACAATTTGCTGGCCAATGCTCTGATTTTTCTTCATAGCAAACAAAGGCTTCGGAAGAGAACATTCCAGGTTTTCTAACAAATGCCAGTTCTCTAATATAATTTGCTCGAATTTATTCGTATCAGGGCCAAACGTTGTAACGCACACTAGTCTCTCTAGTTGTGGTTTCTCTCTCTTGATGAGGAGTTCTTCACGGGGTGTGTACAATGCTCTTTTTATTAGCTGTTTAGCACTTTTTTGGGGTAACCCCTCATAATCATCTGTTCACGAAAGATGGCTGCATGATATTCATAATCAATTTTCCTTGAACAATTCTGTCGAATCAGCAACAGCTGTCCATAAGGAAAGTTTTCTTTCAGACTTCTGGGGTGAGCACTCCTATAATGTAAGATAGTATTTTTATCAGTGAGTTTGCGGTGCAGTGAGGTGGTCAACCTATTCTCTTCTGGGGAAACCTCCACATCCAAGAATGTCATAGAGGTCTTACTGGAGTCCAAACTTAATTTTATGTCTTCGTGGCGACTATTTAACCAGCCATGGAACGTTTCCAGTTCTTCCTTGGAGCCGTGCCAAAGGGACTACACGTTATCTATGTAACGTAGCCATTGTAGGATTTTCTCCTGTAAGGGATTGTTGTTAAAAATACATTTTTCTTCATACCGGGCCCTGAAGAGTACCACCATCTCTGGGGCAAAGGGACAATCCATGGCGCTCCCTTTCACATGGATGAAGAATGACTCTTCAAACTTAAAGTAATTTTTTCGAAGCGCGACCTCTGTTAGTTGGACAATAAATGACGTGGGCACCCTGTGTGGGCATGGTCTACTCTGCAAATATGCCTCAATCACTTGCAATGCGTCATCTTGGGGTATCTGTGTGTATAGCGAGGTTACATCAAATGAGACCATCCATTGTGTTTGATCATCAAACTCTTGGCCTTCCACTTTGGTGATAAAATCAGGAGTATCTCTTAGATATGAAAACACTTCAGTCAGAAAAGTCTTCAAGAAACAATCAATGTATTTTGAGAAGGGCTCCAAACGGGAGTCACTGCCCAAAACAATCGGTCTCCCTGGCGGCTCATTGAGCCTCTTGTGGATCTTCGGCAGAAAGTAAATAACCGGGATCCCTGGAACTTTTTTGTATAGATAATAAAATTCTTTGGGTCCCCAAAAAGTCATTGTCAAAGCCAGCTTTTAGATTTCGAATTATGAGTTCTTGTGTAGGTCTTGTAGGATCATCTCTTACTTGGCGGTACCATTCCTGATTGTACACTTGGTTCCTGCCTTCTTTTAAATACATCTCTCTGGGCCAAATCACTAGGGTTTCGCCCTTATCGGCTTGTTTAATGACCACAGACGTGTCATTCTTCAGCTCATTAATGGCCACTTTTTGTCTCACTGATGTATTTCTTTTAAGAAAGGATTTATTTTTCTCCAATTGATTAATTGCGGACAGGATCACCTGTTCGTAGGCCACTATTTATTTTGGAACCGTCTGAGTCGGTGGAACAAACTTTGATTTATTGGACAATCATGATACTTCTCTGTTGCTTTTGTAGTCTTTGCCGGTAAAAATGACTTAAGCCGAATCGTCCTGCAACATTCAATAGCTTCTAGTTTAAGTCAAGTAAAATCCATTGATTTATTTGGGACGAATTTTAGGCCCAATCCAACACTGCTTCTCCATCTTGGGACAATTGTCGTTGGAATAGATTGACAACTGATGTTTCTTTTATGACTTGTAAAACTGACATCGGGTTCTCATCTCCCATGGCTGGGGTTTGAACCTTCCTCGTGGCTTTTGATCACCTTTGTCTAAAAAAGCCACTTGTGTTTTTTTACGTACCTTCTCGAGGATCCGAATCTCCAGGTGAATCTGATGATGATGTTTCCGAAAACGTGAGAAATCGATTCCTGGAGCGCCCATGGTAGTTGGAAAGGGCTCGATGAGAGTCAGTTGAAGTATAAAATTTGTCCTTTAGGAATGGATACACCTGATCTAAATTGAAAGATTTAGTATCTCTCTCAAACCTTTGTGTTCAGCTAATGGTGTTATCCTTAAATGTAAGTATCTCTTTTTCAATTTTATCCAATAAGGTCTTTGCTTCTAACACTGTATGATTGTTCTTCACTGTCTGAACTAGTGGTTCAAGTTCATCAGCTTCTTTTTTATTCAATCTTTGGGCTGTTTCTATTGTGTGGACCATTAAATCTTGGCTACACTTAGTGTTTATAAAGCTAAAAACCTTTCTATACTCGGGGTCGTCAGTGAATATGACGGGTATGTTCTTAACCTGGGAATGGTTCCGGCTTTTAAATGTTCTAGCATGTTTTTTTGTATAGGCAAATCGGGTTTTCAATCTCGTTTTGTTGTTTGGCCGAAGTGCTGAACGAAACTGAGGAGATTTGAGAAGGGGTTGATATCAGATTCTGGAAATTGACTTAGGCCAAATCTTCCTGCAAAATTCAATAGCTTCTAGTTTAAGTCGTATGAAATCCGTTGATTTATTCGGGATGAATTTAAGGCCCAATTCCAACACCGCTTCTTCATCTTGGGACAATTGTCGTTGGGATAGGTTGACAACTGATGTTGGTTTTAAGACTTGTAAAACTGATGTCGGGATCTTATCTCCCATGGCTGGGTTTTGAACCTTCCTTGTGGCTTTTGATCGCCTTTGTCTAAAAAAGATTATTCACACAATCCTTTTACACTCCTTTTTTTTGCATCGTTTATTTTGCAGATTGTCACGAAACACTCATCAATAGGAAGCCCTGATGATAGGCACAGTACTTGATGCCTGTGCTTTGAAACGCGTTGGCATTCTACTAATAACACAGAGGAACTGCCAAAATTATATTTTTTGTGGCTGAGGGAATTGAACTGAAAAAAAAACTCCCCTCCTATATGCAGAAAGAAGTTCCCTGTGGTAGGCGTTGCCTTGTAAAAGTCAGAAGGCTTGCTATGTTTTTAATGCACATGGTGTAAAAATACAATGTTCCTTTTATGAATTGTTGCATTTATTCAATGTCGTTTTTTTCAATGTTTTGTCCATGAATGTAATTTTGTGAATTTGTTTCATGTATTAATTGTTTTTGATTATCGAAATGTATGTGCCTCTTATTTTCCTACTTTTGAAAAAAATGTTTTGCTAAAAAAAATATGAAAAACAGACTGGTTTAATAAATAACCTAAATCAAACATAAAAAGTTTTGTTTGATAGATGCTATAAAGAGATTTAAGCCAAAAAATATTAAAGGAGTCAGTTATCCCTCCATTGTTTTCGATAAACTTTCTAGAATTAGCATTTTTAGAATTATGACTTGAAATCCGACTTTACCAGTAAAGACAATTTTAAATTACAATTCATTTGACACCAAACATGGATTTTATAACTGTTCCCAATCAAAAGTTAGCACTTATTAAAAGTAATATGGTGATCCAATTTTATCCTATGGCAGAGGTAGGCATCACAGTAGTAAAAATCAAACTTGTAAGATTTTCACTTCTAGCATATGTAAAACTTAAAATCACATTTCCTTCTTTATAATTGCGGTGCACCCTGCCCTATGGGCTGTTTAGGGCCCACCTTAGGGGTGACTTATATAGATAAAAAGAGAGGTTTAGGCCTGGCAAAAGGTGTATTATGCCATGTCGAATAGGCAGTTTAAAACTGCACACAGGCTGCAATGGCAGGCCTGAGACATGTTTCAAAGGGCTACTTAAGTGGGTGACACAGTAAGTGCTGCAGGCCCACTGGTACCATTTTATTTACGTGCCATGGGTACATGTAAAACCACTTTATTAGTAAACTAAATGTGACAATTGAGTGTAAGACAAATATACCAGGCCTTAGGAAGTGAGGACAAGCACTGTAGCACTGGTTAGCAGTGATGAAGTGCACAAAGTCTTTAAACCAACACAACTAATTTCAGCAAACAGGAGGGGAGAAGGCAAAAGGTTTGGGGTAAGACGACATGAAAGGCTATGAGGTGTAACAGATACCTAAATTAAAGCCTCATGAAAATCAAGAAGTATAAAATGTTCACTATATTGGCAATATGTTTTTAGTTTACCTACATGTATGGAAGGGCATTTGTCTGAATCATTAACGGAATACCAGAAACAAAAATATTGTGTAGACAGAATATTGGGCCAAAAATATCAAGGGGCACAATGTTGAGAAGGCCAGTGCAAATAGGTAAGTATAGATTTGAATAGGATAAATTTGTTATTATTAACTCCACATCAACATTCCTTCAAGATATATATATACATATATATATTCACTGAAAAAACCATAGGTTTCAGGGGCGTTATAGTTAGCTGGACTTTTCACTCGTACAAAACCATTGAAATTCCCCCGTTATAGTTAGTTCAGCTAACTATAACTCGCGCGCCCGCAATGCACTGCTGATGACGTCACATATTACATCACTCATGACATGGTCAGTGACATCACTCATGACATCACTGATGACATCTCAAATGACATCACTGATGACATCACTGATGCCATCATCCTTGTGATAGAGTCGCAGACCTCCTCTCCCCCAATATAACCTTTGATACACACATTCAAAAATAGAAACTAAAATTTTCAAAACAATGGACATACCAATACCAGTTACAACAACCTATTCAGTAATTCTAAGATCCACATACACATGCACTCATTCACCAACAGTCCTATACAGTCACTCATACATGTACTCACTCATCATATGTACTCATACACCTATACATCGTGTTACACAACACCACTCATCCATAGAGTTTCTCACACACATAGTCACTCATGCTAATAAAGAATCAAACATCCATTTACTTGCATATACAGTTATACACACACCACCACACTTACTTCTACAGAAACTTACACATACTTAGTCTTTTAAATAATCACTTATAGAAACACATACTTATTCATACAGGAACTCTTTCAATCTCTCACTCTCACATATACTCTCTTATATACACCAATAGTCACATATACTAGTTTAAAGCATCTGTAGTTACTCATAAAGACACTATTGAGACAGTCATTTACTCACTAACACACCCATGCACACACTCATTCATCCATACAGTCCTGCACACATGCTGTCTTCAAAACATACAAACAGTGAGTCACTCATTCATGCACCTATGCACTAAGTAATACCCCCCACCGAACCATAGTGTCTTTATGAGTAACTACATATGTTTTAAACTAGTATATGTGACTATTGGTGTATATAAGTGAGTATATTTGAGCGTGAGAGATTGAAAGAGTTCCTGTATGAATAAGTATGTGTTTCTATAAGTGATTGTTTAAAAGACTAAGTATG
The DNA here is from genome assembly GCF_964204655.1 of Triturus cristatus. Classification (NCBI taxonomy): domain Eukaryota; kingdom Metazoa; phylum Chordata; class Amphibia; order Caudata; family Salamandridae; genus Triturus; species Triturus cristatus. Next base: position 396,830,461 of record NC_140590.1, read on the forward strand.
TGTAAGTTTCCGTAGAAGTAAGTGTGGTGGTGTGTGTATAACTGTATATGCAAGTAAATGTATTTTTGATTCTTTATTAGCATGAGTGACTATGTATGTGAGTAACTCTATGGATGAGTGGCATTGTGTAACAGGATGTATAGGTGTATGAGTACATATGATGAGTGAGTACATGTATGAGTGACTGTATAGGACTGTTGGTGAATGAGTGGATGTGTATGTGGATCTTAGAATTACTGAAGAGGTTGTTGTAACTGGTATTGGTATGTCCATTGTTTTGAACATTTTAGTCTCTATTTTTGAATGTGTGTATCAAAGGTTATATTAGGGTGAGAGGAGGTCTGCCACTCTATCACAAGGATGATGCCATCAGTGATGTCATCAGTGATGTCATTTGAGATGTCATAAGTGATGTCATGAGTGATGTCACTGACCATGTCATGAGTGATGTAATATGTGACGTCATCAGCAGTGCATTGCGGGCGCGCGAGTTATAGTTAGCTGAACTAACTATAACGGGGGAATTTCAATGGTTTTGTACAAGTGAAAAGTCCAGCTAAATATAACAGCCCTGAAACCTATGGTTTTTTCAGTGAATTTCTGAGGTTTTTTAAATGCTAATTCCTAACTATAACGTGCCTGAAACCTATGGTTTTTTCTGTGAATTTCAAAGGTTTTTTAAATGCTAATTTCTAACTATGCCTACAGAGATAGGACATGTGAAGAAAGAAGAAAAAATGCACAGAAAGAAAAAAAAGAAGTGCAGAAAGAAGCAACAGAAGTCCTCAAAGACGAAGAAAAGTGCAGGAAGAAGGATAACGTGCAGAAAGAACAAAAAGAAGAGCAGAAAGAAGCCTTGTTGCAAAATCATCCTGTACCCTCAACTTTTTCAGACGGATACTGGTGGTAACTGAGTCTGACTAACCAGTCCTAGAGCCAGTGCTATGTTAAAAGACACTTAGAATACAGTGAAAACACCTACATACACTAGGGAACATTATGCGTTGGGGTCCCCCTGTGATTAGCATGACCTCCTCTGTAAGCCCCTAGTATATAATAGGGCAGGGGGTTAAAACTACCTCTTAAAACAGGCCACAGGGCGTTTTTGCACACGTTAACTCAGGCCCCGTCCCCTCCCTTCACCACTGTGTAAACACGCCCTGTGTCCGTTTTTAGTTGGAAGATTAAGTTACTTTGAATCATGAGGGTACCTATGGTCCAACTAGCCCACTAGGTACCTCCAGTAAGTGCCACAGAGCTGCGTTGCAGAGAGGTGTAAAAAGTGGCATGGCCTGGACCACCTCTCTGCAATGCAGCTCAGTGGCGCTTACTGGAAGCACTTGGTGGGTTAGTTAGCCCCCAGGGGCCCTCAGTATTGAAAGGAAATGATATCCCCAATTTAAAACGTGCCATAGTGCGTGTTTGCACACGTCACCTCAGGCCCCGTCCCCTCCCTTCACCACTGTGTAAACGCGCCCTGTGGCTGTTCTAGGTTGAGAGATTAAGTCCCCTTGAATCCTAAGGGTCCCTAGGGTCAAACTAGACCACTAGGTACCTCCAGTAAGCGCCACAGAGCTGCGTTGCAGAGAGGTGTAAAAAGGAGCTTGCCCTCAGAACACCTCTCTGCAGCGCAGCTCCCTGGAGCATACTGGAGATGCCTGTTGGGCTAGTTGGCCCTCAGGGACCCTCAGTATTGAAGAGGAATTAATTCCCCAACTTACAACTCGCCAGGGGGCGCGTTTGCAGAGTGCTGCAAGGGGGGGCATGGCCTCCGGCACGATGCCAGTCTTTTATTTATTTTAATTTTTTAAGAAGGGGGGCTGTGTGGTTCCCTTTCTTATTCTAATTTATTGGCCCTGATGACCCCATCCCCCAGGGCCTGTCTCCTAATTATATTTTTTTGACCCCAATCCCCAGGGCCGGCCACTGTTTTTTATTATTTTTAAAAAATATATATTTATAGACACACCTAGGACATGCTGGACAAACCGTACGTACCTATCACCATGACGATTTGCGTGATATTCATTAAAAGGTGACTATGCATACAATGAATCCTCGTGGAATGTATTTACACCACTAGTGAAGCTCTGACATGTCTGATGCCCTACCGTGCCTAATCCCGGTAGACACCCTTGTTGTTTATTTATACAAACATGGGTAGCTATTGACGGGCACATTTAATACACATGCACACCAAGCCATTCAAAGGGGATTCGACAAGAATTCGACCAAAACTATGCAAGAAACCCCCCTCACGGTTAATAAAACACACATCCACTGCCGGATGTGTAATAGTTTTTATTTTACTCTCTGGAAAGGGGACGAACATCACTTGAGAGTCACAGCGCGCTCCTGGCAGAGCCCAATGCTGTGTTACACCCACCATTGCCTGCCGAGTGCCACACACCTCTGTGTTGTATTCCACCAGCTAGTGCATATGCTATGACACTCTCTAGCCCATGTGCACTGTAACACCACCCCATGAATATGTCATGCCACACTTGTCTTCGCACGGGTTATATTGCCCCATCTAACGTGCCTTCCTCGATCCCTATGTTATAACGCACAGTGCTATGCCATACATATTACAATCTGGGATCCATATCTTTGTCACAGTGCATATGCAACGTTACACTCCCCAGCACATATTTTATATTACAACTTTAGAGACTAGTTAGGTTACACAACACTGCCCTGTGCATATTACACTCCAAGGCGTATATCGCATTGCACGCGCTAGTGCCTGTGCTATCTCGTGCTCTCCAATGAATCTGTCATTGCGCACAATGTAGTGCATATTATATTTCAGGCCCGGTTCATCTTAAATCACACTTTTTGGTGCATAGTTCATACCATACACTATATCTAGTTTTAATTTTCAATCGTGCTCTCAGGACTATGTTCTATATAACACTGTGTTCCCCTACCCTTTTCACGGGCATTACATTTTGCGATAGGGGGTGGAGGGTCAGGGGGTGTTTCTGCCAAGTGAGCCCGGAGTCACAGTCACAAACGCCCTCTTCTTCCTGAATAAAAGTGAGATTATGCTGCATACTTGTTCATATTTTAAGTAGTTCGCACAGACACACGTTTTAAAAACAATAAAGTTCCTAATACCTGCCTTCTATGAACAGTTAGCTTGCTGCCCCATCCCCCTCCTCCCTATCCTCTGTTGTGTGAATCCATGGACTAGCCTCCTCCCTCCTGCCATGCATGGTCTGATGTGCTGCCACTGCCCTCAATTCAGTATGATGTACCAGTCCACTCCTCCTGCCCTCCATTGCCCAATTCTATGCCCCATCATTGACCTCCTGCTTAAACTCTGTGCTTAGCTTGCTGCCCCTATTCTCCTTCCCCCTGCCCTCCGATGTCTTTGTGCATGCCCCTGCTCCATCCTTTTTGCCCATCATGTTCCATGGACCTGCCACTCCTATCTACTCTGAGTGTTCTGTTGAGCTGCCACTCCCCTCCCACCTGCCTAGCATTGTCAGATGACTGTAACCTGTCCCTGCCACCACCACCCTGCCTGTCCACATGCCATGCCCCTATCCTCTTCCTCCTGTCCTACATGGTTCATTGTACTGTCACACCCTTCTGCCCTCCCTGGTCTGTTGTGCTGCAACTGCTCCTCCTGCCTGCCCCGTGCGGTCTGTTGTGAGGCCCCTTCCCCTGAACTTTCTTGTTTGTGCACAGGTCCTGACCCTCCCTTCTATCCTCCATCGTCCTTTGTGCATGCCCCTGCACCCTCCTTCTTGCCCATCATAGCCATTGTGCTGCCACTAACCCTCCCACTTGCCATGCATGGTCTTCTGTGCTGCCATGGCCCCTCCCACCTTCCCTGTGTGGTCAGTTAGCTGCCCCAGACCCCCTCCCACCTTCCCTCCATGGTCTGTGTGTATGCCATCACAGTCTCTCTGTTGCTCTTCATGGTGTATCTTGCTTCTAGTGCCCATCCTGCCTGACCTCCATGGCTATCTTGCTGCTCCTGCCCTGCCCCCTTGCCCCCAGCCCTCTGTTTACATGTGAAGACCCCTACTCCCTCCCTCCTGGCTTGTCTGTTCCATTGTAATGCCCCTGATCTGTCCCTCCTGCCCTTTATGGTCTGTTATGCTGCAGCTTTCTCTCCTGTCTGTCCATTATGGTCAGCTAGCTACCATTGCCTCTTGCCCCTCTGTTCTCTGTTGTCCATGTGCATGGTCCTGTCCCCTCCCTCTTGCTTTCTATGAATTGTTGTGCTGCACTCCCGTCCCGCATGCCCTGTGTGGTGTATTGTGCTGCTGCAAACCCTGATGCCTGCCCTGCAGGGTCAGTTTGGTGTACCTCTCCATGTCCCTCCTGTCCTCTGTTATCCAAGTCCATGTCCCTACCCCATTTCCTTCCATGATCCAATGTACCATACTTGCGAACATTTTGAGCTTGGTAAGAGGGAGATTTGGAAAAAAAACTGGGGTATTGATTTTCCCCTTTGAGTTACATTGAAAAAGAGGAGATTGTAGACAGGAGACAGATCAAATAAAGCCCATTTGAGCTTAAAAACATTGGACGTTTCCTGGCTGAATCAGGTCTGTTGGCATGTATGGTTGTACTACCATTGCCTCTTCCTTCTGCCCACAATGGTCTATTACATTGCCACAGCCTCTCTTGCAAGTCCTGTATTGTTGGTTTGTTGCCCCTGCCCCCCTTTCCACTGCCCTCCATAGTCTGTTGTGCTGCCACGGCCCTTCCTGCCTGCTCAGTGTGGTTAAATTGTTGCCTTTGCACCCTTCTACCTGCCTTCAATTTTCAGAGTCCGTGCCCCTGGCCTCTGCCTATCAACAGTATCCTAATGAACAACTAGATTGCTAACATTCTATATTTATTACAAAAGTGTGGAACGCCTGACGTCATCTTGATGTAATCAAAAATGTAATACCTAGAGCATTTCCTTTAGAAATTACATATATGAGAGGGTCTTATTGGCATCAAAATTATGGTTAGTGCTCTAAAAGACTAAAATAAGGACATATTTTCTGAGTTTTCAAATAGCGACAAAGCACTTTTTATTTATTTGTTATCTTTATGTTTTTTTATCCAGTTGACCACTTGATTAAATGTTGCACTTAGGGGAGAGGATGTGGTGTTACTTCCAGAACTGCAGACTTTGCAACTGGGGAACCAGGTTGGAGTTTCTGCTTCAGCTCGACATTCTGTGATTCTGGTCAAATCACTTAGTCTCCCCATGTCTACAACCAAAATGAATTTGTTCTTGTGTGATGTAACCAATGCTCATGTAAAGCACTCCAATACCTGACAAGTCTGCACTATATAACACTGCAAAAACACAAAATAATAAGTGTTTTGCACACTTCTGTCATTGGGCTATATTTGGGCTACATCTGGGTGACTTTGGGCTACATTTGGGCTCTTTTGTCTCCGGTGGCCATCTTGGGAGATTTATTTGTTATGAAGTTTCCTAATTTCCTCATGTACTGCAGTCTCCTCAGTAGGAAATGCTTTCAGTTTTTTACTTTGATTCCATCATGAAGGTATTCAGATATGTCACACATTTGCCATAAATTCTGAAAGTTAGCACTCTAGTTGCTCATTAGATCACTGTAGTAAAACTACTGTTCACCATGGAAGTCTGCTCCTGGTATTAAAAGTGCATGTTTCAGTCTGCATGGCAGAATTTTTTAATGAAATAGAAGAGGATTTGAGAAGTCACTCAAAATGTGCCCTCATTTTCTTTCTTCAGCATTAATCATAATTTCTATGGCAAAATAAACCCCTTAATTTTGTTCCTTTTTAGATTAAATGTTTTAAGTGTTACCAGTTTATTCCAATCGAGATGGCTTCAGGTGTGCCATACTTTTGTCATAATGAAGACAGTAAGCGCTCTAGTTGTTTTTAAGAACACTCTGGGACATTCTGTCATTGGGCTATACTTGGGCTACATCTGGGTGATATTTGGGCTACATTTGAGCTCTTTTGTCTCTGGTGGCCATCTTGGGAGACTTATTTGTTATGAAGTTTCCTAATTTCCTCATTTACTGCAGTCTCCTCAGTAGGAAATACTTTCAGTTTTTTACTTTGATTCCATCAAGAAGGCATTCAGATGTGTCACACATTTGTCATAAATTCAGAATGTTAGCACTCTTTTTGCTCATTAGATCACTGTAGTAAAGCTACTGCTCACCAGGGAAAACTGCTGCTGGTATTGAAAGTGCATGTTTCAGTCTGCATGTCAGAATTTTTTAATGAAATAGAAGAGGATTTGAGAAGTCACTCAAAATGTGCCCTAATTTTTCTTTCTGCAGCACTAATCATACTTTTTATGGAAAAATGAACCCCCTCATGTTGTTCCTTTTTAAATTAAATGTTTTAAGAGTTACCACTTTAATCCAAGCAAGATGGCTTCAGGAGTGCCATACGTTTATCATAAGTAGGACTGTTAGCGCTCTAGTTGTTCTTTGGAACACTCTGGGAAGCTGCAGTAGAACACAAAGAAATCAACTGACAGTCTCTGCCCTTGTTGGATCAGACTTCATTCTCACATGACTGAGAAAGATAATGTGAATTTACAGAAAATAAGCTCTCAGTTTAGCTTATAGATAACCTTCCAAACCTTTGTGGGAAAAGCATGAGAAAATATTTTTCTCTCAATCATGATATCCCAGCAGAAGGCTTTTTCACATGGTGAAATCACCTTAGAACATACCACAATTCCTAAAATGAGTATGGTACCATCAACTAATGATTTATAATGTAACTAAAGTCTTAAAACCTTCTATTAACTGCAATGCGTTTTAATGAGGTGCTATCATGTATATTGGTCCCAAGATGGCTGCCAACCCTTCTTGGATGAAGTGCTGACAGCCAATCAGATCTCAGGATGAGATGTGTGGTTAGGCTCCGCCCACATATATATATGATTTTACTTTTGATTTTCTCAGGAACTACTGAACAGATTGACACCAGACCTGCAAAAGGCACATCCCTGACCTGACGACTACCTCTTTGCCAAATTTAAAGTTATTCTGTTCAGCCGTTCGGGCTGTACCTTGGACTAAAGGTCCCTATGGAAAATTGCATGGGGAAAACGTGTTTTGCGACCCCCCTTTTTTCTCAGCCCCCGCTTGACGAATCCCCCCGAGACTTTCAGGGTAGGAGCGGAGCGGAGACCCTCACCTATTTCGAAAATTTCGCGAGGATTCGTCAACCGGCGCCAAAGTTATTCCAAATAGAACGTTGAGGATTTCCTATGGAAACACGGTCCTAACTATAACTATCTACTGGCGACTGCCAGTAGATGATATAAATATATACACATATATATATATATATATATATATTCACTTAAAAAACCATAGGTTTCACACAGGTTATAGTTAGGTGGACATTTCACTCGTAAAAAACCAATGAAATTCCCCCGTTATAGTTAGTTCAGATAACTATAACTCGCACGCCCGCAATCCACTGCTCATGACGTCACACATTACATCACACATGACATGGTCAATGGCATCACTGATGACATCACTGATGACATCATCCTTGTGATAGAGTGGCGGTCGCGCGAGTTATAGTTATCTGAACTAACTATAACAGGGGAATTTCATTGGTTTTTTACGAGTGAAATGTCCACCTAACTATAACCTGTGTGAAACCTATGGTTTTTTAAGTGAATTTGCAAGGTTTTTTAAATGCTAATTCCTAACTATAACGTGTGTGAAACCTATGGTTTTTGAAGTGAATTTGTACGGTTTTTTAAATGCTAAGTTATGTATTTATAAATGTATTTGTTTTTTTCAAGGTTTTTCACCGTGCGCGCGCTTTGGGCGCACGGTGTGCTGCGCGCACCGTGCGCCCACCACGCAATTTTTTTCAAAAATAATAAAATGTTTTTTTCACCCTTCGGGTTCCTTCTGTGACCCCCTGACAAACGCTAGGGGTCAGGAACTCTCTTCCCTGCCCCCTTTTCACGTTTTCCACCTTTTTTCTACCTTTCCTTTTCAGTGCGACAGACCAAATGGCGGCCGACACTTCCTGATTTCGACCGATTCGAATGTTTACTGACATCTATCAACCAATCAGAATTTCGCTCGCGCACGGCACCGTGCGCGCACAGTGTGCGCACGGTGCGCGCGTATAGATATTTATATACTTTTAAATGCTATTTTCTCAGGAAATACTGAACAGATTGACACCAGACCTGCAAAAGGTACTTCCCTGACCTGAGGACTACCTCTCTGCCAAATTTCAAGTAATTCTGTTCAGCCGTTCGGGCTGTACCTTCGACTAAAGGTCCTATGGGAAAATGCATGGGGAAAACGCGTTTTGGGACCCCCTTTTTTCTCGGCCCCCCCTTGACGAATCACCCCGAGACTTTCAGGGTAGGAGCTGAGCGGAGCGCCCCATTAGTTTTGAAAATTTCGCGAGGATTCGTCAACCGGCGCCAAAGTTATTCAAAATAGAATTTTCAGATTTCCTATGGAAACTCGGTTCTAAATATAACTATCTACTGGCAATCGCCAGTAGATAATATTCACTGAAAAAACCATAGGTTTCAGGGGCGTTATAGTTAGCTGGACTTTTCACTCATACAAAACCATTGAAATTCCCCCGTTATAGTTAGTTCAGCTAACAATAACTCGCGCGCCCGCAATGCACTGCTGATGACATCACATATTACATTACTCATGACATGGTCAGTGACATCACTCATGACATCACTGACGACATCTCAAATGACATCACTGATGACATCACCGATGACATCATCCAGTGAATGTGTGATTTTCTGAAAATTACATATATTTTATATATGTATATCTCAAGGTCGATGGAAGAATACATGGGTATATAAATGTCTAAATGGATGATTTGTTTTTGAACAATTGATTGTATAACTGACTGATTAATTGTATCTTAGTGAATACATGGCTTAGTGATTAATGTTTACATATGTAAATATCTGTATCAGTCTCTCACTTTGTGTATAAGTGGCTGCATGGATTGGTGAGTAGCTACATGAGTGTCTATATAGGTTATTAGTTGTTTTTTTGAGTATCAGTATGAGTGTCTGAGTGTCTGTATGGTTCAGTGGGGGGGTATTACGTAGTGCATAGGTGCATGAATGAGTGACTCACTGTTTGTATGTGTTGAAGACAGCATGTGTGCAGGACTGTATGGGTGGATGAGTGTGTGCATGGGTGTGTTAGTGAGTGAATGACTGTCTCAATAGTGTCTTTATGAGTAACTACATATGTTTTAAACTAGTATATGTGACTATTGGTGTATATAAGTGAGTATATGTGAGAGTGAGAGATTGAAAAAGTTCCTGTATGAATAAGTATGTGTTTCTATAAGTGATTGTTTAAAAGACTAAGTATGTGTAAGTTTCTGTAGAAGTAAGTGTGGTGGTGTGTGTATAACTGTATATGCAAGTAAATGGATGTTTGATTTTTTATTAGCATGAGTGACTATGTGTGTGAGTAACTCTATGGATGAGTGGTGTTGTGTAACAGGATGTATAGGTGTATGAGTACATATGATGAGTGAGTACATGTATGAGTGACTGTATAGGACTGTTGGTGAATGAGTGGATGTGTATGTGGATCTTAGAATTACTGAATAGGTTGTTGTAACTGGTATTGGTATGTCCATTGTTTTGAAAATTGTAGTTTCTATTTTTGAATGTGTGTATCAAAGGTTATATTAGGGGGAGAGGAGGTCTGCCACTCTATCACAAGGAAGATGTCATCAGTGATGTCATCAGTGATGTCATTTGAGATGTCATCAGTGATGTCATGAGTGATGTCACTGACCATGTCATGAGTGATGTAATATGTGACGTCATCAGCAGTGCATTGCGGGCGCGCGAGTTATAGTTAGCTGAACTAACTATAACGGGGGAATTTCAAGGGTTTTGTACGAGTGAAAAGTCCAGCTAACTATGGTTTTTTCATTGAATTTCCAAGGTTCTTCAAATGCTGATTCCTAACTATAACATGCCTGAAACCTATGGTTTTTTCAGTGAATTTCAAAGGTATTTTAAATGCTAATTTCTAACTATGCCTACAGAGATAGGACATGTGAAGAAAGAAGAAAAAACGCACAGAAAGAAAAAAAAGAAATGCAGAAAGAAGCAACAGAAGTCCTCAAAGACGAAGAAAAGTGTTGGAAGAAGGATAACATGCAGAAAGAACAAACAGAAGCCTTGTTGCAAAATCATCCTGTACCCTCAACTTTTTCAGACGGATACTGGTGGTAACTGAGTCTGACTAACCAGTCCTAGAGCCAGTGCTATGTTAAAAGACACTCAGAATACAGTGAAAACACCTACATACACTAGGGAACACTATGTGTTGGGGTACTCCGGTGATTAGCATGACCTTCTCTTTGAGCCCCTGGTATATAATAGGGCAGGGGATTAAAACTACTTCTTAAAACGCGCCACAGGTCACCCCAGGCCCTGTCCCCTCCCTTCCCCACTGTGTAAACACGCCCTGTGGCCATTTTAAGTTGGGAGATTAAGTCCCCTTGAATCCTGGGGGTCCCTAGGGTCCAACGAGACCACTAGGTACCTCCAGTAAGCGCCACAGAGCTGCGTTGCAGAGAGATGTAAAAAGGGGCACGGCCTGCACCACCTCTCTGCAACGCAGAGCAGTGGCGCTTACTGGAAGCACCTGGTGGGCTAGTTGGTCCCCAGGGTCCCTCAGGATTGAAAGGGAATTATTTCCCCAACTTAAACGTGCCACAGGGAGTGTTTGCACACGTCCCCTCAGGCCACATCCCCTCCCTTCACCACTGTGTAAACGAGCCCTGTGGCCGTTCTAAGTTGAGAGATTAAGTCCCCTTGAATCCTAAGGGTCCCTAGGGTCAAACTAGCCCACTAGGTACCTCCAGTAAGCGCCACAAAGCTGCATTGCATAGAGGTGTAAAAAGGGGCATGGCCTCAGAACACCTGTCAGCAATGCAGCTCCCTGGCGCATACTGGAGATACCTGTTGGGCTAGTTAGCCCTCAGGGACCCTCAGTATTGAAGGGGAATTAATTCCCCAACTTACAACTGGCCAGGAGGCGCGTTTGCAGAGTGCTGTAAGGAGGGGGCATGGCCCTCCGGCGCGATGCCGGTCTTTTATTTATTTTATTTTTTTAAGAAGGAGGGCTGTGTGGCCCCCTTCTTTTTCTAATTTATTGGCCCTGGGGACCCCAACCCCCAGGGCCTGCCCCCTAATTTTTTTTGTTGTAAAAAAATATTTTGGCCCTCCCAAGGCCTTAATCGGTCCGGGGACCCCAACCCCCGGGTCATGGCCTTTTTAAAAAAAAATCTTTAGGAGGGGGCTGCGTTGCCCCCCTCCTCAGGCCACTTATGGCCCGGGGACCCCATCCCCCGGAGCCGGCCTTTGTTTTTTATTATTTTTTAAAAATATATATTTATAGAAACACCTAGGACATGCTGGACAAACCGTATGTACCTATCACCATGACGATTTGCGTGATATTCATTAAAAGGCGACTATGCATACAATGAATCCACGTGGAATGTCATTACACCGCTAGTGAAGCTCTGATGTGTCTGACGCCCTACCGAGCATAATCCCGGCGCCCCCGCCGGTGGGTACTCTCCAAGTAGACACCCTTGTCGTTTATTTATACAAACATGGGTAGCTATTGACGGGCACATTTAATACACATGCACACCAAGCCATTCAAAGGGGATTCGACAAAAATTCGACCAAACTATGCAGGAAACCCCCCTCACGGTTAATAAAACACACATCCACCGCCGGATGTGTAATACTTTTTATTTTACTCTCTGGAAAGGAGACGAACCTCACTTGAGAGTCACAGCGTGATCCTGGCTGAGCCCAATGCTGTGTTACACCCACCAGTGCCCGCCGAGTGCCACACACCTCTGTGTTGTATTCCACTAGCTAGTGCGTATGCTATGACACTCTCTAGCCCATGTGCACTGTAACACCACCCCGTGAATATGTCATGCCACACTTGCCTTCGCACGGGTTATATTACCCCATCTAACGTGCCTTCCTCGATGCCTATGTTATAACGCAAAGCGCTATGCCATACATATTACAATCTGGGATCCATATCTTTGTCACAGTGCATATGCAACGTTACACTCCCCAGCACATATTTTATATTACAACTTTAGAGACTAGTTAGGTTACACAACACTGCCCTGTGCATATTACACTCCAAGGCGCATATCGCATAGCACGCACTAGTGCCTGTGCTATCTCACGCTCTCCAATGAATCTGTCATTGCGCACAATGTATTGCATATTATATTTCACGCCCGGTGCATCTTATATCACACTTTTTGGTGCATAGTTTATACCATATACTATATCTAGTTTTCATTTTCAATCGTGCTCTCAGGACTATGTTCTATATAACACTGCGTCCACCTACCCTTTTCACGGGCATTACATTTTGCGATTGGGGGTGGAGGGTCAGGGGGTGTATCTGTCAAGTGAGCCTGGAGTCACAGTCACAAACGTCCTCTTCTTCCTGAATAAAAGTGAGATTATGCTGCATACTTGTTCATATTTTAAGTAGTTCACACAGACACACATTTAAAAACAATAAAGTTCCTAATACCCACCTTCTATGAACAGTTAGCTTGCTGCCCCATCCACCTCCTCCCTATCCATGGACTAGCCTCCTCCCTCCTGCCATGCATGGTCTGATGTGCTGCTTTTGCAGCGTGGAACATCAAACTCCCCCTTCATCACAGACTAAATACCTCAACAGCAAATTCACTCAAAGACATTCATTGGTGGGGCCCATGACACCAATATTCACACTCCGTTGATCTGCTTCCCTAGAGGAATGAGTTTCCAAACGCTGACATGAGAGGAATACCTTTACCTTACTCTAAATACGTTGACTCCAATCCTAAAATATTCCCTTCATAAGGCAATGAATCATTTAGTTGTTTTTATTGGTTTAGTGTCACAATCATTTATCTACACTTTACATACTAAACTAAATTCTCTTCTTTAAATAATCGACACTACACATTTGTCAATTAATCAAATATTCTTTATCTAAGAAATATTGCAAAATCATTAGAAATCGTCATCAGCATTGCATAACATCATATTTACCTAATCTGGCTAAAAGTCGACCTCTAAGTCAGTCAGGTCGAGGAAAAATCTTTATTCAGCAAAGTTAGGCCGCAATTCAGTCTCTCAAAGATTCAGGATAACAGCTGTCCAGCAGTATCACCGTCCTCTACGTCAGCATAACGTCAGGAAATCGAGTTCGTCAAAGAAGAGCGAGTTTTTTTTAGTTGAATTCCCTACCTACTTTTATAATGAAAATAATGTCAAAAAGTATCAAGATTGGGGTTTTAGAAAGTTCCGATTGGTCGTCTTGGGGTCGAGGGGTAAAGTTCTCATGAAGTCTGTATAGTGAAGTCATCGCACTTGATGGTTCCGGTTTTTAAATTGTCCATTGTGTTGTTGCTGGCGAAGTTCCCGGGATAACCTTGAAGGGTACATCTTCTCCCGGGGTCAGAACTAGGCCACTGCTGCTGGCGGCGACGCCTGCGTGTTTCACTCAGAACCTCGTGTTGTCAGGAGCAGTCACGTTCAACGTCTCGTTCAGCCATCTTTACTAGGCCGAAATGGGCAACTTAAGCAAAGGAAACACAAAAACGTAATTAAAACATAGAAATGACTAATAAAATGTTAATCCCTCGCTAATACCCATATGTGTGAGTAGTTTTATACTCACTGTATAAAGCACAAATTACAATTACATCACCAAAGCAACATGTATCATGCAAAATACTAATTTTCTACTATTAGTATGCGTACATAAGTTAGTTTACAATTAGTTTAGCCATGCAAAGTGCAATTCCCACATGTAATTCTTTTGTTAATATGATTGATAAGTATTTCACTGCAAACACATTAATAAGTTTACTATTAGTTAATTATTCAGATTAATATAAACATGCAGAATAGGGGGTATACAAAAAATGTTAACTACCCGCTCCAGCACTGCCACTGCCCTTCATTTAGCATGATGTACCAGTCTACTCCTCCTGCCCTTCATTGCCCAATTCTATGGCCCATCATTGACCTCCTGCTTAGCCTCTGTGCTTAGCTTGCTGCCCCTATTCTCCTTCCCCCTGCCCTCCGTTGTCTTTGTGCATACCCCTGCTCCATCCTTTTTGCCCACCATGTTCCATGGACCTGCCACTCCTATCTACTTTGAGTGTTCTGTTGAGCTGCCACTCCCCTCCCACCTGCCTAGCATTGTCAGATGACTGTAACCTGTCCCTGCCACCTCCACCCTGCCTGTCCACATGCCATGCCCCTATCCCCTTCCTCCTGTCCTCCATGGTCCATTTTACTGCCACACCCTTCTGCCCTCCCTGGTCTGTTGTGCTACAACTGCTCCTCCTGCCTGCCCTGTGCAGTCTGTTGTGAGGCCCCTTCCCCTGAACTATCTTGTCTGTGCCCAGGTCCTGTCCCTCCCTACTATCCTGCATGGTCCTTTGTGCATGCCCCTGCACCCTCCTTCTTGCCCATCATAGCCATTGTGCTGCCACTAACCCTCCCGCTTGCCATGCATGGTCTTCTGTGCTGCCATGGCCCCCCCACCTTCCCTGTGTGGTCAGCTATCTGCCCCTGACCCCCTCCATGGTCTGTGTGCATGCCATCATAGTATCATTGTTGTTCTCCATGGTGTGTCTTGTTTCTAGTGCCCATCCTGCCTGACCTCCATGGTCATCTTGCAACTCCTGTCCTGCCCCCTTGCCCCCAGCCCTCTGTTTCCATGTGCAGACCCCTATTCCCTCCCTCCTGGCTTGTCTGTTCCATTGTAATGCCCCTGATCCGTCCCTCCTGCCCTTTATGGACTGTTATGCTGCAGCTTTCTCTTCTGTCTGTCCATTATGGTCAGCTAGCTACCATTGCCTCTTTCCCCTCTGTTCTCTGTTGTCCATGTGCATGGTCCTGTCCCCTCCCTATTGCTTTCTATGGATTGTTGTGCTGCACTCCCATCCTGCATGCCCTGTGTGGTGTATTGTGCTGCTGCAATCCCTGATGCCTGCCCTGTAGGGTCAGTTTGGTGCACCTCTCCATGTCCCTCCTGTCCTCTGTTATCCGAGTCCATGTCCCTACCCCAATTCCTCCTGCCTACCATGATCCAATGTACCATACTTGCGAACATTTTGAACTTGGTAAGAGGGAAATTTTGAAAAAAAACTGGGGTATTGATTTTCCCCTTTGAGTTACATTGAAAAAGAGGAGCTTGTAGACAGGAGACAGATCAAATAAAGACCATTTGAGCTTAAAAACATTGGATGTTTCCTGGCTGAAACGGGTCTGTTGGCATGTATGGTTGAACTACCACTGCCTCTTCCTTCTGCCCACAATGGTCTATTATATTGCCACAGCCTCTCTTGCCAGTCCTGTATTGTTGGTTTGTTGCCCCTGCCCCCCTTTCCACTGCCCTCCATAGTCTGTTGTGCTGCCACTGCCCTTCCTGCCTGCCCAGTGTGGTCAAATTGTTGCCTCTGCACTCTCCTACCTGCCTTCAATTTTCAGAGTCCGTGCCCCTGGCCTCTGCCTCTCAACAGTATCCCAATGAACAACTAGATTGCTAACATTATATATTTATTACAAAAGTGTGGAACGCCTGACGTCATCTTGATGTAATCAAAACGGTAATACCTAGAGCATTTCCTTTAGAAATTACATATATGAGAGGGTCTTATTTGCATCAAAATTATGGTTAGTGCTCAAAAAAACTAAAATGAGGACATATTTTCTGAGTTTTCAAATAGCGACAAAGAACTTTTAAATTATTTGTAATCTTTATGTTTTTTATCCAGTTGACCACTTCATTAAATGTTGCACCTAGGGGAGAGGATGTGGTGTTACTTCCACAGCTGCAGACTTTGCGACTGGGGAACCAGGTTGGAGTTTCTGCTTCAGCTCACCATTCCGTGATTCTGGACAAATCACTTAATCTCCCCATGTCTACAACCAAAATTAATTTGAACTTGTGTGATGTATCCAATGCTCATGTAAAGCACTCCAATACCTGACAAGTCTGCACTATATAAAACTGCAAATACACAAAAAATAAGTGTTTTGCACACTTCTGTCATTGGGCTACATGTGGGCTACATCTGGGTGATATGTGTGCTGCATTTGGGCTCTTTTGTCTCTGGTGGCCTTCTTGGGAGATTTATTTGTTATGAAGTTTCCTAATTTCCTCATTTACTGCAGTCTCCTCAGTAGGAAATGCTTTCAGTTTTTTACTTTGATTCCATCAAGAAGGTATTCAGATATGTCACACATTTGCCATAAATTCTGAATGTTAGCACTCTAGTTGCTCATTAGATCACTGTAATATATGCAACTACTCACCACGGAAGTCTGCTGCTGATATTAAAAGTGCATGTTTCAGTCTGCATATCAGAATTTTTTTATGAAATATTCCGCACTAATCATAATTTCTATGGCAAAATGAACCCGCTCATTGTGTTCCTTTTTAAATTAAATGTTTTAAGTGTTACCAGTTTCTTCCAATCAAGATGGCTTCAGGTGTGCCATACTTTGTCATAAGTAAGACAGTAAGCGCTCTAGTTGTTCTTAAGAACACTCTGGGACATTCTGTCATTGGGCTATACTTGGGCTACATCTGGGTGATATTTGGGCTACATTTGGGCTCTTTTGTCTCTGCTGGCCATCTTGGGAGATGTATTTGTTATGAAGTTTCCTAATTTCCTCATTTACTGCAGTCTCCTCAGTAGGAAATACTTTCAGTTTTTTATTTTGGTTCCATCAAGAAGGCGTTCAGATGTGTCACACATTTGCCATAAATTCAGAATGTTGGCACGCTAGTTGCTCATTAGATCACTGTAATAAAGCTACTGCTCACCAGGGAAGTCTGCTGCAGGTATTCAAAGGGCATGTTTCAGTCTGCATGTCAGAATTTTTTTATGAAATAGAAGAGGAATGAGAAGTCAAAATGTGCCCTAATTTTTCTTTCTGCAGCACTTATCATAATTTCTATGGCAAAATGAAACCCCTCATTTTGTTCCTTTGTAAATTAAATGTTTTAAGTGTTACCACTTTATTCCAATCAAGATGGCTTCAGGTGTGCCATACTTTTGTCATAAGTAAGACTGTTAGCGCTCTAGTTGTTCGTTAGAACACTCTGGGACATTCTGTCATTGGGCTATACTTGGGCTACATCTGGGTGATATTTGGGCTACATTTGGGCTCTTTTGTCTCTGGTGGCCATTTTGGGAGACTTATTTGCTATGAAGTTTCCTAATTTCCTCATTTACTACGGTCTCCTCAGTAGGAAATACTTTCAGTTTTTTACTTTGATTCCATCAAGAAGGCATTCAGATGTGTCACACATTTGCCATGAATTCAGAATGTTAGCACTCTAGTTGCTTATTAGATCACTGTAGTAAAGCTACTGCTCACCACGGAAGTCTGCTGCTGGTATTAAAAGTGCATGTTTCAGTCTGCATATCAGAATTTTTTGATGAAATCGAAGAGGATTTGAGAAGTCACTCAAAATGTGCCCTAATTTTCCTTTCTTCAGCACTAATCATAATTTCTATGGCAAAATGAACCTCCTCATTGTGTTCCTTTTTAAATTAAATGTTTTAAGTGTTACCAGTTTATTCCAATCAAGATGGCTTCAGGTGTGCCATACCTTTGTCATAAGTAAGACAGTAAGTGCTCTAGTTGTTCTTAAGAACACTCTGGGACATTCTGTCATTGGGCTATACTTGGGCTACATCTGGGTGATATTTGGGCTACATTTGGGCTCTTTTGTCTCTGGTGGCCATCTTGGGAGATTTATTTGTTATGAAGTTTCCTAATTTCCTCATTTACTGCAGTCTCCTCAGTAGGAAATACTATCAGTTTTTTATTTTGGTTCCATCAAGAAGGCATTCAGATGTGTCACACATTTGCCATAAATTCTGAATGTTAGCACTCCAGTTGCTCATTAGATCACTGTAGTAAAGCTACTGCTCGCCAGGAAAGTCTGCTGCTGGTATTGAAAGTGCATGTTTCAGTCTGCATGTCAGAAATTTTTCATGAAATAGAAGAGGATTTGAGAAGTCAAAATGTGCCCTAATTTTTCTTTCTGCAGCACTAATCATAATTTCTATGGCAAAATGAACCCCCTCATTTTGTTCCTTTGTAAATTAAATGTTTTAAGTGTTACCACTTTATTCCAATCAAGATGGCTTCAGGTGTGCCATACATTTGTCATAAGTAAGACTGTTAGCACTGTAGTTGTTCGTTAGAACACTCTGGGACATTCTGTCATTGGGCTATACTTGGGCTACATCTGGGTGATATTTGGGCTACATTTGGGCTCTTTTGTCTCTGCTGGCCATTTTGGGAGACTTATTTGCTAAGAAGTTTCCTAATTTCCTCATTTACTACAGTCTCCTCAGTAGGAAATACTTTCAGTTTTTTACTTTGATTCCATCAAGAAGGCATTCAGATGTGTCACACATTTGCCATAAATTCAGAATGTTAGCACTCTAGTTGCTTATTAGATCACTGTAGTAAAGCTACTGCTCACCACGGAAGTCTGCTGCTGGTATTAAAAGTGCATGTTTCAGTCTGCATATCAGAATTTTTTAATAAAATAGAAAAGGATTTGAGAAGTCACTCAAAATGTGCCCTAAGTTTTCTTTCTGCAGCACTAATCATACTTTCTATGGCAAAATGAACCCCCTCATTTTGTTCCTTTTTCAAATAAATGTTTTAAGAGTTACCACTTTATTCCAATCAAGATGGCTTCAGGTGTGCAATACGTTTGTCATAAGTAGGACTGTTAGCACTCTAGTTGTTCTTTAGAACACTCTGGGAAGCTGCAGTAGAACACAAAGGAATCAACTGACAGTCTCTGCCCTTGTTGGATGTACATGTTTTACTGAGAATGTCAGACTTCATTCTCACATGACTGAGAAAGATAATGTGAATTTACAGAAAATATGCTCTCAGTTTAACTTATAGATCACCTTCCAAACCTCTGTGGGAAAAGCATGAGAAAATAGTTTTCTCTCAAACATGATTCATGATATCACAGCAGAAGGCTTTTTCACATGGTAAAATCACCTTAGAACATACCACAATTCCTAAAATGAGTATGGTACCATCAACAAATGATTTATAATGTAACTAAAGTCTTAAAACCTTCTATTAACTGCAATGCTTTTTAATGAGGTGCTATCATGTATTTTGATCCCAAGATGGCTGCCAACACTTCTTGGATGAAGTACTGACAGCCAATCAGATCTCACGATGAGATGTGTGGTTAGGCTCTGCCCAGATATGTCTATCTTTTTAACTCTAATTTTCTCAGGAACTGAACGGATTTACACCTTTTAAGCAAAAGGCACGAGTCTGAACTGAGGACTACCTCTTTGCCAAATTTGGTGTAATTCCCTTCAGCAGTTCAGGCTGTAGCTGCGTCAACAGGTCCTATGGGAAAATGCATGGGGGAAACGAGTTTTGGGACCCCCCTTTTTTCTCGGCCCCCGCTTGGTGAATCACCATGAAATTTTCAGGATAGGAGCGGACCGGAGCTGGCCAAAAGTTTGGAAAATTTCCAACGCCAACGTTATTCCAAATAGAATGTTGCGGATTTCCTATGGAAATAGGTCCTAACTATAACTACCTACTGGCGACTGCCAGTAGGTAATATATATATATATATATATTCACTTAAAAAACCATAGGTTTCACACATGTTATAGTTAGCTGTACATTTCACTCGTAAAAAACCAATGAAATTCCACGTTATAGTTAGATCAGGTAACTATAACTTGCGCGCCCACAATAAACTGCTGATGACGTCACATATTACATCACTCATGACATGGTCAGTGACATCACTCATCACATCAATGATGACATCTGAAATGACACATTGTGGATTGCGGTCGCGCAAGTTATAGTTACCTGATCTAACTATAACGTGGAATTTCATTGGTTTTTTACGAGTGAAATTTTTTTTTCTGGTTTTTCACCGTGAGCACACCCTCCGCGCACGCTGTGGGCACTCAGTGCGCTTCGCGCACCGAGCGCCCACGTTGCGCAGTTCAAACCGTGCGCGTCTCGCCTTTTTTTACACAGTAACAATTTTTTTTTTCTCCCTTGCGGGTCCCTCAATTTATTTAATAATTGTGATTGTTATTTCTTTTTTTTTTTTTTTGCCGTGCGCGTACGGTAAGCTTACCGTACGCGCACTCCACGATTTTTTTTGAAAATTATTAAATGTATTTTTCGTACTTTTTGGTCCTTTGTGGACCCCCTGACAAACGCTAGGGGGTCTGCAACTCTCTTCGTTGCCCCCTTTTCACGTTATCCACCTTTGTTTTTCTGTGCGAGAGACAGAAAATGGAGCGCGCTTACAGATATATATATTGATTTAAATGCTATTTTCTCAGGACCTACTGAACAGATTTACACCAGACCTGCAAAAGGCACATCTCTGACCTGAGAACTACCTCTCTCCCAAATTTCAAGTAATTCTGTTCAGCCGTTCGGGCTGTAGCTCGGACTAAAGGTCCTATGGGAAAATGCATCGGGAAAACGTGTTTTGGGACCCCCCTTTTTTCTCAGCCCCTGCTTGACAAATCCCCCCGAGACTTTCAGGGTAGGAGCGGAGTGGAGCGCCCCACCTATTTTGAAAATTTCGCGAGGATTCGTCAACCGGCGCCAAAGTTATTCCAAATAGAATGTTGCGGATTTCCTATGGAAACACGGTCCTAACTATAACTATCTACTGGCGACCGCCAGTAGATTATATATATATATATATATATATTCCCCCGTTATAGTTAGTGCAGGCAACTATAACTCACGTGACCGCAATCCTCTGCTGATGACATATGTGTCTTTATGAAAAAAAAATATTTGTAATATATGTATAGCTAAAATTTAATGGAAGAAGACATGGGCAAATAAGTGTCTAAATACAGTATTAGCATCAGCAGAGGATTGCGGTCACGTGAGTTATAGTTGCCTGCACTAACTATAACGGGGGAATTTCATTGGTTTTTTATCAGTAAAATGTCCAGCTAACTATAACATGTGTGAAACCTATGGTTTTTTCAGTGAATTTGCAAGTTTTTTTAAATGCTAATTCCTAACTATAACGTGTGTGAAACCTATGGTTTTTTTCAGTGAATTTGTATGGTTTTTTAAATGCTAAGTTACTTTACGCCATTCGTGGCGTGCGCGCCCACTTAACGCAGTTCGTTCCATGCGCGCAAGGTGCGCTTCGCGCACCGCGCGCCCATTTTACGCAGTTAGTGCCGTGCACGCAGGGTGGGCACGCGGTGCGCTACGCGCACCGCGTGCCCACGTTACGCTGGATGGGCCATGTACGCACGATGCACTTTGCGCACCGTGCGCACATGGAGGACATATTATGCGCTTCGTTGTGAAAGGTAATGTTTGAATTTTTGATTTGTAATAGACTATGTTATATGCCATGCACAAATGGGGTCCTTCGGGCCGAATTTGCACACGGGGTGTGGAGAATATGGATATTTTTTTTTTTTCTTTTTTTTTTTACCGTACGCGTACGGTAAGCGTGATCGGCGATTTTTCAGAAATATTTAAAATTGAATTTTTGGCCTTGGGGGTTCATTGCGGACACCTTCATCAAGGCTAGGTGGTTGGGAGCAGTCTAAACAGCCCCTTTATATGTTTTTTGTCTTTGTTTTTCTTCTACCCCCTGAGAGTGCGAGATAGAAAATGGCGGACGCCGCTTCCTGGTTTCGACCGATTCGAATGTTTACTAAGATCTAACAGCCAATCAGAATCGCGCTCGCGCACGTCACCGTACGCGTACGGTAAGCGCACCGTAAGCGCACCGTAAGCTGGCTCAGATATATATATTGATTTAAAGGCTATTTTCTCAGAATCTACTGAACAGATTTACACCAAACCTACAAAAGGCACTTCCTTGACCTGTAGACTACCTCTCTGCCAAATTTCAAGGAACTCTGTTCAGCCGTTCGGGCTGTAGCTGTGTCTAAAGGTCCTATGGAAAAATGCATGGGAAAAACGCGTTTTGGGACCCCCCTTTTATCTCAGCCTCCGCTTGACGAATCCCCCCGAGACTTTCAGGGTAGGAGCGGAGCGTAGCGCCCCATTAGTTTTGAAAATTTCGCGAGGATTCGTCGACCGGCGCCAAAGTTATTCAAAATAGAATGCTGCGGTTTTCCTATGGAAACAGGGTCCTAACTATAACTACCTACTGGCGACCGCCAGTAGGTAATATATATATATATATATATATATATATATATATATATATATTCACTGAAAAAACCATAGGTTTCACACATGTTATAGTTAGCTGGACATTTTACTGATAAAAAACCAATGAAATTCCCCCGTTATAGTTACTGTAGGCAACTATAACTCATGCGACCGCAATCCTCTGCTGATGCTAATACTGTATTTAGACACTTATTTGCCCATGTCTTCTTCCATTAAATTTTAGCTATACATATATTACAAATATTTTTTTTTCATAAAGACACATATGTCATCAGCAGAGGATTACGGTCGCGTGAGTTATAGTTGCCTACAGTAACTATAACGGGGGAATTTCATTGGTTTTTTATCAGTAAAATGTCCAGCTAACTATAACATGTGTGAAACCTATGGTTTTTTCAGTGAATTAGCAAGGTTTTTTAAATGCTAATACCTAACTATAACGTGTGTGAAACCTATGGTTTTTTCAGTGAATTTGTACGGTTTTTTAAATGCTAATTTATTTATGTATTATTTTTTATATATTTATTTTACAATAAACTACGTATTAAAAATTATTATTATTTTTTTTTTTGGTTTTCACCCTGCGAATTATTATTTTTTTTTTGCAAAAAAAAAAATTTTTTTTTTGTGTTTTTCAGGGTGCGCGCACTGTGCGCGCACCCCCGCGATTTTAAAAAAAAAAAAATTTTTTTTTTGCCTTCGGGGTCCTTCAGGGACCCCCTGACAAAGGCTACGGGGTCAGGAACTCTCTACCCTGCCCCCTTTTCACGTTCGCCACCTTCCTTTTTCACTCTCGCACTGAAAACAAACAAAATGGCGGCCGACACTTCCTGATTTCGACCGATTCGAACGTTGACTAACATGTAACCACCAATCAGAATTACGCTCGCGCACGTTAGGGTGCTCGCACGGTGCTCGCACGGTGCGCGCACCCTGCGCGCATATATATATATATATGCTTTTAAATGCTATTTTCTCCGGAAATACTGAACAGATTTACACCAGACCTACAAAAGGCACTTCCTTGACCTAGGGACTACCTCTCTGCCAAATTTTGAGTAATTCTGTTCAGCCGTTCGGGCTGTAGCTCGTTCTAAAGGTCCTATGGAAAAATGCATGGGAAAAACGCGTTTTGGGACCCCCCTTTTATCTCAGCCCCCGCTTGACGGATCCCCCCGAGACTTTCAGGGTAGGAGCGGAGCGTAGCGCCCCACCTATTTTGAGAAATTCGCGAGGATTCGTCGACCGGCGCCAAAGTTATTCAAAATAGAATGTTGAGGTTTTCCTATGGAAACGTGGTCCTAACTATAACTACCTACTGGCGACCGCCAGTAGGTAATATATATATATATATATATATATATATATATATATATATATATATATATATATATATATATTCACTGAAAAAACCATAGGTTTCACACACGTTATAGTTAGGAATTAGCATTTAAAAAACCTTGCAAATTCACTTAAAAAACCATAGGTTTCACACAAGTTATAGTTAGCTGTACATTTCACTCGTAAAAAACCAATGAAATTCCACGTTATAGTTAGATCAGGTAACTATAACTTGCGCACCCACAATAAACTGCTGATGACGTCACATATTACATCACTCATGACATGGTCAGTGACATCACTCATGACATCAAAGATGACATCTGAAATGACACATTGTGGATTGAGGTCGCGCAAGTTATAGTTACCTGATCTAACTATAACGTGGAATTTCATTGGTTTTTTTATGAGTGAAATGTACAGCTAACTATAACTTGTGTGAAACCTATGGTTTTTTAAGTGAATTTGCAAGGTTATTTAAATGCTAATTCCTAACTATAACGTGTGTGAAACCTATGGTTTTTTCAGTGAATTTGTACGGTTTTTTAAATGCTAAGTTATGTATTTATTTTTGATTTTTTTTTCTGGTTTTTCACCGTGCACACACCCTACGCCCACGGTGCGCTTCGCGCACCGTGCGCGCTTACAGATATATATATTGATTTAAATGCTATTTTCTGAGGACCTACTGAACAGATTTACACCAGACCTGCAAAAGGCACATCCCTGACCTGAGGACTACCTCTCTGCCCAATTTCAAGTAATTCTGTTCAGCCGTTCGGGCTGTAGCTCGGACTAAAGGTCCTATGGGAAAATGCATGGGGAAAACGCGTTTTGGGACCCCCTTTTTTCTCAGCCCCCGCTTGACGAATCCCCCCGAGACTTTCAGGGTAGGAGCGGAGCGTAGCGCCCCACCTATTTTGAAAAATTCGCGAGGATTCGTCAACCGGCGCCAAAGTTATTCCAAATAGAATGTTGCGGATTTCCTATGGAAACACGGTCCTAACTATAACTATCTACTGGCGACCGCCAGTAGATAATATATGTATATATATATATATATATATATATATATATATATCAAAGAAAGATTTGCCGAGCCCAGTTAGGTAACATTTCCAGCCATTTAATGCATTTTTGAGCAGCTCCAACCTTACACGTTTCAGCTTTGTTCAGCCTTGTTCACAGGTAGGTGACATTCCAACATAATTGCAAGTGCTCCAATTTATCAGGTCATGTGACTTTCGATGATAGCACTACAGGTTCCAAAATGCATTAGTTTTTTATTAGTACACACATGGGAAGTAACAGTTTGTAGCTTAATAGCATTCTTTGCCAACGTTGCACTGAATTTAAAAATAGCATCTCGAAATAAAATGTCTGTGTGCCAAAAATGTCACGGAGCAGCAACAGCGTAGTTTGAAATGGCAAAATGTTCTAAACTTTCCAAACGAGGTGTACTCTCTCTTTTCTCCCTTTCTCACCTCTGCTATCCACAATGACCACGGCAGTCCAACGGTTTGGCGCAGGGTGAGCGGGTCATGCCCCCAAGAGTGTCAGGAACACCAAAATAATATATATATGTATATATATATATATATATATATATATATATATATATATATATATATATATATATATATATATATATATATATATATATATATATTTATTTAAAACAGTAAATGCCAGATGGAAACGAAATTAGGGGAACATGGCCATAAATATAGACTCTAATACAGTAATCAACCTATCTGACATTACCCTGAACGTAGCGGAAAAACAAATCCTGGCACTTGGCCTGTCGTATAGTCCCAAAAGCAACTTTAATTATGCTGAAACTCACATGGATGTGTATCATTTCATTCGCAACTTAAAATTGCGCAATTATCACCTACTCCAGGACAAACACAATGAGGAGCAGCCCGAGCAGGTAGCCAGCAATACTCAAAGCCCAACGGTGTTAATTGCAGGGGATGTAGATCTACTATTGGACCTGCACAATCTGGCAAATGTCAATTGCAGCAGTCAGGCAACAGGTCCAACTAACATCAGTGAATCCATTCGGACACTGTTTAAACCCAGATCTACTTTCAATTCAGTAATGCTACATGACAATCTGGACATATTTCGCGACCAAGTAACAACTGAATTGAAGAAACTTTATTAAACAACCACACAAGCCCAACGCAATATTAGCCGGAAAAACAACCAATATGCCCAACTTATTAAGAAACTACAAGATAATGACAACATAATCATAAGACAATATGACAAAGGGGGCAATGCCATGTTATGGCCACGTGAGTGGAATATGGAGGAAGCCCTTGCTCAATTAAATGATAAAGAGTGCTATAGAAGAAGTAACATGCAGTGTGTGAAACAAGCACAGAATGACTATCGTGCTTCACTCTTGGCTTGGAAAAGCGCAGGACTTTTGGGCTTGGATGAATTCAAATTCTTGAAAAATTATTATCCAGACATTGTGGTGATTTACTTGATCCCTAAAATTTATAAAAATGCCTTGAAACCACCAGGCAGACCTATAATTTCTGCATGTAACAGTCTCATGGAGAACACCTCAAAATATGTAGACTATTTTTTACAAACCACATGAGGAATTTACCATCACACCTAAAAGATACGGGTGACTTTTTGAGGAAGATAAGTGGTGTGACCTGGGACGCTGAATGCATCCTGATCACCCTGGATGTCACATCACTTTATACTAGCATACGACATCAGAATGGGATCAAGGCCATCGAATATTATCTGAATGAGAGACAGATGTGCTTATAATTGCACTATAAAATGCTAGTATCAATGACTAAGACATGCTTAGAAAACAATTACTTCCTTTTTCAGAATCAGGTCTACCAGCAAACTAGGGGAGTGGCTATGGGGGCTTGCTTCTCCCCTAGTTATGCATGTTTGCATATAGGCCTATGCCTATATGCAACTATGCGGACATTCTGAGTCAACATGTATGTCAATGGTACAGGTATATTGATGACCTGTTCCTGATTTGGAAACACCAATTCATAGAACAGATCAATTGCAATAACCTCAACCTGCAATTTACTGTGCACATCAGTAGACAAAAGGTTTGTTTTGTTGATGTTGACGTTTTTATAAGTGACAACAAAATTACAACCAGGATGTATAGAAAACCGACAGCTGGTAATACAATACTACACACCACTAGCCATCATCCCAGACGCCTTATCCAAAGTATACCATATGGGGAGATGCTGCGGACTAAGCGCAGTTTCAGCACCCCGGATGATTGTAAGTTGGCCCAGCAAGAGAGTAAGCAACGGTTCCTTGCCAGAGGATACTCCTCCAAAATTGTTGATAGAGCCATTGCTAAGACTTCCAACATTCAGAGAAAGGTCATTTTGTCCACTAAGGTTAATCAGCAAGTCTCAAGTCAAGATAATACCAACCCAGTAACGCAAATAATCTTGACTTATAACAGGCAGCATCAAACCATTTGCAAAATATTTAACCAGAACTGGGGATTGGTATGTAATGACCCTGTACTGGGTGGGCATATATCTAAAACTCCTGTGCTTACATTTAGAAAAGCACGCTCTATGAATGATATGCTGGTGAAGAGTAGCCCTGAGGTAACAAATGTCAAGAGTTGGTTGTTCTTCCGTAAGGGATTTGTGAAATGTTCCTCATGGAAAGCATGCAAATTTGGTAGCAGTAAAACATCATACACTAGCCCATTTAGATCAGAAATAGTGCCAATTGATAAACTGTTAACAGGCAAAAGTATGCTGTATATGTGCTGGAGTATCCCTGTGGTCTGCGTTATGTCGGTAACATCAAGCTGCAGGTCCACAATAGGATACTCCAGCACATTAGGGCTATCAGCAATTGTGACCCAGCATATCCTGTCACGAGGAATTTCAAGGATTCACATAGCAAAAATCCAGAATATCTAAAATACTATGTGATTGATACAATCCTGCCATTAAGAAGGGAAGGCAATTGTGAAGCACGCTTACGCCAATTGGAAACCAGGTATATACAAAATTTCCTTAACATCTTAACTCCAGTGAGGAATTTTATACCTGTCTCTAATCACTGTTAATATCCCCTTTTATAATGGTTGCATAGCTAAAAACTGCAAAACTTTAAGAATTTTTGCTCATGATTAGTCTTTATTTCTATATATGCCTCCTCACTTTTTAAGTCTTCAGATTTAGCACTTAGCAATTTATGAGCCGTGATCGGTTTAAATGGGTGGCACTTGTTAGCACTAGCACTTTAAATATGGCAATTGAAGTATCGTTTCTATGCCCACTATGGGCTATATCGAGCAACTAAGCAGCAAACTACTCTTGGACATATTGAGACACAGCTCTATTGTTTAATGGTTTACAACTGCCTTAATAGAGTTAGCACAACATTGTTTACAGTTGATACAATTGCATTAGTATGATACAATATTCCTGTTTACAGTTGCACTGTTTTTATATATCTTTTATGTATTTTATACATTTATATAAATATATATATATAGGATGTACAGTTTTTTAAAGACAATGTATTGGCTTACCTTTTACCATATTTGTTCTTAAGGTTTCTGGAATGTGATATGCCATCATTTTCTTCTCATCTATGTATTTGTCCAAATGTAACGGTCCATGCAATGTATGAGAAACAACTCTTCCATTTCTATTATTTTATCATGTGATTGGTCACGAGTTAATGCACAAGCACTTTAAATGTATGAGGGCGCTCCGCTTGCGCGTTATGTGAACAAGACCTCTTGAAGGTGGAAACGCGTCATGGCGGAGGTGTGAGGCAACTAATAAATACCTTTGCACTGCAATCTGGGTGCGTTTCGTCCTTATCCTACCTGTGGATGTTGTGTGCGATATATATATATATATATATATATATATATATATATATATATTATCTACTGCCAGTAGATAGTTATAGTTAGGACCAAGTTCCCATAAGAAATCTGAAAATTCTGTTTTGAATAACTTTGGCGCCGGTTGACTTATCTTCGTGAAATTTTCAAAACTAATGGGGCGCTCCGCTCAGCTCCTACCCTGAAAGTCTCGGGGTGATTCGTCAAGCGGGGGCTGAGAAAAAAGGGGGGTCCCAAAACGCGTTTTCCCCATGCATTTTCCCATAGGACCTTCAGTCGAAGGTACAGCCCGAACGGCTGAACAGAATTACTTGAAATTTGGCAAAGAGGTAGTCCTCAGATCAGGCATGTGCCTTTTGTATATATGGTGTCAATCTGTTCAGTAGTTCCTGAGAAAATTGCAGTTAAAAGTACATAAATATCTATAATGTCCGCGAGCGTAATTCTGATTGGTGGCTAGATGTCAGTCAACATTCCAATCGGTCAAAGTCAGGAAGTGTCGGACGCCATTTTGTGTGTGACAGTGAAAAAGAAAGGTGGAGAACGTGAAAAGGGGGCAGGGTAGAGAGTTCCTGACCCCCTAGCCTTTGTCAGGGGATCCCTGAAGGACCCCGAAGGGTGAAAAAAACATTTTAATTTTTTTTTGAAAAATCGCGGGGTGCGCGCACGGTGCGCGCACCCCCCAGCTGCCATTTTGAGTTTTAGAGGCAGAAGAGAGCTAAAAACACAAGTGGAGAACGTGAAAAGGGGGCAGGGTAGAGAGTTCCTGACACCTTAGCCTTTGTCAGGGGGTCCCTGAAGGACCCCAAAGGGTGAAAAAAACATTTTATTTTTTTTCAAAAAATCGCGGGGTGCGCGCACCGTGCGCGCACCCCCCAGCCGCCATTTTGAGTTTTAGAGGCAGAAGAGAGCTAAAAACACAAGTGGAGAACGTGAAAATGGGGCAGGGTAGAGAGTCCCTGACCCCCTAGGCCTTCTCAGGGGGACCATGAAAGACCCCTAAGGTCCCAAAAAAAAAGAATTTTTTATAAATGGTGCGCGTACGGTGAGCGCGCACCGTGAAAAACCCTTAAAAAAAAAAATAACATTTTAAACTGTTTATAAGTTTATAGAAGATATTAACTATGCTGTTCAACTTTATCCAAATTAAAAAGAAAGAGCTGAGCCATTCCATATTACAGGATACAGTCAATCTATAACTATATACATAGGTAGTTTATTGTAAAATAAATATATAAAAAATATAATAATACATACATAAATTAGCATTTAAAAAACCTTACAAATTCACTAAAAAAAACATAGGTTTCACACACGTTATAGTTAGAAATTAGCATTTAAAAAACCTTGCAAATTCACTTAAAAAACCATAGGTTTCACACACGTTTTAGTTTGGAATTAGCATTTAAAAAACCTTGCAAATTCACTGAAAAAAACATAGGTTTCACACATGTTATAGTTAGCTGGACATTTCACTCATAAAAAACCATTGAAATTCCCCCGTTACAGTTAGTTCAGCTAACTATAACTTGTGCGACCGCAATCCACTGCTGATGACGTCACATATTACATCACTCATGACATGGTCAGTGACATCACTCATGACATCACTGATGACATCTCAAATGACATCACTGATGACATCACTGATGACATCATCCTTGTGATAGGGTGGCGGTCGCGCGAGTTATAGTTAGCTGAACTAACTATAACGGGGGAATTTCAGTGGTTTTTTACGAGTGAAATGTCCAGCTAACTATAACCTGTGTGAAACCTATGGTTTTTTCAGTGAATTTATGTAATATATATATCTATATATATCTATATATAGATATATATATTATATTATAGGAAATTCACAACATTCTATTTCCAATAACTTTGGCACCGGTTGATGAATCTTCACAAAATGTTCAAATCTCGTGGGGCGCTCCGGTCCGCTCGCTCCTAACTTAAAAGTTTTGGGGTGATTCGGCAAGCGGGGGCCGAGAAAAAAACGGCCAAATGAACACAGTACCAGCCAACGCCAAAGGGAAAGGCGCAGGCAACAGATCAAAACGATCAAACAGAGGAAGAGGGGGGCGGAGATGGAATCGTTAGACACACAAGACAACACTATTATCGATTTAACGGACACTACACTCACTCAAGCTGAGATACAACTTTTAGCTTTAGGTCTGTCTTTCTGTCCAGAGTCTAACTTTTCCTATAAGTAGTCACGCATTGATATTTACAAGTTCATTCGAAAAATCAAGCTTGGAATTTTTTGCCAGCTAAATAAATCAACCAATGTGGCTACTGTCAAAAATACCACTCTTGACAATCTACAAGTTCGAGATCTACATGTGCTCCAAACTATACAATCATTGGCTGAAGAGAACTCTGACTGTGTGATATCGGATGTGGATTCCGAGTGTCTTTAAGGAATCAATACGGGAATGGCGGCTGCCAGTCCGTTTTGTCCTCCTTCTTGCTTTTATCCAGTCATGCCTAAAGACTCTGTGGATGTTTTTAGTGATATGGTCATTGAGGATTTGAAAAACCTTAACTTGTCTGTCAACTCACAAGGCGGTAAACACAATCATAGATTGAGGAGCTATTGGGCACTAATTAGAAAATTACATGAAAAAAGTCAAATTGTGGTCAGGGTGCTGATAAGGGTGGCAACATAATCTTATGGCCGAAAAATGAGTATCTCCAGGAGGCTCAACGTCATCTATGAGATACCAATTGTTACTGGAAAGTCGGCCGTGACTATTTGAGCCAAGTCAAGAACTCCGTAACCACTTATTTGTCACAGTGGAAAAGAATGGGTCTCTTATCTAAAAATGAATATCTTTTTCTAAAAAATGACTTTCCCACAACTGCTACCCTATTTTTTATTCCTAAAGTGCATAAGGGTATCTCCCCTATACCTGGCAGATCTATTATCTCTGCAAGGAATAACCTATTGGAAGCCATGTCCAAATATGTTGATTTTTTTCTTCAGCCCCATATGACCGCTTTGCCATCCTTTATAAAGGATACAGGTGACTTCCTAAAAAAGATACAAACAGTGGAATGGAAATCTGGCTTTGCATTAATCACGCTTGACATAGCTTCCTTATATACCAGTATTGTACACACTCAAGTTTGGTAGCTGTCAAACACTTTCTTAATTCTTGTGCCATCAATCTACATGACCACAATTGTATGCTTCTCCAAATGATTGACCTCTGCCTTAACAATAATGTATTCCTATTTGATAAAACCCTATATCGACAACTGAGGGGGGTGGCTATGGGGGCTTGCTTTTCTCCAACCTATGCCTGCCTTTTGGTTGGTTAGTGGGAGGAGCATGTCCTCATGGCCACCTATAAGGCAGTTTGGGATACGCATATCCACTATTATGGCAGATATATTGACAATATATTTATCGTCTGGGAAGGCACTGAACATGAGGCAGCTTTGTTTGTAACATCCATAAATGACAATGCTATGAATTTACAATTTACGGCCACCGTCAGCACTCAGAGGGTGGATTTTTTGGATGTGGAGGTTTACATTTTGGAGAACCGGGTAGAAACCAAACTTCATAGGAAATCTACTGCCGGAAAGTCCATATTACATGCCAGCCGTGCCCATCCTCCCCATCTTATTCATAGCATACCCTATGGGGAATTTCTCCGTCTACCGCGCTTTTGTAGCCGTGATTCGAATTTGGAACACTGTCAAAAAGAAGCACTAAATCATTTCTTAGCTCGGGGTTATAAACTATCTAACCTGGAGAAAGCCTTAAACAAAGCTAATGCTCGTTCTCGTGAGACAAGCCTTGTGACCAAACAACAGCAAGTTACACCCAATATAGGTGACGTGACTAGTGATGAAACACATCCCATTAGACTTATCACCACATATTGTAGACAAGATAAAACCATTCGTAAGATAATTTACAAACATTGGCCTATCATCCTAACTGACATTACTGTTAGAAGGCGGACCGCTGGGGAGTCGGCGGGACCACCCAGTGGGCCTCCTTACGGCAAGGAAGTAGCCGAGCGCCGCTGAGAAGCCTCCGAGGAGAGGTCCTTCCCCTATAATCGTACTAGCCCAGTAACACCACCACACAGGACTCGACACGAATATCAGTTCTCATATATCTTTATCAGTAATTATCGTAGGTTTCGTTGGCAATATGTACAGGTGGATCGAGGGATCCGCACAAGAGTCTCAATGTCTTTGTGGGGAAGGGGTAGCGGGACAGTCTCAGTATCAGCCTGGTACGGGGGTACCCTGCGCCCAGGTATTAAGCCTCAAGCTGGGAGGGGCTCCGGGAGTTGGAGCGTCGGGTGCCGGACACAAGGGCAGCTCGAAGAGGTCGAGCCGCGATGGAGTCAGCAGGGCTCAGCGGTCAGTTCAGCTAGCTCGAGCCGCGACGAAGTCAGCAGGGCTCCGATGGTCGTTCAGCGAGGTTGGGCCGCGACGGCGTCAGCAGGGCTCCGATGGTAGTTCAGCGAGGTTGGGCCGCGACGGCGTCAGCAGGGCTCCGATGTTTCCGTGAGGGTCTTGTTCTCAGCAAGGTGGAGCCGCAACGCAGTCAGCAGGGCTCGAGGTACAGGTCCAGATAAGAGTCTTTTCTCCGTAGGGTCAGCCGCGATCCGATCAGCAGGGCTCTCGACTCTGGGATACAACTACTGTCCTGGTGCGGGTTCGCCCCAGATATAGGTCTGGAGCCCTTTGATGTCCGGACCCTTGCGTCCGGAGGGGGCGGAGAGGACGGGCTGGGAGAGGCCAGACGCCCAGCGGGAGAGGCGCCAGTGCTCAGGGAGGCCGGAGAGTGATCGCACCCAGGCATTGGGGGACGGTAGGGGGTCCCATCGACACTCCCCTCCTCCGGGATCGGGGGATTGGTCACGTGGTGCCCCCTGGCCGGATCTTGGTGCCTCGATGTCGGGGTTTCGCTGGGGCCGCGGCCGGGGGGAGGCCGGGTCACGTTGGCTGGTGTGGGTAGATGCGTACAATCCAGGGGGGACCCCGAAGGGTGAAGGGGTCCCCGGTCGGCCTGAAAAGGGGGCCAGGACCACGTCACGAGGCCGGGTCCAACAGGCGTCCCCCCCAGCCAAAGGCAGGGAGAGTCACCCATCTCCTTGGGGGTTCTCCTCGCCAAGGCGGAAGAAACGGGACAGGCCGTCGGCATTGGCGTGGTCGTTGCCGGGCCGGTGTTCTACTGTGAAGTCCATCCCTTGCAGAGAGATGGACCATCGCAACAACTTCGGGTTTTCTCCTCTCATTTGCATCAGCCACCGCAAGGGCCGGTGGTCGGTTTGGACCCGAAAGTGGATGCCGAAGAGGTAGGGCCGGAGCTTTTTGAGGGCCCATACCACGGCGAAGGCCTCTCACTCGATGGTGCTCCATCTCTGCTCCCTGGGCAGCAGTCGCCGGCTGATGAAGGCCACTGGTCTGTCAAGGCCTTCCGAATTTACTTGGGACAGGACCGCCCCCACCCCGTACTCTGAGGCATCGGTCTGTACTATGAATTCCCTGCTGTAGTCGGGGGCTTGCAGCACAGGAGCGGTACAAATTGCTGTCTTGAGGGTCTCGAAGGCCGCCTGGCAGCGGGGTGTCCAGTTCACCTTTTTGGGTTGCTTCTTGGACGTAAGCTCCGTGAGGGGTCCCACAATGCTCCCATAGTTTTGGATGAATCGCCGGTAATAGCCCGTGAGGCCCAGGAAGGCCCGGACAACGGTTTGGGTGGCTGGGGGCTCCCAGGCCTAGATGGCATCAATTTTTGGCTGGAGGGGAGCCACCTGGCCGCTCCCCACTTGATGGCCCAGCTAGGTCACGGATCCCTGGCCTAACTGGCATTTGCTGGCCTTTATCGTGAGTCCGGCTCTCTGGAGGGCGGCCAGAACTTCCCCGAGGTGCTCCAGGTGCTCGGCCCAGTGGCTGCTGAATACGGCAATATCGTCCAGGTAGGCGGCGCTGAACGCTTCCAGTCCGGCCAGGACCTTGTTCACTAGTCTTTGGAAGGTCGCCGGGGCATTTTTCATGCCGAAGGGCATCACCCGAAAGTGGTAGTGCCCATCGGGAGTGGAGAAGGCGGATCGCTCACGGGCGCCGGGGGTGAGCCTGATCTGCCAGTATCCGGCAGTGAGGTCGAAGGTGCTTAGGTAGCGGGCGGCTCCTAGGCGGTCGATTAGTTCGTCGGCCCGAGGAATGGGATGGGCATCGGTCTTGGTGACGGCATTCAACCCTCGGTAGTCCACGCAAAATCTGAGTTCTGGGGTGGTGCCTGGGGCGGCGGCCTTCGGCACCAGGACCACCGGGCTGGCCCAGGGACTGTCGGAAGGTTCGATGACCCCGAGGGCTAGCATCTTGGCGACATCAGCTTGGATGCAGGCACGCACTCGGTCGGGCACCCTGTAGGCCCGGTGTCGCACGGGGGGGCTGTCCCCGGTGTCGATGTCGTGGACGCACCAGGGAGTGACCCCGGGAGTGAGGGAGAAGAGGGCAGTGAAGGGTTGCAGCAGCTGTTGACAGTCGTGGCGCTGTTCCGAGGTCAGGGTGGTGGAGAGCTTGACGCCCTCTATGGAGCCGTCTTGGTCGGCGGTTCTCAGGAGGTCGGGCAGGGGCTCGGAGTCGCCCTCGCCCCCATCGTCGGTAGCCAGCAGCAGGCTTAGTTCCGTTCGGGCAAAGTGGGGTTTGAGCCGGTTGGCGTGTAGAACCCGGAGGGGGTTCCTGGGGGACTCCAGGTCGACTAGGTAGGTGACGGGGCTCTTCTTCTCTACCACCTTGAAGGGCCCGGT
Organism: Triturus cristatus; assembly: GCF_964204655.1. Classification (NCBI taxonomy): domain Eukaryota; kingdom Metazoa; phylum Chordata; class Amphibia; order Caudata; family Salamandridae; genus Triturus; species Triturus cristatus. Next base: position 396,865,790 of record NC_140590.1, read on the forward strand.
CCATTTGTCCTGGAGGGCACAGGGGTCCACGGGCGACATGGCCCAGACTTGCTGGCCCGGCTCGAACTCAATGGAGGAATCGTTCTGGTCATACCAGCGTTTCATGTCCTCTTGGCTGGCCTCGAGGTTGGCCTCGGCCAGTGCTCGGAACCTCCGGGTTTGGTTCCGTAGAGTCAGCAGGTACCGGTAGACGTCGGGAGGGGCATTTCGGATGTTCGTCTCCCAGCCTTCCTTGACCAGGCTGAGGGGACCTCGGACAGGGTGTCCATATAAGAGTTCGAAGGGGCTGAACCCTACAGACTTCTGTGGGACCTCCCGATAGGCAAATAGGAGGCAGGGCAGCAGGACGTCCCATTTCCGCCTCAGGGGCTCTTCCAGGCCCTTGATCATCCCTTTCAGTGTTCTGTTGAAACGTTCGACTAGTCCGTTCCCCTGGGGGTGGTACGGGGTGGTGAACCTGTAGGTGACCCCGCATTGTTGCCATAGGGACCGCATGTATTTTGATATAAAGTTTGTACCTCGGTCGCTCACCACTTCCCGGGGGAATCCCACTCTCGAGAAGATTCCCATCAAGGCCCGGCCCACCACGGGGGCTGTCACAGTTCGGAGAGGGATGGCCTCAGGGTATCGGGTGGCGTGGTCGACTAGGACGAGGATGAAGCGGTGACCCAGGGCGGTTCGGGGGTCCAGGGGCCCCACTATGTCGATTTCCACTCGCTCGAACGGAGTGTTGACGGCCGGGAAGGGCTGGAGAGGGGCTTTGACCCATCCCCCAGTCTTCCCGCTGGCTTGGCAGGTCGGGCAGGTCCGGCAGTGATTGTCCACGTCCTTACGCATTCGGGGCCAGTAGAAGTGGGTCGTTAGGCGGCTGTATGTTTTGTCTTGCCCCAGGTGCTCGGCGAGGGGCACATCATGTGCCAAATTGAGGAGGAATCCTCGGAATCGGAGGGGGACCACCAGCACTCGACCGGCCCCTAGTTCTGCGATCTTCTACTCGCTGTAGAGCAGGTCATTGTCCCAATAGACCCAGTGCGTTCCTGTTTGGTCACCGGCGGCCTAGGCGGCCGCCTGCTGTCGGGTCCCCTCGAGGGAGGGGCAGGTTCTCTGTTCTTGCTGGAACTGTTCCCTGGTGGGGCCCCCGTCGTGGCGCCACTGTGCAAGTTCAGGGAGTTCGCCGAGGGAGGCGATCTCGTTCTGGGGAAGTTCGGACGGCCCGGCATCCGCGTCGGGTTCCTCCTCGACCGAGGGAGGTGGGGGTTCGGGCCCCTCGGGCTCGTCGGGGGCCGCCGCTACGGTTGGTCTGTGGGCCTGGGCGGTCATGGACCGGGTGGTGGCACAGGCCCATTCGGGCAGTCCCAGCATCCCTAGGTGCTCCCGGAGCTCAACCTGGGCCCAGGGGCAACTTTCCAGGTCGTTCCCCAGAAGGCAGTCCACCGGGGCGTCGTCGCGGACGGTCACTTTCAGCAGGCCTGACACTCCTCCCCACTCGAATGGAATCCGGGCCATCTGGCACATGCTCTCGGTGTTGTCGGCCGTCCGGACGGGGCATAGTACATGAGGCAGGATCTGTTCGGGGGTCACCAGGTGGCAGCGGACAGCGGTTACGATGGCTCCAGTGTCACGGAGGGCTTCGGCCCGGCGTCCACTAATGGTGACCCACTGCTGGTATTTCTGGGTGTTGCTCGGGATGGGGGTTTGGGGCACCATTTCTCGGCTGCCCAGGCATACGAGGGACATGGCGGCCGGCTCCCACTCGGTGGACCCGGCGTCGGGGTTCTCTTCCTCCTCCTCCCCTTCCCCCAGGGCGGCAGCCGCCAGCTGTCGGGGTGGGGGCCCGGTGGCCCCACTTCATCGGTTCATGGGGCAGGATGGGTCACTGGCATAGTGTCCTGGTTGTTGGCAGCTGTAGCAGGTTACCGTGGTCCGAGGTCCTGGTCGGGCTGGGGTTGTCCCCCTTCGTGCTAGGGTCGGGGACGTGAGGTTCGAGGGCGGACCCCGAGGAGGACTCCGGGGCGGCCCTGCTGTAAAGTCTCGGTTCCGGTTTGATCCCCCTCCTCCGCCGCGCTGGCAGGGGGCTCCTGTGGCGTTCCGCTGGTACTCCCCCATTGAGTTCCGGGGGACCCGGGTGTTCACCCTCCGATCGGCTTCGACGGCGAGCTTCCGTGGCTCGGTCAGTTTGCTGTCGAGGAGGTGCTGTCTTAGCTCGACGAAACAGTTGTTGGAGAGATGCTCCCAGACAATGAGGTCGAACAGCTGCTCGTAGGAGGTGACCTTGCTGCCCTTGACCCACCCTTCCAGGGCTCTGCTAAAAATGTCGACGTACTCCACCCAAGTGGTACCGGGGAGTTTCTTGCAGTCTCGGAAGCGCTGGCGGTACATTTCGGCGGTGAGGCCATAGCGGGTGAGCAGGGCCTCCTTCATGTGATCGTACGAGGTCATTACGTCGTCCGGGAGCTGTAGCAGGGTGTCTCAACCCTCGCTGAGGAATCGTCCCCATAGGCCGGCACCCCAATCCTTCCGGGGTGCCCGATGGGAGGTCATGGCCACTTCGTAGGCTTTGAACCATTGTTGGATGTCGTCGTTTTTGTAGTATTCTTTGACGACATCCTTGGGGATATGTACCTTCGCCTCTGTCGGCGGAGGAGTGTCCCTGTTTCCGGGGGTGCCGGTCTCCCCCTTTTTGGACTTAAGTTCAAGTTCCTTGAGGCCCCGCTCGTGCTCGAGGGTTAGCTTTTTCTCCTCCAGTTCTCTGTGCCGTTTTTTTTCCTCAATCTCTTCTTGCAACCGTAGTTGCTCTAGGGCCAACTTCTTTTCCGCCAGCAGGAGTTCTCCGTCCAGCCGGAGTCGTGCGAGTTCTAATTCATGGGTCCGGACCCTCTCCCGCTCCCGTATCTCTTCTGGGGATAGGCCGGCTTCCATGCGGTTTCTCCCCCCATTTACCGGGGCCGTGGCTGGCTGCAAGGCTACGTTTAGTTCTGACGTTCCTTCGTTTTGGGGCGATGCTGCTTCGGACTCTACCCAGGCTCTTAGGGCTTTCTGCATGTCCTCTTTTGAGCCTAATCCGGTGGTCGAAATACCTTTGTCTTTGCAGAACTGTTTGAGTTCTTTGTGGGTATATTCCTCCAACCGTTCTTGTTGGAACCCCGCGGTCATGGTGGTCTCCTGGCTGCTCATGGTTATTCTGCGTCTGGTTAGGTAGCGGGTGAGTTACTTGCTGTACGATTTGCGTCCGGCTCGGATCCCGTCGCTGGCCACCAAATGTTAGAAGGCGGACCGCTGGGGAGTCGGCGGGACCACCCAGTGGGCCTCCTTACGGCAAGGAAGTAGCCAAGCGCCGCTGAGAAGCCTCCGAGGAGAGGTCCTTCCCCTATAATCGTACTAGCCCAGTAACACCACCACACAGGACTCGACACGAGTATCAGTTCTCATATATCTTTATCAGTAATTATCGTAGGTTTCGTTGGCAATATGTACAGGTGGATCGAGGGATCCGCACAAGAGTCTCAATGTCTTTGTGGGGAAGGGGTAGCGGGACAGTCTCAGTATCAGCCTGGTACGGGGGTACCCTGCGCCCAGGTATTAAGCCTCAAGCTGGGAGGGGCTCCGGGAGTTGAAGCGTCGGGTGCCGGACACAAGGGCAGCTCGAAGAGGTCGAGCCGCGATGGAGTCAGCAGGGCTCGGCGGTCAGTTCAGCTAGCTCGAGCCGCGACGAAGTCAGCAGGGCTCCGATGGTCGTTCAGCGAGGTTGGGCCGCGACGGCGTCAGCAGGGCTCCGATGGTAGTTCAGCGAGGTTGGGCCGCGACGGCGTCAGCAGGGCTCCTATGTTTCCGTGAGGGTCTTGTTCTCAGCAAGGTGGAGCCGCGACGCAGTCAGCAGGGCTCGAGGTACAGGTCCAGATAAGAGTCTTTTCTCCGTAGGGTCAGCCGCGATCCGATCAGCAGGGCTCTCGACTCCGGGATACAACTACTGTCCTGGTGCGGGTTTGCCCCAGATATAGGTCTGGAGCCCTTTGATGTCCGGACCCTTGCGTCCGGAGGGGGCGGAGAGGCCGTGCTGGGAGAGGCCAGACGCCCAGCGGGAGAGGCGCCAGTGCTCAGGGAGGCCGGAGAGCGATCGCACCCAGGCGTTGGGGGACGGTAGGGGGTCCCATCGACACTCCCCTCCTCCGGGATCGGGGGATTGGTCACGTGGTGCCCCCTGGCCAGATCTTGGTGCCTCGATGTCGGAGTTTCGCTGGGGCCGCGGCCGGGGGGAGGCCGGGTCACGTTGGCTGGTGTGGGTAGATGCGTACAATCCAGGGGGGACCCCGAAGGGTGAAGGGGTCCCTGGTCAGCCTGAAAAGGGGGCCAGGACCATGCCACGAGGCCGGGTCCAACAATTACCTTGAAATTTCTACTGCCTGCACTACCTAATATCACTTTCAGGAGGGCTCCGTCTATGAGGGATGCCCTAATCAAATCTAGTCGTAAACTTACGTTGAAAACCACTTGGTTATCACGCTCTGGCTTTTTAAAATGTTCGTCCTGTCGAGCATGTAAATTTGGAATTAATGTATCTGAGTATTGCACAGCCTTTTGTAACATCCCAGTCCCCATTAAAAACCACTTTGCTTGTCGAACGGACTTTGCAGTGTATGTGCTTGAGTGTACATGTCACCTCAAGTACATTGGCAGCACCAAATTGCCAGTTTTCATTCGCGTATTACAACATCTGCGTGCGATTGTGAACTCAGATTCTACCTATCCAGTTGCTCGACATTTCAAAGCCATCCATTTTAATAAAATCTGTGATCTGAAATATTTTGTTAATGGGGCAGTTTCCCCATCAATTTGTGGGGGTAACAGAGAAAAACAATTACGTCAGTTGTAGTCTTCCTTCCTTCTTTTACTCGACACTAGAATGCCTAATGGATTGAACACCAGTGAAGATCTCCATAACTTTCTATAATATCTTGTATGATATGTTATCACCTTTGCATCTGATAGGCCTCTCCGATGTGCGAAACCTCTACAATATGTTTAAGCAGTTATGAATTACTCTTTGCTTTTGAAGTCCTATTCTGTGGTCAATGATGTGATCACACAGGATTGTTCTTGATGGTCCCCTTTCTGCTCGTTGACGGACCTTCTAGGATTAATCACACATTTTGTCATTGGCAGCTATTAATAGTAGCATTAGCACTTTAGTGAGCTTTGTTTACAATGAACAGCTACCTCTGGTTCCATCCCCAGCTCCCCTTCTTCTATGTGTGTTTTATAAACAGTATTGCGGTTTTTTTTTTACTTCACTATTTTTGCACTAAATTTGCAATATATCTTTTGGGAGCACTATTGAATTTGTTTACTAGCAGCCATCAATTAATATAGCATTAATATTTTAACCGATAGATTGTTAGAGTAGATCATCAATGTAACTATTCTTATGTTTTATTTTTTTTCTTGTATATATTTGAAAAAAAAAGCATTTGTGAATTGTCTGCAGCATTATCGGGCACTTGCCATTATTTTAGCTGATGTGACTATGTGCACAATGAATTTAACATATAAGATAGTTCTATGATCCTTTTGATCATCACAATTAATATATAGGTTTGTATAGGCTAACATTCAAATTATTATTCTTGGTAAACTGCATTTTGTCAGTCCACTTTCCGTTATGATTTTTTGCTTCCTCACTCTTGAATGTTTTCACTGTCTATTATTGCACTGTCACCATTTTGACTCTCTGATTGGATGAACATAATTTGAAATAGGAGGTCGGGCGTCAGCGCGTCATGTGATCAAGGTCGCGGAGGCGATCGAAACGCGTCTGAGGCAGACACTTGTCTGATTCGATATTACGAATAAAAACAGTAATTATGGCACTTTAAAACCGCTTGTGTTCTAATCTTTGGGTAACAACAACAGTGTGGTCCGTACCTGTTCTACATTCCCTCCGTGGCATTGGAGGGTCAGGACTTTGTTCTTATGTATATATATAGATGTGATCAAATTAACAAAGAATACATTTCAAAAAGATGCGCATAATATGTCCCCCATGTGCGCACGGTGCGCGAAGCACATCGTGCGTACATGGCCCATCCCGCATAATGTGGGCACGCGGTGCGCGCAGCGCGTGCCGTGTGTGCACGGCACTAACTGCGTAAAGTGGGCGCGCGGTGCGCGAAGCGCACCGCGTGCTCACTGTGCGCGCACGGTGCGCGAAGCGCACCGTGCGCGCACGGAACGAACTGCGTTAACTGGGCGCGCAACGCCACGAATGGCGTAAAGTAACTTAGCATTTAAAAAAACGTACAAATTCACTGAAAAAACCATAGGTTTCACACACGTTATAGTTAGGAATTAGCATTTAAAAAACCTTGCAAATTCACTGAAAAAACCATAGGTTTCACACATGTTATAGTTAGCTGTACATTTCACTCGTAAAAAACCAATGAAATTCCCCCGTTATAGTTAGTGCAGGCAACTATAACTCACGCGACCGCAATCTTCTGCTGATGACATATGTGTCTTTATGAAAAAAAAATATTTGTAATATATGTATAGCTAAAATTTAATGGAAGAAGACATGGGCAAATAAGTGTCTAAATACAGTATTAGCATCAGCAGAGGATTGCGGTCGCGTGAGTTATATTTGCCTGCACTAACTATAACGGGGGAATTTCATTGGTTTTTTACGAGTGAAATGTACAGCTAACTATAACATGTGTGAAACCTATGGTTTTTTCAGTGAATATATATATATATATATATATATATATATATATATATATATATATATATATATATATATATATATCTGCGCCGGTGCAATTACGGGTCCGAAGCAGCCCAATTAATACACCATTTTCACTGAGTACCAAAGTACTATTGCACTCTCGTCAGGACACAATAACCGCTACGAGTCCATCCGTCAATGAAAGATCGTATTTATTTCATGGCATAGAGCATCAGCCAGAAATTTACCCAACGCGTTTCGGCGAAACTCGCCTTGGTCACGGGTAAGTGAAAGTCTTCAAAAACACAAATTTAAGACTTCATGTTACGTACGACGTCAGATACATAAACATAGACAACAGACTTACACATCAATCTGTGACATAAACGTGGCGGCCATTTTGGAACAGTCTTATTTTCATCGTAACCCAAAAATGTAATACATAAAGTTCTAGTTGAAAAAATAATAATAATAATACTGACATTAATGACATTTAAGTACGCACCGGGTTTCCCCACATACTCAAGTGAGTCACATGTGATCTTCACCAATTATTCCACCCATTTACACGTGAAACTCATTACTTCCAAACCCCAGTGGTTTTGTATGCAATAGTACTTTGGTACTCAGGGAAAATGGTATATATACATATATATATATATATATATATATATATATATATATATATTATCTACTGGCGGTCGCCAGTAGATAGTTATAGTTAGGACCGTGTTTCCATAGGAAATCCGCAACATTCTATTTGGAATAACTTTGGCGCCGGTTGACGAATCCTCGCGAAATTTTCAAAATAGGTGGGGCGCTCCGCTCTGCTCCTACCCTGAAAGTTTCGGGGGGATTCGACAAGCGGGGGCTGAGAAAAAAGGGGGTCCCAAAACACATTTTCCCCATGCAATTTTCCCTAGGGACCTTTAGTCCAATGTACAGCCCGAACGGCTGAACAGAATTACTTGAAATTTGGCAGAGAGGTAGTCCTCAGGTCAGGGATGTGCCTTTTGCAGGTCTGGTGTCAATCTGTTCAGTAGTTCCTGAGAAAATCAAAAGTAAAATCATATATATATGTGGGCGGAGCCTAACCACACATCTCATCCTGAGATCTGATTCGCTGTCAGCACTTCATCCAAGAAGTGTTGGCAGCCATCTTGGGACCAATATACATGATAGCACCTCATTAAAAAGCATTGCAGTTAATAGAAGGTTTAAAGACTTTAGTTACATTATAAATCATTTGTTGATGGTACCATACTCATTTTAGGAATTGTGGTATGTTCTAAGGTGATTTCACCATGTGAAAAAGCCTTCTGCTGGGATATCATGATTGAGAGAAAAATATTTTCTCATGCTTTTCCCACAGAGGTTTGGAAGGTGATCTATAAGCTAAACTGAGAGCTTATTTTCTGTAAATTCACATTATCTTTCTCAGTCATGTGAGAATGAAGTCTGACATTCTCAGTAAAACATGTACATCCAACAAGGGCAGAGACTGTCAGTTGATTCCTTTGTGTTCTACTGCAGCTTCCCAGAGTGTTCCAAAGAACAACTAGAGCGCTAACAGTCCTACTTATGATAAACGTATGGCACACCTGAAGCCATCTTGCTTGGATTAAAGTTGTAACTCTTAAAACATTTAATTTAAAAAGGAACAAAATGAGGGGGTTCTTTTTTCCATAAAAAGTATGATTAGTGCTGCAGAAAGAAAAATTAGGGCACATTTTGAGTGACTTCTCAAATCCTCTTCTATTTCATTAAAAAATTCTGACATGCAGACTGAAACATGCACTTTCAATACCAGCAGCAGTTTTCCCTGGTGAGCAGTAGCTTTACTACAGTGATCTGATGAGCAAAAAGAGTGCTAACATTCTGAATTTATGGCAAATGTGTGACACATCTGAATGCCTTCTTGATGGAATCAAAGTAAAAAACTGAAAGTATTTCCTACTGAGGAGACTGCAGTAAATGAGGAAATTAGGAAACTTCAAAACAAATAAGTCTCCCAAGATGGCCACCAGAGACAAAAGAGCCCAAATGTAGCCCAAATATCACCCAGATGTAGCCCAAGTATAGCCCAATGACAGAATGTCCCAGAGTGTTCTTAAAAACAACTAGAGCGCTTACTGTCTTCATTATGACAAAAGTATGGCACACCTGAAGCCATCTTGATTGGAATAAACTGGTAACACTCAAAACATTTAATTTAAAAAGGAACACAATGAGGGGGTTCATTTTGCCATAGAAATTATGATTAATGCTGAAGAAAGAAAATGAGGGCACATTTTGAGTGACTTCTCAAATCCTCTTCTATTTCATAAAAAAATTCTGACATGCAGACTGAAACATGCACTTTTAATACCAGGCGCAGACTTCCATGGTGAACAGTAGTTTTACTACAGTGATCTAATGAGCAACTAGAGTGCTAACATTCAGAATTTATGGCAAATGTGTGACATATCTGAATACCGTCATGATGGAATCAAAGTAAAAAACTGAAAGCATTTCCTACTGAGGAGACTGCAGTACATGAGGATATTAGGAAACTTCATAACAAATAAATCTCCCAAGATGGCCACCGGAGACAAAAGAGCCCAAATGTAGCCCAAAATCACCCAGATGTAGCCCAAATATAGCCCAATGACAGAAGTGTGCAAAACACTTATTATTTTGTGTTTTTGCAGTGTTATATAGTGCAGACTTGTCAGGTATTGGAGTACTTTACATGAGCATTGGTTACATCACACAAGAACAAATTCATTTTGGTTGTAGACATGGGGAGACTAAGTGATTTGACCAGAATCACAGAATGTCGAGCTGAAGCAGAAACTCCAACCTGGTTCCCCAGTTGCAAAGTCTGCAGTTCTGGAAGTAACACCACATCCTCTCCCCTAAGTGCAACATTTAATCAAGTGGTCAACTGGATAAAAAAACATAAAGGTAACAAATAATTTAAAAGTGCTTTGTCGCTATTTGAAAACTCAGAAAATATGTCCTTATTTTAGTCTTTTAGAGCACTAACCATACTTTTGATGCCAATAAGACCCTCTCATATATGTAATTTCTAAAGGAAATGCTCTAGGTATTACAGTTTTGATTACATCAAGATGACGTCAGGCGTTCCACACTTTTGTAATAAATATAGAATGTTAGCAATCTAGTTGTTCATTAGGATACTGTTGAGAGGCAGAGGCCAGGGGCACGGACTCTGAAAATTGAAGGCAGGTAGGAAGGTGCAAAGGCAACAATGTAACCACACTGAGCAGGCAGGAAGGGCCGTGGCAGCACAACAGACTATGGAGGGCAGTGGAAAGGGGGGCAGGGGCAACAAACCAACAATACAGGACTTGCAAGAGAGGCTGTGGCAATGTAATAGACCATTGTGGGCAGAAGGAAGAGGCAATGGTAGTACAACCATACATGCCAACAGACCCGATTCAGCCAGGAAACGTCCAATGTTTTTAAGCTCAAATGGGCTTTATTTGATCTGTCTCCTGTCTACAATCTCCTCTTTTTCAATGTAACTCAAAGGGAAAAATCAATACCCCAGTTTTTTTTCAAAATCTCCCTCTTACCAAGTTCAAAATGTTCGCAAGTATGGTACATTGGATCATGGAAGGAAATGGGGTAGGGACATGGACTTGGATAACAGAGGACAGGAGGGACATGGAGAGGTGCACCAAACTGACCCTGCAGGGCAGGCATCAGGGTTTGCAGCAGCACAATACACCACACAGTGCATGCGGGACGGGAGTGCAGCACAACAATCCATAGAAAGCAAGAGGGAGGGGACAGGACCATGCACATGGACAACAGAGAACAGAGGGGCAAGAAGCAATGGTAGCTAGCTGACCATAATGGACAGACAGGAGAGAAAGCTGCAGCATAACAGACCATAAAGGGCAGGAGGGACGGATCAGGGGCATTACAATGGAACAGACAAGCCAGGAGGGAGGGAGTAGGGGTCTGCACATGTAAACAGAGGGCTGGGGGCAAGGGGGCAGGGCAGGAGCAGCAAGATAGCCATGGAGGTCAGGCAGGATGGGCACTAGAAGCAAGACACACCATGAAGAACAACAGTGAGACTGTGATGGCATACACACAGACCATGGAGGGAAGGTGGGAGGGGTTCAGGGGCAGCTAACTGACCACACAGGGAAGGTGGGAGGGGCCATGGCAGCGCAGAAGACCATGGATGGCAAGTGGGAGGGTTAGTGGCAGCACAATGGCTATGATGGGCAAGAAGGAGTGTGCAGGGGCATGCACAAAGGACGATGGAGGATAGAAGGGAGGGTCAGGACCTGTGCACAGACAAGAAAGTTCAGGGGAAGGGGCCTCACAACAGACCGCACGGGGCAGGCAGGAGGAGCAGTTGCAGCACAACAGACTAGGGAGGGCAGAAGGGTGTGGCAGTACAATGGACCATGTAGGACAGGAGGAAGAGGATAGGGCCATGGCATGTGGACAGGCAGGGTGGAGGTGGCAGGGACAGGTTACAGTCATCTGACAATGCTAGGCAGGTGGGAGGGGAGTGGCAGCTCAACAGAACACTCAGAGTAGATAGGAGTGGCAGGTCCATGGAACATGGTGGGCAAAAAGGATGGAGCAGGGACATGCCCAAAGACATCGGAGGGCAGGGGGAAGGAGAATAGGGGCAGCAAGCTAAGCACAGAGTTTAAGCAGGAGGTCAATGATGGGGCATAGAATTGGGCAATGGAGGGCAGGAGGAGTGGACTGGTACATCATACTAAATTGAGGGCAGTGGCAGCACATCAGACCATGCATGCAGGAGGGAGGAGGCTAGTCCATGGATTCACACAACAGAGGATAGGGAGGAGGGGGATGGGGCAGCAAGCTAACTGTTCAGAGAAGGCGAGTGTTAGGAACTTTATTGTTTTTAAAACGTGTGTCTGTGCAAACTACTTAAAATATGAACAAGTATGCAGCATAATCTTACTTTTATTCAGGAAGAAGAGGACGTTTGTGACTGGGACTCTGGGCTCACTTGGCAGAAACACCCCCTGACCCTCCACCCCTATCGCAAAATGTAATGCCCGTGAAAAGGGTAGGTGAACACAGTGTTATATAGAACATAGTCCTGAGAGCACGATTGAAAATGAAAACTAGATATAGTGTATGGTATAAACTATGCACCAAAAAGTGTGATATAAGATGAACCGGGCGTGAAATATAATATGCAATACATTGTGCGCAATGACAGATTCATTGGAGAGCGCGAGATAGCACAGGCACTAGCGCGTGCTATGCGATATGCGCCTTGGAGTGTAATATGCACAGGGCAGTGTTGTGTAACCTAACTAGTCTCTAAAGTTGTAATATAAAATATGTGCTGGGGAGTGTAACGTTGCATATGCACTGTGACAAAGATATGGATCCCAGATTGTAATATGTATGGCGTAGCACTGTGCGTTATAACATAGGCATCGAGGAAGGCACGTTAGATGGGGCAATATAAACCGTGCAAAGACAAGTGTAGCATGACATATTCATGGGGTGGTGTTACAGTGCACATGGGCTAGAGAGTGTCATAGCATATGTACTAGCTAGTGGAATACAACACAGAGGTGTGTGGCACTCAGCAGGCAATGGTGGGTGTAACACAGCATAGGGCTCTGCCAGGAGCGCGCTGTGACTCTCAAGTGATGTTCGTCCCCTTTCCAGAGAGTGAAATAAAAAGTATTACACATCCGGCAGTGGATGTGTGTTTTATTAACCATGAGGGGGGTTTCTTGCATAGTTTTGGTCGAATTTTTGTCGACTCCCCTTTGAATGGCTTGGTGTGCGTGTGTATTTAATGTGCCCGTCACTAGCTACCCATGTTTGTATAAATAAACGACAAGGGTGTCTACCGGGATTAGGCACGGTAGGGCATCAGACATGTCAGAGCTTCACTAGTGGTGTAAATACATTCCACGTGGATTCATTGTATGCATAGTCGCCTTTTAATGAATATCATGCAAATCATCATGGTGATAGGTACGTACGGTTTGTCCAGCATGTCCTAGGTGTGTCTATAAATATATATTTTTCAAAAATAATAAAAAACAGTGGCCGGCCCTGGGGATTGGGGTCAAAAAAATATAATTAGGAGACAGGCCCTGGGGGATGGGGTCATCAGGGCCAATAAATTAGAATAAGAAGGGGAACCACACAGCCCCCCTTCTTAAAAAATTAAAATAAATAAAAGACTGGCATCATGCCGGAGGCCACGCCCCCTCCTTGCAGCACTCTGCAAACGCGCCCCCTGGCGAGTTGTAAATTGGGGAATTAATTCCTCTTCAATACTGAGGGTCCCTGAGGGCCAACTAGCCCAACAGGCATCTCCAGTATGCGCCAGGGAGCTGCGCTGCAGACAGGTGTTCTGAGGCCAAGCCCCTTTTTACACCTCTCTGCAACGCAGCTCTGTGGCGCTTACTGGAGGTACCTAGTGGTCTAGTTTGACCCTAGGGACCCTTAGGATTCAAGGGGACTTAATCTCTCAACTTAGAACAGCCACAGGGCGCGTTTACACAGTGGTGAAGAGAGGGGACGGGGCCTGAGGTGACGTGTGCAAACACGCACTATGGCACGTTTTAAATTGGGGATATAATTTTCCTTCAATACTGAGGGCCCCTGGGGGCTAACTAGCCCACCAAGTGCTTCCAGTAAGCGCCACTGAGCTGCATTGCAGAGAGGTGGTCCAGGCCGTGCCACTTTTTACACCTCTCTGCAACGCAGCTCTGTGGCACTTACTGGAGGTACCTAGTGGGCTAGTTGGACCCTAGGGACCCTCAGGATTCAAATGAACTTAATCTCCCAACTAAGAAACGGACACAGGGCGTGTTTACACTGTGGTGAAGGGAGGGGACAGGGCCAGAGTTAACGTGTGCAAAAAACGCCCTGTGGCCTGTTTTAAGAGGTAGTTTTAATCCCCCTGCCCTATTATATACTAGGGGCTTACAGAGGAGGTCATGCTAATCACAGGGGGACCCCAACGCATAATGTTCCCTAGTGTATGTAGGTGTTTTCACTGTATTCTAAGTGTCTTTTAACATAGCACTGGCTCTAGGACTGGTTAGTCAGACTCAGTTACCACCAGTATCCGTCTGAAAAAGTTGAGGGTACAGGATGATTTTGCAACAAGGCTTCTTTCTGCTCTTCTTTTTGCACGTTACCGTTCTTCCTGCACTTTTCTTCGTCTTTGAGGACTTCTGTTGCTTCTTTCTGCACTTCTTTTTTTTCTTTCTGTGCATTTTTTCTTCTTTCTTCACATGTCCTATCTCTGTAGGCATAGTTAGAAATTAGCATTTAGATATATATATATTCACAGAAAAAAACCATAGGTTTCAGGCACGTTATAGTTAGGAATTAGCATTTAAAAACCCTCAGAAATTCACTAAAAAAAACATAGGTTTCAGGGGTGTTATAGTTAGCTGGACATTTCACTTGTACAAAACCATTGAAATTCCCCCGTTATAGTTAGTTCAGCTAACTATAACTCGCGCGCCCGCAATGCACTGCTGATGACGTCACATATTACATCACATATGACATGGTCAGTGACATCACTCATGACATCACTGATGACATCTCAAATGACATCACTGATGACATCATCCAGTGAATGTGTGTTTTTCTGAAAATTAAATATGTTTTATATATGTATATCTCAAGGTCGATGGAAGAATAAATGGGTATATAAGTGTCTAAATGGATGATTTGTTTTTGAAAAATTGATTGTGTAACTGACTGATTAAGTGTATCATAGTGAATACATGGCTTAGTGAGTAATGTTTAAATATGTAAATATCTGTATCAGTCTCTCACTTTGTGTATAAGTGGCTGCATGGGTTGGTGAGTAGCTACATGGGTGTCTATATAGGTTATTAGTTGGTTTTTTGAGTATCAGTCTGAGTGTCTGCATGGTTTGGTGGGGGGTATTACGTAGTGCATAGGTGCATGAATGAGTGACTCACTCTTTGTATGTGTTGAAGACAGCATGTGTGCAGGACTGTATGGGTGGATGAGTGTGTGTATGGGTGTGTTAGTGAGTGAATGACTGTCTCAATAGTGTCTTTATGAGTAACTACATATGTTTTAAACTAGTATATGTGACTATTGGTGTATATAAGTGAGTATATGTGAGAGTGAGAGATTGAAAGAGCTCCTGTATGAATAAGTATGTGTTTCTATAAGTGATTGTTTAAAAGACTAATTATGTGTAAGTTTCCGTAGAAGTAAGTGTGGTGGTGTGTGTATAACTGTATATGCAAGTAAATGTATGTTTGATTCTTTATTAGCATGAGTGACTATGTGTGTGAGTAACTCTATGGATGAGTGGCATTGTGTAACAGGATGTATAGGTGTATGAGTACATATGATGAGTGAGTACATGTATGAGTGACTGTATAGGACTGTTGGTGAATGAGTGGATGTGTATGTGGATCTTAGAATTACTGAAGAGGTTGTTGTAACTGGTATTGGTATGTCCATTGTTTTGAAAAGTTTAGTCTCTATTTTTGAATGTGTGTATCAAAGGTTATATTAGTGTGAGAGGAGGTCTGCCACTCTATCACAAGGATGATGTCATCAGTGATGTCATCAGTGATGTCATTTGAGATGTCATCAGTGATGTCATGAGTGATGTCACTGACCATGTCATGAGTGATGTAATATGTGACGTTATCAGCACTGCATTGCGGGCACGCGAGTTATAGTTAGCTGAACTAACTATAACAGGGGAATTTCAATGGTTTTGTACAAGTGAAAAGTCCAGCTAACTATAACACCCCTGAAACCTATGGTTTTTTCAGTGAATATATATATATATATATATATATATATATATATTTCCAAACAAATGCCCAAAGCTTTTAGGAACGCACTCGACAAAGGAGTCCACCATCCGGTTCTGTCAAGGTTAAAATCACACTTTTATTCCATTTAAAGCCCAACGTGTTTCAAAGCACACTGCTTCTTCCTCATGGGCTGCTTTATTAACAAATGTTTCACGGACAGTTTTCTTCAGCATTTTAAATATTCAGTGGCCCCACATGGGCCTGGCTCAGTGCTTGTTAATTACTTATGCATGCCGGTACCTGTAGTCCCAGGAGATAACTTTGTTTTACCCCCAGCAGGTTCCGTGAAAATTCGTCATCTTTAAAAGCAATTAATTATGTCCTTTAGTAGGTAGGAATGCCAGTGTGAGTCATATTTTCCTTGTTCCATCTTGACAGAACCGGATGGTGGACTCCTTTGTCGAGTGCGTTCCTAAAAGCTTTGGGCATTTGTTTGGCAATATATAAATATATATATATATATATTCACTGAAATAACCATAGGTTTCACACATGTTATAGTTAGGTGGATATTTCACTCGTAAAAAACCAATGAAATTCCCCCGTTATAGTTAGTTCAGATAACTATAACTCGCGCGCCCGCAATCCACTGCTCATGACGTCACATATTACATCACTCATGACATGGTCAGTGGCATCACTCATGACATCACTGATGACATCATCCTTGTGATAGAGTGGCGGTCGCGCGAGTTATAGTTATCTGAACTAACTATAACGGGGGAATTTAATTGATTTTTTTACGAGTTAAATATCCACCTAACTATAATATGTGTGAAACCTATGTTGTTTTTAAGTGAATATATATATATATATATATATATATATATATATATATATATATATATATATATATTACCTACTGGCAGTCTCCAGTAGGTAGTTATAGTTAGGACCTATTTCCATAGGAAATTCACAACATTCTATTTCCAATAACTTTGGCGCCGGTCGATGAATCTTCACGAAATTTTGAAAACTCGTGGGGTGCTCCGGTCCGCTCGCTCCTATCTTAATAGTTTTGGGCTGATTCGGCAAGCAGAGGCCGAGAAAAAACGGGGATCCCAAAACTCGTTTTACCCATGCAATTTTAGATAGGGAAATTTAGCCGCAGCTACAGCCCGAACTGCTGAACGGAATTACTCCAAATTTGGCAAAGAGGTAACCCTTGGTTCAGAAAGGTGCCTTTTTGTTAAATGGTGTAAATCTGTTCAGTAGTTGCTGAGAAAATCAAAAGTAAAAACACATATATATCTATGGGCGTGGTGGATCCGCGCACCTTGAGCGCACCCGGCGCACACCCTCCCGATCACGAGCTGCATGCTAATTAGCTGTCAACACTCCAAACCAGGAAGTGTTGGCAGCCATTTTGTGCCTTGGTAGTACCGAGGCACAATAAATCAGTGCAAAAAGAGCGCAAAACGTTAAAAGGGGGCAGGGTAGAAACACCCTGACCCCCTAGGCCTGTTTAGGGGGTCCAACAAGGAGCCCCAGGGGCAAAAAAATTATTTTTTTTTTTTAAAAAGCGGCAAAATCCGCAAAGGGTGTGCGGATTCGGCCGAGAAAAAAAGAAATACGAAGCGCAGGCTCCCGCGCTTCGCTATTAATTAGCCCTCGGGTGGGCAAAATCCGGGGGCAGTGTTTTTATTATAATGGTGGCCCAAAGGGGCCCCCCAGCCCTGGGGACCGCCACCCCCTGGGGCTTCACAAATAAATGGGTGGGAGGAGCTCAAAGGGCCCCCTTCAGCCCCGTGGACTGCCACCCCTGAGGCATAACAAATAAATGGGTGGGGGGCTCAAAGGCCCCCCCAATCCCAGGGACCCCCACCCCCTGGGGCTTTGTATATTGTGGGAGGGGGGCAGCGCGACCCCCCTCCTGGAGCCCTCGAGGGCCCTGGGGACCGCCATCCCCTAGGGCCGGGTCCTGCAGTGTCTCGGGGTGCCCACCCCGGGACACTGTTGTTTGCTATGGAAGGGCGGGAGCCTCGAGGCTCCCGCCCTGCCATAGCAAACTTGGTTTGGATTGGATTGGATTTTGAAAGAGAGAGCAGGGAAACCTGCTCTCTCTTTCAAAATGCAAACCCGATTGGCTGCCCCCTGGTGTGCACACGCTGGCTGCGCGGCTCCCAGAGCAGCCGGCTGGTGTGAACGCATTGGGTGCGCGACTCCAAAACATGCTGGGTACGCAACTCCAAGCAAAAAAAAAGTTATATTTTTCAAATATACATCAAGCTTATGTGTTTAGATCTTGGGTGGCTCTAAAAAGTAAGAACCAATGCAGAGTCTAAAGTTGTTGAGGAAGACTCTGTTACCCTCATCTGTAAAATATACACCATCTCTCCTATAGATGCCGTTCATATTAAAACGCAGATTGTTGTTATAAATGGACCCCATTCTATAATCTCTGAGATATGCAGAAACACTTTATTGACATGTTTTCTAGGTTTCTCAAGCTGTGGAAAAAATGGATTGGACCAGTTCCATTTCTGTCGTTGGCATATGTTAGAATAGACAAAGGCAGCTTGGAGAAAAAGTGACATCAATTCTCCAAAGGTGTCCTTCATAAGCATTTCCAGACCTACCACAGTCAAAGTGCCTAGGTCATTGCCACCACAGTGCACAATTATAAGGTCAGGTTGTTGGAGATGCAAAAAGGATTTAACCAGTGGCATCAATTGGTGCCACTTTAATCCTCTCTGTCCAATCCATTTAATGTCTACATTTGGCAAAGTTAAATCTTTGTTAATACCTCTATTTTCTGCATACCTTTGGCTCCAGAAAATATAGCTGTGTCCCACAATCCACACTCTAAGCATCTTGAAGGGAGGTCTAGATGCACTCAGAAGGTGTCTGTATGTGAAATGGGCAGTTTGAAAACTAAGATTTTTCTAAAATGGTGGATAAGATGGGTGCATGTTTCTGTGTTTTAAAAGCATGTTTCTTATTGGTTAATAAAAACTGTTTGGAAGGAACATTACATAGGATAAGTCGATATTGTGAAAAGTCAAGCACACTTGCTGTTTGTATTTGCAACATTGTGTGCTGAACTTGTGACCTGTGTGTTCAGTTGAGTGTTCCATGAACTGTTACTATGGTAACAGGCATTAAGCAGAATGGGGGTAGGGTTCAAAGTTATGTCAATTGGAAAGGGTTGAAATGTGTAACCAATAGAAATGTGTGTTTGCTTTTGAATTAATGTGGGAAGCAATGTAATTTGATATTTACATGTATATGTGTGCAGAATGAGAGGGAAAGTTTGCCATTTTTTGGTTTTGCTAAGAGCAGTGTACTATGGACATTCTCTATAAGAAAATCTGGTGTGTGATTCAGATACTTCTTAATCTACTAATTAATTTGAAAGGTGAGTTATTAATTTGTGAGGTGTTGTATGTGATGCCTTTGTTTTTAATTACAGTACTGTGTTTCTCCTGCTAAAGTTCAGGGAATACTTTTGCTTGTCTAGAATCACTCTTAGAGTCTGCGTGTACCTGTGCAACCACTGTGGCAGAAGCATGTGATTACTTCATGTCTTTGCAGACAAATAAGTGCTTAAAAAGCTGTCCTGTTGTCAAATTTCAGTAGTATTTGAACCCAGTTATTGCTTATGCATTCGTAGAATGAGTCAGGCATTCACACTAGAGTGCAGTAGTGAAATGTGTAGAATGTATGTAGTCACCTTATCCCTTCCAGAGTAGTGAGTTTCTCCTGCTAAAGTCCAGGGAATACTTTTGCTTGTCTAGAATCACACTGTGCGTCTGTGTGTACTTGTGCAACCATTGTGGCAGAAGCATGTGGTTACTTCATGTCTTTGCAGGCACATAAGTGCTTAAAAAGCTGTCCTGTTGTCAAATTTCAGTAGTGTTTGAACCCAGTTATTGCTTATGCATAGGGCTCCCGGTATTATGGTATTTATTTTTTTGCCATTTCCGTCTGTATTTATCCATATTTATTTTTCGGGCATTCTTTCTGTATTTATCCACATTTATTTTTGCCACAAGCAAAAGAAAACGCTACAGCTAGTATTTTTCCACATTTATTTAAATGGACAATGCACACATGCGCTCAGTTTTTATTGGTCAACACTATATATTCACCTGAAAACTTTGCCATTTGCAAAATGTCCCAAAGATGCTTAAAAGTGCTATCACAAGCCATTTGTCTCAGAGTCTTGCAGTTACTGTCATACTGCCCCACAGAGACAAACTCACACGGACTTCAACTGCAACCCAATTGTGCCCCACTTGCGCTAAAAGCTGTCCCTGGCCAGGTGTAACTAGAAACGGCTGCCTCTATGTGTCAGAACACAGCGCTCCTGTTTCGAGTTCCCTCCCGGCTCACAACCCTGTCTGCTGCCTGCATTCCCACCCCCCCCTCCCCTCTCGAGATATCCACGTGTCAAGCACTGGCTCTGCATCCCCAGAGGCAGCTGCTGCCTCCCAGACCTGCTAATTCCATCAGGGAGCAGAGTCCCACCCTGTCACCAAATGCTCCATTGCTGTAATCGTCACAACATGGTGCAAGAGCCACAACTCACACAACAATGCTGTGAATAGAGGCACCTAATCTGACTCTGGCAGGGGCTCTAAAAGGGGTGAAATAAGACCAACGCCTCATTAACCTTTCAAAGACATGTGAAGTACTCGGGTGCGGCCGGCAGCTCTGTGTGTGCCCGGGAAGCTTTCTCAGCCCGGGCTGACACCTCTTAACCCTTTAAGGAGGGGGAGACACCAGACGGCAGCACAGCAACATTTACTAGTATTTTCCCGTTTTTTTATATATAAATACAGATAAAGGAAAACTTGTTTTCCATCTGTATTTATCTGTAAAAATCCGTAAAAACGGAAAACCGGGAGCCCTACTTATGCATTTGTTGAATGAGTCAGGTATTCACACTAAAGTGCAGTTCTAAAATGTGTAGAATGTATGCAGACACCTTACCCCTTCCAGAGTAGTGAGTTTCTCCTGCTAAAGTCCAGGGAATAGTCTTGCTTGTCTAGAATCACACTGTGAGTCTGTGTCCACTTCTGCAACCATTGTGACAGGAGCATGTGGTTACTTCATGTCTTTGCAGACACATAAGTGCTTAAAAGCTGTCCTGTTGCCACAATTTAGTAGTATTAGAACCCAGTGATTGATTATGCATTGGCAGAATGAGTCAGGCATTCACACTAGCAGTGCAGTAGCGAAATATATAGAATGTATGCAGTCACCTAAACACTTACAGAGTAGTGAGTTTCTCCTGCTAAGGTCCAGGGAATAGTTTTGCTTGTCTAGAGTCACACTGTGAGTCTGTGTGTACTTGTGCAACCATTGTGACAGAAGCATGTGGTTACTTCATGTCTTTGGAGACATATAAGTGCTTAAAAAGCTTTCCTGTTGTGACATTTTAGTAGTATTAGAACCCAGGGATTGCTTATGCATTCTCAGAATCAGTCAGGCATTCACACTACAGTGCAGTAGTGAAATGCGTAGAATGTATGCAGTCACCTTACCCCTTACAGAGTAGTGAGTTTCTCTTGCTAAAGTCCAGGTAATAGTCTTGCTTGTCGAGAATCACACTGTGAGTCTGTGTCCACTTCTGCAACCATGTGACAGTATCATGTGGTTATTTCATCTCTTTCCTGACACATAACTGCTTAAAAATCTACTGCCCTTGTGCTCCTCTAGTGATCCATTCAGCACCATGTAGAAATCCTTTCATTGTGCCAAAATGCAACCACTTATAAATTCATCCGGGCATTCTCTTTGCAGTACTCCAATTATTCAGTCAGTACCCAAGTACTCATGCAATGACTCAGGCCTTAGCACATGGACTGCTTCAAACCCCTATTCACTATGCATGCAGTCCTCTAACCCCCTACACATTGGTCTTTTACACCTTCAATTCCCTAGTCAGTGTCCATAGACTCCAGCAAACACCCTGCCACTCCCTTTGCACTCCTCTAGTGACTCATTCAGTAGCATGTACTAATCTATTCACTGCGCCAAAACCTAACCACTTATACATTCACACAGGCAATTTCCTTGCAGTATTCTAATCATTCAGTCAGTAACCAAGTACTCATGCAGTGACTCAGGCCTTAGCACATAGACTGCTTCAAACACGTATCCACTATGCATGCAGTGCAGTAACCACCTACACATTTGTCTTTCACACCTTCAGTTTCCCAGTCAGTATTCATACACTCCAGCAAAAACCCTGTCACTCCCCTTGCACTCCTCCAGTGACCCATTCAGCACCATGTACTAATCCATTCACTGCGCCAAAACCCAACCGCTTATAAATTCACCCAGGCACTCTCCTTGCAGTACTCTAGTCATTCAGTCAGTACCCAAGTACTCATGCAGTGACCCAGGCCTTAGCACATAGACTGCTTCAAACACCAATCTGCTATGCATGCAGTCCTTTAACCACCTATACATTTGAAATGAAATGAAATGAAAAAAATATTTGATAAAGCGCACTGCGGCCAAGCGGCTTCCTGGCGCTGAGGTCCTGATCAAAACTCACAGAAAGCATCCCAAGGGGCTAAGAGGGAAACGCTTGAAGAAAAAGAAAAGTTTTGAGGGCCTTACGAAAATGGGAATAAATGGGAATCGAGCGAATAGAAAGTGGGAGACTATTCCAGAGCTGAGGGGCCAGGACTGAGAACCGTGTGCCCCCCGTTCTGGATTTGCGAAAACGGGGAATGTGCAAAAGGGACAGAGAAGAAGAACGAAGGGTGCGACTGGGGGCATGAGGAGAAATGAGAGAAGTGATAAAGTGAGGAGCAGAACGAGAATGAGCCTGGAAGGCTAAGCAAGCCAGTTTAAAAAGAGATCTGAAACGGACAGGAAGCCAGTGAAGGGACTTAAGTACAGGTGTGATGTGAGAATATTTAGGGAGAGAGAGGATGAGGCGGGCCGTTTGGTTTTGAATGGCCTGAAGTCTGCGGGATTCAACAGCAGGTATGCCCGCATACAGGCCATTTCCATAGTCGAGGCGAGAGATGACAAGAGCCAAGACTATGGTTTTAAGTGCGTCGGTGGAAAAGAACCGCGATATCTTCCGGATGAGACGGAGGGACAGGAAGCAGGAAGACACGACAGAACTAATCTGGGTGTGCATAGATAAGTCATGACTGACTTTAATACCAAGGGTACGGACAGAGGGAACAGGCAGGGGGGGGACCAAAGGAAAGGGGCCAGTGTACCGGAGACCAGGGATTGGAGGGGCCACCAGTAAGGACAAGTTCCGTCTTGTCCGGATTGAGCTTCAAGTGGTTGGCACTCATCCACTCAGAAATAAAGACTAAAGTGGAGACAAACTTAGAAAGGGAATCAGAAGAAGAAGAGAGATCAAAAACGAGCTGAAGGTCATCAGCGTAGTTATACACAGAGACCCCCAGCTCAAGAAGAGAGGTGACAAGAGGTTGGATATAAAGATTAAAGAGAAGAGGGGAAAGGGAGAAACCCTGGGGAACACCACAAGTGACCGGATGGGAAGGGGCAGAGAAGCCAAGAAGATGAACCGCCTGAGACCTCTCGCAAAGAAAGGACGCGAGCCAAGAAAAGGCCGCGCCCCGGATGCCAGCCGATCTGACACGGTCGAGAAGAATGGAATGGTCGACCGTGTCAAATGCGGCGGACAAATCGAGGAGGACCAGGGCTTGGGGGAGATTAGAGTCACCTTTCCCCTTGAGTTCATCCAGGACCGCGAGGACCACCGCCTCCGTGGAGTGGCCCGGGCGGAAGCCCGCTTGATGGGATGCCAAAAGGCCATTCTCCTCGACATAGGTGGAGAGGCAGGAGGTAACATGGGCCTCAAGAATCTTACCCAAGTAAGGAAGAAGGGAAATAGGTCGAAAGTTAGAAAGAAGAGAAGGATCAAGACCTGTTTTTTTTAAAATAGGAAGGACTATAGCAGATTTAAAGAAAGAGGGAACAGAGCCGAGAGCCAGAGAGGAATTAAGTAGAGCAAGAGGAGGGGCAGAACAGTTGGTAAAAAGAGTTTTAAGAATGCGAGCTGGCGCGCAGTCCGCGGGAGAGCCAGACTTGACCTTGACCAAGAGTTTAAGGAAAGATTCAAGGGAGATGGGGGGGGAAAGGGCAAAAGAAGGGGAGGGAGGAGAAGGGGAAAAGGAAAGATTGGAGTGAGACACAGAAGGGATATTAGCTTTAATCTTCAGGATTTTATCAATAAAGAAATCATTAAGTGAGGAACAGAGAGACTGAGAGGGGACAAGGCTGGGAGTAGAGCGATCAGAGGAGACAAGATTGTGGACCAGAGAAAAAATTTCACGGGATTTGTTAGCGGCAAGAGTGACTCTCTCGGTAAAGTATGAGGTTTTAGCCGCTAAGATCGCTTTTTTGTAATCCGTAAGGAGAGATTTGTATTCGACGCGCAAGGAGGAACTATAGTTCCGTCTCCAGTGGCGTTCCGACCGCCTAAGATTGAGTTTTAGCGCTTTCAGCTCTGGAGAGAACCATTTATGCGCGTCATAGGAGCGGACCGCTTTGATCTTTCTAAGCGGGGCAACTAAGTCGCAGGCGGAAGAAAGCCAGGTACAAACGGCGTCAGCCTGGGATTCAAGAGAAAGATCATTGAGGTCCAGGGCGGAGGAGGCCAAGGTAAGCGAGAGGGAGTCAAGATCTGTCTGATTCCAATTTCGGGCTAACAGGTTTTTCGGAAGGGGGGGTTTATCAGCCGAGCCCAAATGAATAGAAAAAGAGATAATGGAATGGTCCAACCAGACACAGGGAGATACGGAGGGAGAAGAGATGACAGGGCATATCGACCAAATTTGGTCCAGAATGTGACCCTGAATGTGGGTAGGGGTTGTGACATAGGGGGTAAAATTCAAACACTGAAGGGTGGCAGAAAAATATTTAGAAGAAGAGTCTTCCCTAGGGTCGCCCGGCCAAAAATTAAAATCGCCGAGCAGAAGGACAGATGAATTATTGACCACCAGGGTGGCCAAGAGGTCCTGGATGGAAGCTACAAAAGAAGGCATGGGTTGAGGGGGGCGGTACACAAGAACAACAGTAAGAGGGACAGAGAAATTAAGAGAGCGGACCACCAAGTAGTCCACGTTAGGTATGGGGGGTGGGTAAGAAGTTGAAATTTGAGAGACGACCGAATAATCATAGCCACACCGCCCCCAACCTTGCCGACTGGACGGTCAGCTCGGAGGGCGTAGTAGGAGTCAGGAAGGATAGCCAAAAGATCAGGAAGAGAGTCAGAAGAGAACCAAGTTTCGGTCAAGAACAGAAAATCAGGGGAATCCGAGGTCAAAAGATTGAAAAGTTCCATCTGATGCTTAACTGCGGAACGGGTATTAAGTAGATAGGCAGAAGCTAGCGTAGGAACAGAAGAACGACAGGGAGCAGGAGAGAAGTCAGAGAAGCGGGGAGGGGGACAGTGAGAGATAAGTACAGGGTGAGAAAGGGGGGGGCAAGGATGCCCAGTGAGTCAAGGTGGTGCAAAATAGGAAGAGGGACAAGGGATGGAACAGAGAGGGCAGTGAGTTGAGCAGACGTGTAAGCCGCAACAGAAGCAGGGTGTGTGGCCCCTGGTCCCGGCCCGTCGCGGACGGGTGCAGACGGGCTTAACTTAGGCGCAACTTCGGCGCGCCTTCGTCGCGCCCGCTGCGCTGCCGGAAATGAGTGGCCATATTATGGGGACACATGAGGGGAGAGGGTAAGAGAGGCGTGGCAGGGGGGGAGGAGCCAGAGACCTGCAGCGCGTTGCTCCCGGAGACGCCTCGGGAGGTCAGGAGATTGATACAGAAGTAGGCGCGCGAACAGCTGACCGCCTAGAAGTACTCTGCCAGGGGGGGAGGAGCCAGAGACCTGCAGCGCGTTGCTCCCGGAGACGCCTCGGGAGGTCAGGAGATTGATACAGAAGTAGGCGCGTGAACAGCTGACCACCTAGAAGTACTCTGCCAGGGGGGGAGGAGCCAGAGACCTGCAGCGTGGCGACCAGACCCGCCCAAGATGGTGGACCCGCCCGTCTGACTCCGAGAGCCAGGCGAGGAGGGGGCGGTGAGTGGAGGCGGTCTGGGTCCGGGAAGGAGGCAGCCAGAGGGGATCATTTGTCTTTCACACCATCAATTCCCCAGTCAGTGTCCATACACTCCAGCAAATACCGTCACTCCCTTTGCATTCCTCTAGTGACCCATTCAGCACCATGTACTAATCCATTCACTGAGCCAAAACCCAACCGCTTATAAATTCACCCAGGCACTCCCCTTGCAGTACTCTAATCATTCAGTCAGTACCCAAGTACTCATGCAGTGAGCCAAGCCTTAGCACATGGACTGCCTTAGCACATGGACTGCTTCAAACCCCTATTCACTATGCATGCTGTACTCTAACCACCTATACATTTGTTTTTCACACCTTCAATTCCCCAGTCAGTGTCCATAGACTCCAGGAAACACCCTGCCACTCCCTTTGCACTCCTCTAGTGACCCATTCAGCACCATATACTAATCCATTCACTGCGCCAAAACCCACACACTTATAAATTCACCCAGGCAGTTTCCTTGCAGTATTTTAATCATTCAGTCAGTACCCATTACCAAGTACTCATGCAGTGACTGAGGCCTTAGCACATAGACTGCTTCAAACACCTATCCACTATGCATGCAGTCCTTTAACCACCTACACATTTGTCTTTCACACCTTCAATTCCCCAGTCAGTGTCCATACACTCCAGCAAACACCCTGTCACTCCCCTTGCATTCCTCTAGTGACCCATTCCGCACCATGTACTAATCCATTCACTGCGCCAAAACCTAACCGCTTATAAATTCACCCAGGCAGTCTCCTTGCAGTACTCTAATCATTCAGTCAGTACTCAAGTACTCATGCAGTGACTCAGGCCTTAGCACATAGACTGATTCAAACACCTATCCACTCTGCATGCAGTCCTCTAACCACCTACACATTTGTCTTTCACACCTTCAATTCCCCAATCAGTGTCCATAGACTCCAGGAAACACCCTGTCACTCCCTTTGAACTCCTCTAGTGACCCATTTAGCATAATGTGCTACTCCATTTACTGTGCTAAAACCCAACTGCTTATAAATTCACCCAGGCACCCTCCTTGTAGTACTCTAATCATTGTTTTGATACCCTTCTACTCATACAGTGAGCGACGCCTTAACCCTTGCACTTGCACAATTTCCTGTCAACTACGCATGCACTCATCTAACCACCTACACACTTGTGTTTCACATATTCAATTACTCAAGCAGTACCTATACAGTGCAGCAAACACCCTGTCACTTCCTGTGCACTCTTCCAGTCAGCCATCCAGCACCATGTACTAATCCAAACACTGCACCAAACCCTAACACTTATACATTCACCCAGGCACTCTCCATGCATTACTCTAATCACTCAGTCAGTACATAAGTATGCATACAATGTCCCAGGGCTTAACAGAAACACTGGTACAAACACTTGTCCATTACACATGCAGACCACTAACCACCTATACACTTATCTTTACACCTTCAATTACAATTTCAATTAGTGATTACAAAAGAAAGTGGTTAAATAGTTTTTATTAGGGGTGGGCGGAATTAGCGAAAGTGCCTTTCGCAAAATATCGTGAAACGGCACAAAATCTCCGCGATCACGCGATATTTCGCGTGATCGCGGTGATTAGTGCTTCCGGTTGGAGTTTAATTTTTGTGACAGGAGCATCGTGCCAGAATGAATCCAGCCCTGCATTTTTACCCAAGAAGATGCCACCGTTTTGTGCAATACCTCTACTCAACTCGAGTACTTTCTACTGGCTAATCAGTAAGTGCTACCTCGTTGGGTAAATGTATAGTGCTTTTCCTACACTACAGCTGCGTAAAGGGCCAGAAGAGTTGTCTCCAGAGGCAATGTGTGTCTGTAAACGTTGCCACGGCGCCGACGGCCCTGGGGTCCCTCGAGTCAGCTGTCCATCATAGTGTGGGAAAGGGCGGGAAGACGTTGCCCACCGCTGGTGTGTTTGGCGGGGCTTCCATGCAGTTCACATGCCGCTTGTTTATAAAGGGCCAGAGACCGATCAGAGCAGCAGACGACTAGACAGAACCTCCTGGTGTCAGGAACTACAAGGGGATTGCGCTCGAGAAAGTCATGGCTGCACAGAGCTTCATCAAAGATCACAGCTAATTTTTGACGGTAGATATGGGGAGAAAAGCACACCTGCCCAGCCTCGACCTAGCTCCTGAATGTTTTGTGCTGATTAATGCATTACTGAATTTGAGCTTCAACTCGGGTCCCTGCTTCATTTATATCTGTAAGTGCTTCCTGTTGAGGTTTAATTTTTGTGACAGGAAAGGACTCAAGGCGACAATTTCCGTTCCCTCGCGGATCGCGGAAATTTTGAAATTTTCGCGTTCCGCGCGGAACGCGAAAATGTCAAATTGTCGCAATTTCCGTGAGCGAAACGGAAATGGTCACCCACCCCTAGTTTTTATATACAATGTGTTTGTATAATAATAGAAAAGTATAATTTATAACTTTATTAAAATTAATTTATTTATATTTATTTTTTACAGATATTGTTTATCATCATTAAAAAAACTTATCATGCCTGAAAAATCAAGAAAGAGAAAAGGACAGAAAAAGGACAATTATTTCAAGAAAATTCAACAACAAGTATTGGATGACCAACATCATGTGGGTAAAATGAAAAAGTCTTCCGGTAAGACAACAAAAGAATTAATTAAAAAACTTTCAAAGCCTAGAAACAGTGTGCAGATTGTGCAAAGTAGAAAGAATGCTTCGACCAGAAAAAAGAATATGAATAAAAACAAAGGAAAGAATTGAAAATGATATTAAAAAGACACAATGTATGGTAAAAGAAGGCAAAATCAGTATAAAGAAATCAGAAAAAAGATTTTTTATAATAGAGTTGTTTTTAACTTGCTAAAAGATGTGAAAAAATATAAAAAAGAGCACTATTTTATAAAAAGAAGCATATTGAATCCATTGTTCAAAAGGCTTTTGAATTAAAAAGATAATTATTCATTTTAGTTTTAAACACAATTCGATCACTAGATAAACCAATCCATTTTATGAAGGCCAAAAGTAAGAAGAAAAGAATAATTAACAGAACACATTTTTGTGATTTTTTTTGGGGTGAATGGAAACACAGTTCAAGTTCAGAGCCTTTCTTTAATGAAGAGAGTTATTTTCAGACCAATAATTTATTGCATGCAGTTGATACCAGTGGTCGAGCTTATGAGGTTATAAATGGTTGTCCAATTGACAAAGAGAAGATGGTTTCCAGAAATGCAGAACATGTGTTAGCTGATGAAGTTCTAGGGAGACGTCCTCAAGCCCCATTGTACACTTGGAATTGCAGTAGTATTTGTAGTATACGACAGGAATCTATTGATATTTTACGCAATTTCTTACAAGAGTATAGTAAAAAAAAGTGTAAAACAAAAGATTAAGATGTTGCAAGGACTAGATCCTTGCAGAGTGAAAAAAAATACTGGTTTGCAAGGTCATTCTCTGGCTTGTCTTTCTAGAAAAGTGTGTCAAAGTGTTTTTCATCAGTTCAGGATGTTAGCAGTACATCATTCACAAATGCAGAAGTTAGTCAGAAGATTGTATTACGCAAAAAGTCCAGCATTAATGTTAAATGAGTTGAACAGTGCTCTTTTGAATGGGTCAGTATTAGATGTGAAGAAGGTTTGTGATGAAATTGAGTTTTGTTACTTTGCTCCTGGACAATAGTGTGCAGAAATTGACACATTAATAGGAAAATGTTGAGGAGAATGTGCAACATACTACTACAAAAAATATTGAAGAACAAATTACAAAGTTTAAGTTGATTTCAGGTGAAAGGCCAAATTATTCTTGAATTTGTTGCCGGTGAACTCACTATAAAAATCAGACTAGGTCTGTTGATTTGTATTTAAAAAGTGAAAGAGAAAATAATGATAAGTGGAAGGAATTTGCAACTTTTTTGTTGGTAGAGAATTGTTTTGATTTGGGTTCTGACCAGCGTATTTGCAAATATTGTCATAACAAATTAGATGAGAATAAAATGCCCGCTAGAGTTGTCCATAATAATCTAGAGTTGGTAACTATTCCTCCAGAACTCATAGATTTAAATATGTATGAGTCTATTCTGATTCAATGTGTGCACCCATTTCAAGCTATTGTTCGTATGGAGCCTAAAACAGGTAAATTGCCTCCTTCAGATTTACAAAGAGGATTAAAAGGAAGAGTTGTATATTT
This sequence comes from Triturus cristatus, assembly GCF_964204655.1. Lineage (NCBI taxonomy): Eukaryota > Metazoa > Chordata > Amphibia > Caudata > Salamandridae > Triturus > Triturus cristatus. Next base: position 396,895,605 of record NC_140590.1, read on the forward strand.
ACCCCTAGATTTAAAAAAAGAATTGAAACTATTGGTGTAGAGAATGTAGAAAGTAAACCACTAGTTATTCTAGTTAATGGTGTTCCTACTAAGAGTAAGAAAATCTGGCAAGAATGAGTGGATGTTAGGAAAGTGCAAAAGGTAACATTATATCTCATAAAAAACGATGAGTACTATGAAAAAGTGTATGTGGAAGAAGAAGAAATACTTTTAGGAGATGAAACTGAAATGTCAAGTGGACAAATTGAAAAAGTGGACATGTCCAAAAGTGAAGAAATCTATTAACATTATAGTGTACATCCACTTCATTCAAAAGCAGTGATGGGGAATAATATTGAATTATTCCAAATGAAAAAAGCAATGGGAAGTCCCATGAGTGTATGGAAAAAAGTTTGGAAGCTCGTTGTTTTCCACAGCTGTCCCCAACAGGAAAAGGTAAAAAGTATATGATCAACGACCTGTGCAGATTCCTGCATCTGAATATTGGACAACAAGATTGTGTGCAGAAGATTCAAGATTTCGACAAAGTATCCCATATATATTTCATCTTTTGTTTGAGAGTGACTTGTCTGGACTTTCATATGCAGTCAACCACATTTTGAAAATAGGAGTACATCTTCAAAATGTTTCTGCAAAGGAAATTATGGATAAAGTACATCAGAGAGATGATCATTTAGAATCTCAGCTCATTAATTTGATGGCATGTCAGTGTGGTACTAATGAGTATTGGTACCGTTGTAATGGAGAACTTAAATGTATGCTAAGAAACTTAGGAACTCCCACGTGCTTTCTTACTCTAAGCTGTGTTGAATATGCTTGGGATGATTTACTTGAATTTCTTCGAGAGACAAATACTAATATAAAAAATATTGAATACAAGACACCTGGAGAATTGTGCTCTTTGGATCCTGTTAATGTATGCAGATATTTCAATCATAGGTTTGAAGCTATGATGTCTTTTATCTGCAATAAAAAGAATCCTCCTCTTGGAGAAGTTGTGGATTTCTTTTGGAGAAAGGAGTATCAAGCTAGCGGTGCTCCTCATATACATATGCTGTTATGGATTAAGGATGCACTCAAATTCGGAACTGATTCGGATGGCACTGTTTTGTCTTTTATTGAAGAATATGCCACATGTGCTATACCAAAAAGAACAGAAGAAAACACCTTAAGGAAACAAGTTTTACGATTCCAAAGTCATCGATGTGGAAAATACTGTCGACGAAAGTACAAGTCTAAGGAAAAATGTTATACCAAATGTCGTTTTGGATTTCCTCGTCCTGTAATATCCAAAGGAAGAGTAAATAGTTTTATGTCAGCTATGAGACATACCATCACTAGAAAATTTCCCAAAAATACGTACAATTTGAAAAGAAGTGAAGAATCAAAATATATCAATGATTATTATCCAGTTATTCTCTCAATGTGGAATGCTAATATGGATATTCAGTATGTTGCGGATAATTCCATTGCTGTTGCCCGGTATGTGACATCCTACATTCCAAAATCTGAAAAGACTGAATTAAAAGAAATGTGGGAAGAAATTTCACACGAGAAGAGTCTTAGTAAGAAATTATACAGTTTCAGTATGAAGATGTTATCCCATCAAGAAATTGGAGCGTATAAATGCTCAGATCGGTTATCATCTGCAAGTTTATAATCAAAATCTAGAAGAATCATTTGGGTGAGTCTAGGTCTTGCTGCAAAGCGAAATCGAGTACTTAAACCTATCAAGGAAATTAAATATTTAGCATTGAATGAACCAGAAAACACTGATATAGTCAAAACAATCATGTTGGATACATACTATCCAAATAGAAGTCCTCATCTTGAGAATATATTAAAGAACTGCAAAACTACACTTTTAAACGGAATACTACAGAAAACATAAATGATGGAAAATATGCAGTGATTGGTTCCGAAGGATGTTTGGTGTAAGAAAGGAAAAGAAATTTGATTAATCACATAAAACTGAGTTGTGATACTCCTGATAAAAGGGAATTTTCCTATTTAGCACTTTTGCAACTGTTCACACCGTGGCGTACAGAATTGGAATTACTTGGAGATTTTCAGAGCTATGAAGATTCCTTCAATGCTTGTAACGATACCATACAATATACAGTTTTTGCAAATTATCTGAAAATGTTGAACGGTGAAATTGATCAAGAAGCTACTATTGCAGCTGAGATTGCTAGAGACAGTTCTCAAGACAGTCAAAGTTCTGCCCCACTGAGTCAAGATCCACTAGGACAACCAATTCTTGAAAATGAAGCGGCAATCGCGATGAACGATGTGGAAACAGTGATGCATCAAGCCCAAGAAGATATTATGGACTTAGGAAACTTGGAAGAACAACTAAATATTGAACAAAAAGGAATATATCAGCAAGTGAGACAACAGATTGACCATGGATTTCTTCATGAAAAGAAAGAATGCACATGCTCATCATTTCAACCTATCCAAATTTATGTCAGTGGTCAAGCTGGAACAGTCAAAGGTTTCTTAATTAAAGTTTTGACCAGTTATCTACAGAAAACAACTGATTCACATCTGTCTTCTGTTGTAACTGCTCCAACAGGGTTGGCAGCACACAACATTAAAGGAATCATATTACATTGTTTACTAATGCTACCTGTAGAGCATGAAAATAAATTGGAATATTACAAGCTATCTGGAGAAGCTTGTTATGAAGTTTCAAGAATGCTGAAGAAAATTAAACTTCTGATTATTGATGAAGTAAGCATGGTCTCAAACTTAATGCTTGCTTTTGTGCATTTAAGAATGCAGCAAATTCTGAAAACAGAGTACGATGTGTTATTTGGAGGGAAACATGTAATAGTTTTTGGAGATCTACTGCAACTTACTCCCATAAAAGGACAACCAGTATTTAAAACACTTGTGCATGAAGACACCAGAAAGTCCTTGGGAAATGTTGGGAACGTTAACATTTGGTCATATTTTGAATACAAAGAACTCACTAAAAATATGCGACAGGCAAATGATGCTGAATATGGAAGTATTCTTCAAGATATAAGAATTGGAGTACTGACAGAACATGACAAACAAGCTTTGCAAAGACGACTACTTATAAACTTGTTTCCAAATGAAAATATAGTTCCTGAAAAAATATATAAATAAATTGCAAAAAATAAATCTAAAATCTGCTTAATGCCAACAGCGTGCGAGTGTTCTTTTTTCAATGAAGAACTTTTGAAGCTAGAAAATGAACAAATAATAAAAATGGAAGCCATTGATAAAATAGAACATGAAGGAATCACTATTATTTTGACAGAAAAATTGAAAACAAAATTGGATTCTTTAGAAAAATCTATATCCAAAACTGCAGGTTTAGAAAATAATTTTTATGTATGTGTAAATTGTCGGGTTATTTTGCGGTGTAATTTGGATGTGGCAAAAGGTTTAGTGAATGGAGCAATGGGAAAAGTTGTTGATTTTGTGAATTATCAAAAAAAAGATGGAATTGAATGTTTAAAAATCAAATTTGATCAGATTGAAGAAGTAAAAGAAATTGCTTGTTGTTCTGCTCATTTTTTGCTTGTTAAAGATTTGTATGTAAGTAGAAAACAGTTTCCTCTTTGGCATATTCAGTGACTATTCATAAATCTCAGGGATTAAGTGTAGACAGTGCTTTGGTGAATATTGGAAGTACCGTATTTAAAGAGGGTATGGCATATGTAGCTTTGTCCCGAGTTAGAACGTTATCTGGATTCGATTTGATGAGGGAAAGATTAGTGTAGATGCAAACTGTGTAAAAGAGAATAATCGGTTAAGAAGAGCGTATGCTCCTAATTTAGGTGAATATCCAGTGTTTGAAAAGCGTGTAGTAGGTTGAAAAAGAAGATATGAGAATATATGTAGTGAAGTTATAGAGAAGGAAAAAAATCAAGATAATGTTGAGATTGCAAGCAAAAAGAAAAAGAACACTATTGAAGAGATTGTTGGTTATCAGTTAGAAAATAGTTCAGGTATCAACTGCTATGCTAATGTAGTGGTCAATGTTGTTTTTTTTCTTGAAAGTTTGCAACAGCAAATTATGGAGAATCGTGAAAAACATTTTGTTCCTTGTTGCATTGAATTTATGAAAAATTGAGAGCTGATAAGAGTAAAATACAAAGCGTTTCTGATATTCGTAATCTTTTGGATATATGTTCTGGTTCTACACAATTTACGCAGAATGTCCAACAAGATGCTCAACAATTTCTAATGTATATGCTTGCCGTATTGGAAAATGAGGGAATAGAAATTGAAAATCTTTTTGGCCTTTGTTATAAATGGGAACATCAATGTGGAAATTGTATGTTTACATGTAGCACTAACATAGATACTGAAAGATTTATATATTTGACTTCACCAGACTGTAAAACAGTGTCTTTCAACAAACTAATTAAAGCAGCAAATCAAAACATGGAGTGTAGCCAATGCAAATCATAAATGTTATCAACATTATTTATACAAAGATATGGACAATATATAATTTTAATGATACAACGTTGTACTGCTGATGGAAGAAAATTGGAAACTTTAATTAAACATTTTGTAGCAAGTCAAGTATCAATATCAGGAACAACTTTTGTAGCAGTAGCAATTATTTTCCATGATGGTCCTTCAACAACATCTGGACATTACACTGTCTATTTAAAATTTAGTAAAGGATGGACATATTGTAATGATGTTCAATTGGTTTTTAAACAACGTTTCCCTAGCGAATTAACAAATTCATATCTAATATTTTTAAAGCCAAAGTTTTAAGAAGATAATTCAGCTTATGAGGAATATGTTAAAAAGTATTAATACAATTACTATTGGACAATTTCAGTATAAAGTATTTCAGGAATACTATTTGGCCTAGAGGAAAGGTATACATTTAAATTAAGGACTTTTTCTTGGATATTCTCACAGCATATATTTTTAAAGAGTATCATTTAAAGTATATGAAAATGATAAAGAATTGTTTATTTAATTATTAATTCAGTTCTTTGAAATTGAAGAAAGAAAATGGTCTTAGAAGAAAGCATTGAATATATATAAGATTTGTATTATATGGTATGTTATTGAGGATGTTGTTTTAATGGAATGTTGAGAAATAGTTGAGTATATTGTAAATATTTTTTGCATCCATTTGGGGTTTTTTAAACAATCTTCTTGATTGGGTTTTTTTTGCACGCTGTTATGTGATGAGTAACATTGAAATAACTGTTTGTAGTGTAATTCAATATATTCTGACAACAGCAAAAAAGGCAAATAAAATATTTTATATAATGTTTAAATTATGTTGTGTTGTAAAAAATATAATATTCTATATTATAACTGAATTTTTTCTTTTCTTTCACAGATCCTAATTCTTAAATATGAAATGTTCAAAAATGTAAATTATGCAAAATATATGAAAAAACTGTTTAGCATTTTTTCAAATCGACTACTCTCCAGGTAAGATCAACTAAGTATTAAAATGCACAATGGGCTGTTTTTGGACACTGGTGAAGAAAGTGGGGAAGGGCTAAGTTGATATGTGTGCTAACATGCTCTGTGGGCGTTTTAAGTTAGGGGATAAACTCCACCTTGCATTCTAAGGGTCCCTGGGGGCCAACTAACCCACCAGATATGTGCAAGAAGTACTAGAAAGTTGCATTGCATAGAGGTGTAAAGTGGGGCATGGCCTTGAACCACCTCACTGCAACGCAGCTCTATGATGATTAATAGAGGGATATAGTGGGCTAGTAGGATCCAGGGAGTTTCAGGATTAGAGGAGACTTAGTTGCTCAACTTAAAACATGCCACAGCGTATGTTTGCACATGTCATATCAGGCCCCATCCCCTTCCTTCACCACTGTGTAAACACGCTCTATAACCTTTTCATGTTGGGAGATTATTCAACTTGAATCCTAAGGGTTCTAAGAGTTCAACTAACTCATTGCATATGTCCAGTAAACACTACAGAACTGCGTTGCACAGATATGTAAAAAGGGATATAGCCTAGACCACCTCTCTGCAATACAGCGCAGTGGTGCTTACTGAAAGCATGTATTCTATTTACAACAATGGTATTATTTAATTAACTAGTCAAGTATCAAAGGAATGGCCTAAACAGAAAAACTAGTACAGCTACAATATTCTATGCAGTGTGTATACAAACTTCTAATCACCTACATATAATTGATACACTCTTTTAAATACTTAGTTAGTAACTAAGCAGTCTAGGAAACCTTCTGTCTGTCTCAACCACTTGTCCATTCATCCATCCAGCACTACGTATGTATCCTATCACTTTACCAAAACCTAAGTACTTATACATTTATGTTGGACTCTCTTTGAAGTACTGAAATTACTCTAGTTAAAAGATATGTACTTAAGGATTGGCCTAGCCACCAACCCTAGTACAAGTCAATTTCTTTATATACTATGCATGCAAACCTGCAAGAAGCTACAAAGTATTAATACACTCTTCAAAACACCCAGTTAATACCTATGTAGTGTTGGAATCCCTCTGTCATAGGATGCCATGTGATCTGAAAAAAAAAGATTTGATTGGTTCATAACATTTCCCATAGTACCTATTGCAGGACCGCAAGCATTTCAATCGTTCTTCTTTAAGCATCTTTGGAGTGATATCTCTGTGCTTAACTCCTGTCACTGCCATGCAATTTTTCAATCAACCAACTATCAATATGTTCTTATTGTAACAGTCTGCCAAAACCTAAGCACTTATGGGGCACATTTAGAACATTTGTAACATAGTGACTGCGCAAGACACTCTTTCATATTTACACAAGGAGAGGAAAAGGCACTCTGTGTAGCTTTTTTTCTCCATGTAATTACGACCTCATCTTACACACCACTTTGCGTTGAAGGGGCGTTCCATAGGTGTTGCTGTGGGTGTTTGCACACAACACTCATAGAACAAGACACATGTCCAGATTTATCATAATTCATAAATCTAGAGATGTGTGAATGCTGCACCTTCCTGCAGTTGGTGTAGCAAGGCACAACAAGAAGGATTGCTTTCATTTCTCCTAATTTTTTCTCTTTCAATATATGCTGCATTGTACAGCATATATTGAAGGAGTAAAATGCCTTCACTGATTGTTTTTGTGCAGGAAGGTGTGTCTTCCTGCACAAAAACAAACACCGCATGACACAGATATCCTTGCACCATGGTGCAAGGGTGCCTGTGTCACTGCATGGCTGCAGTTTAAGCAGCAGTGCAGAGGGAAGCATAGACTTGCAACATATTTATGTACATATGTTGCATCCCTGTGCTTCAGAAGTACCACAGGAAACTGCAGCTAAAGAGCTTACAGTGTCATGCTGCAGCACTTTCTTATAGTTCTGCACTTATACATTCACCATACACTAGTAATGCATTCTTTCAGTCAATTATGCACTACGCATACATTCAAACAAACTTTCACACACTATCATACAAATATAGCTCTTTCTTTAACCAGAGAAGTTAGTTCTGAAAATAACTTTTTTTTGGTTGTTTGTTTTATAATTTTTGTAGTTTTCTAAACGATTTTGTTATATTTTTTGTGTTTTTTCAAAAGAAAAAAAGTACAAAAGGACAAAAAAAACAGGCAACTTCAGGAATTAACAGTCATTCCCAAGAAAAAAACAGCAACTAAAAGTCTAACAATGATGATTTTGTTGCGGACGTACACACTAGGTCAACAGACTGTTCTCCGTAGCATAGAAGCTGGTTGCACTTTTTGCAGTGGATCTTCAGTTGAGCAAATTCAGGACGTATGTCCGGTCGTGCTGGTGATGTGGACGTGCCAGATGTACTAGGCACTGCAGGTGGGGGGTTGTCTTGTAATCTCCTGCACTCCTCGCGAGCCAGATTCACTGGGTGAAGAGTCTTCAGATGTTTGTACATAGAGGCTGTACCACATGAATATTTCTTGTCAGCACTGCCTCTAGATAGGACTCTTGCACATATTTTGCAGGTGACTTTGGTAGCATTCACCTTTTTTTTGGCCATCTGGGAAAGTATAAAACTTCAACACCACCGATGTAGATCTCTGAGGACGTGGAGGTTCAGCAACAAATTCTTCGTCTGAAGAATGTTCAGACTCTTGTTGTGGCTGCTGTCCTGATGCCATGATGTCCTGGAGTTAAAAAAACAGCACAAAAGAAATGATGGCAAAAAAAGTTCTTCTAAGCTGAGAGATGTGTCTCTAGAGAAGCACAAAGAAGAATGATGGAAATGGGTGGGGTCCTTCAATAGTTAGAATGGGAAAAGTTATGAACCAATCAAATCTTTTTTTTCCAGGTCACATGGGATCCGCGCACCCTGCGCACAGGCAGCATGCACCCAACTTGACTTCGCGAAATTGCATTTAAAAGTAATATAAGTTTATTACAAGTAAAAATATATTATTTTTATAATTAGCTTAGATAATGTCTTGCCCTAATATGTATGTTAAATACATATATATATCATTTTAGACATTAAAAAATTTCGCAGGAGTCGCGCACTCATCGCGTCGAACACGTATATGATATCACGCGGAACCCGTCACCAAGCAAGCATCGCGTACAGTAATGCGCATGAGTCGCGAATGCACGGGAGCGGGAGTCGCGTACCAGTAGCATAGCAATCGTGCACACAAATACGCACCCATCGCACACCCTACGCGGATCCTTGTCAACATTCCTAAAATGGCGGCTAGGTTCCACGCAGCGATCGAGAATGGTTCACTTTGGGTGCGCGACTCCTAAAAACAAATTGAAAATATAAATATATTAAAAAAATATAGAAAAAAAAAACAATATTAGAGTTTCAATATTTAAAAAAAAACATTTTTCCATTTATATTAACAATATATAATGTAATTAAAAAATAAAATATGTAGAATAAATGGTTAAAAACATGTAGAAAATGAGTATTAAAAAATAAATATCACTATTTTTACATTTAAAAATTGTCATTTTAAAAACCTTAGAAATTCACTGAAAAAAACATAGGTTTCAGACATGTTATAGTTAGGAATTAGCATTTTAAAAACCTTAGAAATTCACAGAAAAAACCATAGGTTTCAGGGCTGTTATAGTTAGCAGGACATTTCACTCGTGCAAAATCATTGAAATTCCTCGGTTATAGTTAGTTATGCTAACTATAACTCGCGCGCCCGCAATCCACTGCTGATGATGTCACATATTACATCATTCATGACATGGTCAGTGACATCACTGATGACATCACTGATGACATCTCAAATGACATCACTGATGACATCACTGAGGTGACATGTGTGCAAACACGCCCTGTGGCGCGTTTTAACTTGGGGAATTAATTCCTCTTCAATCCTGAGGGGCCCTGGGGGCCAACTAGCCCACCAGGTACCTCCAGTAAGCGCCACTGCGCTCTGTTGCAGAGAGGTGGCCCAGACCATGCCCCTTTTTACACCTCTCAGCAATGCAGCTCTGTGGCGCTTACTGGAGGTACCTGGAGGGCTAGTTGGAACCCAGTGACCCTCAGGATTCAAGGGGTCTTAATCCCCCAACTTACAACGCGCCAGGGGCGTGTTTGCAGAGTGGTAGAGAAAGGGGGCATGGTCTTTGTCTACCTTTCACCAATCCCACTGTGTGGGGCTTACTGGAGGTAAAAGGTAAGCTAGTTGGCCCCTAAAGGACCCCCAGCAGTGAAGGGGACTTCAATCTACATCCAAGAGCGTACCATGGAGTGCGTTTGTAGAGTGGTGGGCAAAGTGAGCATGGCCTGGTATGAGTACTTAACAATGCTGCTGTGTGGTACTGACTGGAGGTAATAGTTTGGGAAGTTGGCTGACAAGGATGTCCTTGGGGGCTAACTACCCCTCTTGTTACCTACAGTATATCCCACACAGTGGGTTTGCTAAGACGTCTTCGGAGGCCATGGCCCCCTTTCTCTACCACTCTGAAAACGTGCCCCCTGGCAGACTACGCGATGAGGGATGAAGTCCAGTTTAGTCCTGAGGGAGTTTGGGGGCCAAGAATCCCTCCTGGTGCCTCCTCTAAGTTCTACGCAGTGGAATTCCTGAGCATTGGTTGGACGCCCAGCACCCTTTCTCCACCACTCTGCAAACTCGACTACTAGTTAAATTAGCATATTTCTGCTCCTCTGACTTAGAGGTAATTTTAATCCCCCTGCCCTATTATGTACTAGGGGCTTACAGAGGAGGTCATGCTAATCACAGGGGTACCGCAACGCATAGTGTTCCCTAGTGTATGTAGGTGTTTTCACTGTATTCTAAGTGTCTTTTAGAATAGCACTGGCTCTAGGCCTTGTTAGTCAGAGTCAGTTACCAACAGTACCGATCAGAAAAAGTTGTGGGCACTGGATGATTTTGCAACAAGGCCTCTTTCTGCTCCTCTGTTGGTTCTTTCTGCACATGTCTTGCTTCTTCCTGCACTTTTCTTTGTCTTTGTGGACTTCTTTTGCTTCTTTCTGTGCGTTTTTTCTTCTTTTTTTTACATGTCCTACCTCTGTAGGCATAATTAGAAGCTAGCATTTAAAAAGCCTTTGAAATTCACTGAAAAAACCATAGGTTTCAGGCACGTTATAGTTAGATATTAGCATTTAAAAAACCTTTGAAATTCACTGAAAAAACCATAGGTTTCAGGCGCGTTATAGTTAGCTGGACATTGCACTCGTACAAAACCATAGATATTCCCCCGTTATAGTTAGTTCAGCTAACTATAACTCGCGCCCCCGCAATGCACAGTTGATGATGTCACATATTACATCACTCATGACATGGTCAGTGACATCACTCATGACATCACTGATGACATCTCAGATGAAATCACTGATGACATCACTGATGACATCATTCAGTGAGTCTGTGTTTCTGTAAAGTTTTAATATGTTTAATATATATAGGGAAAGGCCTGTGGAAGAATGAGTGGGTGTACAAGTGTGTGAATGGATGATTTTCTAGGTGCGTGACTGACTCTATAAGTGAGTCATTAAATGTATCTCACTGCAGACTAGTGACTAAACTGTGTGAATGTCTGTATCTGTCTGTCTGTTGGTGTATAAGTGGCTGCATGGTTTTGTGAATAGCTATATGAGTGTCTATATGGGTTATTGATTGGTTGTCTGACTATCTGTATGGGTGCCTGAGTGTTTTTGTGGGTAGGGTGTGTGTGACTCTGTGCATAGATGTGTGAGTGGGTGATTCTATGGGTGCATGGTTTTAAGAGTGCATCTGTGATGGAATGTATGGTTGGGTGAGTGTATGTATGGGTGTGTTAGTGATTGCATGTATATCTCAGTTGTACATGTGTCAGTAACTACATATGTGAAAGGCAGTGTATATGTGTGTAAGAGTATATAACTGGTTATATGTGAGAGTGTGTGATTGTGAGAGTGGCTGTATGGATGAGTGTGTGCTTGTATCAGTAATTGTATAAGAGCGTCAGAATGTGGTAGTATTTTGAACTTGTGTGTGTATAACTGTATAGGTGAGTAAATTGAAGTGTGATTAATTATTTGCATGACTAACTAGGTGTGTGAGTACGTCTATGGATGATTGGCAGTGTCTAAGCGTCTATATAGGTGTATATTTGCATATGATAGTCCTGTACTGAGTGACTGTAATTATATGTGACTGTACAGGTGAGTGAGTGGAGGTGTGTGTAGACCTAAGAGTCAATGAGTGGGTATGTAGTTATTGGTATTGGAGTATCAATGGTTTTGAGAATGGGCGTCTGAAATTTTGAGTCGGTGTATCAAAGGTTATATTAGGGTGTGAGAAGATGCACTAATTTATCACATGGATGACGTCATCAGTGATGTCATCAGTGATGTAATTTGAGATGTCATGAGTGATGTCATGAGTGATGGTACTGACCATGTCATGAGTGATGTAATATGTGACGTCATCAGCAGTGCATTGCGGGGGTGCGAGTTATAGTTAGCTGAACTAACTATAACCAGGGGAATTTCTAGGGTTCTGTACGAGGGAAATGTCCAGCTAACTATAATGCCCCTGAAACCTATGTTTTTTCAGTGAATTTCTAAGGTTTTTTAAATGCCAATTCCTAACTATAACGTGCATGAAACCTATGGTTTTTTCAGTGAATTTCAAAGGTTTTTTAAATTCTAATTCCTATCAATAATTTATCACTAAAGCTATGATGTTTAATGATTTTCATTGGATTTCTAAATTTTTCTATTTCAGTCTGTCAAATCCTTTAATTGTGTTTTTTTAAATTCATTTTTATCACCTTTTTAACGTATTTTTTCAATTCATTCTTTTAAAGATAAAAAAATATTATTTGTTTTTATTGGTTTTAAAAAAAAAAAATTGTTAATGTTTTAAAATATATTTTTATATTTTTTTAGAATATTTTTTAAACTAATATTTTCAAAACTTTATTTTACATTTTTCTTCCCCATTTTTTGGGGATCCGTGCACCCTATGCGCACCCTTCACGACCCGTACGTGAAAGCATCCGCATACGGTAAGCGTTGGGTACGTGTTTAGTGCACGATTACAATGCGACCGGTACGCGACTCCAAGCCTATACGCGATACGTACGATGCGTCATGTTCGTGCAAGACGCGGTGGGTGCACGAATCCCGCAAAATATTTTACATTTAAAATAACAGATATATATATGTATTTTATGTGAATATTAATTGAAGACAAACTGTAAACTACTCATAAAAGTAACATATTTTTACATTTAATGCTATATTCTTTTTAAATTAAATTTCGCGGATGCGCGCTGGGTCCGTGCTGCGTAAGCGCATGGTGCGCGGATCCCATGTGACCTGAAAAAAAGAGATTTGATTGGTTCATTACACTTCCTGTTCTAACTATTGAAAGACCCCACCCATTTCAATCATTCTTCTTTGACCTTCTTTGGAGGAGCATCTCTTTGCAGAGAAGAAGCTTTTTTCACTAGGTTTTAACTTAGCTCAAACTTTTTTCTAACCAAACAATGGCTTCAGGGCAGCAGGCATCTCCTGGATCTCCTCATTCACCTGAGGATGAATTTTTGGAAGAGCCACCACGCACACCACGTTTTTCATCTGTGGTGTGGAAATTTTTCACATATCCAGAGTGGCAAACAAAGACCAATGCCACCTTGATGACCTGCAAGATCTGCCAGAGAGTGCTGTCTCGTGGGGATCCAAACAAGAAATATTCATGCGGAACGGCGAGCATGATGAAGCATCTGAGGACCCTTCATCCAGTAAATCTTGCTCCTACGGATTCATCACAGCAAAGCACTTCATCCGTCCGCAGTTCCAATTTTTGAAAGTGCTCTGCATAAAATGCAATGCTACTTTATGCTATGGGGAGCAGTCTATTGATCTGATCTGCCGCAAGCAAGAAAGTCACCATTGCTAGTTTTTTTCTTTTCCCTGAAGTTCATTGTTTTGTTCCTCCAGTTCTATTTTTTCCTTTTTTTTTAAAAGAAAATCCCCCAAAAATGAAAAATTGTTCAAAAAAACTAAAAAAAAATATAAAAGAAAAAAGAAGAAAAAAAATGTTCTTCTAAGAACTAACTTTCCAGTTTAAAAAAAAGAGCTATATACTTGTTTATTGGTGTGTGAAAGTTTAGATGAATGTATGTGTAGAACGTAATTGACTGAATGAATGCATTAATAGCGTATGGTGAATGTACTAGTGCAGAACTATGAGGAAGTGCTGCAGCATCACACAGTAACCTCTTTAACTGCAGTGTGCTGTAGTACTTACGAAGCACAAGCACAGGGATGCAACATATGTACATAAATATGTTGCACATCTATGCTTCTCTCTGCATGGCTGCTTAAATTGCAGCCATGTGGTGACACAGGCACCCTTGCACCATAGTGGAAGGATATCTGCGTCAATGTATGCTGAACATTTTAGCATGCATTGAAGATTTAAAAATGAGGAAAAAAGAAAACAATTCTCCTTGTTGTGCTTTCGTACACCAATTAGAGAATGGTGCAGCATTCACACACATATCGAGATTCATGATTTCTAATAAATCTGGAGATGTGTCTTGTTCTATGAGTATTCAGTGCAATCATGCACAAGAACACTTATAGAACAACCTTTCAATGCAAAGTGGTGTGTATGATGAGGTTGTATTTACATGGTGTAGAAAAAGTACACAGATCGCCTTTTCCTCTCTTTGTAAATATGAAAGAGTGTCTTGTGCAATAACTATGTTACAAAAAGTGACATATTTCTGTTTTAAAATTGCTTTCGAATGATAGAAGGTAAGCACTGAGTTTTGTCTGCAAAGATGCTCAAACAAGAATGATTGAAATGATTGCGGTCCTTTGATAGGTACAATGGGAAATATTATGAACTACTCAAATCTGTTTTTTTGCAGGTCACATAATATCCGGTAACAGAGAGATTTCAAAACTACATCAGTATAAACAGAGTGTTTTAAAAAAGTTGTTCAATCTTTGTAGGTTCTTGCAGATCTGCCCATTCTGCATATTTATACTTAGTTAAACTTACCTTCACAGTAATAGAAATTAAAAATGGTATACATTTTTTTCAGATTTTTTTTGCAATAAAAATTGATGTAAACTGCTTATTTTTTAATTAGGATCTGTAAAGAAAAGAAAAAATAGTTATAACATGCAATAATACATTTTTTACAACACAGGATAATTTCAACAAAGTAATTTGTTTGCCTTTTTTGCTGTTCTCAGAATATATTGAATTTCACTAGAAATAGTGATTTCAATCGTACTCATCACATAACAGCGGGCAAAATAAAAACAATCAAAAAGATTGTTTAAAAAAAACCAACATGCTATTCTCAGTAAAATACCACAAGATACAAATCACACATATATGAAATGCTTATGGCTAACAACATTTTATAAGTTTAACTTATAAAAACTGTAAATGTTGTCGCTTAAAAATATTCACCGAGTCAATGAGCACAAAAAAGTCCATAATTCAAACATATACCTTTCCATGAGGCCAAATGGTATTTTTGCACTCCTTTTTATGTAAATTGTCCAATGTTAGTCTTATTAAATTATAATAATAAATTCCTCAGAGAGTGAATTAATTTCCTAAAACTTTGACTTTAAAAATATTAGGTAGGAATTTGGTAATTCCCTAGGCAAACTTTGTTTGAAAACCAACTGGGAATCATTACAGTGTCCAGCCTTTGTCACATTTTAGATAGGCAGTATAATGTCCAGATGTGGTGGAAGGACCATCATGGAAAATTATTGCAATTACTACAAAAGTCCTTCCTGATATTGATACTTGTGTTGCTACAAACTGCTTTATTAAAGTATCCAATGTTCTTCCATCAGCTGTACAACGTTGCATCATTAAAATTATGTATTGTCCATATTGTGTTAAAAATAATGTGGATAACATTTCTGATTTACATTGGCAACACCTCATGTTTTGATTTGCACCTTTAACTAATTTATTGAAAGGCACTGATTTACAGTCTGATAATTTTAAATACAGAAATCTTTCAGTGTCTACATTAGGGGAACATGTATACATGCAGTTTTCACAATGATGTTCCCATTGGTAAGAAAGGCCAAAAATATTTTCTATTTCTACACCTTCATTTTCAAAAATGGGAAGCATATACATTAAAAACTCCTCAGCATCTTTTTGGATATTTTGTGTAAATTGTGTAGAACCAGAACACACATCCAAAAGATTACGAACATCTGAAACCAATTGTATTTTACTTGTATCTGTTGTCAATTTTTCAAAAACAGAATGCAACAGAGAACAAAATCTTTCTTGCCGATTCTGCATAATTTGTTCTTGCAAACCTTCAAGATAAAAAAAAACATTGACCACTACATTAGCATAGCAGTTGACACCTGAACTATTTTCAAACTGATAACCAACAACCTCTTCAACAGTGTCCAATTTCTTTTTACTTGCAATCACAACAGTATCTTGTTCTATTCCCTTCTCGACACCTTCAGAACAGATATTCTCAAACCTTCTTTTTCCAATCACACGCTTTTCAAATACAGGATATTGACCTAAATTTGTAGCATACACCCTTCTTAACCTATTATACTCTTTTACACAGTTTGCATCTGCAGTAACCTTTGTCTCATCAAAATCAATCAAAAACAAACCAGATAATGTTCTGAATCGCGACAAAGCAACATATGCCATACCCTCTTTAAATACAGTAATCCTTGAGATTTATGAATAGTCACTGCATATGCCAGAGAAAATGGAAATTGTTTCCTACGAACATATAAATCTTTAACAAGTAAAAAACGAACTGAACAACGACCAATTTCTTTAACATCTTCAATCTGATCAAATTTAATTTTTAAAAATTCAATTCCTTATGTTTTCTGATAATTAAACAAATCCACCACTTTACCCATTGCGCCATTAACTAACCCTTTTTCTACATCCAAATTACGTCTTAAAATTACCAGACAGTTTACACACGCATATAGGGCCATATGTAGGAAGCCAAATACCGGTCGGTAACGGCCGATTTTCAGTAAATATCCCGTTACCGACCGGTATTTAGGCATTTGCTATGTAGGGGGCATATTTCAGGATTCGGTAATTTACCAATTCGGTAAAATTACCGATTCGGTAATTTTACCGATTCGGTAAATACCGAGTCCTGAAATTATATGTAGGTAACACTCAAATGAGTGATGTCTAGGAAAAAGAATTCGGTATTTACCACCAAACATAGGTTGGTGATAAATACCGAATACATTGCAAAAAGCTATATTTTGCTGAAATAAGAGTGCCATGTGGCAGACATACATGCCCTTAGGGCATGTATGTCCGCCACATGTGCACACATGCAGGAATCAGGGGTGCAACAGGGTGTCAATGTGACACCCTGCCACCCTTGAATGTGCTCCCCCCATTACCGAATCGGTATTTACCGATTCGGTAATGGTAACTGGCTTCCCATTGATTCCTATGGGCCTCCTGGCCCATAGGAATCACTGGGAAGGTAGGCATCATTACCGAATCGGTAAATACCGATTCAAATTACCGACCCTTTCCGAATCGGTAAATATTACCGATTGATTACCTACATCACATTTACCGATTCATAAATACCGAATCGGTAAAATTCGGTATTTATGAGTCGGTAAATGTGACCCTACCTACATATGGCCCCAAGTGTCTTTCTAAACCAGCTGATTTAGATATTTTTTTTTCTAAAGAATCCAGTTTTGTTTTCAACTTTCCCGTCAAAATAATAGTGATTCCTTCATGCTCTATTTTATCGATGGCTTCCATTTTCCAGTTTCAATAGTTCTTCGTTGAATATGAAACACTCGCGCAGTGTTGGCATTAAACAGATCACTGATTTATTTTCAGCAATTTTCATGTACACTTTTGCAGGAACTACATTTTCATTTGGAAAAACATTGCAAAGTAATCAAATTTCCAAAGCTTGTTTCCAGTGTTTTGTAAGAATTCCAATTCTTATATCTTGAAGAATACTTCCATATTCAGCATTATTTGCCTGTCGCATATTTGTTGTCAGTTCTTTGTATTCAAAATTAGTCCAAATCTTCACATTACCAACACTACCAAGAGACTTTCTGGTATCTTCATGTGCAAGTGTTTTAAATACTGGTTGTCCTTTTACTGGAGTCAGTTGCAATAGATCTCCAAAAACTATGATGTGCTTTCCTCCAAATAACACGTCATACTCTGTTTTAAGAATTTGCTGCATTCTTAAATGCACAAAGGCAAGCATCAAGTTTGAGACCATGCTCACCTCATTAATAATGAGAAGTTTCATTTTCTTCAAGACTCTTGAAACTTCACAACAAGCTTCTCCAGATAGCTTGTGGTATTCCAATTTGTTCTCATGCTCTACTGGTAGCATTAGTAAACGATGTAAAGTAATTCCTTTAATGATATGTGCTGCCAACCCAGTTGGAGCAGTGACAACACAAGACAAATGCGACTCAGTTGTTTTTTGCAGATAACTTGTAATTACTTTAATTAAGAAACTTTTTCCTGTTCCAGCTTGACCACTCACATACATTCGTATAGGTTAAAATGATGTACTTGAGCACCCTTTCTTTTCATGAAGTAATCCATGGTCAATGTGCTCTTTCACTTGTTGATATATTTGTTTCTGTTCAACATTTAGTTGTTCTTCCAAGTTTCCTAACTGTATTACATCTTCTTGAGCTTGATACATTGCTGTTTCCACCTCATTCATGGCAGTTGCTGCTTCATTTTCAACAATTGGTTGTCCAAGTGGATCTTGACTCAGTGCAGCAGAACTTTGACTTTCTTGAGAACTGTCTCTAGCAATCTCAGCGGCAATTGTAGCTTCTTGATCAATTTCATCATTCAACATTTTCACATAATTTGCAAAAGCACTGCATTGTATGCTATCTTTACAAGCATTAAATGAATCTTCATAGCTCTGAAAATCTCCAAGTAATTCCAGTTCTGAACGCCATGATTTGAACATTTGCAAAAGGGCTAAATAGTAAAATTCCCTTTTATCAGCAGTGTCGCAACTCAGTTTGCTGTGATTAATTAAATTTCCTTTCCTTTGTTTCACCAGACATCCTTCAGAACTAATCACTGCATATTTTCCATCATTGATGTTCTGTGTAGTATTCCGTTTAAAAGTGTAGTTTTGCAGCACTTCATAGAGACACATGTTCTCAAGATGGTGAATTCTGTTTGGGTAATATGTGTCCAACATATTCGTTTTCAAAATATCTGTACTTTCTGGTTCTTTTTCTCCTAAATATTCAATTTCTTGAACAGATTTCAGTACCCGATTTCGTATTCCTGCAAGACCTAGATTCACCCAAATGATTCTGCTACTTTTGGAATATAGACTTGCAGATGATAACAGATCTGAACATTCATATGCTCCAATTTCACAATGCGATAACATCTTCAAACTGAAACTGTATAATTTTTTACTTAGAGTCTTCTCGTGAGAAATCTCTTCCCACATTTCTTAAAATTCCGTCTTTTCTGAGTTAGTAATGTAGGACGTTACATATCGTGCAACAGCAATGCAATTGTCCGCAACATACTGAATATCCATGTTAGCATTCCACATGGATAAAATAACTGGATTGTAGTCATTTATGTATTTTGATTCTTCACTTCTTCTTAAGTTGTAGGTATTTTTCGGAGACTTTCTTGTGATGGTATGTCGCATAGCTGACATAAAACTGTCCACTCTTTCTTTGGATAATACAGGACATGGAAATCCAAAACGACATTTGGTATAGAACTTATCCTTTGACTTATACTTTCGTCGACAGTATTTTCCACATCGATGGCTTTGGAATCGTAAGACTTGTTGGTTTAAGTTTTTATGTTCTCTGCTATTGGGTACAGCACATGTGGCATAATCTTCAATGAAAGACAAAACAGTTTCATCTGAATCTGCTCCAAATTTGGGGGCATCCTTGATCCATAACAACATAGGTTTATGAGGAGCACCTCTTGCTTGATACTCCTTTCTCCAAAAGAAATCCACAACTTCTCCAAGAGGAGGATTCTTTTTATTGCAGATGAAAGACATCATAGCTTCAAATCTATGATTGAAATATCTGCATACATTAACAGGATCCAATGAGCACAATTCTCCAGGTGCTTGTATTCATTATTTTTTATATTGAAATTTGCCTCTCGAAGAAATTCACGTAAATCATCCCAAGCATACTCAGCACAACAAACCATGTAGGAGTTCCCAAGTTCCGTAACATACATATCAGTTCTCCATGAGGACGGTACCAATATTCATTAGTCCCACGCTGACATGCCATCAGATTAATCAACTGAGATTCTAAATGATCGTCTCTCTGATGCACTTTATCCATAAAATCCTTTGCAGTTACATTTTGCAGATGTATTCCAGTTTTTAAAATGTGATTTATTGCATATGAAAGTCCAGACAAGTCACTTTCAAACAAAAGATGAAACATATAAGGGATACATTTTCGAAATCTTGGATCTTCTGCATATAATCTTGTTGTCCGATATTCAGATGCAGGAATCTGCACAGGACGTTCATCATATCGTCCACCTTTTCCTGTTGGAAACCACTGAGGAAACAACGAGCTTCCAAACTCTCTTCCCATACACTCATGGGACTTTCTGTTGCTTTTTTCATTTGGAACATCTCAATAGTATTCCCCATCACCTCTTTGGAATGAAGTGGATATACACTGTAATGTTCATAGATTTCTTCACATCTGGACATGTCCACTTTTTCAATTTGTCCACTTAATGTTTCAGTATCTTCTGCTAAATCTATTTCTTCTTCTCCTACAAACACATTTCTATAGTACTCATTATTTTTTAACAGATACAATGATGCCTTTTGCACTTTTCTAACATCCACTAACTCTTGCCAGATTTTCTTATTCTTAGTAGGAACACCATTAACTAGAATGATTAGTGGCTCATTTTCTGCATGGTCTACACCAATAATTTCAATATTTTTCCTTAAGTCTAACGGTAAATACACAACTCTTCCTTTCAATCCTCTTTGCAACTCTGATGGAGGTAATTTACCTGTTTTAGGCTCTATAGGAACAATAGCCTGAAACGGGTGAACACATTGAATGAGAATAGACTCATACGTATTTAAATCTATCAACTCTGGAGGAATAGCAACCAACTCTAGATTATTATGAACAGCTCTAGCAGGCATTTTATTCTCATCTAATTTGTTATAACAATATTTGCAAATACGCTGCTCAGATCCCAAATCAAAACAATCCTCTACCAACAAATAAGTTGCAAATTCCATCCACTTATCATTATCTTCTATTTCACTTTTTAAATACAGATTGACATGCCTAGCCTGATTTTTATAGTGAGTTCGCCGACAACAAATACAAGAAACATTTGGGGCCGATTCCAATCCTGGAAAAAGGCTGTGCGAATCGTTGTAGGGAGCGTTTTCTCCGTACGACTCGTGCCCGGTAAACTTTCCTTACAACCTAGGAAGTACGATTCGTATAGAAAGCCTCTTTCCGTACAAATCGTACAAAAGACGGTACAGGTAAAAGAAAACAACGATTCTGATCCAGAACAGCCCGTACGCGACGTCCGGACGTATTTAAGCAGCGGTTTCCGGCCACGAAAGTACGATTCGTCCCTACGGCACTCCGTACGGCTCTTTTCTTACGGGAGCCAAAAACAGCCGTAAAAGCAGAGTCCTACAAACGGAGCCCCGGTACGCGACGTACACACCATGAACCCCATCGTCCGTGTCATCCCGGTCCTCAGCCTACGACCTGGTGCACCGAAACCGACGCACATGCCGCAGAAGGTGAGAACAACACCCAGGGGCCGGGGGGCTGAGGGGCAGGAAACATACCCCATACCCAAAGCTAA
This sequence comes from Triturus cristatus, assembly GCF_964204655.1. Classification (NCBI taxonomy): domain Eukaryota; kingdom Metazoa; phylum Chordata; class Amphibia; order Caudata; family Salamandridae; genus Triturus; species Triturus cristatus. Next base: position 396,916,952 of record NC_140590.1, read on the forward strand.
ACCTATAATATAGAGCCCATACATTACCACCAGGGTCTCGTCACTTGGGGGGGCGTGTCCAGCAACCCCTGCATACCGCAACAACGGAAGTGGACGTGTATGGTGCATTGCACACATACCTGTACGGCACCAGTACAATAGTGATACGGGGAGTACGCGCGCAATGAATGCGGGGTACGGTGCGTTTCACACGTACAGGTACGGTACCAGTACAATAGTGATACGGGGCGTACACATGCAATGAATGCGGGGGTACGGTACGTTTCACACGTACAGGTACGGCACCAGTACGATAGTGATACGGGGCATACACACGCAATGTATGCGGGGGTACGGTGCGTTTCACACGTACAGGTACGGCACCAGTATGTTAGTGATACGGGGCGTACACACGCAATGAATGCGGGGGTACGGTGTGTTTCACACGTACAGGTACGGCACCAGTACGATAGTGATACGGGGCGTACACACGCAATGAATGCGGGGGTACGGTGCGTTTCACACGTACAGGTACGGCACCAGTACGATAGTGATAAGGGGCGTACACACGCAATGAATGCGGGGGTACGGTGCATTTCACACGTACCCGTACGGCACCAGTACATTTGGGATACGAGGCGTACACACGCCACGAATGTGGGGTTACGGTCTGGCCCTGCATGTTACCTTCATATTGGTGTGTGTGTAGGTCCAGGCCAGCAGTGTACTGCTCCAAGGGGGTGGGTGGGTGGGTGCAGAGGATTCCCAGCAGTGGCCAGCCATATGGGGGTGGCTGCAGATCAATACCAGCAGTGTCCAGACATGTAGGGGTGGCTGTTGAGGACTCCCAGCAGTGGTCAGCAATATAGGGTGGCTGTAGAAGAATACCCGCAGTCTCCAGCCATATGGGGGTGGCTGCAGATGAATACCAGCATTGGACAAAACATATGGGGTGGGTGCAGACGATTACCAGCAGTGCCAGACATATGGGGATGGGTGCAGAGGACTCCCAGCAGTGGACAGAGACATGGGGGTGGGTGCATATGACTACCAGCAGTGGATGCAATATGAGGAGTGGGTGCAGAGGACTCCCAGCAGTGGACAGAGACATGGGGGTGGGTGCAGAGGACTCCCAGCAGTGGACAGAGACATGGGGGTGGGTGCATATGACTACCAGCAGTGGCCTGCAATATGAGGGGTGGGTGCAGAGGACTCCCAGCAGTGGACAGAGACATGGGGGTGGGTGCATATGACTATCAGCAGTGGCCTGCAATATGAGGGGTGGGTGCAGAGGACTCTCAGCAGTGGACAGAGACATGGGGGTAGGTGCAGAGGACTCCCAGCAGTGGACAGAGATATGGGGGTGGGTGCATATGACTACCAGCAGTGGCCTGCAATATGAGGGGTGGGTGCAGAGGACTCCCAGCAGTGGACAGAAACATGGGGGTGAGTGCATATGACTACCAGCAGTGGCCTGCAATATGAGGGGTGGGTGCAGAGGACCCGGGTGGAGAGAAGCAGTGACAGAACAAGTCGCGTATTGCCGCCGAAAAGAGCGGGCACAGCTTACCCTACCAGATGTAACCCTCCAATCGAACGATTAAGGTTCAAATTGAACATAGACCGACTGGTGAAACAATAGTACTCACCTACCTCACGAGGGAGATCCCTTCTAATAATAGAGTCTTCTACACATACACTAGGGTCCTGATGAAAGCCTATATGACCCTCCAGGGCATGAGATAAGGCTGAAACATGTCGACCTATTTTCTGGACACATTTTTTTAGTGCACCAGACCCTAAATAGTCTGCTCTGTGCACGATAAGCAGTTTTTAATCCAACTCGAACCCAGTTTCATTAAAATTACAAACTGGTTCTTTCAAGTCTTTTAAATTCTTTTTCACTCACCACATAGCACTTCACTACACACCTAACACGGTTCTCTGATCACAACTGGAAAAACCAGAGGAATAACCTCTGGGTGGAGGAAGCACTCATTAACCCGATGATGATGCTGTCACGTTATCAAGCAAGTAGCGGATAATCGAACATACCGCTAAATTCCACCTGAAAATTAACACGTGATTGAGGGTTTCTTAACAGTACCTAGTACTGCTGTTGCTAACCCTGGTTCTTTCAGGACCTGTGATCCACTCTCCATTTGATATTTAAACAGCAGTGTACTGCTCCAAGGGGGTGGGTGGGTGGGTGCAGAGGATTCCCAGCAGTGGCCAGCCATATGGGGTGGCTGCAGATCAATACCAGCAGTGTCCAGACATGTAGGGGTGGCTGTCGAGGACTCCCAGAAGTGGTCAGCAATATAGGGTGGCTGTAGAAGAATACTCGCAGTCTCCAGCCATATGGGGGTGGCTGCAGATGAATACCAGCAGTGGACAAAACATATGGGGTGGGTGCAGATGATTACCAGCAGTGCCAGACATATGGGGATGGGTGCAGAGGACTCCCAGCAGTGGACAGAGACATGGGGGTGGGTGCATATGACTACCAGCAGTGGCCTGCAATATGAGGAGTGGGTGCAGAGGACTCCCAGCAGTGGACAGAGACATGGGGGTGGGTGCAGAGGACTCCCAGCAGTGGACAGAGACATGGGGGTGGGTGCATATGACTACCAGCAGTGGCCTGCAATATGAGGGGTGGGTGCAGAGGACTCTCAGCAGTGGACAGAGACATGGGGGTAGGTGCAGAGGACTCCCAGCAGTGGACAGAGACATGTGGGTAGGTACAGAGGACTCCCAGCAGTGGACAGAGACATGGTGGTGGGTGCAGAGGACTTCCAGCAGTGGACAGAGACATGGGGGTGGGTGCATATGACTACCAGCAGTGGCCTGCAATATGAGGGGTGGGTGCAGAGGACTCCCAGCAGTGGACAGAATCATGGGGGTGAGTGCAGAGGACTCCCAGCAGTGGACAGAGACAAGGGGGTGGGTGCAGAGGACTCCCAGCAGTGTACAGAGACATGGGGGTGGGTGCATATGACTACCAGCAGTGGACAGAGATATGGGGTGGTGTACATCATTATCAGATGACCACACCTACATGGTGGTATGGACGCATCCCTAACTTTGGACTATGATGATAGTGCTATAACAACACATCACTGACAGCAGTGTCCCACTCCCAGGAGGATGGATGTCTTTCACCCACTGCATGACACACCACATGTGGGTATGAGGACAAATAACACATGCATACCCACCCATGGTGGATGCAGCACAATACACACCCTGATATCATGCCACAAGACTATATAGTCATGTAACTGCCTACAAAACTAAGATTGCCAAAGGGAACACACACTGTCACGCACATCCCAGAAGTGATAGGAATGTCCAGGTGCTGGTCCAGCCTCCAAGATGTTGTTTCTCATGGAAGAAATAGGGTGGAATTCCCCTAGATACAATGCCCACAATTGTGAGTCAGGTGCCCAAATACTCTGCATAACAAGTACCATTTGTGTGGTAGGCCGTAATCACACACATGCATAGTGCTGAAAAGGGTGAATTTGTCCCTGAAGGCCTTTCTACATACTCAAAACACAAGTACAGTGACTAGCAAGGATGGCACAGACGATTCAGCAGGAGACATCGGTGAGCAGGCATGGCCATTGTTGAAGGGATCCGTCACCAACAAAGGAAATGTTGACACAGGTCAGCACAACAATTGTGCAACTGTTTGCAGGGAAGATGTCAGGTGCCACAGAGGAAGGAACACTCCTTGGGACAATGTCTCAAAACAAAATCAACACACACTACCAATGATTCTTTGCAAAGGCATTGTGATGGCACACAGATACCATGGTCCACCTCATGACCATCATACAAAAACATTTCCCAGAACCCTAACACATTACCAGAACACCAACTCCAGGAGCCTCATCACCAACATCAAGTACCTGAAATGCAATAGTGTTGAAAGTAAAACAAAAGGCTTTATTCAGCACAAAAAAAACAATTCAACAAATAGACTATTTACACAGGCCAATGGCCAGTCCATATGTAAAGTCCAAGGGGGGACGTTGGGGACCGCGTCTACCCCTAGCTTGCCTGCACAAATGAACCTCCAGGTTTGTCGAATGGGGGTGGGGCATCATTGGGGGCAGTACCAGGCACCGCAGGGACAGGAGGGGGAAGGCTAGGTGTGGTGGGTGCAGGGGTGGACGTCTCCACCACAGGGGGTGGTCAGCGCCGAAGGTGGAGGTGAGTTTGGCGCTGCACACCGCTGCAAGTACGTCCAGCACAACCCTTGCACCTGAGGATTCCCCAGGGTCAAGGGAGGGTGTGGTGGGCGAGGGATGGGATGCAGCGCTCTTGGGGGAGGGGGTCGATGTGGTGGGGGACTCAACTCCCGTGCCCGGGCACTTCCCCGCCTGCTTGTGGGGTGGTGGCTCAGCGGGGGCGGGGTCCAGTTCAGCCAGAAAGAGCTGCTTGGGTGAGCGTTTGGCAGGGGAGCCAAGGGGAGTGGTTTTGGAGGGACAGGGTTGTGAGGACTGCGCACTGTGACTCTGGCTGCGTGTATGTCGTCTGTCCCCAGACCCTGTGGGTGTGCCTACCTCCCCCTGAGTGTGCGTGCCAGGAGGTGTGCGCTTTGCCTTACTTGGGGGTGTGCTGCCTGTGTCTAGTGGGGTGCGTGCTCGTGACTGTCTGGGTGTGCGTTGGACAGGTATGGAAGAGGGAAGTGTGGATGGGTCTGGGGTAGGGGGGACAGAGCGCTGCAGGAGAGTAACTGCTGCCATCAGGGAAGAGTCCATGGACCGCAGAATCTTGCGTTGGTCACACATCGTTGCTGACATGCCCTCCACGAACGACACCATCTGTGTGAGCAGTGTAGTGTGGCCATGGAGGACAGTCAGCACCGATGCCTGCCCAACCTGCAACTGCCGCAGTATGTCCACAGACTCTTCACTGAGGGCAGCAGGGGAGACAGGGGCAGGGGGTGCGGTGCCTGGGCCGAAGGAGACATGGTGGGCCTCTGCATGGACAGAAGGGATGGGAGCAACTGGAAGGGCGGAGATGGTAACGGAGGAGGCGGGATCAGATGTGGGGCTGCTGCCAGGTGGTGTAGCAGCCTCCGCCTCCTCGAGGAAGTCAGCGTCGTACCCATCGGCGTCGTAGGTGGTATCACCTACAGACAAGTCCTCGGACTGACTCCCCTCGCCCTCCGTGCCACTGGCTCCCTCGAACTTGACAGCAATGGTGGCACTGTCGCTGGGTCCCTCCTCCAGGTCCGTGCAGGTGTCTCCATCTGTTTGGGATGATGATGCTGTGGGCAAGGAGAAGAAACCGAAATGCATCAGTCACCTGTATACATCTGACACATGAGCACAAAAACAATAGGTCACGGTGCATATCAGGCAATGCATCATGAGTAACAGCTAGATTACTCCGCACATATGTAAACCCTGTACTGCCCAGTTGGTAGACCCACTATGCCACTTGGACACAAGGAAAAAAAGAACACACCAGGCCACAACTTGAATGAGAAATACACTGAGAAGCTAGTGTCTGTGAACAGGTGAGCACAGCAATACAATGAAGTCATGCCACCTCTTGTTTACCCTGAAAGAAACAGTAGTGGTGCGCCCAAGGTAAACTAACACACCTCAATACTCAAGGTGTCACCACACTCAGAGACCTGTAAGTACTTTGGAACACAAAACGAAAAAATGTTGGTACCTTGGGACTCACAATACTTTACACAATCGACATGTATTGAATGTGGCAATTCGCCATTTCGTGAAAAGAACACTCATGTCAAGGAAGTGCGCACAAAACTACATTTACACTATCATTGAAGAAGCTGGCACCTTTTTCAAAGAGGCCACTGTTAGAAATAAATGGTGTTGCAGAAGGTACATATACATGGGCCCACGGAGGTCTTGATGTCTTGACACTCGTTAGTTTGTATCACCAACAACAACGGAGTTTCACAAAATCAAGACCACTGTGGGAACATGTACATGGAGAATCTGCGACACCATTTAATTCTAACAGTGGCTTCTTTGAAAAGGTGCCAGCGTGTTCCATGAAAGTGGAAATGTTGTGCGGTGTGCACTTCCTTGGGAGACATCTTTCATGCAGGCACATTAGTGTTCTACACAAATCATCAAATTACCACATTTAAAACATGAAGAACTGTTGACAAGTGCTGTGAGTGCAAAGGTACAATTTTTTTTGACTAACAACTTTAATTATGTCTGTTGTCACATGGCCATCCGTTACCTGATGACACAGTTGGCTACGCATGTGGAGTGGCACACATGTCCAAACCCAGGACAATGCATAAGCTAATGGGCCTGCAATTGGGTTGTAAAAAAGCATAGCTGTACTGTGGAGACACCCTCATGGCAAGCCAGAATGTCCACACAGATGTCGGCACACAAAGACCAAACTGCGTTGCATCTGAACCACACACAGGTGCCAAAAATGTATGAGCAGGAATCAAGTTTTTTAAAAACTGACACAGGCTGCAAAGCACGAACATTAAGCACTGGCCACCATCACAGGGGCACTGCACAGTGATTCTTTGTACAGCCAATTCTCACACACAGGTCAGAGCTGGCAAGGAAAAATCCGGGGTGCCCATGTAGGCCTCTCCCGCACAACCCCCCCATACCTGACTCAATGTGATTGATACAGATCAAGAAGTGACACCTCTTAATCAGGGTTACAAAAACTGTGCAGCAACAATTGCTACATTGACACAACATAACCTCGTGGGGCTGGCAACACATATTTGTGACAAACAACCATCAACAGATTGTTGTGAATGGCCACACAGGCACTGCCCAGTGTGAATATGCACAAGCCAAATGGTGTATCCCTGTCCAGTGGACACATGTAGCACACATTGGAAAAATACAAACTTGGCCAGGGAACAATGCCACAGAGGCAGACCTATGCTGAACCCACAGAGAATGTGAACAGTGTTGGATGACACACATGATTAGGAGGCCAGGGTGTTCTCGAGTGATGATGTCATGCCACACAGTTTTGCGGAGAGACTTTCTTTGAAATTTGCATGTGTCCAACATTGTTCATGTTTCGTAACTGACCATGTTTGCGGCGAGAATTGTTTTAGGTGACTTCTTGTGTGTCTGGCATTCCCAGGTTTTTGCGCCTGTTGTCTGCTCGTGTCATCTTTGTCCTCCTGCTATTCCTCATGAGGATTGCAACGTGTGCTGATTCAGCGTTCCATGCACGGACATGTGGAAATGACAGTTTGGGTAAGGGTTGCAGCAAGGCTTTTTGGTGGTGGTACAGGTTGGGAATGTGTGGGGACTGCTTCTGTGCATGTTGTGGTACCATGCATACATGTCTTCTCACCATGGAGCATATAACATGTAGCTTCACTCCCATGATAGTCTCCCTTCTTGACAGTCATCTGTAGCGAAGTGTGGAGTCTGATGAAGGCATCAATGTGTGTAAACCTTGCCTCTGAAACATTGCGGATGCTACGGGTGGACATAGTGTGGGACATCACAACAACAGGCTCTATGGGGAATTGCAGCCTCTCCGTGTGCAGCAGGATGTGTTTGGCTCATCCCCTTAACTTGTGTGCCAGTTCATTGGGATTTACAACATCCGTGTTGTGAAGGGGGGGTCCAGCGTATGTCCCACATGTTATGTCAACTGACCTGTGAGTCTGTTCATATGGATGCATTTCCCTTTGTGTGAGTTTGTGTAATAAAGGTGTTCACCACAATCCAAAGTGCCTCATCTCTGTCACTGCAGATCTCTTGCCAGTTTGCATGCGTCATCTATGGCATAATTGTCAAAGATTGAGCATATGAGTGTATGTGTACTTCGGCAACATGCATGCAGTTCTTCATGGCTAATAATCTCTAGTGTGCATGAAGTACCTGGTTGTGTATGTATTTGTGCAGGTTGCTCCCCACAACGGGACGTCAACGCCTGCTGACGGTGTGTCTCCTGTGCGCAGCTCCACATTTTGTTACCTGATCCTGTGGCCGTCATTTTTGGTGATTGTTCATACATATTCTCGGAGTGACCCATGAGTAACCTGACACTCCTTCCTTTACATACACCTGTTGCACTGTGCCTTTCTGACCTCTTTGTCTTTGTGTGATACTTTTTGCCTAGTTTCTCACCACTTCCACCTGCTGCTGCCTCACCTGCGGCACCACCCCACCGAGTGCCCTGATTCTGCAACCTACATGCCTCCAAAATGCTCCTCCCTTCCCCCCTCCACCCATTCTTAATGCAGCCTGCAGCTTGTCTGTGCCACTGTTGCGTCAACGCCGTGCCAAAGGCAGGACCGTCTGCGCCTGCAACGTGCACAGTGCACGACCCTCTGGTCCTTGCATGACCCAAGTCACACAACAGGCTCATGCTGCAGCCACCCTCCAAGCAATGTCCACCAGACAATCAACCGCCTGCTTTCAGGCAAACCCTAAGCGCACACACGACACCTTCGCATGCTGAGTGTGCAACTCCAACTGCCTACACAGCGCTGCCCCGCCTACCAGACCCTGTCAGAACAACCAGGTCATGTGCCTCCTACTCCACACACGCTCCATCCACCAGCACGCCATTGGACTCTGTTACCTCCTCAATACAACAGCCCCACACATCACCTTCATGACAGTAACCTGGATAAAAGCATCCTCAGCACACAACTTCTTCATTGCCATCTCAGACAGATACAAGATCACCCGCTGGGACGGCACCAACAATCCCGGAGGATGAATTGCAATTTATTCACAAATACCCCCTCAGAGTCACAAATCCGGTTTCGCACCAACCCCCTGGCAACCCTCAGAGTAACACTCATCTACAGATCTCCAGGCCTACATCCACAATTCCGCTATGCCATCAACACGTACATCTGCACGCACGCCCTCACCTCCACAGGCTACATGTGGCTGGGGGCCAGTAACTTCTTGCTGGAGGAGAACCACACCACCATCCCTCATTGGTCCATCAACATTTGCATCCACGTCTCCGACAAGCAACACACTGCCCCACACCCCGCTACCGATCCCCCAAAGATGCTTGATGTAAGTCACCACAGACAAGCTGTGTGGGACACTCGAACCAACACCGCCGCCACACCCTGCAACCTCACACACTGGATCAGCAACTGATCCAACAATCTTGCCACATTGACGGACTTTCCTGTGAAGCACAACAACAGTTAAGCCACCTGGGACAAGGCAGACCTACTGGACTCATACAGATCTAGCCGGACTCTTGTACAAACATTGCAACACAAAGAACCATCAGTTACCTTACAGCCCTGGAAAACGCCACACACAGCCATCACCATATTATCAGCAAGGACAAGTGGAGATCCTTCAGATAGGGCCGAGGCACCAAAACACACGACATCAAGGAGCTCATCAGCATTGTGAGTGAACTGACAGCAGCTCTCCATCCAAAAGACACCCCACCCTTGCAAGGCAGATCAAATTTCCTTGCAACTTTCTACCACTGCAAGCTCATGGACATACAAAACAGCCTTGGCACACAGAGGCAGACAGAACTATTATCCGTGGGACAAAACCCCCTCAGGTTCTGGACTCCCGTCAGCAGCAAATACACCACCTGGCTCATGTGCACCATCCACTCTGGCTCTCCATCAGGCTCCTTCCCACACAACATCACAACCACATCATCCCCCATTCTTGAAGCCCACGTCCAGCACGTCATGAATTTCTCCTTTGAGTTTGCCAAATTCCATGGGAGCTGGAGGCATGCAGAGACCCAGGCCCTTCTTAAACAACGGACGGCAGTACCGCAGGATCTCCTGGAACATCACCCTGCTTCCCTACCCAGCAAATGTAATCAGGAAGACACTCAACGAGCAACTGACAAACTTCCTCCACGCAAACAGCTCCAGGCAACCGGCACCAGACCATCTTCCACAGTAATCACACCACTGCAACCGTCATCATTGCCACCACCAACGACAACTTTGCCCTGCTCAACAATGGTGAGACCACCCCCCTTGACCTCTCAACGGCATTCTACACCATGTGCTACCACACTGTCAGCTCACACATCTCCAACACTGGTATCCAGAGGAGGGCCCAGGATTAAATAAACAAGTAGCTCACCAGCAAGGCCCAGGGAGTCGGCCTCCACCCTTCAGCATGTAATACACTGGGGTCATCTGGCCCATGCCCCAGGGCTCATCTCTCAGCGTGACGATCTTCAATGTCTCCATGACCCCCCTCTCCACCATCACATGGGCACACGACCTCATCATCATCTCGTATGCCATTGACACCCAGCTGCTCCTCACCCTCACCAAAGACCCAGCCATTGCCAGATCCAACCTTCACGAAGGCATGAGATCTGTTGACGAATGGCTGCACATCAGCCACCTGAGGCTGGACTTGGACAGGACTGAGGTCATCATCTGCGGATTTTACCCTTACGGCTGGGTCAACCCCTTGTGTCCCACCGGCCTGGGCACCGCACCAGCACCCAGTGGCCACGCACGCAAGCTGGTGTTCATCATGGACTCATCGCTCACAATTACCATGCAACTCAACACCATCTGTACCTCATGCTGCAACACCCTCCGCATGCTGCAAATGATCCACAGATAGATCCACTCCAAGGCACGACAGACCGTCCCCCAGGTCCACAACACCAGCCGGGTCAACTACACCACCACCCTCTACGGAGGAACAACAGCAAAACTGCAGGAGAACTTGTCCACATCCAGAGTGCACCCGCACACCTCAGCTTCAACATCCCCCGCCCCAGCCACATCACCGTCCACCTGAGATAGCTACAATGGCTCACTGTCTGCTGCAGGATCACCTTCAGACGCCTCAACCACACTCAGGAGGCAGGCCACAACCCCAGACCCAAAACCGACCTTGGACGTCTGTCATCCAACACCCCGTTGGCCCAACTCCGTGCAGCCAACCTTGCCCTGGCCACCATTAATCACATCCACTGAACAACTGCATGCAGGAGATAGTTCTCCCACCACGCCAAACAGACCTGGGACTCCCTCCCCGGGCACCTCCACATGACCCATGACCTCTACGCCTTCATGATACTCTTCCAAATTGGTCTGTCCAAGCAGTATTGTAAGCCCCTCCTCCTCCCTCCCTGTGGCTGGTGGTGGTCTTCACCTGGTGGCACAGGGAGGGTTGCCCATGTTGTTGGCGATCCGACTGAGTGAATGGCTTATGTCCCTTTGCACCGCCAGGAGCTCAACCAGTCTTGCCTCCATCTGTCCTTGGTGTTCTTGTTGACTGGCGTGTTGCTCGGCCTGCTGGTTCTTCATCTCTGTGATGGTCCCCTTTATCTCTGTGAGGGTCCCCACTACCTGGCTGAACTCCCTGGTGTCACGCCGGTATGCGTCCATGATGTTGTGTATGTGTGACATACCGGTCCCTTCAACTGGCTGGTCAGGTTCTCGCCTCCGCCTGCCTACACTCCCACCACCCCTGCCAACACGAGCCTGAGCTGCCGTTGTGGGCACATCGGGTGTACGGGACCCCTGAGGGATGGCAGTGGCGGTGTTGTCTGCCTCCTCCTGGGTGCCTTCACCTTCTCCCTCCTGGTCAGACTGCCTCAGTTGTTCACTGCGGGCACGGCTCCTCAGTGTCTCCTGGGATGTGGCAGGAATGGGGGTGGTGGTTGGCACAGATGTTCCTGAACCAGGTGCTGCAGGGGCTTGGACACCAGAGGGTCCAGGTCGGTCGGGGTCATCTGCGGAGTGTTGAGAGGCGTCGCTGCCGGTGGGATCAGGTTCCTCCGGAGCCTGGGACTGTGATTCTTCACCCCCATTGTTGGGGGGAGATTCATCACGTTGCCCTGTGTGTGAGAGACAGACAATGTTAATGCTGTTTCATGCAACATCCATGTTTCATACACATTCAAGTTGGCACTGTTCCTTCAGGTAGTTATATGTGCCTAGCATTCTCCTCAATGTTCACTTGTGGATGGGTATGTTGCGGGGGACAGATTGATATGTTCTCCTGAGTCTTTGACATGTAGATTTTTGGCTTGGATGCTTCTTCGGCTATGTATTTGTCTTGTTGTGTTACATGTCATTTGCGACAGTGGGTAAATCCATTGCCTGTCCTGGGGGTGTCTGCTTGTGTAAGGGGTGTGTTCAACAGGGCCTGCTGGTGGGTGTAGTGTGATTTGGCACTGGGGCTCCCAGGTGATGTAGCTGTCCCCCCATGGAGCATGCTGCCATGACAGTGAGTGTGAGTTCCTGTCCTAGATATCTGACCTTGTTGTCTTGATGTTTGTGTTTGCACTGGTCACAGGAGGGCCTTGTGCTGCCTACACCAGGGCCAAGTGTCAGCTATCTTGTCAGTACTTTCCCAGTCCCTGTGCATTGCGCATGGTGCATGGGTATGTACCTAGGCCATATGGGATGAGGGCAATTGTGTCTGATTTGGAGTTCAACAATGCGTTTTGTGACAACCACCCTCCCAGCATACCGTACACCCATTCTTGGGTTAGTGCTTTGTGTAGCATGGGACATAGCATGGCCTTGCTTTCTCAATGGAGCATACACATGTTAGTGGCATTAGCGTTGCTTTTGACTATGGTTCTGGCCGGTGAGGGCTTGGGGGTAGTTGCGTGCATTTTGTGTAGTTGGGGTGTGGATGCCATTACCCCCATGTTACATAAGTTGTTTGTGTACTCACCAGGCTCTGGAAGTCCTTGAAGTCCATGTACTCCCACCGGCGGAAGCAGGGCCATCACCTTCTCCTCCAAGGGATGGAAATGTACTGGTCTGCGGGGCCCACCACCTCCAGTGATGTTGCTCTGGTTATAGTCGCCATTCATTTTTCGCTTGACTGACCTCCGCAGATCGTACCACCTGGCTTGGCATTCAGTCCTGGTCCTTCTGATGGGTGCAACAGCATTCACCCTATCGACGATCCTCTGCCACAGGCGTGATTTCTCGCCTATGCTGGTCTGTCTGACCAATGTTCCAAACAACTGTGGCTCGACTCTGATGACTTCATTGACAAGGATCTCCAGCTCCTCCCTTGTCAACTTTGGATCCTTGTCTGTGGGCATGGTGTGGGGTGAGGGTGTGGATGGTTTTGGGTGTGTGGGTCTGAATGTGAAGGTGTGGGTCGGAATGTGAAGAGGGGGTATGTGTGAAGGAGGTTGTGTGAAGGTGTATATGTTAAGGTGGATTGGTGCAGTTGTTGGTGTGTGCTCTCTAGCTGCAGTGAGTCTGTTGCAAAGGCTCATGGTTTGTGTGTGTGGGCCCTTTTTATTGGTCCATTTGTAGGTGGGCCTCAGTTTGAATTTTTGGTGGGTGTGTTATTAGGGGTGGTTGTGAGTTTGCCCCTCTGTTTGCCTGTTTGGATGTGGCCAGGTCAGTCATTTCCATGTTTTGTGCACTGTAGACATGTTTTGTGGTGTTGTGCAAGTCGAATAGACCCTCCTTGTGCTGTTTTACAGTGTCCGTGGTTCAGTACGACTCGTTTCGCTGAATTTGCTTCTGTTTTTTTGTGTGTCTGACTCGGTCATACGCGACGTTCTCCGCGGTACGAGTCGTACTCTGACATGTTCCCAGGGGTGCGACTCGTACAGGGGTACGAGTCGTACAGGCAGACACCCCCCATGCATTGTGTATGTACAGTGCGTACCCCAACATTGCGTATGTACGGTGCGTACCCCAACATTGCGTATGTATGGTGTGTACACCAACATTGCGTATGTACTGTGCGTACACCAACATTGCATATGTACGGTGCGTAACCAACATTGCGTATGTACAGTGCGTACACCAACATTGCATATGTACGGTGCATAACCAACATTGCGTATGTACGGTGTATAACCAACATTGCGTATGTACAGTGCGTACACCAACATTGCGTATGTACGGTGCGTAACCAACATTGCGTATGTACGGTGCGTACACCAACATTGCGTATGTATGGTGCGTACATACGCGATGTTGTTGTAAGGTGCGTACATATGCATGGGGGGTGCCTGTACAACTCGTACCCCTGTACGACTCGCACCCCGGGAACAACTTTTCCCGGGATACAGTCGTACAAAGTTCGCTTCGTAGCGGGTAAAGTCATTCCCCGTGTACGGGGCGTTTTCCGTACGATTCGTAAATCCGAAAGCTGGTCCGGATCGTACTTGTACGGTCAGACTGTATTTTTACGATTCGTACGGAAAAGTGTCCGGGTCCGTCTCGTACAACTTTTCCCGATCCGATTCGTATGGATCGGGCCGATCCGTATGTATTTTTCCCGTACGAATCGTACTTCACGCATCGGACGGGACTTGTACGATTCGTACAGAAAAAATTATGGATACGAGTCGTACGGAAAAAAAAAATACAGGAACGGAATCGACCCCTTGGTCTTTCACCTGAAATTACCTTAAACTTTGTGATTTCATCCTCAAAATTTTTTGTAATTACGGGTTCTACATTGTCTTCAACATTTTGTCAGTTTCTGCACTCTCTTGCTGAGGACCAAAGTAACAAAACTCAATATCATCACAAACCTTCTTCACATCTGATACTGAGCCACGCAAAAGAGCACTGCTCAACTCATTTAACTTTAGTGCTGGACTTTTCGCATAATACAATCTTCTCACTAACTTCCACATTTGAGTATGATGTACTGCCAGCATCCTGAAATGGTGAAAAACACTTTCACAAACTTTCTTTGTAAACCAGTATTATTTCTCACTTTGCCAGGGTCTAGTCTTGCAACACCTTAATCTTTTGTTTAACACTTTTTTTACAATATGCTCGTAAAAAACTACATAATTTATCAATAGATTCCTGTCGTACACTACAAATACTACTGCAATCACAAGTATACACAGGGTGTTTAGGACGTCTCCCTAGAACTTCATCAGCTATCACTTCTTCTGCATTTCTTTCAACCATTTTCTCTTTCTCAATTGGACAACCATCTCTAACTTCATAACCTCTACCACTGGTGTCAACTGCAAACAGTAATTTTTTGCTCTGTAAATAACTTTCTTCATTAAAGAAAGGCTCTGAACTGGAACTGTGTTTCCATTCTCCCCAAAAAACATCACAAAATATTTTTCTATTAACTACTCTTTTCCTTCCTACTATTTTTGGCCTTCAAGAAATGGATTGGTTTATCTAGTGATCGAATTCTGTTTAATACTAAAATGAATAGTTTCCCTTTTACTTCAAAAGCCTTTTCAACAATGTTTTCAATATGCTTCTTCTTTTTATAAAATAGAGCTCTCTTTTTCCTAATTCCTTATACTGATTTTGCCTTCTTTTAGCATACTTTGTCTCCTTTGACTGAACATTTGTTTTTTTGCTTTTCCTCTTATTTTGAATTTTGTTTCTAGTTGAAACATTCTCAGTAGTTTCAGCATTCTGTACATTCTGTTTGCTCCTACAAACATTTTTAATAAATTGCTTTGTGATCTTACCAGAAGATTTTTTCTTTTTAGCCACATTATCTTGTACATTCAATACTTGTGGTTGATGTTTCTTCAAGTAATTCTCCTGTCTCTGTTCTTTTCTTTTTCTTTTTTTTCTGACATGATTTCTCTATTTGTAAAAAAGAATCACAAATAAAAGTATATTAATAACCTTCAAATTTATACTATTCTATTACTGTAGAAACACATTTTATATAAAAACTGACTAAGAAACTATAGCCCTGAAGCACAAGTGTGACAATGGTTAAAACACTACATGCATAATGCATACTACTTAGAAGCAGTTCATGCCCTAAAGCCTACCTCACTAAAAGACTACATGCTAACTGACTGAATGATTACAATACTATAAGGAGACACACTGGGTGAGTGACAGGGTGTTTCCTAGAAGTGTATGAATACTGACATGGATATTAATGGTGTGAAAGACAAGTGTGTAGGTGATTAGAGACCTACATGCATAGTGGACACATGTTTGAATCCATCCATATGTTAAGGCCTGTCTCACTCCAATAGTACTTGGACACTGACTAAATGATTAAAGTACTGCAAGGAGAGTGCCTGGGTGAATTTATAAGTGTTCGAATTTTGGCACAGTGAATGGATTAGTCCATGGTGCTGAATGGGTCCCTAGAGGACTGCAAGGGGAGTGACAGGGTGTTTGCTAGAAGTGTATGAATACTGACTAGGGAATTGAAGGTGTGAAAGACAAGTATGTAGGTGGTTAGAGGACTGCATGCATAGTGGATAGGCATTTGAAGCAATTCATGTGCTAAGGCCTGTCTCACTGCATGAGTACATGGGTACTGACTAAATGATTAGAGTACTGCAAGGAGAGAGCCTGGGTGAATTTATAAATGGTTGGCTTTCGGTGCAGTGAATGGATTAGTACATGGTGCTGAATGGGTCACTGGAGAAGTATAAGGAGAGTGACAGAGTGTTTTCCGGAACTGTATGAATACTGTCTGGGATATTGAAGGTGTGAAAGACAAGTATGTAGGTGGCTAGAGACCTATAACCATAATGGAGAGATGTTTGAAACAGTCCATAGAGTAACACTTGGATCACTGCAAAACTACCTGAGTACTGACTGAATCATTAGAGTACTACAAAAAGAGTGACTCTGTGAATCTTTTTAAGATTTTGGATTCTAGTGCAGTGAATAGGTTAGTACTTACTGCCAAATGAGTCAGTGGAGGTGTGCAATTAAAGTGACAGAGTGTTTATTGGAGTTTATAGATACTGACAGAGAAATTGAAGGTCTGAAAGGCAATTGTGTTGGTAGTTAGAGGCCTCCATGCATACTGGAAACACGTTTGAATCAATCCATGTGCTAAGGCCTGCCTCACTCCATTAGTACTTAGGTACTGACTGAATGATTAGACTAGTGCAAGAAGCGTACCTGGATGAATTTACAAGTGTTTCAGTTTTGGCACAGTGAATGATTACTACATAGTGCTGAATAAGTCACTGGAACACTGCAAGGGGAGTGACAGGATGTTTGCAACATGGATACTGACTGGGGAATTGAAGCTGTTAAAGACAAGTGTATAGTGTGTTAGAAGACTGCATGCATACTGCATAGACATTTGTAGCCTTCTATGTGGTAATGCATGGTTCACTACATGAGTACCTGGAAACTGACTGAATCATTAGACTACTGCTAGGAGAGTGCCTGGGTAAAACTTTTAAGTTTTTCAGTTTTGGCGCAGTAAAAAGATTAGTACACAGTACTGGATCAGTCACTGGATGAGTGCAAGATGAGTGACAGGATGTTTATTGAAGTATATAGATATATAGATACTGACTAGTTAATTAAAGAAGTGAAAGACAAGTGTGTAGGTGACTAGAGGCCTGTATGCATACTGGATAGGGGTTTGAAGCAGTCCATGTTGTAAGGCCTGGCTCGCTGTATGAGTACTTGGATACTGACTGAATGATGAGAGTACTGCAAAGAGAGTGCCTGAGTGAATTTATAAGTGTTTGGGTTTTGGCAAAGTGAATGGTTTAGTATATGCTGCTGAATGGGTCACTAGAGGAGTACATGGGGAGTGACAGGGTGTTTGCTTGAAGTGTATGGATACTGACTGTGGAATTAAATGTGTGAAAGAGAACTGTGTAGATGGTTAGAGAACTGCATGCATAGTGGATAAGCATTTGAATCACTGCATGTGCTAAGGCCTGCCTCACTCTGTTACTACTTGAATATTAACTGAATGTTTACAGTATTGCAAGGACAGTTCCTGGGTGAAAACATAAGCAATGACTGCCTTCCAATTCTACCAAAACTTGAGAACAGGAAAGTTTTTAAGCAGTTATGCGTATTCAAACATATGAAGTACCCAATTGCTTCTCTCACAGCAAAGACTGGCTTCTAATGCTACTAAAACTTCTTCACAACATGACAGGTTTTAAACCAGTTATCTGTCAGCAAATGCTCGTTGTTACCAAATGCTTCTTTCACAATCCTTACCCAAAAGGAACACAGACTCACAGTGTGATTGCAGACAAGCAACACTATCCTAGGAGTTTACCAAAACTCATTCACTAGTCTGGAAGGGGTAAGGGGACTGCACACAATCTACATATTTAAGGACTGCACATTAGTGTCAAAGCCTGACTAATTTAAATTAATGCACACGCAAAGACTGGCTTCTAATGCTACTAAAACTTGACAACATGACAGGTTTTAAAACAATTTTCTGTCAGCAAATACATAACTTTACCAAATGCTTCTCTCACAGCGGTTCCCAAATGCACACAGACTCACAGTGTGATTCTAGACAAGCAACACTATCCCTAGGAGTTTACCAACACTCATTCATTACTGTGCAAGGGGTAAGGGGACTGCACACAATCTACATATTGCAGTACTGCACTTTAGTGTCAAAGCCTTGCTCATTTTATCAATGCATAAGCAAAGACTGGCATCTAATGCTACTAAAACTTGACAACATGACAGGTTTTAAAACAGTTATCTGTCAGCAAATGCACAATGTTACCAAATGCTTCTCTCACAATCCTTACCCGAAAGGAACACAGACTCACAGTGTGATTGTAGACAAGCAACACTATCCTAGGAGTTTACCAAAACTCATTCACTAGTCTGGAAGGGGTAACGGTGCTGTACACAATCTACATATTAAAGTATTGCACTTTAGTGTGAAACCTGACTCATTTTATCAATCCATAAGCAAAGACTGGCTTCTAATGCTACTAAAACTTGACAAATACATGATGTTACCAAATGCTTCTCTCACGATGGTTCCCAAATGCACACAGTCTCACAGTGTGATTCTAGACAAGCAACACTATCACTAGGAGTTTACCATAACTCATTCCCTACTATGAAAGGGGTAAGGGGACTGCACACAATCTCCATATTTAAGTACTGCACTTTAGTGTCAAAGCCTAGCTCATTTTATCAATGCATAAGCAAAGACTGGCATCTAATGCTACTAAAACTTGACAACATGACAGGTTTTAAAACAGTTATCTGTCAGCAAATGCACAATGTTACCAAATGCTTCTCTCACAATCCTTACCCGAAAGGAACACAGACTCACAGTGTGATTGTAGACAAGCAACACTATCCTATGAGTTTACCAAAACTCATTCACTAGTCTGGAAGGGGTAACGGTACTGTACATAATCTACATATTAAAGTATTGCACTTTAGTGTGAAACCTGACTCATTTTATCAATCCATAAGCAAATACTGGCTTCTAATGCTACTAAAACTTGACAAATACATGATGTTATCAAATGCTTCTCTCACGATGGTTCCCAAATGCACACAGGCTCACAGTGTGATTCTAGACAAGCAACACTATCACTAGGAGTTTACCATAACTCATTCCCTACTATGAAAGGGGTAAGGGGACTGCACACAATCTACATATTTAAGTACTGCACTTTAGTGTCAAAGCGTAACTCATTTTGTCAATGCATAAGCAAAGACTGCCTTCTAATGCTACTAAAACTTGACAACATGGCAGGTTTTAAAACAGTTATCTGTCAGCAAATACATGATATTACCAAATGCTTCTCTCACAGTGGTTCCCAAATGCACACACATTCACAGTGTGATTCTAGACAAGCAACACTATCACTAGGAGTTTACCAAAACTCATTCACTACTATGGAAGGGGTAAGGGGACTGCACACAATCTACATATTTAAGTACTGCACTTTAGTGTCAAAGCCTGACTCATTTTATCAATGCACAAGCAAAGACTGGCTTCTAATGCTACTAAAACTTGACAACAAGACAGGTTTAAAACAGTTATCTGTCAGCAAATGCACAATGTTACCAAATGCTTCTCTCACAATCCTTACCCAAATGCACACAGACTCACAGTGTTATTTTAGACAAGCAACACTATCCTAGGATTTAACCGAAACTCATTCACTAGTCTGGAAGGGGTTAGGGGACTGCACACAATCTACATATTTAAGTACTGCACTTTAGTGTCAAAGCCTGACTCATTTTATCAATGCACAAGCAAAGACTGGCTTCTAATGCTACTAAAACTTGACAACATGACAGGTTTTAAAACAATTGTCTGTCAACAAATACATAATTTTACCAAATGCTTCTCTCACAATGCTTACCCAAATACACACAGACTCACAGTATGATTGTAGACAGACAACGATCCCTTGTACAAAACACATTTACTAGTCCACAAGATCTAAGGTGACTGCACACATTGCAGAAAATCTACTACTACAGATTAGTACCAAAATGTTTCTCTCAAAATGATTCCTAAATGCACACAGACTCACTGTGTGATCCTAGACAAACAACACTATCCCTTGCACTATACCAAAACATATTTCTTAATCTACGAATACAACATTTTAGTGTAGAAACATGACTCATTTTGCAAATTTATAAACAATGACTTATTTCTAATTGTACCAAAATATAAAAACAACACAGTTATCTTTCTGCAAAGACATGAAAAACTCAAATGCTTATCACAGAATGATTTCTACATGCACACACACTGTCAATAAGATTGTAGACAAAAAAAAGTACTCCCTGCACTTTACCAGGAAAAATACATTAGTCTGATTAAAATCAAAATACATCACATACATCCCCTCACAATTAATTAACTCACCTTTCAAATTGTATTGTAGATTAAGAAGTATATCAGTCACACACCATATTTTCTCATACAGAATCTCTGCACTGTACACCTGTCAGCAAAACCAAAGAATGGCAAAGTTTCCATCTCATTTTCCACACATATACATGTAAACATCAAATCACATTCCTTCCCACATAAATTCAAAAGCAAACACACATTTCTATCGGTTAAACATTTCAACCCTTTCCAAATGACATCAATTTCAACCCTACCCCCAATCTGCCTTCTACCTGTTACCATAGAAACAGGTCATGGAAAACTGAACTGAGCACACAGGTCACAAGTTCAGCACACAATGTTGCTAATCAAAACAACAAGTGTGCTTGACTTTTCAACATATCAGCGTATCATATATAATGTTCCTTTCAATCACTTTTGGTTAACCAATAAGAATCATGCGTTTAAAAAACAGAAACATGCACCCTACCTTTCAATGTAGAAGGTTGTCAAACAACCAACGATTTCTTGTCTTTTTTCAAAACTGCATCTTAGCCACCATTTTAGAAAAATCTTACTTTTCAAACTGCCATTTCATTTACAGAAACCATCTGAGTGCATCCAGACCTCCCTTCAAGATGCTTAGAGTGTGGATTGTGGGACACGGCTATATTTTCTGGAGCCAAAGGTATGCAGAAAACAAAGGCATGCACAAAGACCTAGGTTTGCCAAATGTAGACATTAAATGGATTGGACAGAGAGGGTTAAAGTGGCACCAATTGATGCCATTGGTAAAATCCTTTATACATTTCCAACACCCTGACCTCATAATAGTGCACTGTGGTGGCAATACCTAGGCACTTTGACTGGGGTAGGTCTGGAAATGCTTATGAAGGACACCTTTGCAGAACTGATTTAACTTTTTCCCAAAACTGCCTTTGTGTATTCCAACATATGCCAAAGGCAGAAATGGAACTGGTCCAATCATTTTTGTCCACCAATTGAGAAAGCTAGGAAACATGTGAATAAATCTGTTTCTGCTTTTCTCAGAGACTATAGAATGGGGTCCATTTACAATAACAATCTGCGCTTTCATATGCAAGAGATGTTCAGGAGAGATGGAGTACACTTTACTGATGAATGAAATAGAGTCTTCCTCAACAACTTTAGACTCTGTATAGGTACTTACTTATAAGTACCAAAAACTCTCAATGAACACAACGGCTCTTTTTAGAGCCACTCAAGAATAAAACACTTACGCTTGATGTTTATCTCCCAAAAATTTCAGTTTTTTTCCTTGGATCCGCGCACCCAACGCGTTAGGAACCACGCACCCAATGTGAGAGGAACTGTGCACCCAACGCGTTAGGATGCGCGACTCCTAATTTTAACGTAAAAAAAAAAAATAGACCCTCTCACTAATTTTTATTATCCCCGGGGACCCCATCCCCCACGGTCCCAGCCGGCTCCCCGCGTCCTTCGGGAGCCGGCATTGCTTTTCCACACGGGGAGCTGCTGACATGCAGCTCCCCGTGTGGAAAAGCAATATCGTTTGGATTTTGAAAGAGAGAGCAGGTTTCCCTGCTGTCTCTTTCAAAATCCATACGAAGTTTGCTATGGGAGGACTGGAGACTCCCGCCCTCTCATAGCAAACAACAGTGTCCTGGGGGTGGGCACCCCAGGACACTGTAGGAGCCGGCCCTGGGGGGTGGCGGTCCCCAGGGCCCTCGAAGGCTCCAGGAGGGGGGCCAGGCAGCCCCCCTCACCCTAATTTCCAAACATTTTACCCCCGGGATTTGGCCCACCCAGGGGCTAATTATTAACGAAGCGCGTAAGCCCGCGCTCCGTTTATTTTTTTTTCCGTCCGTATCCGCGCCCCTTGCGCGCATTTCGCCGATTTCTTTTTTTTTTTTAAAAAGGGGGCCCCAGGGGGTCCTTCTGGGACCCCCTAAGCAACACTAGAGGGCCAGAGAATTTCTACCCTGCCCCCTTTATATGTTTTAAACACTTATTCCCCTTACTTCTACAGCCTCGCTTCTACCGAGGCACAAAATGGCTGCCAACAGTTCCTGGTTTCGAATGTAGACAGACACTTGACAGCCAATTAGCATTCAGCGCGTGATCGGAAGGGTGCGCGCTCGGTTCGGGGAGGGTGCGCATAGGGTGCGCTTAGGGCGCGCGGATCCTCCGAGGCCATAGATATATCTATCTTTTTTAGTCTAATTTTCTCAGGAACTACTGAACAGATTTACACCATTTATGCAAAAGGCACGAGTCTGAACTGAGGACTACCTCTTTGCCAAATTTGGTGTAATTCCGTTCAGCAGTTCGGGCTGTAGCTGCGTCAACAGGTCCTATGGGAAATTGCATGGGGAAAACGTGTTTTGGGACCCCCTTTATTCTCAACCCCCACTTGACGAATCACCACAAAACTTTCAGGATAGGAGCGGACCATAGCTGGCCAAAAGCTTGGAAAATTTCGCGAAGATTCGTCAACCGGCACCAGACTTATTGGGAATAGAATGTTGCGGATTTCCTATGGATAATAGGTCCTAACTATAACTACCCACTGGCGACCGCCAGTAGGTAATATATATATATATATATATATATATATATATATATATATATATATATATATATATATATATATATATATATTACATCAAGGTACAGATATGTGGAGTCCTATATAGTAAAACTTTTACAACCTATAGAAATTTACCTTCATTTCAGCCCTCAATATTCTTTTTCTTTTCAAATATTTTTTTTAAAAAAAATCTCATGTTAAACGGCAAAATATTGCATGAATTCTCACCCAGAACAGTTGTACAGCAGCAGAAGGATGCTCGACAACACAAACATCTGTATACACAGGTGTAGTATCAAGAATATGAAACTCACTACCACCCGCTACTAAATCGATGACCTCACTCAGGCTCTTCAAGAAGTAAGTGAAAGCTTTACTACTAGAACAAGCATTTGCAATGCAATGGTCTCGCATTTGTGAAAATTAGAGCTATTGGAGGTGTAAATTACAATGTTTTTTACTTTAGATTTTTGTTTGCAATGGAGTGATTATATTTGCAGACCCAGAAAATGGGAAATTGTTTATGAAGGAGGGGAGGTGGAAAATAAATGACACCACCAGCTCCCCGGTAGCCAGTGCAGAAGGCAGGCGTAGGGAATAGGCGCCGTTCAGAAGCTCTGCAGAGAGTCTGGAGATGTGGGTTTAAAGCTGCAGGCAGACAGGGCAATATTCCACAGGTCCTCACACTATAATCTGACAACTTCATGGTCCTGTAAACCCATGAAGCTGTCAGATTACACAGATGACGTAACCAAAAGGGGACCTAATTAGCCAAAGATGTAACGTTTAGGGATAGAGAGTTACAACGAGCTAACTAACGAACACAGTATTGGCTGTACCTACCAGTGCGTATGAACAGCAGCGGTCCCTGCGTTTCTTCAGCACCGGCTCTACGTTCCTGGGCCTACATCATGGGTACATGCAGAGGTCAGGTACACAGAGCTCTGCAGATCAAACAGAGCATATCTGCGTGATCGGCTAGTGTACACGAGAAGCAGAGGTACCCACATTTCTGTCGAGGGACAAATAAAAGATAGAAAAGACATGCCATGGAACTAGAAGCAAGTAAATGAGAGGAGCAATAAAGACAACCCGTGTTAAGAAATGGTTAGGCTTTAAGCCTGCTGTAAGTTCTTGGTAATATTTTATTTTCAACCATACAGCTGCAGCATCTGTTAGGCTCACCGGTTTGCATAAGCATCTAGAACCAAATTAGTTTTGGCCACATCAGATCATTTCTGTACACCCTGAAAAAAGGCACCCATATTTTTCTTTAGGTCCCTTGGAAATGGTAGCCTTTTTACCTCCAAGATGTCTGGTCATGGTACAGACGAAAGTAAGTAAACACCATTAAACATCACTATTCAACACAGCTAATCCAGGCCATGCCAGAGCGCGAGATTCTGGTGTAATTATCCCCAAGGCGCTGCCTTTCCTGAAAGGAAGAGTGTTATTTACATCCACCTATCCTTCACGGGGTGCCTCTGGAGATAGGGTCGAGGATGCCTGGCGAGGCAGTGGAAAAAATACGAAGAAGTAGGACAATTTCCATGCACCCCTCGCTGCAGAGCGCCTCGGAATACCAATTGGCGGCAAATCTCCCCGGCTCTCGAGGAGCAGCACGCGTGGGCTTCAGGAGCAAAGGCGCCTCGTCGCAGGCTGCCTGCGGTTTTATTAATAACCTTTATTGGTTCAAATGCAAGTAAAACAAACCCCATTCAGGTCAGCACGGGAGACAAAGCAAGAGCCGACGGGTTGTGCTTTTTTCTCTCTTCTTCATTTGAACTTGGACGTCTTTCACGGCTTCCGTGTTAAGACAACCCGTCTGTTGTCATTTTTAATGCTGACGGAACACGCGAGAAGAGCACGCGCCACAAACGCTGTGGAATATTTCAGGCGCGCGAGTCCCCGGAAGCGGTCCACAGAGGCCATTTGTGGAAGACATGTTGAAACGAGAGGAGTCAGGGTTATATGTGTGATGAGGGGCTGGCAATTAAGTGAGAGGAGAAAGAGTGATTGCCTGCAGACCCCTGCAGAATCACTAGAGGCCAGGCGGGGCAAAGCGCTGCGTTAGCCAAACATTAATTTATTTTTACAGAGGTCGTCAACTGATCTATAATTGAATGGTAAAATCAATGTGATTATAATATATTGGGGACAAAATATTCTAATTAAATTACAGATCATGCTTGGCCAGCTTCTGCCTGCGAATCTCCATTTCTCACTAGGAAAGGCACGTGAGCTCAAAATTCGGGGGAACAGCCATTACAACACTGTTTTTACCACGCCATTACATCGCATGCGTTACAACGCATGCGATGTCACAACGCGTGGTAAAAACCACGCATACCATTACATCAAATGCGCTTTTACAATGCATGCGATGTAATGAGTGATCGGCTATCCAAGTCGTTGTGAGGAAACTGAGGCTGTTTCCTCACAATGAAGTGCACCACCCCTCAAAGCAGGAAGGAGGAAGCAGGAACCGGGAGCAGAGATGGTGTCTCTGGAGAGGAGAGAGGGAAGGGGGTTTGCACTTGGGGTGGGGGTTACTTTTGTAGGGTTTAGGGTAGTGTAAAAGTAGTGTTGTCAGGTTTGTGTTCTGTGGGATTTTATTTACATTTTAGGGTGTTTCTTTGTAGTGTAGTGTAGTGTTTTAGGGTTGTGTTAGTGTTTTAGGGTTTAGTGTAGTGTTGTAGTGTTTGTTTAGTGTAGTGTATTAGGGTTTAGGGAAGTGCTGTAGTGTTTTAGGGTTGAGGGTAGTGTTGAAGAGTCTGTGTAGTGTAGTGTTTTAGGGATTAGGGTAGTGTAGTAGTGTTTGTGTAGTGTAGTGCATTAGGGTTTAGGATAGTGTTGTAGTGTTTGTGTAGAGTAGTGTTTTAGGTTTCAGGGTAGTGTTGTAGAGTTTGTGTAGTGTACTGTTTTAGGGTTTAGGGTAGTGTTGTAGTGTAGTGTTTTAGAGTTTAGGGTACTGTAGTGTTTTAGGGTTTAGCGTAGAGTTGTAGTGTTTGTGTAGTGTTGTGCAATCCCGCGTTTGTGCTGGAAGCAAAATACTTTTCTAATGTTATGTAAAACATTTTGTATCCTGGAAGGAGAAGAAGGGATGCAGCTCCTCCGGTACAACAAGCGTTCGCCATTGCGGGAAGGCAGGGGCCATCTGTTTTCACTCAGCCACGTTGTTAAAATCCGGGTTCTCTGGTTGACACAGGTAGGTACTTGTGTCAAGCAGGGAACCGTTCCTCTAGTCAGGGTAGGGGGGTACACTCCAACAATAACCCCTGCACACCCTCTAGGTAGCTTGGCGCGAGCAGACAAGGCCTATCTCAGAGCGTTCAGGTTAAGCATTTGTGAACACACACACAGTAACTCAGTGACAACCCCACAAATGGACTCCACACTGAGATATAGAAAAATAATACTTTATATATATAGTTTAGGCTTAGCACAAGACCAGATAACGTAAAAACGGGCCACAATACTTATTAAACAAAGAGTTCTTGGTTTTAGCGTAGTTTTAAAGTTCTGTGCGCTTCGTTCCTGTCCGTATGCTTCGTACGCGGTAAAAACTGCTTGGGAACGGGACTCACACGCACTGTAGGCGCTTCGGGATGAAGCGTACACCCTACGGTGCGAACAGGCACAGTACCTTTACTTGGTGAGTTCGTCACGGATGCTGCGCTAACATCAAGCGCGATGTACGGTGCGTTGTCCTCCTGATGCGATGCGTACTACGGTACGTTAGACCTTGTGCGTGCAGGGCTTCAGGGGACGGTGCGTAGGTACAAAGCGTTCAAAGTTCATCGTGGCGTTCGTGCCGTACCATGAGATCGGCAATCTTGACTCGAAGCGCTGGATACAAGCGAACAGTACGCTCCGCACAGGGGAGATGTACGCAACTACCGTACGGGCCGCAGCCTTTCCAAAGCAGGGGAAAGCAGCGTACGCCGGCAGTACGGTTCGTAGGGGATAGTAGCAAGTACGGTTCGCAGTCCTTCCGTTACGGTGTGAGCTACGGCTCGTAGAAGCCTGTTAGTCGCGTTGCTCAGGCCGGATGATACCTTCCTTTGCGGTGCGAGCTACTGCTCATAAAGGGGCCTCAGTCATGTTGTTCGGGCCGGAAAGCGGGATACCAGCTTTCAGGGGGTATGCTGCGATCAGCAAGACGTACGCAGCAGTTCGAGTCAAAGATGCGGAAAAAACGGTCCATTTTCCAAGGCGATCTCACGGCGGTGAAGTCCACTGGTCCTGGGATTTCGTTCAGGGGGCAAGCTCACTCACAAGCCCTTGGAGATCTCTCAGCACAAGTCAAATAACAGTTCCTTGAGTCTTTTCTTCCTCTTCTTCAGCAGCAAGGCAACCACTGCAGGCCAATCCCCCAGGTCAGGGACAGTACTCCTCCATGCAGCTTTTCCAGTTCCTTCAGGTCGGACAGAGGTTTCTTCTTGGCAGGACAGGATCTGATTTCTTAGGAGCAGGGCTCCTACATTTATACGCCATTTCTTTTGTTCTTTCAGGCCAGGGGGGCCCTTGCCTAGTTCGGTCCGGTTTCTGAGCACTTTGTTGATGCGATGCAGGCTTCTTCTTTCAGGGTGCAGGGCAGAGCCATCAGACGCTCCACAGGGGGCAGAGCCAGCATTGTGGTGGCAGAGCACAGCCCTATTCAGAGTCCAGGTGTACTCCTCCCACCCATCTATCTGTCAATCTTCCTATTCACCACCAGGCTACCTAGCCCTGCCCATCTGGGTTTCCCCAGCCCTGTCACTCACACAAGCCAGACAGCAGATACACATCACGCAGAGGCGGGCTGAAATGGTTAGGCAAGCAAAGGCCAACTTTCTAAAAGTGGCATTTGCAAACACAGAATATTAAAATAAACCTTACTAAAATATGTACCTTATTATTCTGAGTTCAGGCATACTAAACTCGATTTTCCACCATGTTCATTTAACAATCTTAACAGCCCATTCTGGCCTATGAGAACAGGGTAGCCTTACAATAGTGAAAAACGAAAATGGCTGTAATTCACTATTAGGACATGCCACACACATCAGGTCTTGTCCTACCTTATGCTTACAATGCACCCTGCCCTTGGGCCTACAATAGGGGTGACTAACATGAAGTTAAGGGAAGGGTTAGGGACTGGCAAGTGGGTGCACTTGCCAGTCAGCATGTCAGTACCAGACTGCACGCAGGTTCTGCAATGGCAGACCTAGACACATTTTACCAGGCCGCTTTTGTGGGTGGCACAACCAGTGCTGCAAGCCCACCATCGGCATTTGTATTTACACGCCCTGGCACTCCTGGTGCACTTTACTGGGGTCTGATAGTAAACCAAATAGGCCAATCATGGAATCCAACCAACATATACATTTTACATAGGGAGCACTTGCACTGTGGCACTGGTTGGCAGTGGCACAGTGCTCTGAGCGGCCAACACTATAAAAACACATGAGGCACAGCGACAAAAAGTGGACGGGAGACTCAAGCCAAGGTGCCAGGTCTAACACGTGTCCCCTCCAGCTGAAAAGTGAGGAGAACTACCCTACCCTAGGGAGTTCCTCATCACTAAGGTGGAAAAATATGGACAGACCGTCAGCATTGGTGTGATCTGTACTAGGGCGATGTTCCACCGTGAAATCGATACCCTGTAGGGAAATGGACCACCTCAACAGCTTTGGATTCTCACCCCTCATATGCATCAACCATCTGAGGGGCCTGTGGTCTGTCTGAACCCGGAAGTGAGGACCAAACAGGTAGGGTCTTAGCTGCAGAATACAAATAACGGTTTGACAACCAGAGGGTCTGAGGGAAAATATTTATGAAGACCACACAGGGTTTGTTCCCCCAAAAAACACTGAATCAAAAACCAAGTGAAACCCTGGGGTCTTATCTAAAGTTTAGAAAATGTGAGAAACTACTATATCATTAATGGATCAAAAGATCCCAAATGAAAAAGTGAAAAACCGCCTAGAAACAACAGTGGGCATATCCCTTAAAAGGACGAAATTCCTCACTCACCAGAGGTGACATGCTTCATCATTGGGATTCTCCATCCCAGAGGAAACCCCTAGTTCCTCTGGGGGCTACAACTCCCTCTCTATGAGGGAGGAGCTCAAGGATGTTTTGTTGGTCAAATGAGTGGGATGTGCTAAATCCACAATGGCGAGCTAATGGTATAAGTGAGGGCGCAGCGCAAAAAGAAAATATTTTTGTTATTTATGATTATGTGATTTTAAGTGCGAGTGGGAGTAAAAATAGCTCAAGAGCGTAAAAGCACCGCTTTGTTCATAATGCGTCCTTGGCTAGAATTAAAATAGTAGTGCACCGGCAGTCAACAATTTTTTTAGACCGTGGTGATAGTGATAATTGTCAACATGTTTCAGCCTTAAAGCCTCAAGTATGGCACGGCTTTCATCAGGACTCGAAACAGCTACTGCGTACAAAAGAACCCAGAAAAAGGATACTCTGGGTCCAAGTTCTTAAGACAAGTGCATCATAGATAAAGACCACCTGATAAAAACCAAAAAACACCAATATGATAATAAGCGGTGTTTCAAACACAAAAGAGAGATTAAGTCAATTCATTAATGACAGAAACCTAAAAAAATGGGACTTACCCGTGAATACTGGGTAAGTCAGCCAACCTCTCACTGGCAACTGCTCAGGAAAAGTGCACCGCTCTATGAAAAGTAAGGTGATCACTGTTTTAGTAACAATCAGATCTCTATCCTGAAGGGGTGTACACATCTTAACCCTACAGAAGAGTCTATCTGGGGAGTAGGGATAACATAACGTAACGACAGGTACTAAAGTTAAAAAACACTAAGTTAAGCAAACAGCCTGAGTGTTGCTTGTCAAGGAAAACGAATGTTTATGGCATAAAACGTTAAGTAGACTAACATAGATGGTAAAGCCAAAGCCTCAGCAAACCACTAGTTATATCCACCCATAACAGAAGCCACCTAGTTGTACTCCGTAGTACAACTCAAGATACAAAACAAGATAAACAACGCTTGGTGTTTAAAGCGATTACTTCATTTAAAAATCAATAACGAGGACTACCCCCAAGAGCGACCTACCTGTCCGTCGGTACACCGAGGCCCCAGTGAGCCTGAAGCCGGAGGTGCCGAGGACAGGAAGTCCTCTACTTTAAGAAGGCAGTCCAACGAGTTTGAATGACCAATCACGGGCCTGGATAGTAAACAGTCATGGTAAAATGAAGCAAGAAAGAGTATGCTTCTGCGCACTTGCATCAAAAAGACACTACTCTTCCGCGCATGCGTATGAGACCGATCCTGGTCGTCTAATAGCGCATGCGTACATGAAAACTACGATCGGAACCATCGCTTTCCACAAAGTGGAACAACGCATAACCATCATAGCTTTGTGATACGAAAATCAACTAAGCCCTCATGCATCGGTAACTATTAGCGGAAAAGAAATAAATCCTTTTCTTAAAAAACGCTCTCTGAGAATGATGAACCATAGGAAGAACAACAAACAAGTTATGGTTGTGTCTTGCCAGTGTACTAATGTTGAAGTGAAGGATGTATGGGTAGCCAGAAAGCCCTGTCTGATTCGTAAAATGCATGTAATTTACTGCAAAAATCCCAAATAATCTTAAAAATGGGAAGTGCCATCAGCGTGCCTAAACAAGGACCACCAGAGTTTATAAATAGTGTCATGTATCAAAGGAAATCATGAAGTTAATGTTGCGACAAGAAATCTTATTGCTGCCAGGCTTATATTAACAACCACGGAATATCATCATTCATGCCACTGGTGTCTGTGTGTAGCTTATACACCCACCATTGTTCCCGTTTAAACAGGAATGCTGAAATATCAGTGTGATGAGGTGGAATGAATGGTTTTTCCAAAACTGTCCACTTAAGATCGTTTGAATTGTGTCGCATAGTCAAGAAATGTTGCGTCAATTTTGTAGACGCCCTTCCGCATCGTATTGTGCTTTTGTGTTCTAATATACGAATCTTGATCTTCCTAGTGGTCATGCCCACGTATCGTAATGCACAAGGACATGTGATCATGTATATTAGGTTATTGCTGTTGCAGTTGGTATGAGAATTTGAGGCGCCAAGGTCTTGATGACCCTATGTCAATTTCAGTGGTCATGGTCGTGTGAGGGCAGGCCGCACATGATCCACAAGGAAAATGTCCTTGTACTGCCGGCAGGCCCCATAGAGTGTTCAGTGTTTCTTTGTTTTTGACCCGGGGTCGGGTGTGGACCAACCTATCCCTTAGATTGGTACTGCGCTTAAATGCAAACAATGGGCGTGGTAAAGCTTCATCGTCTATGTTCAGAATCTTCCAATGAGATAGGATGGTATTCTTAATCTGATTGGAAAATCTGTATGGACACAAGTCAATCTGTCCTGAGTCTCTTTCCTCAATTTTGGTTCCAATAATGCTTCACGATTATTGTTGAGTGCTCGTTTGAGAGATCTTTTAATCAGTTTCTTAGGGTATCGTCTCACTTGTAATTGTTGTGACAAGTTTTTTGCGTGTTCCTGATATTTGGCTGTAGTGGAACAGTTCCTCTTGACCCTAAAGAACTGACCAAAAGGTAATTTATCCCTTAGGGCTTTAGGATGGTAACTGTCGTATAGCAATAAGGAGTTTCTTGCTAGAGGTTTTCTATATAGTTCAGTGGAAAGCCCCCCGTCGGATGGTGTAATCAAAATATCCAAAAAAGGAAGCTGTGTTTTGCTGTATTCACACGTGAAGTTAAGAAAGGTGTTACAACTGTTAAGCCATGTCTTAAACTCCAACAGTAATGGCAAAGAGCCCCGCCAAACTACAAAAATATCATCAATATATCTCTTCCATATGAGGATGTTTGCTA
Organism: Triturus cristatus; assembly: GCF_964204655.1. Taxonomy (NCBI): domain Eukaryota; kingdom Metazoa; phylum Chordata; class Amphibia; order Caudata; family Salamandridae; genus Triturus; species Triturus cristatus. The sequence continues at coordinate 396,948,912 of NC_140590.1, forward strand.
GATAGGGATTGATGATATTAAGGACATTCTCTGACTCGAACACATGTACATACAGATTGGCCAAACTGGGAGCAAAAATGCTCCCCATTGATGTACCCGATATCTGTAGGAAAAATTGCTCCTCAAATTGAAAAAAGTTTTCTTTCATTGCCAGTTTGGCACATGCAACAATGAAAGACACAGGTGTGATGGAATCTGGAGGATTGTTGAGCAAAAGTGTCTCTATCATGGAAAGTGTTTCATCCTGAGGGATACAAGTATAAAGCGACTCGACGTCGAAAGAAACCAAAAAATCTGTCTGGGAATCAAACGGCAGGTCGTTAACTAGTACCAGGATGTCTTTGGTGTCCTTCAGATATGTAGGCATTTGTTCAACCAAGGGACGTAAAAAATGGTCCGAAAAAGAAGATAAAGGTTCTAGTAAAGAACCTAGTCCTGAAATAATAGGACGACCTGGCGGTGGTATCCGATTCTTATGCACCTTAGGAAGTATGTAAAAATACGGTACAACCGGAAAGTTTCTGATCAGATAATGGGCTTCATTTGCTGTAATCCAGCCATTAGTGCTAGCCTCATTCACCAGAATTTTAATCTCCAATAAAAGTCTCGGCGTAGGGTCTGCAGTAAGTCGTTGATATGACCTCTCATCGTTCAATTGTCGGAGACACTCAGTTCGATAAGCAATGGTGTCCATTATTAAGTGGCCCCGCCCTTGTCGGCGGGTTTGATTGTAATAGTCTCATCACTGGTGAGTGATGTTAAGGCTTTGCATTCTTTTTTGTTAAGGTTCTGATACTGGCTCTTAGTGGTCTTGCAGATTTTAGTAACTTGCGAAGTCACTGCCTTCTCAAAGGTTGAGACTTCAGCAGGGACCTGACTGGTAAGTGGATTAAATGTTGATTTATTCCGTAGTCCTGTGTTATTGTCCAGCACATCAGGAGAACCTGTCGGTTCTTTCCGAAAAAAGAAATGCAAACGTATCTTGCGGAAAAAATGTGCAAGTTCTTGTTGAATCGTAAAAGGATCACCTCCAAAGGAAGGAACGAATCCCAAACCTTTATTTAATAGTGATAACTCATCAGGATTCAGGGTTCTTTGACTCAAATTAATCACAAGGTCATGTGGGAGCTGGGTCCTGCTGTATTCCCCATCGATCCTCGAGTTGAGAGTGGAGCTGGATTGTCTGCCCAATGAACTTGGTTTTGATTTTGTCGCCTCTTGCCTCTGGACCGGCCCCGGCCATACCCTAAAAAAGGCTGCTGATTGGGATACATTTGGGGTTGTGGTGGATACACAAAGGGTTGCCCAAAATGTTGAAAAGGAGGATAATGTACAGGACCGGGGGGCCACCATTGGGGAGAAGGAAAACCCGGTGGAACTCCTCTCTGTCCTCTCTGAAAACCTATTGCTCTTCTGTTATTCCTTCTATTAGTCGATTCACCTTGGAAGGAGTTGTCTGAGTCACTGGACCATCCCTCACTGCCTGAGGTAGAATAATCAGACCCATATCTGCGGCCCTGTCGATTGTATTGGGGATTCACATAATCCGTGCTAGTGTATGGATAGACTTTTTCCATAGAAAACTTAGCTAAATCTTTTTTAAATTTGTTGATTTTCGTCACCAAAACTGAATCTTTGAAATCCTTATTGCTTTTATTGCATTCTTCATTTTGTTTTTTGAAAAGTGCCCCAGTCAATGTAATTTTAATCTGTGTTTCTAAAGCCTGTATTTCAATCAGTATAGTGTCGGCCACCCGTTTGGCAGTACTGATGATAAGAATGAGCCAATCACGGGTGCACTTCCAGGCTATTAAAGACCAATCATTGATGAAGGTCTTGTCATCTAGGAACAGCCTAGGGGCATTCGTGACAATGAGTCCTGTGGGAGCACAATTGCCTCTAAGATATTCGGTCATGATGGCCCCGTGTATGTATACTCGGGAATGAGATTTTTTGAGAGTGAGGAGTTTCGCCCAGTCATCTCCTTGACTGGTAGTGTTCCCCTGGAAAGTGTGAATAATACTGGGTGTATCTAGAATCGCTTGAGCCAGAGTATCATCAAAGGCTAAGCCTTGTCGTTCTGCCATGATTAGTGCAAATCAAACGTAGTGAGTAATAACAAAAGACCTGCCAAACATTAGAAACCCTACAGCAGAGTAATGTCACAAGAAGGAGACCCACAGCCGTGGTAGCTGTTCATAAACAGAATACAAATAACGGTTTGACAACCAGAGGGTCTGAGGGAAAATATTTATGAAGACCACACAGGGTTTGTTCCCCCAAAAAACACTGAATCAAAAACCAAGTGAAACCCTGGGGTCTTATCTAAAGTTTAGAAAATGTGAGAAACTACTATATAATTAATGGATCAAAAGATCCCAAATGAAAAAGTGAAAAAACGCCTAGAAACAACAGTGGGCATATCCCTTAAAAGGACGAAATCCCTCACTCACCAGAGGTGACATGCTTCATCATTGGGATTCTCCATCCCAGAGGAAATCGCTTTAAACACCAAGCGTTGTTTATCTTGTTTTGTATCTTGAGTTGTACTACGGAGTACAACAAGGTGGCTTCTGTTATGGGTGGATATAACTAGTGGTTTGCTGAGGCTTTGGCTTTACCATCTATGTTAGTCTACTTAACGTTTTATGCCATAAACATTCGTTTTCCTTGACAAGCAACACTCAGGCTGTTTGCTTAACTTAGTGTTTTTTACCTTTAGTACCTGTCGTTACATTATGTTATCCCTACTCCCCAGATAGACTCTTCTGTAGGGTTAAGATGTGTACACCCCTTCAGGATAGAGATCTGATTGTTACTAAAACAGTGATCACCTTACTTTTCATAGAGCGGTGCACTTTTCCTGAGCAGTTGCCAGTGAGAGGTTGGCTGACTTACCCAGTATTCACGGGTAAGTCCCATTTTTTTAGGTTTCTGTCATTAATGAATTGACTTAATCTCTCTTTTGTGTTTGAAACACCGCTTATTATCATATTGGTGGTTTTTGGTTTTTTTCAGGTGGTCTTTATCTATGATGCACTTGTCTTAAGAACTTGGACCCAGAGTATCCTTTTTCTGGGTTCTTTTGTACGCAGTAGCTGTTTCGAGTCCTGATGAAAGCCGTGCCATACTTGAGGCTTTAAGGCTGAAACATGTTGACAATTATCACTATCACCACGGTCTAAAAAAATTGTTGACTGCCGGTGCACTACTATTTTAATTCTAGCCAAGGACGCATTATGAACAAAGCGGTGCTTTTACGCTCTTGAGCTATTTTTACTCCCACTCGCACTTAAAATCACATAATCATAAATAACAAAAATATTTTCTTTTTGCGCTGCGCCCTCACTTATACCATTAGCTCGCCATTGTGGATTTAGCACATCCCACTCATTTGACCAATGACTTTGAGCTCCTCCCTCATAGAGAGGGAGTTGTAGCCCCCAGAGGAACTAGGGGTTTCCTCTGGGATGGAGAATCCCAATGATGAAGCATGTCACCTCTGGTGAGTGAGGGATTTCGTCCTTTTAAGGGATATGCCCACTGTTGTTTCTAGGCGGTTTTTCACTTTTTCATTTGGGATCTTTTGATCCATTAATGATATAGGAGTTTCTCACATTTTCTAAACTTTAGATAAGACCCCAGGGTTTCACTTGGTTTTTGATTCAGGGTCTTAGCTGCTTCAGCGCCCAGAATACAGCAAATGCCTCACGCTCAATAGCACTCCATCTCTGTTCCCGTGGAAGTAACCTCCTGCTAAGGAAGGCTACAGGTTGATCTAGGCCCTCTTCAGTGATCTGTGAAAGAACAGCCCCCACACCATGCTCTGAAGCGTCTGTCTGAACGATAAACTCTTTGGAGAAGTTGGGAGCCAAGAGCAGGGGCGCCGTGCACATAGCAGCTTTCAGGGCCTCAAAAGCTTTCTGACAGGTGTCAGTCCAAATCACTTTCCTGGGCTGCTTCTTAGAAGTCAGCGCTGTCAAGGGGGCACCAATGTTGCCATACCCCTTGACAAACCTCCTGTAGTACCCGGTGAGACCTAGAAAGGCTCTCACCTCTGTCTGTGTTTTGGGCGACTCCCAATTCAGGATGGTTTCAATCTTGGGTTGAAGGGGCGCCACCTGGCCGCTCCCAACCTGGTGCCCCAAGTACACCACGGAACCCTGCCCAATCTGGCACTTACTCGCCTTGAACGTGAGGCCTGCCCTCCGCAGCGCCATCAACACTTCCCAGAGGTGGCGCAAGTGTTCTTCCCAAGTGGAGCTGAACACTGCAATGTCCTCCAGGTAGGCTGCACTGAACAAATCCAATCCAACCAACACCTGGTTGACCAACCTCTGGAAGGTGGCAGGGGCATTCTTCATTCCAAAGGGCATAACCCGGAACTGGTAGTGCCCATCAGGGGTGGAAAATGCTGACCTCTCTTTGGCCCCATCGGTCAAGGCGATCTGCCAGTACCCGGACGTTAAATCAACCGTGCTGAGGTAATTGGCAGCCCCTAGCCGATCTATGAGCTCATCAGCTCTGGGGATGGGGTGTGCGTCAGTCCTGGTGACTGAATTGAGTCCTCTGTAGTCCACACAGAACCGGAGTTTGGGTGTGGCTCCCGGCGCTGCAGCCTTTGGGACCAAGACCACTGGGCTGGCCCAAGGACTGCTGGAGGACTCAATTACCCCGAGTGCAAACATCTTGGAGACCTCCTCCTTGATGCATGCCCTCACCCTGTCAGTCACCCTGTAGGCCTTGTGCCTCACAGATGTACTATCCCCAGTGTCCACATCATGGACGCACCAATCAGTGACACCGGGAACCAGGGAAAACAGATCAGAAAATTGCCCCAACAATTGGCGACAATCATTCTGTTGCTCAGGGGTCAAGGTGGAAGAGAGGATGACACCATCCACTGACCCATCTTGCTCCTTGGCTGACAGGAGGTCAGGAAGAGGCTCGGTCTCCTCTTCCATCCCAGCATCTGTTGCCAAGAGCATGCCCACTTGGGACCTCTCCAAGTGGGGCTTGAGGCAGTTGACATGAAGGACCCGTAAGGGGTTCCTTGGAGACCGCAAGTCCACCAAATAGGTAACAGGACTCTTGCGCTCCACCACCTCAAAGGGACCCGTCCACTTATCCTGGAGCGCACAAGGCTCCACGGGGGCCAAGACCCATACCTTCTGTCCAGGCTGAAGCTCTACCAGCGTGGCATTCTGGTCGTACCACCGCTTCATCTCCTCCTGGCTGGCTTCCAGGTTTGCCTCAGCAAGATCCCTGAAACGCCTAGTCTGGTTCCTGAAGGCCAGCATGTAGCTATATGCATTCTGGGGAGGTTTCCTGGGAGATTGCTCCCAGCCTTCTTTGACCAGACTTAGAGGTCCTCTCACTGGGTGGCCGTACAGAAGCTCAAAGGGGATGAACCCTAGAGACTTCTGGGGCTCCTCACGGTACGCAAAGAGAAGGCATGGCAAGAGGACGTCCCACTTACGCCTCATGGGTTCTTCCTGACCCATTATCATGCCCTTGAGGGTACGGTTGAATCTCTCAACCAACCCGTTTCCTTGGGGGTGGTAAGGTGTGGTAAAGTTGTAGGTTACACCACACTCTTGCCAAAGGGATTTCATATATTTGGATATGAAATTGGTACCCCGGTCAGACACCACCTCTAGAGGGAATCCCACTCGGGAGAAAATTCCCATCAGTGCACGTCCCACCATGGGGGCCATCACTGTCCTCAGAGGTATGGCTTCCGGGTACCGGGTGGCATGGTCCACCAGGACCAGGATAAACCTGTTGCCCATGGTTGTCCTGGGGTCCAGTGGCCCCACAATGTCAATCCCCACTCGCTCAAAGGGGGTACTGACCACAGGGAATGGTTGGAGAGGAGCCTTCTGCTTCCTCTCACTTTTTCCACTTGCCTGGCAAGTTTGGCAGGTCCTGCAGTGAGTGTCTGAACTCCTGCGCATTTGGGGCCAAAAGAAGTGGGTGACAAGCCTTCCAAAGGTCTTGTCCTGCCCCAAATGTCCTGCCAATGGCACATCGTGAGCCAGCCCCAGTAGGAAGGCTCTGAAGCGCTGGGGTACCACCAGCACACGGGCTGACCCAGGCTCAGCACCCTTAGGCTCAGAATACAGGAGGTCGTTCTCCCAATAAATGAAATGTGTTCCAGACTGATCACAGCTGGCCTGGTCTGCAGCCTGCTGCCACATACCCACGAGAGAAGGGCATTCTTTCTGCTCCCTGCAGAATTCTTCCCTGGAGGGTCCTCCTTCTTGCTGCCAATGGGTCAGCTCAGGAAGGTCCCCCAGTTCAGCTATCTGTTCCCCTGTATGTTCCAGGGCATCCCCCTCAAGGTCTGCTTCCTCTTGGACCGTGGGAACTTCGGGGGCCGGTTTCCCGCGCCCCCTTCCCCTTCTTCCTAAGGCCGGTTCCTGGGCCTCCCTCTCAGGCTCCAGGTCCTCTTGAGCACCTCTACTTGCTGCCATGGACCGTGTGGTGACACACGCCCAATCCGGCATACCCAACATCTCCAGGTGAGCACTCCGCTCCACCTTAGCCCAAGGTGAGCTCTCCAGATCATTCCTTAACAGATAGTCTACAGGCATGGCGGGCCTCAGAGCTACCTGAAGAGTACCAGAGACCCCCCCCCCACTCAAAGGGAACCTGAGCCACCGGGCAGTGACTCTCCGTGGTGTCAGCGGCAACAACCGGATAGAATGCTCCTGGGACAACCTGCTCCTGAGACACCAGGTGGCGCTTGACAGCCGTCACACTGGCTCCTGTATCTCTCAGAGCTTCAACCCTATGGCCATTTATGGTCACCCACTGCCTGTATTTCTTAGTGTTCTCAGGCAGCTGGGTTTTGGGGACCACTTTACAGTCTCCTAATGAGACCAGGGACATTTCTACTGAACCCCATCCACCTTGGACACCCATTTCTCCACCCAGGGCTACACTAGCCGTCTGCCGGGGGGTTGCACCAGTGGGTGCTGGTTTACCAAACTGGCGACACTTGGGATCATTGGCAAAATGACCCAGCTCACCACATCTGTAACAGTTTTGGGGCCCTCTTTCAACAGTGTTACCTGTCTGGGCCCCGGTCGGTTTCTGGGGTGAGGGAGGCTGAGAACCCTTCCCTTGGTTCCCTTGGGGCTTACTTTGGGGCCTCTTCTGGAACTCCCTCTGTTTACCCTTGTCCCCCCCGCTCTTCTGCTGGGGATCCTGCCCACCTTTGGCAGAGTCCCCCACGTGATTCTTGTGGACCCTGTTACTGACCCAGCGGTCCGCCTCCTCAGCAAGCTTCCTAGCGTTAGTCAGCCTACTATCATCAATCAGGTGCTGGCGTAGCTCAGGAAAACAATTACTGGACAAGTGCTCCCATGCCATTAAATCAAGAAGCCCTTGAAAATTATCAACCTTGCTACCCTTTACCCAACCATCCAGTGCTCTGCAAAAAAATGTCACATACTCCACATACGTACTATTGGGAATCTTAGTGCAACCCCTGAACCTCTGCCTATACATTTCAGGAGTTAACCCATACCTAGCCATTAAAGCATCCTTCATATGGGGTAAGAGTTATACACATCTGAGGGCAAATCTAGCAGTGTGTCCCGCCCTTCACTCAAGAACCGCTCCCACAACCCCGCTCCCCAATCTTTCTCAGGGACCCGGTGGGAGGACATGGCTACTTCGTAGGCTTTGAACCACTGCCCTATGTCATCGTTTTTAAAGAATTCCTTCACTACATCTTTGGGTATGTACACTCTGGACTCTACCTGCACTGGGGGTGTGCTGCCACCAGAGGGAGTGCTTCCCAAGCCCTGGGCTTTCAACTCCAGCTCCCTCAATTTCATCTCATGCTCCATTTGGCTTCTCCTCTCTTCCAGCTCTAGCCTTTTTCTTTCCATTGCCAGTTGTCCATTTAGTTTCGCCATCTCTATCTCATGAGCTCTGGTTTCCTTCCTGTCGGCCAATTCCTCTGGCGACAGGCCTCTGCCCAAGCTAGCGATGCTCTCTGCCTGCTCAATTTCCTCCATCTCATCAGAGTCTTTTCTTGACTCCATCCAGGCCATCAGCGCCTTGCAAAGATCTACTTTGAGCTTACATCCAACAGTGGGGACTTTGAATTTTCAGCAGAAGCCCTTCAGCTGGGCATTGGTGTAGCTCTCTAATCTCTCTTCTTCCCATTCCACGTCTTCAGTTTCAGAGATGAGGGATGCTGCCCTTTTCACAACACTTGAACCAGGCATGATTCCTTTAACAACTGGCGATTTCCACAAAAATGCGAATTAAAAGTAAGTGGTTGCGTTATTGGTCTGCCTTCACTATGTGGCGTTCACCAATCACTGTATATGCATCACAAATGCAAATTCGTAATCCTCACCGCTGACCACCAATGTTAGAATCCGGGTTCTCTGGTTGACACAGGTAGGTACTTGTGTCAAGCAGGGAACCGTTCCTCTAGTCAGGGTAGGGGGTACACTCCAACAATAACCCCTGCTTACCCTCTAGGTAGCTTGGCGCGAGCAGACAAGGCCTATCTCAGAGCATTCAGGTTAAGCATTTGTGAACACACACACAGTAACTCAGTGACAACCCCACAAATGGACTCCACACTGGGATATAGAAAAATAATACTTTATATATATATAGTTTAGGCTTAGCACAAGACCAGATAACGTAAAAACGGCCCACATTACTTATTAAACAAAGAGTTCTTGGTTTTAGCATAGTTTTAAAGTCCTGTGCGCTTCGTTCCTGTCCGTACGCTTCGTACGTGGTAAAAACTGCTTGGGAACGGGTCTCACACGCACTGTAGGTGCTTCGGGATGAAGCGTACACCCTACGGTGCGAACAGGCACTGTACCTTTACTTGGTGAGTTAGGCACGGATGCTGCGCTGACATCAAGCGTGATGTACGGTGCGTTGTCCTACTGGTGCGATGCGTACTACGGTACGTTAGACCCTGGGCGTGCAGGGCTTCAGGGGACGGTGCGTAGGTACGGTGCATTCAAAGTTTGTCGCGGCGTTCGTGCCGTACCATAAGATCGGCAATCTTGACTCGAAGCGCTGGATACAAGCGAACAGTACGCTCCGCACAGGGGAGACGTACGCAACTACCGTACGCGCCACAGCCTTTTCAAAGCAGGGGAAAGGAGCGTACGCCGGCAGTACGGTTCGTAGGGGATAGTGGCAAGTACGGTTCGCAGTCCTTCCGTTACGGTGCGAGCTACGGCTCGTAGGGGCCTGTTAGTCGCGTTGCTCAGGCCGGACGATACCTTCCTTTGCGGTGCGAGCTACGGCTCATGGAGGGGCCTTAGTCACATTGTTCGGGCCGGACAGCGGGATACCAGCTTTCAGGGGGTACGCTGCGATCAGCGAGACGTACGCAGCAGTTCGAGTCAAAGATGCGGGAAAACGGTCCGTTTTCCAAGGCGATCTCACGGCGGTGAAGTTCACTGGTCCTGGGACTTCGTTCAGGGGGCAAGCTCACTCACAAGCCCTTGGCGATCTCTCAGCACAAGTCAAATAAAAGTTCCTTGAGTCTATTCTTCCTCTTCTTCAGCAGCAAGGCAACCACTGAAGGCCAATCCCCCAGGACAGGGACAGTACTCCTCCATGCAGCTTTTCCAGTTCCTTCAGGTCGGACAGAGGTTTCTTCTTGGCAGGACAGGATCTGATTTCTTAGGAGCAGGGCTCCTACATTTATACGCCATTTCTTTTGTTCTTTCAGGCCAGGGGGGCCCTTGCCTAGTTCGGTCTGGTTTCTGAGCACTTTGTTGATGCGATGCAGGCTTCTTCTTTCAGGATGCAGGGCAGAGCCATCAGACGCTCCAAAGGGGGCAGAGCCAGCATTGTGGTGGTAGAGCAGAGCCCTACTCAGAGTCCAGGTGTACTCCCCCCACCAATCTATCTGTCAATCTTCCTATTCACCGCCAGGCTACCTAGCCCTGCCCATCTGGGTTTCCCCAGCCCTGTCACTCACACAAGCCAAACAGCAGATACACATCACGCAGAGGCAGGCTGAAATGGTTAGGCAAGCAAAGGCCAACTTTCTAAAAGTGGCATTTGCAAACACAGAATATTAAAATAAACCTTACTAAAAGATGTACCTTATTATTCTGAGTTCAGGCATACTAAACTCGATTTTCTGCCATGTTCCCTGGGTCTGTTAGGATCATAGGATGTAACAATCTTAACAGCCCATTCTGGACTATGATAACAGGGGAGCCTTACAATAGTGAAAAACGAAAATGGCTGTAATTCACTATTAGGACATTCCACACACATCAGGGCTTGTCCTACCTTATGCTTACAATGCACCCTGCCCTTTGGCCTACCATAGGGGTGACTAACATGAAGTTAAGGGAAGGTTTAGGGACTGGCAAGTGGGTGCACTTGCCAGTCAGCATGTCAGTACCAGACTGCACGCAGGTTCTGCAATGGCAGACCTAGACACATTTTACCAGGCCGCTTCTGTGGATGGCACAACCAGTGCTGCAAGCCCACCAGCAGCATTTGTATTTACACGCCCTGGCACTCCTGGTGCACTTTACTGGGGTCTGATAGTAAACCAAATAGGCCAATCATGAAATCCAACCAACATATACATTTTACATAGGGAGCACTTGCACTGTGCCACTGGTTGGCAGTGGCACAGTGCTCTGAGCGGCCAACACCATAAAAACACATGAGGCACAGCGACAAAAAGTGGAAGGGAGACTCACGCCAAGGTGCCAGGTCTAACACACGTGTTTTTTTTTTTTGCATCGCGCTTTCACTTTCGCTTTAAGTGAAAGCGCCATGCAAAAATAAACACGGGCTGAGTGAAAACAGATAACCCCCATAAAGATAACCTTTCTGTATTTTGTGTCTGATTGTTTGTAACTTTGCTCTTAGAACTCTATGGACAGCTTATCATAAGTAAGAGGTATTCTTAATGTATTGCAATGCCAATCAGCTCTCTCTTTGTACAGCGCTTTGCTACCATGATGGTCATGTTCTCACGTTATAAAACTCTATAAATCATTACAAATAAATATTTTTGGATAGCCTGTTGGACCTAGACCTCCATGCAGGGCTGTCCCCAGACTTTTTTACATTCTTCCTCCTATTTTTCTTGCACTCTTTTTGTTGGCTTTAGGGCTCTGGGAGCTATACCACTGCTATTTAGTGCTAAAGTACACATGCTTTCACCTTTAAAACATGGTATATTTGGTGTACAACTGTTTGGCATATTTAATTTACTTGTAAGTCCTTGCAAATGTATATGGCATAGACCCAGGGCCTATTTTAAATGCTACTAGTGGGCCTGTAGCACAGACTTTGCCACTCACAGACATAGCCTTTCAAAGCTGTCTCAGGCCTGCCATTGCAGTGCCTGAGTGCGCAGTTTACTGCCACCTTAACTTGCATTTAAAACTACTTTCCAAGCCTTCAACTCCCCTTTTACTATATATAGGTCACCCCTAAGGTAGGTAACCCTATGGGCAAGGTACTGTGTAGATAAAAGGTGGGACATGTGCCTTTATTGTGTGGCAATGTCCTGATAGTGACAAACAGCCCATTTTGTTTCTCACTACTGTGAGGCCTGCTCTTTCCAGAGGAACGTTGGGAATCCCTTTACATATGTTTAAGTGGTAATTTCTGATCTGAAAGGAGCAGTGCTCCCACTTTTGGTATGTTTAGAATGGTGGTGAAAAATCATGCTTACTGGTGTAGGTGGATATTTTGTTACTATTTTAGAAATGCCACCATTAGAATGTGCAAAAAGAACAATCGATGGACAGAATGCAGAACAATGTCATACATTAACCCCCATACAGAGATCTGGGCCTAAATCTATTGTTTTTTAGCTCCCCATGCCATTCCAGTTTGAACCCAGCCATATGAAAATCAGTCTTGACCCTGCACCCAATGGGAAGAGTCCAGCCCGAAATGCCAGGCCAGGTTCTCCCTGGACTGGAAACACGCATCCTAGGACCGGTTTTGTGGTTTCACCCCTTATCAGCCAGGATAGATTGAATCCAGTGGCATGGAGAGCACGGGACCGACGTCTGGGCATACCAGTCTCACTCGGGGTGACAAATGCAAAAAGAACAATTAATGGGCAGAATGTAGAACAATGTCATACATTCACCCCAGTACAGAGATCTAGGCCTAAAACCATAGTTTTCTTGTTCTCCATGACATTCCAGTTTGAACCCAGCCATATGGAAATCAGTCTCGACCCTGCACCCAATGGGGACAGTCCGGCCCGAACTGCCAGGCCTGGTTCTCCCTGGACTGGAAACAAGCATCCTAGGACCAGTTTCAGGGTTTTACCCCTCATCAGCCAGGATAGCTTGAATCCAGTGGCATGGAGAGCACGGGACCAACGTCTAGGCATACCCATTTAGAAAGTGGGCATTTCTCTGTGCTTATAATTCTGCTGTATTGCAGCCTGACTCCAATTCACATGTAGGGCAGAGTGACAACTACATTTTGTGCATATGTTTCAGACAGTCACAGCACAGGAAAGGTTGAGTGTGACATGAGAGGCATCTGCATACTGAGAGTCTTCCTGGGCTGGGAGAGAGGGAGGTGGGGTGCACTTACATTTGTATAGGCTTTGTCCTGCCCTCACACAAAGTGCTCATTTACCCCCTACTTATGTCTAGAGCCAGGGCTGGGGTCGAAAGGAGGTGTAGGCCGCTTCTAAGGTTTCTTTTGAAGTCACCTCTACATCAAAAACATTTAGAGTACAGGTGCTCTGATCCTACATTTTTAGAGCACTTTTGGAACTGGGAATGAACGTCTAGCTGAAGGATTGCTGTACTTTACAAAGGACTCATCTGTACTGCTCTTTTGTTGTTGCCCTGCTGCCTGCTAAGTGCTGGGTGGCCTAAAGGACTCACTAGATTTCTTTTGTGCTGCTGTCAGCTGCTCCCTGACTTTGTTCTGCCAAGGTACTGTGGTGCTGTCAGGAAAGATCACAATTTGGACCACTGGTTTTGTTGTGCTGGTCTGTCTGCATGCTGCTTCTTGCTTTGTACCCCCCAAGTGTTCTCCAAGGAGCCCCAGTGCGTGGTGTCCATCTCCTTGTCTCTGCCATATCAGCGAGTGGTGAGCACTAGATGTTGACCTCTAGATCTCAGAACAGAGCATTGGGCTCAGTGCGCCGCACATGGTTGAGTGAGAGTCCTGCTCGGCAGCCCTGCTCCTTGCTAATCGCCTTTCCCCGTGCCAATGGAAGGCACAACCGACTAATTCCTTTCTGTTGCCAGGTGACCACAAATGCACTGATCATGCCCTTTCCAGAGCCCCTGGCCACAAGCAGGCACCCATTTCAGCTCTCTTTTGTTGTGGTAAGGAGCTCTGCGGTCCCCCAGCAAAGAGTCTCTGGTGGGGGGCCAGTGCTGTACTGAGGCACACTGTTTCTGTCTGTGGCAACGCCACCACACAAGGCAAAACCCCTTGGAGTCACCTTAATCCAGCACTGCGAGACGTATTGCAGTCTGAAGAGATGCTGGGCCGCGGGTCCTGTATGAACCCGGCTCGCTTTACTTCACAGAGACAGTCACATTGATGATTACTTTGGGTCCTTGCACCCACCAGAAAAGAGCATCCCCCAATGCAGTCCTTCCAGTGTGTTTTTGAGTGCAGCCTCCCAACTCGGACTTGGGGGAGAGGTCATAGGCTTTTTGCCTCAAGTTTGGGGTGTGTAATAATTTAACAAAATAGTCGCCCTCCCCAACCACATCAGGGACAGGGCACACCAGCACTCTGCCTCTTCTTGGAAATGGAATGGGACCTATTCCAAGTTCCTGGACAGACACAGCTCCATGTGGAGAGTTATGTAGATGCCCAAGTACTGGAAAATGTCAGTCTCCACTTGGAACCTCAAGGGCAGGGGGGTCGAATCAAATGGGCCATATGGGTGTCAAAGCATTAACTTGTCCCAGTTAATTTGATAGCCAAAGTCAGCCTCAAACATCTGGAGAATGGACGGAATTGTTGTTTCTGCCACAGTGACATTAAACAGTAAGTCATTTTTGTAAACAAGACATTTTTCTCCTTAGAGTTAACATCTGAGACATGAATCCCCGGATAGTGGGATAGGCACAGATCATACAGTCTAAGGGCTCAATAGAGAGGGCAAAGAGCAGGGTGGACAGGGGGCACCCCTATCGGGTGCCCTACTCCATTGGGAATGTCGACAAGAGGGTGCTGTTCACCTTTGCTGTCACTGTGTGGGCCTGGTTTCGGAGCGCTATCTAAGTTCCATAGTTAGGGCCAAACTAAACTTTCATAGCGTCTGATAAAGGAAGGGCCAGTGGATTTCAAAAACGCTTTTTCAACATCCAAGGTTAAGAATACATGAGGTTCACTCCTGTGGTACACTTCTGACATCCAATGATGCATACAACGCAGGTTGAGTCTAGTGCACCTGCCAGACATAAAGTCTGACTGATCTTTGTGTATGAGAGGGACTACCACCAAAAGGAGCCTGGTGGCAAGGATCATGGCCAGCACCTTTGTTTCGATATTCAACAAGGAAATTGGGTGATAGAAACCACAGCTAGTCACAGGCTTACCCTTCTTATGTATCATGGTGATAGTAGCGCATCACAAGTCAGGTGGCATGTTCCCCTTGTCCCAGGCCTCTCAGAAAATCTCCAATATATATGATTCCAGCAGCCCTGCATATCACTTAAAGAATTCAGCTAGTAGGCCGTTGGGCCATGGAGTTTTCCCTGCTTTTAGTTTAGCAAGGGCCATCTGGACCTCAGCAAGTGTGATCTCCTCCTCAAGGACTATTCATCCCAAAAGGAGCACCAGTGGCATGGCCAATGTGTCTAGGCAAGCTGTGATGCACTCAGAGTCAGACAACGGGTGTGCCCAATATAATGAAGTAAAAACCTTGCAAAGACCTCCGTAATTTCTTTATCTGTCAAGTTGGCAGCCCAGGTTACGTCGATGATACATCGCAACCAGCGGACCTCCGTGTCCTTCTTGTTCATCAATGCAAACAAATTTCCAGCCTTGTCCCCAGAATCATATAGGTGGTGTTGTGTGGCTTATATCTGATTATTCACCTCCCCCCTGCGCCATAACCCAATATTCCAGATGGAGCACCTTGATTTTGCGGAGGACTCGAGGATCCGTCCGGTCCCTGGGTACTCCTCAAGGTGTATCAGCTGGCACTCAATTTACTCTATACCCACCGTCTCTCTCCGTTCCCTATGTGCTAGTATGTTCTGTGCCCTATCTTTAAGGGCTATCTTATAGGCTTCCAAGAGCACTACTGCTGAGTCCACTGACCCCTTATTTTCCTTAAAGTAGAGTTCCGAATCAATCTGGAGCTCCCAAGTGATCTACACAGTCCCATGCATTAAGTTTCCAGCCTGTGCTCATATGCAATGCCTTCCACCCACGTGATGCAGAAGGCAAATGCTAGGATAGTCCTTGTGCCAATTAGTCTGCTTCATACATTGTGGCTACCTCACCCACCAGGGCAAATATGTAGCCGAGCCTAGAAAAGACCCCATGAATCCCATAAAAATATGAATAGCCTCTGTCCCTCAGATGATGATGCCGACACCGGTCGGAAAGTCCTTCTTGTGTACCTAAGGTGGAGATGGGGTGGGTTGAAGTTGTGCCAGAGTGGTCCCGGTCAGGGGCCATGACATCATTAAAATCCACTCCCACGATGTGTAAGTAGGAGTTGGCTTCCAGGTGTATGGCTGCTACCTTCTATAATGTAGGGGCCTGCACTTGAGTGGGCACGTAGATGCTTACCAGAATGATTGATGTCCTTCCCCAAACTTCCTGGACTCCCTCATAGCTCTTGTTCTGGTCTACTTATGTCAGTATCACCTGGAACTGGGGGTATCGTCTGACCAATTTGACCACCCTCCTGAAACTAGAAGTGAATCCTGCGTGCACTAAAGTTATGTATGCTCCCCTACCTAAGTAGTGGCATTGTGTTCCCAAAAATTGCATCTCCTAAAGAAGAACTGTCAGGCCTTTGCATTGTATATGCCACAGAACCTACCCATTTCACCTTGCTACCCAGTCTGTTAAAATTCCAAGACAGTATGGAGTATTGCATTTCCTCCTGAGGCATACGCTGTGTCTTGTGTTGGTTGTGTGGCAATACCCAACATACTACGTGCCAGTGCTCTGGATGTGATATGTCCATTTTTGCTTCCTCTGCTATGAACTGAATCTAACTGTAAAACACCCAATTGGGTCCCTCCCTCCCCCGCAACAACTTCCACTGCCCCGCGAGTGAATAACTCAGTGCTTAATTTGTAAAATATTAAGTTCAGGTGCTCACATTTTTATAGGAGGCCACACCCACTTTCCCCGACTCCACTCACTTCCTCCACTTGTTCCACCCACATCCTCAACTGGCGTAGATAAAAGATTGAGAGACCCACCAATCCTGAAAGATACTTTCAGAAGCAATATTACAACAGAATAATGTATAATGATTTAGTACTGCTTTTGATCCGCTCTGTCTACACCTCACGCACTTCACAATGTTGCCTACAGTAGAAACGTGGCTCTTCTGAAACTGTCCCGTTCTGCACATAGATTTAATTGGCCATGGTGGCACAGAGTAGAACAGTGCACCTTATCCTTAATGCAGACCCGGGGCTGTATAATCTGCATGAAGGAGGGAATCACTTTTCCTTTACATGGGCACATCCTTAACCCAGTTATTCTCTCCATGGGAACATTTAGTGATGTAGAGACAAAATTTGGACAGAAGCCCACACATAGCTCTATCCCACCCCCTTCCATGTCATATTGAGAAAAACTAAATCCCCTCCCCAGGCCATGGGTACAGCTATTGAGGTATCATCGTACAAAATACCAATTAAAGATATCAAACCCCTGTCAATCCCCAAATTTTCCATATGTTGTCAACAGTTCTAAGTCACAGAAGCAAAAGCCTGGGCACGCTCAAGGAATGCTCCATAAAGATGTAGGTTTTGCTGCTCTTCTCATTTAGTACCGAATACTTCTCAATAAACGGGCTTGATTAAATTAAAAAACTCAATTTTCAACAATCTGTTTCTGGACCATGCCCTAGATCCACGAGTAACACATTTTAAAACATATCATGAGGAGTTTTGGGCCTATATGAATCCAGGTCAGCTGCCTTCTTTTTTACATGATACAGACTAATCTAGTGTCAATAAGTGAGTCTGTAATCCATCATCTGATAATTATAAAAAGTAACACACTCTCCTACGGAGGTCTAGTAGTGTTATATAAGTGAACATGCTGGCTAAACAAAACCTGAGGTGATGGCCTATTTTGAATCAAACATATTCAACACTAAAGACAGATACTCCCCATTTTTCATCCTCAAGTTTTAAAAGACCCGAAGGAACCTCCTAGCACCACAAAACCTTGTGATACTCTAAGTAGCCCAGAGAGCGGCAAACTCACATCACTATGGCAAAGTCAGACCATAATCTGAACTCAATACTCGATGCTACTGCCAAATGCAATGTTCTTCTCCAGGTTGTCATGCGCTCCCTTAAGGCCCTCATAGCCAAAATTCCTCACTATACATATATATTGACAAACATCAGTACTTCATGGACAAAATAAGCACCACAAGTCTCAACGTCAGCAGCACATAACACTCACACTGACAAACAATAACACAGTCTTACCTCACAGTATTACCTCAATACTTCAAAAATATCACTTCTGGATAGAAATTCTAAATTACTTCTTCAATCAATAACAACTAATATTAATATAATTTGTGAGTAAATCTGCTCTTTATTGTCTTGCAGTTTTATATAGCGCGAACTCGACCAAAAGGTATTGGAGCCCTTTACATGAGCACCAGTTACATTACAAAAAAACACATTAATGTTTGGTAGACACAGGGAGATTAAGTGATTAGCCCAGAATAACAGGGTGGTGCGCCGACGCCTTGACTCGAACCTGATTCCCCAGTTCCAAAAATGGCAGCACTGGCTGTTATGCCACAGCCTCTACCCTAATCTGAGGGAGAAGACTGGAGAGTGGTCATTCAATGGCAAGAGTGCCTTGCAAATTATGTGAAGGCCCACAAACGTGCACGTTTGCAGGCATTCACATAGGTACGTTTAAAAGTCGATTGTTTTTTGAAGGATGCACTGTAGAAGGAGTGATCTAAAAATTCGTGAGGCGTAGGAGAAGGGGATTGTCTAAAGGAAAATCAGAATCTCCCTGAAAGAAAAAGTTATGTGTGACCCCCTTTTCATAAGCGTTAAAGCAAATGTGTAACTCTACACCATGCACATTGACAAACGTGTATGTATTTCTGGAAAACTACTGTAATGATAATTGGTGCTTTAAATGGGCTGGTACTTTCAGGGATCGAGCACCTGTACTTCATTCATTTTCAAGTGAGAGTATCTGCAATTCTAAGCAGGGGTTCAATATGTTTAATGGGACAGTACCAGCACTTCTCAGTAGCAAGAAGGTACTCTGGATTAATAATTACCCACACTTCTCCATTTTATGCCTCAGTCATACTGTCTCTGGAGTGCTCTCCGATGTTTTGTTGAATTAAAACTTATGTGTCATCTACCCTGAACTAAATGTAAGCCTAAAGGAGCAGATGTATGATTTACATCTGAGCCTTTAGTAGATCAGAATTCGTGTACTAAAAAGGAATAATGTTGTTGGTCAAAATGTATTTTTAGATAGTGCAAGATTTAATAGTGACATTGCTTTTAAGGAAATACGCAGCTGCATTCTTTGACATGTTTTCTTTAAATGTATTTGCTCCTCGCACATCTTGCAGGACTGTGCATTTGTTCTTTGCTCTGGTAATAAACATTTGTGTGCAAGTCATTTTTAAAATGCTTGAAGACTCATATTGCTAGTTCAGTTTTCATTTCTTTTTCTACATCAGATTGAAACTTAAATTTAGCTTTTTACATTAGTTCTCCTAGAAATTGCACTCAGCAGGGCTTCTGTCATGAACTGTGCTGGGCAGTATACGGATGTCTCTTTCACAGCACAATTTCAAGACCGATTTATTTTCTATGCAGGATGTAAAGTTCCCTTTCTAGTTGAACTAATGTGGTACGAAATACAGGCACATTAATTATTAGCACTCGTGACTCAGGTTGGGTAGCCCAGCAATCAGGTTTGTATGGCAGCATGTCGTCATCTGCAAGGGAATTTGCAAATGAACCCTGGCCTATGATCAGACCACACCACGGTGATTGCACTTTTCCGGGCACATTAACCATTAAAGTACAAGACAGTAGTTCATTTTATGAAACAAACATTGAATAATTTCTAATTACTTACTACCTTTTGTTGCTTTTGATTATAGGCCTTCTGCTGCGAGAAGTGCTGCTTGCCTCGTCAAATGTCTAAAGCTGCAGCTGCGCAGAAGGCTGGGGCGGGCGAAAGGTCAGGAGCCTGATCTGCATTGGTCAGTCCGACTCTGGAGAAATACACACACTTGACGATTGAACGTCAAGGAGAGACGACGAGGTACGCACGGGCCGGGCTAATAATTCAACATCAAGGGGGACTGAAGCAGTTGAATGGTAGCGGCTGTAGTGCGCTAGCGCTACAATTGATTGTATTGCTGCCTCTGTTGTTAGCTACTTATGCTGAACTGAGGCAGCAGCATAATGTCACCTCACCAGCAGTTTCTGGCAGTCCATGTGCTTGGAGGAGACCGTTTTCTCACATTATAAAGCATATGCAATTATCGTGTGCACTGTACACTTTAGACCCGGCCCTAAGAAATAAGTGCCGGTGCTAAGCACCGGAAAGTCAACACCCCACTATAGAAGTTCTCACAGAGATTATTAGGGGTGTATAGATTTTTGAGGCCGACCTCATGCCCATCCAGATCCCCATACAGAATCACATAACGCCTCTCCGGAACTAGAACATGCCCCCTATGCCGGAAGAGTATCCCTGGAGCCACCCATATCATGGCTCCACAGGCGTACTCCAAATATGAGGTTGCATACAACTGCCCCCTCGACCTCCTGCGTAGACTAGGGATACAATCCACTGATACGTGAGTTTCCCGAAGGAATGTGATACGGACACAATATTATTTTAAGTAGGCAAGCACCGTACGCCGTTTCTCCATTTGGGCCATCCCTCTAGCATTTTATGATATGCATTTAAACATCTCATCCACCATCATTGTCCCTGTCAGAGCCATACCAAGACCAGACACAATGAAACAATAACTTCCTAGGCAATAATTAAGTGTAAAGCATTTCAATGTTTTGTGTGTCAAATCAGTGTAACCACAAATTGATAAATAAAAAAATCACAATAAAATTTATTTTTGATGTCTCAAAATATCATAGAATATTGAAATCACATTTGTGGAATACATGCATAATATATGTTCACTTTTTACAATAATATAATTACAGTTACAATTATAAAAGAAAATTAAACAGCAGACAATCCTGTGGCCATGTCATAGTCATCAACGCGCGTTTCTGCGAAAAGTACGCCTTTGTCAGGAAAAGCCACAAATCTTTGTATTCTATCGCCAAGAGTGGGGAAAGTCTCAGTGATCTGTACTCCTAAGAGGGTTTGATGAAACCTTATATTTCAAGAGTCCGCTTGAGATGTGTGGACGTTTATCTCTATTATATGTCACCTTGATTTGTCGTGATTTGAGCAGAAGCATTCAGTTTAGTTTTGTTATAAATCTGTTTATAGAGTCTATAGGTTTCCCAGGTTTAGGATCGAGATAAAAGGCCGCATAGATGGCAGGCATATATAGAACTAATATTTTTCCTGGATGTCGATATGTAGGCGAATACGTTGCCTCAGTTCTGTAGATGACCGATGTGGAGGCAGGCTGGCCTCCACATCGATCGACTTCTTCGGGTACGTGTTCTCCAGGGATGGGATCAGGGTGGACCCTCGAAAGGCGGTGGCAATCCGGAATGCTCCAGTGCCGCAGAACCCAACGGCGATTAGAAGCTTCCTTGGCATGGCGACATACTGTGGCCATTTCCTTCCAAATCTTGCCACGCTGGCAGAGCCCCTGAGACAGCTAACGAAGACCGGGACGCCATGGGCATGGATGCCGCGGGAGGAAGCCGCGTTCCAAGAGGTCAAGAAGGCGCTGTTGGACCAAACAACAATGGCATACTTCCACCCTGGTTGGAACACAGAGCTAGTGGTGGACGCCAGCCCGGTGGGGCTCGGCGCGGTACTTCTGCAGGAAGCACGGCCTGGAGTCTACGCCCCAGTAACATATGCCAGTCGGGCATTGGCTCCAACAGAGACGCGATACGCGCAGATCAAGCACGAGGCCCTGGCCATCCGCTGGGCCTGCCAGCATTTTCACCTATACATATTTGGCCACCCGTTCAAGGTCGTAACAGACCACAAGCCTCTGTTGCCGCTATTCAGCGGATCGAATAGGCTGGCACCAACAAGGATCGAACGGTGGGCGGTCCAGCTGCAAGCATACTCGTTACAGCTGATTTTCCGCCCGGGTGCCAACAATCCGGCGGATTTCCTATCAAGGCACCCGTCACAGGGGGACGTGCGAACTCCTACGGATGACAGCATGAGAACGGAGGCGTTCGTGCAAATGGTTGAGGACGACGCTTGCCCGCTGGCAATCACCAAGGAGGAGCTGTGCGAAGCCACGGAGCTGGACACCACGCTTCAGCGCGTGAAAGAAGCTCTCACCACAGGGCGCTGGCACAGGTTTCTGGACGGAGTAGCAAGCCTCATTGAAGAGGAGCAGAATGCTAGAAGGCAGCTATGGAAAGTGCATCACAAGCTCAGCACGGGAGAGTCAGGCCTGGTGCTGAGGGCACAGAACATCGTGGTCCCACAGGGCATCCAGCGGCGTCTTGTGGCCATAGCCCATCAGGGTCACCAGGGAGCCGGGAAAACGAAGGCGAGGCTCAGGTACAAAGTATGGTTCCCAGGCATGGACAGGCTAGTGGAAGAGGAGGTGCGAACCTGCCCCTCGTGTGCCATAACTGGAGCGGACCCGGTTCCCGCAGCTATAATCATGGAAGAGCCATGCAACACGCCCTGGACCAAGGTGAGCATCGATTTCGGCAGTTTTCCAGACGGACGCCACACGATGGTCATCATGGACTCATGTACAAAGTTCCCGGTGGTCGAGTTAGTGTCATCCGCGGCGTTCACGCATGTACAACCAGCTCTTGAAAAAGTATTTGCAACCTTTGGTTTACCAGAGGAGATAAAGTCGGACAACGGCCCGCCCTTCCAAGGGCAGGAGTTTCAGGACTTACTACAGCGGAGGGCGGTCAAACACCGAAGAATCACACCTTAATGGCCCCAGGCCAACGGGGAAGTTGAGCGATTCATGAGAACCCTCAACAGGGCGATGCGCATCGGAGTGGACCGACACCAAGACCCTGAAACCTGCCTCCATCAATTCCTGTTCGCATACCGACAGACGCCACACGCAACGACCGGGTGTGCCCCGGCGACACTCCTTCTGAAGCGGCATCCGCGGGACCTCATCCCTGAGGCGACTAACTGGGCGCTGCCGGCCTTGGACCCAGTACGAGCACAGCTAAGGCACCAACAAACCAACGACAAGGCCACTGTACCTTGAGGGGCTAGAGTCCCGAACATCCAGGTCGGATCGAGAGTGATCCTGAAAGATAGACACCCCGGCTGGAAGTTCCGCACACCCTATGAGCCGGAAGAATGGGTTGTCACCCAGGTAAATGGGACAATGGTCACAGCCCAGAGGGGGCGACACACAGTCATGAGGAATGTGTCGTGGTTTAGGGTGATAGCAAGCAATCCGCCGAGGGTGCCAAGCGACCCTGAGGACGAGGTGGAAGAGGAGGCACCTAATCTTCCACGCAGTCAGGAGGATTGGGTGGCGGGTCCAGGGGCCCACGCAGCGCCGCAGCCAGGCCGCGAGGACGAGACTCCCGGCAGCCCCAGCCACGGCGTGTCCACGGAAGAGTCTGGCCCGGCCGGGCCTCACAGCAGCGCCTCACAAACCCACCGGAAGCCAGTGACTCGAAGTCAAAGATACCAGCTAAGACCAAATCCTGCCCCCAGTCAAAAGCTGAAGGACTAAGCCTGTCAAGTGGAAGACAACGTGGGGATGCCCGCGAAGCATGGACTGGAGGCGCCCTGAGAACTTTGGACACTAGTATCATCTCTCTCTCTCTCTCTCTCTCTCTCTCTCTCTCTCTCTCTCTCTCTCTCACTCTCTCTCTCTCTCTCTCTCCATCCCTGTTCTCCTCCATTTCTATTCTTCGCTGGTTGCTTGCCAGCTAAAGGATTGGAGGGATGTAGAGGGCCACACGGCTTCTACGCGTAGTAGCGTGAGCACGCACCCCTCGTGACCGGGCTCGGTCCAAGGGTATATAATAAACGGGCCAAGGTCGCACGTCACCTTACGGCCGGAGTATACGCCAGTGTGGTCGCCTACCTTATTGTCCTGCTCCCCAGTGATAGGCCGCATGCCCCGTCCCAGCACCTTTACAATACGGTCAATTCAGGCACTATCTTCAGGTTCCCTGCCGGCCACTGGTGCACAAACAGACCAGACCCCAGCCTCAATCACAGGATCACCGTGGGTCTAGCTTGAGGCTGCGCTACAGCCATCAGCTCAGCTCAGGATACCATTCCAACAGAGGACCTCTGGGGGGGAACAACCTTTACAACGCAACTTTTACAACGCACTACCATTACAACGCATTTTTTACAACGCATAATCCATTACAACGCATAATCCATTACAACGCATGATATTACAACGCATGACACTACAACGCATTTTTAAAAACTACCTTTACAACGCATTCCATTACAACGCATACTACCATTACAACGCATACCATTACAACGCATAATATTACACTATACTATCCAACACTTACCCTACTGATGCACCCCCTGGAGTTAGAATAGTAATTTTTACCCCTATACTATCCAACACTTACCCTACTGATGCACCCCCTGGAGTTAGAATAGTAATTTTTACCCCTATACTATCCAACACTTACCCTACTGATGCACCCCCTGGAGTTAGAATAGTAATTTTTACCCCTATACTATCCAACACTTACCCTACTGATGCACCCCCTGGAGTTAGAATAGTAATTTTTACCCCTATACTATCCAACACTTACCCTACTGTTGCACCCCCTGGAGTTAGAATAGTAATTTTTACCCCTATACTATCCAACACTTTCCCTACTGTTGCACCCCCTGGAGTTAGAATAGTAATTTTTACCCCTACACTATCCAACACTTACCCTACTGTTGCACCCCCTGGAGTTAGAATAGTAATTTTTACCCCTACACTATCCAACACTTACCCTACTGTTGCACCCCCTGGAGTTAGAATAGTAATTTTTACCCCTACACTATCCAACACTTACCCAACTGTTGCACCCCCTGGAGTTAGAATAGTAATTTTTACCCCTATACTATCTAATACTTACCTTAAATGCAATTTAATATTATGCGTTGTAATGGTATGCGTTGTAAAGGTAGTATGCGTTGTAATGGTAGTGCGTTGTAAAGGTATTTTTTAAAAATGCGTTGTAGTGTCATGCGTTGTAATGTCATGCGTTGTAATGGATTATGCGTTGTAAAAAATGCGTTGTAAGTGCATGCGTTGTAATAGTGTGCGTTGTAACGTCATACATCCCCTCTGGGACCAGACCAGCACAGTTCCACCTCTCCAATCCCGAGCTCAGGTGTCTCAACAGCCCACACCATGCCTCAATACAGGATCTCCTCAAAGCTTTGGGGGCACAATCCAACATCCCTACACTGTCTGGTGACACGCAGGCAGCAGCCCAACCAATGCCTCCCCCGCACGCATCGGGGGCAGGCCAGCGAACTCACCTCACGGCTTCTCTCTCTGCCATGCCCTCCGGTGCCTACAATCGGCGGGCCGGCCCCGCACACATCAGCTGAGAGCAGCACCATTACTCCACAGCAACTTCAACCAGTCCACAGGTCACAACATACTCTGGCCAATCCACTGGTTTTCCAGCCACATCTTTCACCCAGCAGGTGTACCCCCCTCTCCTGGCCGCCCCACAACTCAAATTTTGGGGGAGTCAGTCTTCAGATTATGGCAGCTCTGCAGGATTTTGTTCACGGCAACCGGGAGCTCTCCCATAGCACGTCTTGTCAGCTTTTTGGCTTGGACAGGTCTCGCATCCCTCAAAATTCTTGACAAAATATTTTGTCCACACGGCATTGTTTCTCTGATATTTGCTCTAAACATCCTTTTGTCTCCCAAGAATAGTGTGACAATAGACAAAGTACTTTGACAATTGAATCTGATGGACAGCAAATGTATTGTACCAACTGCAAGTGTTATGAGTAGCATCATATGGTTCAAACCTCTGGTCAGTTTTATTTGCTCCTCCCATACGCTTAAAATTAAGAATACAGTTGGACGCTGGTCTACCCATATTCCTACTCAATTAAACATACGATTGGACTTACAAATGTCTGCCAAGCAACTCCAATCTATGATTTAATACGTGCTCTCAACATGAGCTTAATTGAGCACATGGACATCCTGTCTGTTATAAAACCTCATATCAAGCAGTTTGTTGCAATGCCAGGAACTGTATTTACCCTTTTGGTGCTTTTTCCGTAAAAAACGTTTTTGTTTCCTTCAAATCATGCGACAACGGTAAAGTGGAATTCAGTATGCTTCTTTACGCAGTGACATTTTCATGCAGAAATTATCTACATAAAAGTCAGAGGGCCCGATTCACAGAATTAACTTAAGACAAAATCCTAAACTTACTACTTTTGGTATTCACAGAATGCACTTACTACTTTTGGTATTCACAGAATGCACTTACTACTTTTGGTATTCACAGAATGGATTTACGACTACTAACTCTACGTCCGCACTCGGGCCGGAAATTCCGGCCCGGAGGCGAGGCTTCCGGCCCGGAGGCGGGGTTTCCGGCCCGGAGGCGGAGCTTCCGGCCCAGAGGTGGAGATTTCGGCCATGGCTAAATCTCCGCCACCGGCCGGAATCCCCACCTCCGGGCCGGAAGCTCCGCCTTTGGCCCAGAAGCTCCGCCTCTGCTTTTCCTTTCTTGGAGGAGCACGCTTGTGACATTTCTACAGAGGCAACGGGCGGATTTTATTTCCGATCCCATCATGCCCCTTAGCCTCGGATCTCCATTTTGCATACAGGGGAGACTACCTGTTATACCGGAGCAGTGGTGGCCGCCCGCTCCCATAGTTTATTTCGATTTTCTAAACTCCCCTGTTTCTGCTAGTACACAGCACGTAAAAGCTAGCACACCTGCCCCTGCTCTGGCGTGAAACTGGACAAAGGAAATGGGTGCAACCACCCCTCTTTCCAAACCCTCCCATAGGTGGGTAGAAGGGTCCCTAGAGTATGTCCAACCCCCAAACTTAGTATAAGTATGGGAACCCAGTCCTTGAGACTTTAGATTACCCTGGACGAAACAATGCAACATATATCCTGGACCTTTGACTTTCTATCACGACTAGAAGATGGAAGAAATCTCCCTTGGGGTCAAGGAGTGACTCCCCTGCTTGGCAGGCACCAAAGAAGCAACTTACCGGTCTGCATCACTGAAGCTCCTGCCGGACACCGAAGTCTTTGCCTCACCAGAGGTGGATTTCCAGACTTCCCCGAGGCTACCCTGAGTTCACAGCAAAGCTGAGGCCCGTGGCTTTCGTGGGTGACGTGGCACCGTGACCCCTGGACACCGTGAACTTTTGCAGTAACACTATCTTCATGGTCCTCCTCAAAGTTGTGCTTTGGGCTTCGAGTAGCCTCAACCTTTAGCACCTCCTGCACCGAAGATTGCAGGCCTCCACTCCACGAGTGACCCGTGGGCCAGTTTCAAGTGCGACTGCTTGAGGCTCATTTGCGATCACTAGCCCGTTGGCTAGCAGGTCCCCACGAAGGCAACTCATCTTCTGCTTGGGCTTTACTGGTTGCTCATGATGTGCCCTGGTGAATCCCTCAAACCTTGGTGGTCTGCACCTCAGTCCTTTCTCTGAATTCCAGTGACTTGCCGTTGCCGAGGCTTGTTGGGTCCATTTTGGTGGCCGACACCACAGCACTCGACAGACTTCTTGGGACAGCTCGAATCCAGCTCATGGACTTCGTTGACGCCTCCTGGACCTCGTGGCTGAAGAGACACCCATCAACTCACCTGAGGCACCCAACATCTGTGGACATTGGTCCATCCTGCCCTTGGTCACTGGCTAGTGACCCAGACTCTGTCCCCTCTGCTTTCAGGTTCCTTCCTTCCTAGATCCAGGCTTGGATTTCTTCAGACACTTCTCCTCTTCATGACAGCAGCAGTTCTTTGCAGGCTCACATTGCAATCGGCGCTGCGACCCGACACCAAAACACACCTATGCACCCGGCTTCCCTGGGTGAGGTAACTCAAGTACTTCGGTGCTCTCGTGGGTGCTAGCCCTAGAACACCTTAAGTCTAAAAGGGATTGGTCCTGACTCGATTCTAAGTGTCCCTAATCTTTAAAATTCCAACCGCGACATTGCCCATAGAAGCTAACGGGAACCCGCGGTTGTGTTTACACACTGCATACAGTCCCCATGGGTCCCCTGTGTCACTACCTTGGGTGGATCCTTGGGGTCCCAGCAATTTTACAGGCTCTAGGCCTTGTGTCTATTCCAGTCGTGGTTCTTATACCACTTTTTTGGTATATGGTTTGGTACGCCCCTAGGGCCCCAACGTGTATTTGTGCTATTACTGATAATTGCTAACTTGTAAACAAAGTACTTCGAACACCAGTCTCATAAAGAGACTAGAGGGGTGTGTTTTAACCTAAATACATATATTTTGAATATATACCTGGTGTGGATGTCCTTTCATTTGATCATTCAAGAGATTATAGACTGGTAAAACAAGCTGCTTTACATTCCTTCAAGACTTAGCCTGAAGGCTGCTCTCCATAGCTATCACTAGGATAGCTTTCAATAAAGGTTGTCTTTAGCCTATCACCATAAGGGGTTGTTTGGACTGATACAAGGTGCCCACTAGAACTAGTGGACAGCATATATCAGGCCACCTTCTCACATTGTTATGCAGCGTGTTGTGATTCCAGCTTGCTATTGTTTTACCAGATAACCTTAATTGAATTGATCAACTGAAAACCACTAAAGGTACCTAAGGTACATATAATATCAAGTTTAGCTACAGTAAGTTCTACTGAACTTAGAGTTGTGTGTTAAGGGATAGCACACCCTTTCTACAACTCATAGAGTTTAGTAGGCCATACTAGTGTAGGTAGTGCAATACACCACACCACATTAGTAATGTCTAACCAGCCAGGAACCCGTGGGTCCCTGCCAGGAACCAGTGAACTCCTTCTCTATAAATATGAGGATCTCTCCTTTGCTCAGCTTAGGGCCTTATGTTCCATTAGGAAGCTGAAGACAGGCAAACGTCTAACCACCCAGCATCTCATAAAGATACTTAAGCTTGATGATAACACAGGGCCTAGTGAGCCTGATGGGATAAACAGTGTGGGAGGGCAGCAGGTGAGAGTGGACCTAGGGGTGGAAACTCCCCTGACCCTACCTCTAATGCTGACCAGACTGGTGACAATGACCATACTCTGGCGAACCCAGATCTCCTGGATGAGGATGGAGAGGATGACAATAATGCACCTTCCTTTATTCCTCCAGGTAGACCTGAAAATAGGACTAGAATGGATAGATCTCTGTCAAGGGGATTTGTCCAGTCTAACTCCTCTATAGGGGCCGCTGTCTCTTCTCACAGAGGGAGGGGAACCTCCCAGGAGAGGAGAGAGAGACTGCTGAAGTATGAGCAAGACAATTTCAACCTCAGAAAGCAGCAAATGGCCTTAGATAGGGAAGCCCTAGAGCTCTACAGAGCTAGTAAAAAGTAGGGACTAGAGTGCCTTGGTGGCAGCAATTTCCCAAGCGATAGGGAGAGGTCCTATGACCATAGAAACTTAAGTAAGATTGCCCCTCCCTACCAGAGTGGGGATGACATCCACAATTGGATAACTGCATTGGAGAGGGCCTGCAAAGTACAGAAGGTCCCTCAAGGTCAGTGGGCAGCAATCTTATGGCTCGCCTTTGCAGACAAAGGTAGAGACAAGCTCCTCACTGTAAGAGAAGAGGATGCTGATGATTACCAGGTCTTGAAAAGTGCAATAATAGATGGGTTTGGCCTAACCACTGAACAATACAGGTTAAAGTTCAGAGACACCCAAAAAGCACAAAATCAAGACTGGGTTGACTTTGTTGACTGTGCTGCTAAGGCTCTGGAAGGTTGGTTATTGGGCAGTAAAGTTTGTGGCTTCATAGGATTGTACAATCTGATAATGAGGGAGCAGATTCTTAATAACTGTCAAAACCAGCTGTTGCACCAGTACCTGGTAGACTCTGATCTGACCTCTCCCCAAGAATTTGGAAAGAAGGCCGGCAAATGGGTCACAACCAGGGTGAGGCAGAAGGTACAGAACCAAGGTGGTGATCCAAAGAAGCAGGATTCTAAGAACTCTGACAAGGGTAGGGACAAGGGTAAAGACCAGAAGCCTTCACAAGGGCCCCAACAATCTTCTTCTAATGGGGAGTCTCAGTCAGGAAAGGGTAAAGGCTAAAAGAAACATTGGTGCAAACTCTGTATGCAGAAAACTCACTGGACCAGTGACTGCACCAAGGCCAATGAGAATACTCCAGCTCCCACCAATGCCCCTAAGGCACCTGCTCCCCCTAGTGCAGTTACAATTAGTGATGGGAATACACAGAATAAGGGTGTAGTAGGGTTGGCCCTGGGTTCTGAGATGGACTCTGGCCTAGTCAGAGTTCCAACTCAAGCTGTGCTTGTCTGTGATGGGGGCATGGATATGTGCCCCTGTGTGAGTCCCAGTAACTTGGGCAAATACAGACAACATCCTTTGATAAATGGAGTAGACGCTTGGGCATTCAGGGACACAGGAGCAGGTGTCACAATGGTGACAAAAGATCTTGTGGATCCTGGGCAGATTATACTTGGTGAAATGTACCAAGTGACCAATGCTAGCAATGTCAGAACAGACCACTCTCTGGCATTTGTCAACTTCTCCTGGGGAGGGGTAACTGGCCTTAAGAAGGTTGTGGTAAGTGCAGACCTACCAGTACAGTGCTTGCTTGGCAATGATCTAGAAACCTCAGCTTGGGCTGAAGTGGAGCTCAGGACACATGCAGAAATGTTAGGGATCCCTGCTCATATCTTTGCTGTGACTAGGTCACAGGCCAAAATGTCTAAAGCTGAACAGGCCCTGGATTCTGGAAAAATGGACCAGGTGCCTCAAAAGAGGAGGAGCAGTAGGGTTAAGGCAGAGCCTTCCTACCTGACTCAGAATACTGATCAGTCTCCTCCGGGAGATGATCTTGAGCCTGAAGAAGGAACTGTCCCAGAGGAGCTTGAACCTGACCAGGTTAAGTTCTTGGGGACAGGGGGCCCTTCCAGGGCTGATCTGAGCCAGGAGCAGGAAACCTTCCCCTCTCTTGAACCCCTCAGAAAGCAAGCTGCTGATGAGGCTGCTGGGAATGCTAGTGGCACCCATAAAGTTTATTGGGATGATGGACTCCTTTACTCAGAGAGTAGATACCCCAAGCCTGGTGCATCCAGGAGATTAGTTATACCTCTGAAGTTTAGAGGCTTCCTATTGACACTAGCCCATGATATTCCCCTAGCAGGACACCTGGGCCAGAACACGACTTGGGACAGAATTGTCCCTCACTTTCACTGGCCCCACATGTCTGAAGACACAAAGGAGTTTTGTCGCTCCTGTGTGACCTGCCTGTCGCTCCTGTGTGACCTGCCAAGCCAGTGGCAAAGCAGGTGGCACTACAAAGGCCCCCCTCGATACCACTACCTATGGTGGGGGTGCCCTTTGAAAGGGTAGGGATTGACATTGTTGGTCCCATGGATCCCAAAACAGCATCTGGGCACAGATTTATACTGGTGGTGGTGGATCATGCCACCAGGTACCCAGAGGCAATTAACCTAAGGACCACTACAACACCCGTATTGGCAAGAGCTCTCCTGAGTGCATTCTCAAGGGTAGGCTTTCCTAAGGAGGTAGTATCTGACAGGGATGCAAACTCCATGTCTAGTTACTTGACTGCTATGTGGAAGGAGTATGGCGTGAACTACAAGTTCACCACACCCTATCACCCACAATGCAATGGTTTAGTGGAAAGGTTCAACAAAACCTTAAAGGGCATGATTAAAGGACTCCCAGAGAAGCTTAGGTGAAAATGGGTGCCTCAAAAGGGGATTGGTTACAGCCCATTTGAACGTTTGTTTGGTCACCCTGTCAGGAGTCCATTGTGTTTGGTGAAGGAAGGATAGGAGTTACCTCTCAAGCCCCCAAAGCAAGACATAGTGGACTATGTACTTGGTCTCCGCTCCAGGATGGCTGAGTACATGAAAAAGGCAAACAAAAACCTTGAGGCTAGCCAGGAACTGCAAAAAGCCTGGCATGACCAAAAGGCTGTACTGACTGTTGTTTACCAGCCAGGACAGAAAGTGCGGGTGTTGGAGCCTGTGGCCCCAGCAGCCCTCCAGGACACAATGGAGTGGCCCCCATACAATTGTTGAACAGAAAGGGGAGGTTACCTACTTGGTAGACCTTGGAACCCCTAGGAGTCCCCACAGGGTACTTCATGTCAACAGACTTAAACCATATGTTGACAGGGCAGACATGGGCTTGCTCATGGCTACTGATGAAGGACAGGAGGAAGAGAGTGACACACTCCCTGACCTGCTTTCTCAGAACCCTGATGATGGGTCAGTTGATGGTGTAGCCTTGGCGGGCAGCCTCACTGCCCAGCAGCAAACTGACTGCAGAAACCTTATCAGCCAGTTTAGACATATGTTTTCTCTGACTCCAAGTCAGACCACCTGGTGCACTCATGAAGTGGACACTGCAGACAGTCTACCTGTGAAGAATAAGATCTACAGGCAACCTGACCATGTCATGGAGTGTATAAGGACAGAAGTCTAAAAGATGTTGGATTTCGGTGTGATTGAACCCTCAGTTAGCCCTTGGGCTAGTCCAGTAGTCCTGGTACCTAAACCTCACACCAAAGATTGCAAGAGAGAAATTAAGTTTTGTGTAGATAACAGGGGTCTCAATGCAGTCACTAGGACTGATGTCCATCCCATCCCCAGGGCAGATGAGCAAATAGATACTTTGGCCTCAGCCAAGTTTCTAAGCACATTTGACCTGACAGCTGGCTACTGGCAGATCAGACTAGCTGATGATGCTAAGCCAAAAACAGCATTTTATACCCCTAGTGGGCACTATCAATTTGTGGTAATGCCCTTTGGTTTGAAGAATGTACCTCCCACTTTCCAAAGGTTGGTGAATCAAGTCCTTACATGCCTGGAAGACTTTAGTGCAGCATATCTGGATGATATTGCGGTCTTTAGCTCCACCTGGGAGGATCACCTGGTCTACCTGAGGAATGTTTTGGAGGCCCTGCAAAAGGCAGGCCTAATTATCAAGGCTACTAAGTGCCAGATAGGGCAGAGTCAGGTTGTGTACCTTGGCCACCTTGTAGGTGGAGGCCAGGTTCAACCATTACAGAGCAAAATCCAGACCATAATGGACTTGGTTGCTCCAACTACCCAGACGAGAACCTTCTTAGGCCTGACTGGGTACTATAGGAGATATGTCAAGGGGTATTGATCTATATAGTGACACCCCTGAATGACTTAACTTCTAAAAAGATGCCCAAAAAGGTTCCGTGGACAGCTAGCTGTCAAAAGGCATTTGATGACCTGAAGCAGGCCATATGCACTGCTCCCATTCTGTAGAATCCTGACTACTCCAAAAAGTTCATTGTCCAAACAGATGCATCTGATTTGAGTGTAGGGGCTGTACTGTTACAATTGAATGATGAAGGTCAGGATCAGCCTGTAGCTTTCATAAGCAGAAGGCTGACTCCTAGAGAGAAACGTTGGTCAGCCATTGAGAGGGAGGCCTTTGGTGTGGTTTGTGCTCTGGAGAAGTTGAGACCCTACTTGTTTGGTACTCACTTCCTTGTTCAGACAGACCATAAGCCCCTCTTATGGCTAAAACAAATGAAGGGTGAAAACCCCAAACTGCTTAGGTGCTCCATTTCCCTACAAGGGATGGACTTTACAGTGGAGCATAGACCTGGGAGTAACCATGACAATGCAGATGGACTCTCTAGGCATTTCCACTTAGAACATGAAGACTCAACTGGTCAAGGCTAGTTTATTGTCCCTGCGTTTGGGGGGGTTGTGTAGGAGAGTAGGATCTGCTTCACATGGGTACCCCCACTTTTTGCTGGTGTTTCACTGTTTTTCGACCTTAGTCTGGCTGTGACCCTGCTAATCAGGACCACAGCCTAGCTGCTTCCTCTCTAAAATGTTTTTCATGTACATTAGGTACATATCTAATTGGATTCTGGAGTGCCTTATAAGCCCCTAGTATATGGTATACTATGTACCTAGGGCATAGGTGCCTCAGAGGCCTAACAGGGGCTGAAGCATGTATTATGCCACCCCTGGCTACCTATATCCACATATATAGACAGACACATATAAACCTATAAGTCACTCCTATGGCTGGCCTTGACAATCCTAAAGGCAAAGTGCTTGGTTTTGTGTGAGAGGGTGCCCTAGCATGAGCTGAGCCACTCTGCAGCTTTCGGAAATACTTCCTTATGGCTGTTCTGTGATACAGCCATACCATATACTCTTAAGTGCATTATAACCTCACGGTAAATGCTAACTTTGGAATGGCTGCATCAAAACATGTTGTTTTTGGTGTCAAATGCTTTGGAATACTACCCCTCCCCTTGGGGGGGGGGGGGTAGCATTCCACCCTTCTAGAGGGAGAGACATGTTCACACTGGTCTTACCCAGTAGGACTTTCTAGAGCCCTGGTATCACAAAATGGATACCTCTGCCACAGACACAGGTCTGGCCTCCTGCTGATGACCGAAACTCAGGCAGGGGAGGTCTGGACAATAGGTTTCCTGTCCCAGGGAGGTGTAACCACCTCCCCAGACAGGCAGATGTGTATTGGGGCTGGGCGGGAGCACTCTCTGGTACTTTGAAGTCCTGCATTGGAGGCTCACTTAGTGTCCCTGTGCATAGTCTAGTTCAAACCGGTTGCAGGGGCTACCTGCCCCTGCTCTGGCATGAAACTGGACAAAGGAAATGGGTGTAACCACCCCTCTTTCCAAACCCTCCCATAGGTGGGTCCCTAGGGTATATCCAACCCCCAAACTTAGTATAAGTATGGGAACCCAGTCCTTGCGACTTTAGATTACCCTGGACGAAACTCTGCAACATATATCCTGGACCTTCGACTTTCTATTTCAACTAGAAGACGGAAAAAATCTCCCTTGGGGTCAAGGAGTGATTCCCCTGCTTGGCAGGCACCAAAGAAGCAACTGTCCGGTCTGCAATTCTGAAGCTCCCGCTGGATGCCGAAGTCTCTGCATCACCAGCTGTGGATTTTCTGACTTCCCCGAGGCTGCTCTGAGTCCACAGAAAAGCTGAGGCACGTGGCTATTGTGGGTGATGAGGAACCGTGACCCCCGGGCACCGTGTACTATTGCTGGTACATCAACGTCCTCTTTATTCTTGAAGTTCTGCTTTGGGCTCCAAGTAGCCCCAGCCTCGAGCACTGACTGTGCTGGAGCGGGTAGTACAAAATGTTGTATACCCTCCCATTCTGCATGTTTATATTAATTCGAATAATCAACTAATGGTAATATTATTAATTTGTTTGAAGTGAAAACTCACCAATTATATTAACAAAAAGAATTTTACGTGGGATTTGCATTTTGCATGGCTAAACTAATTGTATACTAATATATGTACGCATGCTAATGGTAGAAAATTAGAATATTGCATGATATATGCTGCTTTTTTGATGTAATTGTAAATTGCACCAGATGACATCACTGGGTGAATATAAACGCTTTCAATGTTGCTATTATGCTAGATAATTACTTACACATAGGGGAATTAGTGAGGGTTTAAAATTTTATTAGCCATTTCAATGTTTTAATTAAGTTTTTGTGTTTCTTTTGCTTAAGTTGACCATTTGGACCTTCGTAAAGATGGCCGACTGAGACGTACAACGTGACTGTTGCTGTCCCACGAGGTTTTGAGTGAAGTGCGCATGCGCCACCGCCAGCAACAATGGCCTCGTCCTGACCCCAGGAGAGATGTACCCACCCAGGCCATACTGGCAGAGTTGCCAGGACCTCAACAATGAACTGTCTTTAAAACCGGAACCAGCAAGTGCGATGACTTAATCTTATGGACTATGTGAGAACTTCACCGAGTGACCCCAAATTCACCAATCAGGACTGTCTAAAACTCATTCTTGATACATTTTGAAATTAAAATCATTATAAAATACGGTAGAATAGTGAGTTAAAGAGCTTGTCGTTCGATTTGTCTTGCTGCGAATTTCCTGACGTTATGCTGACCGAGAGGACGGTGACACGGCTGGACAGCTGTTATCCTGAATCTTTGAGAGACTGAATTGCGGCCTGACTTTGATGAATTTAAAGATTCTTTTCTACGGCTTGACTGACTTAGAGGACGACTAATAGCCAGATTAGGTAAATATGATGTTCTGCGGTTTGGACAATGATTTCTAAAAATTTCCAATTTAATTAGATTAACTATGTTTTGATTAATTGACAAACGTGTTGTGTCGATTATTTGAAGAAATTAGAACAAGAGAAGAGTATAAATAAATGAATTGAATTACTAAACCATAAAAACAACTAACTGATTCATCACCAAATGAGCAGAATATCACGCATTAGGGTTTAGGTAAAAAGATATTCCTTTCATGTCAGCATTTGGAAACTTATCCCTCTAGAGAAACAGATCGATGAAGTGTGAGAGTTGGTGTTATGGGCCCCACCAATGAATGTATTTGAGTGAATGTGTTATTGCTTTATTTGGTCTGTGACGAAGGGGGAATTTGACTTTCCACACTGCATCAGTTTTTCTGGTAGCAGAATGATGGTTGTTATTGTTTTGGTTTGGTGAATATAGCTTGTAAATTGCTTATTGATTATTAGTTATTGATTGATATTGGTTTATGTATTAACACTCTATGTTGAGTTGTGTCAAGTTCTATGTTGTTTGCACGGCTTCTGGGATGTAGGAAGTTGGAAGTTTGTAACGGTTCCGTAGTAGAGCAGAGGTAAGCGCTGCTCTCGGGAAAGACGGAATTGTTGTTGCCCTGTAGGTACACAGGGAGAAACGTGTAACGATTGAAGTTGCACGACGCATTGTCTGGGTTCGATTCGGTGACATCGTCGTGTGTTGCCATTAGAAACATTTTCTGTGTGTATGATAGCGAAGGTCACCTGTGAAATTTTGGTCTTAGGTACCAGGAGTCCAAATGGCATTCCGATAACGCTTATCACTGGAGAGGTAATAGGTGTTCTCTGAGCTTGCTAGAAGGATAAAGTAGAGAGAAGTGCTACTTTGTTAACGTATGTCATAATTCTGTAGTAGGACAGACTGATTGCTGTTCTCAGGAAAGACAGGATTCTGTGTGAATATACTATGTTTTCTCGTGTGAAAGTGCGTGAATGTGAAGGCATTCGGGTTAATTGTGATACTCTAGTTTTATTTCTCAGGAGCATTGGGGCTCCAACTATGTGTCTTAATTCTGGAGAAACGGTTAGCTAATGCTTGTTAGAAGGGTAAGGTAGAGGGATGTGCTACTTTATCAACGGAAGTAACGATTCCGTCGTAGGGCAGAGGTAAGCGCTGCTCTCGGGAAAGACGGAATTCTCGTGAGAAAGGTCTATTGCTATTCCTTGGTTAGAGAAGCGGACAATGGTGGTGTTTTTGTGTTGTTACTAACAGAATTGTAAATCTGAAACAAAACTTACCGAGTGGAGTTTGTAAAGGAGGGGTAGACAGCAGCAGGAGCTGCGGCTGTAGGCTTCAGAACGACCGCGCTGGGATTGGCCAGTCAGTCGGAAACGTTGAACGCTCCGGATTGGTGCGTTAGTGTACGCCGCGCTAGGAGTGGAGAAGCACAGGGTGACGTAGACGCTCCGGATTGGTGCGTTAGTGTGAGTCGTGCTACGATTGGACAGAATAGCGGTACGGTTGTAAGGAGATACTAGCGATACACGGAAGACAGGAAAATGTATGACGGTCTACCAGAAAAGGAGAAAAAGTCCTGGTTTGGTAGAATTAAAAAGTGATTTAAAAAGGACAAACCGATTGTAACTAGGGAAGGACAGTTACTTCCTCCACCGAAAACCCCTGCATCCTTTATGGTTGCGAAATATGGATATCACACCTGTATTTGGTTAGACAATTTGGTCAAGTATACTGAAAAAGATGGAGTGTTGGCTTTTCCAGAACATGGTTCATTTAATTTGGCAGTCTTAAGAAATTTAAGAGAGAAAATGATGAATTTAGAACCAAGACCTAGACCGACACAATTTGAAGCATTAACAGAATGGGAAGATGAGATGCATGACTGAGAAAGACAGAGAAATGGCGGAAGGTATAGGTACATGTTTGGTAGGTCATACGGACATGAGAATCATGATACTCGAATGAGAAGGTGGCGGAATGCGAGTATGACTGAGGGTTTGTTTCCCGTAAGAGCTGCAGGAGAGAATGAAAGATGAAAATGCGTAGAAAAGAGACATAGGCGTCGATTCCGATCCTGTATTTTTTTTTCCGTACGACTCGTATCCGGAATTATATCCGTACGAATCGTACAAGTCACGTCTAACCCGTGAAGTACGATTCATACGGGAAAAATACATACGGATCGTGAAAAGTTGTACGAGATGGACCCGGACACTTTTCCGTACGATTCGTAAAAATACAGTCCGACCGTACAAGTACGATCCGGACCGGCTTTCCGATTTATGAATCGTACGGAAAACGTCCCGTACACGGGGTATGACTTTACCCGCTACGAAGCGAACTTTGTACGACTCGTCTCCCGGGAAAAGTTGTTCCCGGGGAGCGAGTCGTACAGGGGTACGAGTCATACAGGCCCCCCATGCATATGTACGCACCTTACAAGAACATCGCATATGTACGCACCGTACATACGCAATGTTGGGGTACGCACCGTACATATACAACGCATGGGGGTGTATGCCTGTACGCCTTGTATCCCAAATGTACTGGTGCCATACGGGTACGTGTGCAACGCACCGTACACGTCCACTTCCATTGTTGCGGTACGCAGGGGTTGCTGGACATGCCCCCCCCAAGTGACCAGACCCTGGTGGTAATGCATGGGCTCCATATTATAGGTTTGGCTTTGGGTATGGGGTATGTTTCCTGCCCCTCACCCCCACCCTGGCCCCTGGGTGCTGTTCTCACCTTCAGCAGCGTGTGCGTCGGTTTCGGTGCACCAGGTCGTAGGCTAAGAAGACCGGGATGACACGTACGATGGGGTTCATGGCGTGTACGCCGCGTACCGGGGCTCCGTTTGTAGGACTCTGCTTTTGCGGCTGTTTTTGGCTCCCGTAAGAAAAGAGCCATACGGAGTGCCGTAGGGAAGAATCGTACTTGCTGGGCCAGTAACCGCTGCTTGAATACGTCCGGACGTCGCGTACAGGCTGTTCCGGATCCGAATCATTGTTTTTTTTTACCCGTATGGTCTTTTGTATGATTCGTATGGAAAGAGGCTTTCTGTACGAATCGTACTCCCTAGGTTGTAAGGAAAGTTTACCGGGTACGAGTCGTACGGAGAAAATGCTCCGTACAACGATTCGTACAGCCTTGTTCCAGGATTGGAATCGGCCCCATAATGTGGAATCGAGAGGGTAGGGAATGAATGAATCAGAGGATGATGTTCTTGATGACATGTTCTATAAAAATCCACCCCCATATCGGCCAGAAACA
Organism: Triturus cristatus; assembly: GCF_964204655.1. Classification (NCBI taxonomy): domain Eukaryota; kingdom Metazoa; phylum Chordata; class Amphibia; order Caudata; family Salamandridae; genus Triturus; species Triturus cristatus. Next base: position 396,987,836 of record NC_140590.1, read on the forward strand.
GAAATATTAACCCCAAGTGCCCCAATGAAAGAAACAGTACGAATCATAAAATCGGAACCAGAGTTCCAAGATTTGGGAAAAAACAATTCCATTAGACAGGTAGAAAAGAAGTCCGGAGGTAAAATAAACGATGAAAATTCAGCAGAACTAGCAAAGACGACCATAGAATTAACAGAGAAAATCAGAGAATTGACCAAAAATTTGGAAGCTGTAACAGTTCCAGTAACGATAGGTCCAGTAATGCCTATTTTTGATAAACAGAAAGATAGCAAACATTGTTTGACGGTCCCTTATAAAAGTAATAAGCAGGTTGAACAACCAAAAATTAGTCAAAATGATAATCCATGGAGACAGACAATAAGTATGATGGAACCAAATGTTTCAAATAATCCGTTTGTAGGCCAGAACTGTGCAGAAAGGCGTATAACAACAGTGGAGTCAATATTAGAAACACAAAAGGATTTTGGACAAGGAAATGTAGAGAAGTCAGTAGGGCCATCTACAGAGGAATTAAGTGAATGGTTGAGAAGCTTGCAGAAGAAAGACAAAGAATCTCAGTCAATAGATGTGGCTAAACTACGAATGGTACTGGAAGAGTTAATAGTAGGAACTATCCCTACGGAGAAGTTAAAAACTTACCAGGATGAGGAGTTGTTATTTCTGTGTAAAAGCATAACGTGGAGAGCAAAAAGTCTCCATGAAAGATTAGAAGAAGTGGCAAATGAAATGGGTATAGATATTGTAAAGGTAAAAGCACTACAGAAACCATATCGGGTAGATTTCACTGAAAATGACATTGAAAATATGAATACCACAGGACGAATGAGTCAGATTAAAGAAATAATTATTTTGTTGAGAAAATGGGGAGATGTGGACAAATGGAAAAGTAGATGGTATCGAAAACGAGATGATATTTCAGATAAAACCTTTTCAGCTTTCCCTGTTAGAGAAAAAGAGAAGGTCATGACAGAATGCCCTATGAGAGAAATTCCAGGAGGAGGATATGTACATGTCCCATGGACTAGGCAAGATATGTTGTCATTTACAAATTACTTCCCTCGACTACGTGAAAAACCCATCGAGTGGTATAGACAAGTGAACAGATTTGTAAAATTGTCCAAAGTATTGTGGATTGATCTAAATAGCTTGTTTGACATAATAGTACCAGCAGATCTATGGACAGAGTGCAAAATCATGATAGATTGGCCAACACAAGAATACCCAAGGGATCCAAAAACAGGGGCTCCAGACCCCGAGGTAATGAAGAAACACGAACAGGTTATTGCGTTTCTGAAAAACAAAGTACCTCCTAAAGAGACAGACTGGGTAAAAATTGACAGAACACATCAGGAAAGCAAAGAGTCAGTACACGTATATTATGAGAGGTTAATTTTGGCCTTTAAACAATTTAGTGGGGACGAAAATCTGAGTGAAAAGGATCTAAGTCATTTTGTATACAGGTTTGTATATGGTCTTCGTCCAGAAATTATTGAGATGATATAACAGCATACCATAGACTGGCAAAATAAGAAAATAGAAGAAGTACTGAGACATGCTAAATATTTCAGTGATGAGATTGAAGCAAAACAGCGAAAATTGAAAGAAAAGGATATGTGGGCACAAGAAAAGGTAGCGGAGAGACAGGAAGCTCAATTAGCAGAACAAGCAGGATCAAGACAAAAATTTAATCCTGGGAAAGGTAAAGGAAATATCGAGGAAGCTAAGAAGAAATTTCCGTGTCATAATTGCGGTAGGATAGGGCATTGGAAATCCGAGTGTAAATTTCCCCCGAGTACTAACGATGAAAATGCAACATTGAATCCACAGGTGCAAAATGAGGTGAGTGGTCAACCGCAGCGACAGCAGCAGGTTGCAACACAACTGAATCAGGTGCCAAAACCACCTTTTCCACAGAGCAAAAATTCCCAGAAGTATAGTAAGGAAACGGGATTCTACAACGAAGAACAGGTAAATAAACCGCACCCGCTAGCGCTGCTTCGCAGTATTGGCTGCAACGCGATGAAAGTGATTCAGAAGAGGGTTATTGACGGTGCCGAAGGGAGGAAGAAGAGTGCGTACTTGGCGCAACTCTAGAAGTAGACCAGACAGGCCCATTTGTAGATGGAAAAGTTAATAATTAAAATATTACTTTCCTAGTTGATACTGGTGCTACTCGATAAACTGTTAGATCAGCTGATGTCAAGAATCTTCCTCTCTCGGATGAAAAGATCCAAGTAGTTGGTGTATCCAACAGGCAGATTAAAACTTACCTTACAGAACCAGTGAAAGTTAGCATAGGGAAATTTTCGGAAATGCACCGCTTTGTCGTGTGTGACACTAGTCCTGTGAATTTGTTAAGTAGAGATTAGTTGTGCAAGATGAACTGCACTATATTTTGTACCCCAGATGGAATAGCTTTTGAAACACCGGATGATGATGTGCTGTATAAAATGACAATGGCAAACAGGGAGAAGGAGGTTACTGAAACCTATGCTGTATTTAACCCTGACGAATTACCTAAAGAATTAAAACAATCTGTTAAGGCAGATGTTTGGGATTTCACCGGAGAAGACGTAGGATTGATGAGAAATGTAGATCCAGTAAAAATAACAGCAAAAGAAGGAGTAAGTTATCCAAATGTCCCTCAATATAAATTGACACCTGAAATAATCGAAGGAGTTACTCCTGTGGTTGAAAAAACAAGGTATTTTGAGAGAAATAACGAGTAGTCCATGTAATTCGCCAATAAAGGGACTGAAAAAGCCTAGTGGGAAGTTAAGGATAGTACAAGATCTGAGAAAGATAAACAAAATTGTTGTGTCATGCTGTCCCATTGTACCAAATCCATCTGTGATTTTATATAAGATTCCCCATGACGCAGAATGGTATACAGTGGATGATCTATGCCATGCTTTCTTTTCCATCCCATTGCACCATGACAGTCAACAAAGTTCTGCATTTCGTTTCGGTGAGCCTATTTTGGCTTGGTGCCGAATTCCACAGGGGTATGCAGAAAGCCCCTCAATATTTAATCAGCTATTGAAGAAGTCCGGGGAATATCTAGAAATGCCAGAAAATTCAGTGTTAGTTCAATACATCGATGACCTACTTGTGGCATCGAAAACCCGTGAAGCTTGTGAGGTAGACACAATAGCCTTGCTGGATCATTTGGCAGATGGAGTACTAAAAGTGTCACCATCGAAATTGCAATTTTGTAAGAAGGAAGTACAATATTTAGGACATAACATTGAAAAAGGACTGAGAAGAATAACAATAGACAGAATCAGGATCATAAAAAGAATGAGTCCACCTATGACCCAAAGAGAAGTGAGAATGTTTCTGGGAATGGATGGATATTGTTGTCAATGGATCAGCAATTTTTCGTTGATCGCAAAACCGTTGATACGACTGACAAGAAGTGATGTGAAAGATCCCATTGACTTGAACAAAGAGGAATTGGCAGCATTCAAAATATTGAGAGATGGGTTGTGTGAAGCACCTGCATTAGGTATGCCTGACTATGAAAAGGAATTTGAGTTGTATTGCAGTGAGAGAAATGGATGTGCACTCTCTGTTCTGTTCATTTACACGGAGAACTCCTGAGGCGGAAAACCGGGAGCAACGATCTTTTTAAAAAACCTGTATTTTAACAGTGTATCTTGTGTTTTTAATACCTGTTGTGCACTGAATACCCTGGCATTTCAGCGATAGCGCTCAGCAGCAGACAGCTGTTGTTGTTGCCCTAGTCCCGCGTCTTGCCACCACTTCCTGGTCGAGGGACCCGCCAGACACGCCCACCGCGGCTGGCCACGCCCCCCCCTCCCAGGCCCATATAAAAGCGCGCCAATCGAGCGTCGCCACCCATTACACGGAGAACTCCTGAGGCGGAAAGCCGGGAGCAACGATCTTTTTAAAAAACCTGTATTTTAACAGTGTATCTTGTGTTTTTAATACCTGTTGTGCACTGAATACCCTGGCATTTCAGCGATAGCGCTCAGCAGCAGACAGCTGTTGTTGTTGCCCTAGTCCCGCGTCTTGCCGCCACTTCCTGGTCGAGGGACCCGCCAGACACGCCCACCGCGGCTGGCCACGCCCCCCCCTCCCAGGCCCATATAAAAGCGCGCCAATCGAGCGTCGCCACCCATTACACGGAGAACTCCTGAGGCGGAAAGCCGGGAGCAACGATCTTTTTAAAAAACCTGTATTTTAACAGTGTATCTTGTGTTTTTAATACCTGTTGTGCACTGAATACCCTGGCATTTCAGCGATAGCGCTCAGCAGCAGACAGCTGTTGTTGTTGCCCTAGTCCCGCGTCTTGCCGCCACTTCCTGGTCGAGGGACCCGCCAGACACGCCCACCGTGGCTGGCCACGCCCCCCCCTCCCAGGCCCATATAAAAGCGCGCCAATCGAGCGTCGCCACCCATTACACGGAGAACTCCTGAGGCGGAAAGCCGGGAGCAACGATCTTTTTAAAAAAACCTGTATTTTAACAGTGTATCTTGTGTTTTTAATACCTGTTGTGCACTGAATACCCTGGCATTTCAGCGATAGCGCTCAGCAGCAGACAGCTGTTGTTGTTGCCCTAGTCCCGCGTCTTGCCGCCACTTCCTGGTCGAGGGACCCGCCAGACACGCCACCGCGGCTGGCCACGCCCCCCCCTCCCAGGCCCATATAAAAGCGCGCCAATCGAGCGTCGCCACCCATTACACGGAGAACTCCTGAGGCGGAAAGCCGGGAGCAACGATCTTTTTAAAAAACCTGTATTTTAACAGTGTATCTTGTGTTTTTAATACCTGTTGTGCACTGAATACCCTGGCATTTCAGCGATAGCGCTCAGCAGCAGACAGCTGTTGTTGTTGCCCTAGTCCCGCGTCTTGCCGCCACTTCCTGGTCGAGGGACCCGCCAGACACGCCCACCGCGGCTGGCCACGCCCCCCCCCCTCCCAGGCCCATATAAAAGCGCGCCAATCGAGCGTCGCCACCCATTACACGGAGAACTCCTGAGGCGGAAAGCCGGGAGCAACGATCTTTTTAAAAAACCTGTATTTTAACAGTGTATCTTGTGTTTTTAATACCTGTTGTGCACTGAATACCCTGGCATTTCAGCGATAGCGCTCAGCAGCAGACAGCTGTTGTTGTTGCCCTAGTCCCGCGTCTTGCCGCCACTTCCTGGTCGAGGGACCCGCCAGACACGCCCACCGCGGCTGGCCACGCCCCCCCCCTCCCAGGCCCATATAAAAGCGCGCCAATCGAGCGTCGCCACCCATTACACGGAGAACTCCTGAGGCGGAAAGCCGGGAGCAACGATCTTTTTAAAAAACCTGTATTTTAACAGTGTATCTTGTGTTTTTAATACCTGTTGTGCACTGAATACCCTGGCATTTCAGCGATAGCGCTCAGCAGCAGACAGCTGTTGTTGTTGCCCTAGTCCCGCGTCTTGCCGCCACTTCCTGGTCGAGGGACCCGCCAGACACGCCCACAGCGGCTGGCCACGCCCCCCCCTCTCACGCAGTCACTCTCTATTTATTATGTGCCTCGGCAGGAAGCGCAGCGGACGGGCGCAGCGGGCGCGACGAATGCGCGCCGAAGGCGCGCATAAGGCAAGCTCGTCTGCGCTCGTCCGCGCCTCGGCAGCGCCCGGTGCGCCACCCGCGGCTCCGAGCTCCCCGTCCACCATTAGCTCTCCGCACTTGACGCGTGAGGCTCTACTCCTCCTTAGAGACTTCGCTCATGAAGGTCAACTGTCCTTCCAGGACACCGCCTATCCTCTGCACGATTTTGCGCGCAAAGGTTTATTTACAGGTGGCCTGCTGAATGTCAGGTCCCTGCCCAAACACGCTCACGAAATTGCCCAGCTCATAGATAATCACCATCTTGATGCTTTATTCCTGACGGAAACATGGACCCACTCTGACTGCAATATAGAGCTGGATTGGGCCTGCCCACAAGACTTCAAAATCCTGCATCTCCCACGACCTAAGGGGCGGGGCGGTGGAGTGGGTTTAATCTATAGAGCGTCTTGGTCAGTAAAAACTATCGTTATGGACCCAGTGGTCGGGACCGAAATACTTGGCCTCTCTATCGACTGTCATCTTGGAACTACATTTACGGCTGTGATTTGCTACCGCCCGCCGGGAGCTTTCATTTCCACTCAGCAGCAGTCGCTCCTCACCACCCTTACTAATATGGCTACCTCTCACAACAACCTGATTGTCTTGGGCGATTTCAACCTCTGGCCCAACGGCAGCCTAGATTCTGCCCTTAATAATCTCCTACTTTCCTGTGAAGGAATGGGACTTTCCCAGCTAGTGAACAAACCCACACACTCAGCGGGGCACCAGCTCGATTTAATTTTCTCCTCCCCCCAGCTAGCACTTCTGAGCGATATTTTGCCGATGTGCTGGACCGACCATGCACTCATTAAATTTCATATAGCAGGCAGCAGGTCTTGCAGACCGGCACTCTGTCACGGCCCTGAACCCCCGTACAGAGATTGGAAGGCTCTGGACAAACTCAGACTGAATGGCCCAGTATTCGACGTGGAAGACAGTTTTTCCATTACTCAACCAGTAGAGGCTAACTATCTATCCCTCTGCACAAGGATTTCCAACACCTCGGAACGCCTCGTCCCTCAGAAAAAGGGCAAACCACAGAGACGAGTACCGGCCCCTTGGTTCGACGACTCTTTAAGAGCTCTCAAACTAGCATGCAGACAAGCAGAGAGAAAATGGAGGCAAGGTTACTCTGACACTCACAAAACTCTTTGGAAAGAAAACCTCCGGGAGTACAAAACTGCCATCGCCCAAAATAAGGCTAAACACTACTGTTCCATCATTACCAACGCCACCAACAGCTCAAAGAGTATTTTTCAGATACTCAAAAATTTAACCAATCCAGACTGTGTCATCTCTACACAGCCTCCCACCCAAGCCCTCTGCGACAATTTTGCAGTGTTTTTCCTTAATAAAATAAACACCATTATTCAAAACCTGAAAACACCTCCCTCATCGGGAACTTCCAACACGCAGGGACCAGACACCAGCTCTCGAAACCTGTCGTCTCCAGGCTCTGTCCTTTTGGCTAGACTACGGGAATTTCCCCCAATTCCGGCCTCCGAGTTTGAAAGACTGGCGCTTGGTACCACCTCGGGTTCTCCACTCGACCCCCTACCTCCAAAAGTTTGGAAAAATTTTGGAAATTATCTTTTTGGCACCATGCGCCTAATATGTAACCAGTCTTTGCACAGTGGCTTTGTCCCAACCCCGTGGAAACAGGCGCTAATCACCCCTCTCTTGAAGAAACCCTCCCTGAGCCCAGATTGTCTTTCAAACTACCGACCCATCTCCCTGCTGCCTTTCCCAGCGAAGGTCGCCGAACGATGGGTCAGTTCGTGCCTGTCCGCCCACCTAGAACAAAACAACCTTCTTGACGATCACCAGTTCGGGTTCCGTCCTGCCCACGGCACCGAAACAGCAGTCTTAACAGCCATGGAGGATCTTCGCTTGCGTGCAGACAGGGGCCAACCAGTGGCGCTGATACTGCTGGACCTGTCTGCCGCATTCGATACGGTCAACCATGGGATGCTGCTGCAGAGACTTGGTGAAGTGGGAGTGGAAGGCACTGCACTGCTCTGGTTTCACTCCTACCTTCGGGACAGAAGACAGGCTGTTTCCCTTCCCCCATTCCAATCTACCTTTGCACCAGTACCCCAGGGAGTCCCTCAGGGCTCCTCCATCAGCCCCATCCTTTTTAACGTGTACCTCATCCCGCTAATCAAGCTAATCCAATCCTTTGGGATCAAAACAATAAATTACGCCGATGACACGCAGCTCATCCTCTCCTGGGAAGGTGAAGATGCCATTCCTCTTTCCACCTTCCACGACTGCCTAAGAGAGACGGCTGGATGGCTACACAGAAACTCCCTCCAGTTTAATTCCTCTAAAACGGAGGTCCTGTTTTGTTCAGGCACCAAGATACCCCGCCAGTTTCCGAATGAATTCTGGCCCCCAGAGATTAGAGACAGACCTCTGCCAGTCGCCTCGGTTCGCAACCTGGGAGCCATGCTTGACAACAAATTAAGTATGGAAACCCAGGTAACGAATACTGTGGGGATCTGCACAGCCCTGCTTCGCTCACTGCGGAAAATCATGCCTCTTCTCCCGGCACAAGCCAGGGCGTCGATAGTCAGATGTACGATACTCAGTCGCCTCGACTATTGCAACGCCCTGCTCCTGGAGTCTCCAGTCACGTTGATGGATCGACTACAGCGAATTCAATCTGCCGCCGCCAAGCTGGCTCTGGGCTGGACGAGAAGGGCTTCGGCCACAGCAGCTCTGGCTGAGCTTCACTGGCTACCCTTAAAACAACGTGTGGCCTTCAAGTCCCTCTGCATTGTCTTTAAGGCTCTGCATGGACTTGGACCCAAACCTCTGCAAGCCCTGTTTCGGTGGTACACTCCTGCCAGAGATTTACGATCATCCTCGGCCTGTCTGGTAAAGGTACCCAGATTCAATAAAACCAGAACAGGGGGCAGATCCTTCAGGGTTGCAGCGGCCAAGCGGTGGAACAGCTTGCCTACTGACATACGTCAGATTTCACAGCTTCTTCCATTCAGGAGACGTATCAAGACCTGGCTTTTCCCCCAATAAATGTCCGTCTGACTGCTCCCCCGGTTATCCGTCAGCAGAGTACTCCCCAGCGCCAGGAAGCCTGCAAGGTATCAGTCGCGCTCTACAAATTCTCAAAATAAATAATAATAAATAAATAGTACAGAAGCATGGAAAACTGAGAAGACCAATTGAATATTTTTCATCAATGTTGGACCCAGTAGCTGTAGCCCTACCTGTTTGAAAGCAGTAGCTGCTACATGTCGAAGTTTGGAACAGAGTGAGGAAATTGTGATGGGATATCCTGTGAAAGTGTTTGTACCTCATGATGTGGCGATCCTTTTAACAAGGAGTCGTACTCAGTATATGACACATAGTCGGCTGACTAAGTATGAAAAGGTCATATTAGGTGCAACAAATGTAAGTCTTGTAATATGCTTGAATGTGAATCCTTCAACATTGTTGCCTGATGCAGAGAATGTGGAAGTAAGAGATGAAGCAGATCATGACTGTCTGGATGTACTTGATTTCTGTACGAAACCACGACCTGACATAAAAGATGAACCCTTACCAGAAAGTGATTTTGTTATGTTTGTTGATGGGTCTTGTTTGAGGACAGATGATGGAGTGTTAGGTGCAGCATATGCAGTATGCACAGTCGCAGCAGTAATGGAAGCATCCTATTTGAAAGGAGTAAAATCGGCCCAAGTAGCTGAACTTGTTCCTTTGACAAGAGCATGCAAGACTGGTAAAAGTGTGAGAGTGACTGTGATAACTGATAGCCAGTATGGCTATGGAGTTGTCCACGACTTCGGCCAGATATGGCTGCAGAGAGGATTCTTAACCTCAAGTGGAACTCCCATTAAGAATGCTGAAGTGGTTGGAAAGTTGCTTGAGGCGATACAGCTGCCTAGGCAATTGGCTGTTGTAAAGTGTGCTGCCCATAGTCACAGTGGTGATTATATCGCTACTAGAAATACATTTGCAAATGACATGGTGCAATACTGTGCACAAAATCAGAATTCAATCAATTGGGCTAAGGAAAAAGAGGTGATTTCTTGCTCTTTGATGTTTACTAACACTGTGGGAACATGGGAAGAAGTAAGACAATTGCAGGAAGAAGCAGAAGAGGAGGAAATAAAACAGTAGGTAAAAGCAGGATGTGCATCAAGAGAGAAAGATCATGTGTGGGTCTATCGAGATGGAAGACCAGTCATGCCTGATAGCATGATGTCTGCCATGGCAAGGATGTATCATGGACAGGGACACATAGGGAGAGACGCTAGGATCAGGTCCTTTAAACAAACCTGGTATAATGCAAAGTTCAGACTTGTAGCAGAAAGTCTTTGTCAGAGATGCCTAATATGTCAGCAATACAATCTAGGAAGAAAGACAGTAGTGAGTCTAGGAACAATAGGTCGAGAAGGAGGGCCTCTTACCAGAATGCAAGTGGATTTCATTGAAATGCCTCCCTGTATGTCTTGGTTATGGTCTGTCTATTTTCCAGCTGGGTAGAGGCATTTCCAACAAGAAGAAATGATGGGATGACAGTGGCAAAATTACTTTTTAGGGAATTTATCCCTAGATTTGGGTTCCAAGTGACAATTGAATCAGACCGAGGAGGACATTTTCATAATGAGATCATAAAAATGATTTGTGAGGCATTGAATGTACGACAAAAACTACATTGTGCCTACAGACCAGAGGCTTCTGGTGTGGTGGAACAGATGAATGGTACTATCAAAAACAGGATAGGGAAAATGTGTTTAGCCACAGGTATGAAATGGCCTGATGTCTTGCCTCTAGTACTCATGACTATTAGATCAATAACAGACAGCACTACAGGGTTAAGTCCTCATGAAATTGTCATGGGACGAGCCATGCGCCACGTGTTTATACCAGTCAACAAGCTGATGACTATAACTGATGACATGGTGTTGGAATACTGTAAAAGCCTGGCTGGCGCAGTTCATTCTGTGTTTCATCAGGTTGGAGCGGATGCCACCACCCTTGAAAAGAAACCAGCTCATGATCTAAGCCCAGGGGACTGGGTAAGGATAAAAGTCCACAGAAGAAGAAGCTGTTTGGTTCCCAGGTGGGGAAAACCAAGACAAGTCATCTTGACCACAACAACAGCTGTGAAGTGTCCTGGATTGAAGAATTGGATCCATGCAAGCCATACATTGAGAATTCCAAATCCAGTAGACAGCAAAGAAAAGGAGTATTTTAACGAATCAGAATCCAGTACTGAGTCAGATGACGGCGTGCCAAAAGACAACGAAAACCCTGAAAGGGGGGAAACAGAACCAAGTTTAACTTTTATCCCCAGAAGTAATTCCCTGAGGAGAAGGTTACAGATTTCTGATACCAGTTCAGACTCAGAGACAGAACAAAGAGCACATTCTTCCAGGAAAGAACAAGGAAAGAACAAAGAAAAGGACAGTGAAGAGACGATAAAAGAGATTCATGAGAAGGAAATGCCAGATGAAACATTGAGAGAAATTACACCTGAAACAAAACATTTAGATGGACAGGTGCCAGATACAGAGAGAGAGGGAAAGATTATTGCGGAAGACCCCCGAGGAGGTGTAGGGAACTCCAACATTCAGTTAGAAGCAGGGACAAGTGGTCAGCAGGAGGATTGCATGTCGGAGATTCGAGGAGGGACAGAAGTAGGGAAAACAAAAGAAGTGGTGGAAAAAGAAACTGTTGAGAGTAAAAAGCAAGTTGAAACAGAGTCAGAGGAAAGCGAAGATGAGATACCTGAAGGTCGAGTTCTAAGAAAGAGATCTTAGAGAACTGAAAAGAACGATAAAGGGAGTAAATTGAAAAGAACTGCAAAAGACGACGTTTGGCCGAATAAAATAAAAAGATTGAGATATCGACTGACACGAGTAAATTCACCAAGGGCTGAACAGGTGAATGAAGTGACGAGTCAGGAGAAATCAAAAGAAGAAGAAATGATTATAGTTAAAGAAAGCAGAAGAAGACGGAAACCTAACCAGAAGTATAAATCACCAGAATGGACGTATGTGGCCCTGCCTGAAGTAAAAGAAGAGGCGGATAGCCAAGGAAATCCAGAGGTGGTTGTACCGGAAGTGGTTGAGGAAGACGAAGAATCGGAAATCCTGAGAGTTATCTTGTCCGATATTGGAGAAGAAGTGGATGTTCAGGACATTCTGTATACCGAAAACAAAGGAAAAGTGAAAAATGATGAAATGCCAAACTAAAATGAGACAAGAACCCAACTGAGAGAAAGAAAAATAAATTTTGAAAAAGACAACAACTGGTAGAACCAAGTAGGTGCTTAGAGCCTTGGGTTAGAAAAACTAGTTGTGAAGTAGAAGAGGCTAAGTCAAAAGACACAGTCCATTTTAGCAAAGATGGCAAACATAGACAGTAGTAAAGGTAGATGTACATTTTTGAGGAGATGGTGTAAAATGTGTTGTTGTTGTACAGGATTATTAAGGCTTCTATGGAGAATACTTGCTCTACTGATCTCATTTAAGGTTACTATAGATACATTAGAAGGACATAGTGAAAACATAACTAATATAGGGAAGATTCAAAAGGTAGTTCCGACTAGAATAGATAACAAATATTTACATAAAGACAGGTCTATAACAGATTTTTCTAATAATGTGTTTTCAAAATTGTTGTATGAATATGTAAAGACAATGGATGTAAGGGACTGCTACGTGTGTATGCAATTACCTGCCTCTGTATCGGAGGGAGTGACTTATCACCACCTTCCAGTAACTTATGGAATAACATGTAGTGTAATAGCTAGCTTATTTTATCAAACAGGTAAATTAGAGTATTATTTTTCAGATGTAGATACTATATTTTCACAAGTACCGTCAATTAACAAACTAAACAAGGTAAAACATGCAAAGGTATTAGGTGAATATTTCCTAGAGACTAAAGAACTAACATTAGAATACATATTTAGAAATAATTTGACTTGCAGTTTAAAGAAAGAAGAAAAGACATTTTTAGATATGGTTGAAGAAAGGAGATTGAAAATGCAAAGAAAGGCTTCAGAAGGAAAAGTGGAGAAGACAGTCTTGGATGTAGAGATGGAAAAACACTTGAAAGGGGAAACAAGTCCAACTATGGCTTTAGATTGGCCTCAGAAAGGGAAATTGTGTATTAGAAGGAATCAAACAGCATATGATAATTATTTTGTAGGGAATAGCGAGTGCCATGAAATACCGAATCATGGGTGGATGGGGATTTAAAGGTGGAAAAGATCCAGTTTTTCCTGGACTATATTTCATTTGTGGGAACAGGGCATATTATCGTCTGCCAGACCATTAGTATGGTACATGTTATGTAGGCCTAGTTTTCCCAAAGATTTTTCATATGGATAGAGGAGAAGATGGTGTACATAGTTTAGGTAGTTATTTAGCACGTAGTAAGAGAGAACCTAGGACACAAATCGTGGGTGACATTTTTGGAGCATTGATACCCGCAGTGGGAATATCTCTGAATGCAAACAAAATTAGAAGACTTTCAACAGTAGTGGATCGCTTGTCAACAAGCACTCTGGAGGTTTCTTATTGGTAAATACTGAAATGGTTGCCATGCATGCTATGGTAATGCAAAATCGACTTGCCCTTGATATATTATTGGCAAAAGAGGGTGGAGTCTGTGGAATGCTGAAAGTTCAACATTGTTGTACTTACATTCCTGACAAAAGTAAAAATTTGAAAATTTATATTAAAAATATTACAGAATTGCATGACGAAATTGCACCATTGGAGGTTGAAGGTGTTTGGGAAAAGATTGGAAAGAAAGTATCAGCTATTAAAGATTTCGTAGTAAAACTAGGTAGTACATTTTTAGGTAAGATCTTATTTCCATTAAGATGTGTGATTTTCATGGTATTAATAAGTAGATTAGGGTGTATTTGTCATAAAAAGGATAAAAATCAGAAAAGGTTAAAAAGAGAAAATTTAAGGAAAAGAGATAAGAAACAAGAAAGAGAATTTGAAGAAATAGAATTGGAGGAAATCAAGGAGAGCATGTATAAATCAGCAAAAAGAGAAGAAACAGGGGAAACTGAAATATGAATAAAAACAAGAAATCACTTTGATATTCCGTAAAAGGGATACAAAATTTTGTTGGTGTGGTGATATAATCACCAAAGAGGGGATTGCTGGAGCGGGTAGTACAAAATTTTGTATACCCCCCCATTCTGCATGTTTATATTAATTCGAATAATCAACTTATGGTAATATTATTAATTTGTTTGAAGTGAAAACTCACCAATTATATTAACAAAAAGAATTACACGTGGGATTTGCATTTTGCATGGCTAAACTAATTGTATACTAATATATGTACGCATACTAATGGTAGAAAATTAGAATATTGCATGATATATGTTGCTTTTGTAATGTCATTGTAAGTTGCACCAGATGACATCACTGGGTGAATATAAACGCTTTGAATGTTGCTATTATGATAGATAATTACTTACACATAGGGGAATTAGTGAGGGTTTAACATTTTATTAGCCATTTCAATGTTTTAATTATGTTTTTGTGTTTGTTTTGCTTAAGTTGACCATTTGGGCCTTCGTAAAGATGGCCGACTGAGACGTACAACGTGACTGTTACTGTCCCACGAGATTTTGAGTGAAGTGTGCATGCACGACCGCCAGCAACAATGGCCTCGTCCTGACCCCAGGAGAGATGTACCCACCAAGATCATACTGGGAGAGTTGCCAGGACCTCAACAATGAACTGTTTTTAAAACCGGAACCAGCAAGAGCGATGACTTAATCTTACGGACTGTGTGAGAACTTCACCAAGTGACCCCAAATTCTCCAATCAGGACTTTCTAAAACTCATTCTTGATACATTTTGACATTAAAATCATTATAAAAGACGGTAGAATAGTGAGTTAAAGAGCTTGTCATTCGATTTGTCTTGCTGCAAATTTCCTGACGTTATGCTGACGGAGAGGACGGTGACACTGCTAGACAGCTGTTATCCTGAATCTTTGAGAGACTGAATTGCGGTCTGACTTTGATGAATTTAAACATTCTTTTCTATGGCTTGACTGACTTAGAGGACGACTAATAGCCAGATTAGGTAAATATGATGTTCTGCGGTTAGGACGATGATTTCTAAAAATTTGCAATTTAATTAGATAAACTATGTTTTGATTAATTGACAAACGTGTTGTGTCGATTATTTGAAGAAATTAGAAAAAGAGAAGAGTATAAATAAATGAATTGAATTACTAAACCATAAAAACAACTAACTGATTCATCACCAAATGAGGGGAATATCACGAAGTTTGAAGTTAATAAAAGTATTCAATGCGCATTAGGGTTTAGGTAAAAAGATATTCCTTTCATGACCGCGTTTGGAAACTTATCCCTCTAGAGAAACAGGTAAATGAAGTGTGAGTGTTGGTGTTATGGGCCCCACCAATGAATGTATTTGAGTGAATGTGTTATTGCTATATTTTGTCTGTGACGAAGGGGGAATTTGACATTCCACGCTGCATCAACTGCACCGAAGATCTCTGGCCTCCACTCCACGAGTGACCCGTGGGCCGGGTTCCAGTGCGACGCTCGAGGCTCCTTTGCGATCGCTAGCCTGTTGGCTAGTGGGTCCCCACGAAGGCAACTGCTCTTCTGTTTGGGCTTTCCTGGTTGCTCCAGACATGCCCCGACTTACCCTCACTGGGTGAGTGCCTCAGACCTTGCTGGTCTGCACCGACGTCCTTCTTCTCTTTCCACGAGACTTGCCGTTGCCAAGGCTTGTTGGGTCCATTTAGGCCGCCGACACCGCAGCACTCGACAGACTTTGTGGGACAGCTCAAATCTGGCTCGTGGACTTCGTTGACCCCTCCTGGACCTCGTGGCAGAGGAGTCAAGACACCTGTCAACTCACCTGAAGCACCCGACATCTGTGGGCATTGGTCCATCCTGCCCTCGGTCACTGGCAAGTGACCCAGACTCTGTCCCCTCTGCTTTCAGGTTCCATCCTTCCTAGATCCAGGTTTGGATCTCTTCGGACACTTCTCCTCTTCACGGCAGCAGCAGTTCTTCGCCAGTTTCCATTGTAATCGATGACGCAACCCGACACCAAAAGACACCTATCTATGCACCCGGCTTCCCTGGGTGAGGTAACACAAGTACTCCAGTGCTCCCGTGGGTGCTAGCCCTAGAACTTTCTAAGTCCAAAAGGGTTTGGTTCTGACTTGATTCTAAGTGTCCCTAATCTTAAAATTTCCAACCGCAACAGTGCCCATAGAAGCTAACGGGAACCCGCGGTTGTGTTTACACACTGCACACGGCCCCTGTGGGTCCCCTACCTAGGGTGGTTCCTTGGGGTCCCAGCGATTCTACAGGCTCTAGGTCTTGTGTCTAGTTCAGTCGTGGTTCTTATACCACTTTATTGGTATATGGTTTGGTACGCCCCTAGGGCCCAAACGTGTATTTGTGCTATTACTATTGATTGCTAACTTGTAAGTTAGGTACTTCGAACTCCAGTCTCATAAAGAGACTAGAGGGGTGTGTTTTATCTTAAATACACATATTTTAAATATATACCTGGTGTGGTTGTTCTTTCATTTGATCATTCAAGAGTTTATAGACTGGTAAAACAAGCTGCTTTACATTCCTTCAAGACTTAGCCTGAAGGCTGCTCTCCATAGCTACCACTAGGATAGCTTTCAATAAAGGTTGTCTTTAACCAATCACCATAAGGGGTTGTTTGGACTGATACAAGTTGCCCACTAGAACTAGTGGACAGCATATATCAGGCCAACTTCTCACACCCACTCTCTCTAGACATTCAAGGACCCTTAGGAAAGTAAGCGTCTACTATGTACAACCTTTGGCCAGTAGCAAAGCTTTTAATGCTAGACAACCTTTGGTGGGTAATCAAAGAGACATGAGTTGGCAAGTTTCTGCTAAGCACGGTGTTAGTGCACAACCATTCAAGAAGAGGTCACGTTCTTCAGCCACCCAAGACCTATTAGAAGGGCAAGCATGTTGCAAAATCTTAGATCCAATAGCGGTGAAAAGGCTATGAAAATTAGGTTCAGCTGCTCCTTGCTGGATACCTTGTATTATGAAAAGTGAATTTCAAACTGTCACATTCTTTGGAGGATATCATCAGTGATGTCATCCACAATGTCATCACTGATTTCATCAATGATGTCATTGAACATGTCATGAGTGATGTAATATATGAGGTCATAAGCAATGAATGACAGGGCACAAGTTATAGTTACTTATATATAGTTCAGTAAACTGTAACTATAGATGGGGACTAAATAACGGTAGAGATTTATATCTAATCCAGAAGAGTAGTGGCTGGCGAGCCACCCGTTGCTTGGAGGAATGCTGATTAGTTCCGGAGTTAGAGGTTCGTGGGCAGGGAGTCGGAGGACCCTCGGCAATGTGGCAAGCTCCCCTGGGTGAGTTTTTCACTTAACTTAGAATAACAGGAGTCTTTCTGTGAACAATAAGACCCGTACGAAGGTTGATCATTACAGCAATCGCTGGTAACACAGAGAAACATTGATCATGGCTGAAGATATTTGTTGTGAAAAAGAACAAGAAGAAGCTGGATTGTTTGTTGATACTGCTGGTAAAGGGGAAAGCAATGAAAACATATCTATCTATGATGAAACTTTCTAAATGGTGGAAAAGTGCTTCTATTAAAAAGATGTGTTGATGTGGGTAAATATCAAGGCGCCTGAGGATTATGATTACACCCAGGGACATATTTACAAGTGCATTGCACCACCATAGCGTTAGATGCTCCGTTGGTGCTGTGCTAAGCTACTTATTCACAAGGAAGCGCTAAACCACTTTACATGGCTTAACACCACCTTGTACGGTTCTCCTGGATGCAGTTTCTTGAGACAAAGGGGCACGCAATGAGTGATGCAATGGACTTTCCTCGCAACACTTATGGCTTTTTGACACAGTTTTAAAAGGATCTGCAAATCTGAGGCAGCGCCAAAAACATACACCTCCCAGAGTGGCGTAATGAGGAAAAATATATTTATTTCTCCTCATTTTTTGCTCTGTCTCTGTGTGCTGCATTCTGCAGCACATATAGAAGGAGCAAAACACCATTGATTGTTTTTGTGCAGGAAGGTGTCCTTTCCTGCACAACAACAATCACCCTTGCAACGCAGGCAACCTGGCACTATGGCGCAAGGGTGCCTGTGCTGGCACAAGGCTGCTTTTTTAGCGCCGGTGCAGGGGTGAGTACAGGAATGCACCATATTGTTGTGACTTTGGCACATTTCTGCACTTAGAAAAGGACACAGCTCGGCACAGCTGCACCATTGTCTTGTAAATATGCCCCCATGTTTTAAATATCCACATCCTGACCTCCCCAAAGAAGGAGCAGAACATAATGCAGCTAGCTCATTGGGCATTTGAAAATTCTATTCAAATATGCTGACATTGAGAGAAACTATTTGCTGTTATGGAATTTAGTGAACAAATTGACAATGATGTTGATAAGAACCTTACTACCAAATTTAGAAGTGAAATGAAGGAAATTTTGAAGAAATACAAGGAGAGCATCAAAATGAGAAAAACACTTAGGTTCCAAAGAGATTGTTTAGATTATGAAAGGGGCCACATCTATACATTCACTTAAAGGTTTGATTCCCCAAGGCGACAGAGAATGGGAGATTTTAACAGAGCAAGCCAAGATGTTTCAGTAAGGGACTTGAGTTAAGCTTGGAAGTAGAACAAGAAGAATAAGCTCACAAGCATTCAATAGATGGTGCAGCACGCACATCGCTAACAGATGAATGTTGCCTTTTAAGGGTATATCAACGCTCAAATCACAGACCCGGAAAAGGCCACATGAGGCAACAAGGAGGAGAGAACAAAGAAAGAGAGGGCAAGAGAAATGACCACAGAGAATACAGAATGTTATAACGACTCAGAACACCAAGTAGTAGTCCCAGATGTAAAGACTGTACTGAACTTGACTAAAGAAACAGTTACGGCTGCTGAGTTGCAAATTATTTCATTAGGTCTCTAATACTGTCCAGAATCGGATTTCAATTATGCACAGAGTAGAGTGGAATTACATAACATCATCAGAAAACTCACATTTGCTAAGGTGCACAAAGAGTGAAATGTCTATGAGAAGGTTTGACATGAAAGTGAGATGTATGAAATGAATTTCCTATTTCTTGATGTGAATTTTATGAGAGAATTGATTGAGTTAGAAAAGGAACATGATGAAAAAGATGAGAGTGTAGATAATGTCATATTAGTAGAGTTGACAATATTGAATACTGAAAAGGGAGGTTCAAAATTAAGACCTAGATCTAATTTTGTCCCACAGACACTGCGGGATAACATCAACCCCTTCTCAAAGGTTATAATTAGGGACCTGAGAGGTATATGATACAGTTCCACCAGCAAAAATAAATCTTTCAACAAAAGAGATATAGAATACATGTGTACAGTTAAAAACTGCAAGAAAATGAAAATACAGTAGTACAATGCTCTGATAAAGTTGAACATCTTATTTTGTGTCCCAAGGAAATTTATATGTCTGATGCTTCTAAACAACTTAATAACCCTGACTGTTGCAAACAAATTACAATGTCAGATTACCTGGAAGTGAGAGAGTTTTGATGAAAAGTAGAATTTTTGGAAAGACCAGGGTTTGATTAGTAGGGAATGAGTATAAATGTTTGAAACAAGAACATCCTCCTGGGTGACCCATAAGTGTGGCTCAATGGGGCATTTTTGAAAATTGTTCCTTCTTGGGCCCACTAGTATCAGACTTCCATAGTTACAAGAAGGATATTATTCAGAAGGAAATGCCATTAATGATTGTAGAAGAGTAGGATTTGCACTTATGTTGCCCCTACTTTTTTTCTGATGTATACACTGGTTTCTGGCTATAGTCAGGCTGGGATCCTGCTAATCAGGGCCCCAGCCTCTCTGTTCTCTCTAAATGACTTGGAGTGCATATTAGATGCACTAGTGATTGGATACGGTGGTACCTTATGAGCCCCTAGTATATGGTACCTTAGGTACCAAGGGCATAGGTACTTCAGAGTCCTACCAGGGGCTGAAGCATGTATTATGCCACCCCTGGGAAGCAGACTAAATCTGACACCCCAGGGCTGCTACTGCAGCCTGGGTGAGGTAGTGTTAGCACTCCTCACTGAGGTATAGGTTTCCTATCACCATATACACATATATAAATCAGTCACCCCTAAGGCAGGCCCTATCAATCCTGAGAGCAGGGTGCTTGGTTTACAATGTGAGGTGGTGACTCTGCATGAGCAGGGCCCCTCTGCAACTGGCAGAGTCTATTCTCTGTGGCTGTTTGTGGATGCTGTGAAACCATATACTCTTAAGTGCATTATAACCTTCCGGTGAATGCTAACTTTGGAATGACTGCATCAAAACATGTCGTGTTTGGTGTCAAACAACTTGGAATCATACCCCCACACCAGTAAATGAACTGGGAGCATGATTCCACCCTTCTAGAGGGGACAACATGTACCCACTGTGGAAACACGGTAGAATCCTAAAGAGCCCTGGCATCACAAAATGGATGCCACCAGCACAGACACTGGGCTGCCCTCCTGCTGCTGACTGAAACTCGCAGTGGAGAAGGCCCAACAATAAGAGTCCTGTCACAGGGAGGTGTCACCACCTTCCAGACAGGATTTAGTGTATTGGGGCTGGGTGGGTGCACTCCTAGAGTGCTTTGAAGTCCTGCACTGGGGAGCAGTAGGCTCCTCTGTGCATATGCCAGCTCAAACCGGTTCAGGGGCTACCTGTCCCTGCTCTGGCGCGAAACTGGACAAAGGGAAGTGGAAGGGAAGTGGGTGTAACCACCCACTTCCCCTGACCCTCCCATAGGAGGGGTCATAGAGCTAGTCCCTCCCTTTCCTTTAGTATCAGATAAGGAAACCTTGCCATTGCAAATCAGATATCCCTGGACAACGCTCTACAAGAAGAATCCTGGCCCTTCGACGTTCCACTACCTTTGGAAGACTGAAGAATCTCCTTTGGAGTCAAGAAGTGAAACCCCTGCTTGGCAGGCACCAAAAACTTGAATCAACAGTCGCAAACTTTCCCGCTCCCGCCATTGTCCAAAGTCCCTGCTGCCCTGGAAGTATATTTCCTGACTTCTCAAAGGCCATCGTGAGTCCCCAGCAAAGCTGAGGTGAGTGGACCCCACGAGTGACGAGGAACAGCCATACCCGGGTACCGTGCACTATTGTCAAGTGCAACCCCTTCACGACATTCTACGAACTTGTGCATTAGACCCTGTGTGGCGCAAGCCTCCAGCAGGATTTGCACCAAAAATCAGAGGCCTACCCCATCCCGAGTGACCGTGGGCTCCTGTAAAGCAATTCCTCACAAGGCATCTTTGTGATCCCTTGCCCATTGGTTTGTGGATCCCCGAAGACTTTTTCATCAAACCAAAGTGCTCTCCTAGTTACTCCAGGCCTACCCTGACTTTCCCTTGCTGGGTGAGTCCCTCAGACCTTGCTGGTCTGCACCGCTGACTTTCTTCACTTTCCACAAGACTTGCTGTTGCCAAGGCTTGTTGTCTCGATTCCAGCTGACGACACCTCAGTAAGCTGCAGACTTTGTGGGACACTTCGAATCCAGCTCCTGGTCATCGTCGATGCCTCCTGGACCTCGTGGCTGAAGAGTCAAAACACCATCGCGCACCTGAAATCACCCGACTACCGTTGGCATCCATCTTCCTGGCCCAAGGGTCACTGGCAAGTGACTGTGAACACTGACTCTTCTGCTTTCAGGTCTTCTTCATCCTGAATCCAGCCTTGGATTCCACCGGACACTTCTCCAGTCTTTGCAAGCAGCAAATCTTCTTCGTCTTCCATTGAAAACGACGACGCGACCCGACACCAAAAGGCACCTATGCACCCGGCTTCCCTGGGTGAGGTAACTCGTGCACTCCAGTGCTCCTGTGTGTGTTGGCCCTCAAATTACTTACCTTGTAAGTGGCTTGCTTGTAGACTCTCCCGAAGTACCCTAAACCTTTAAAAATCCAACCGCGACTTGCTCCATTGAAATCAATAGGGAACCCGCGGCTGAGTTCTCACACTGCATGCGTCTCCTGTGGGTCCTTTACTTACCTGCTTTTGGTGGATTAGTGAGGCCCCAGCGATTCTACAGGCCCTAGGCCTTGTCCCCTTGCAAATTGACATTCCTAACCCATTTTTTTAGTATATGGTCTGGTACACCCCTAGGGCCCCAGCCATATTTGTGCTTAACTTATTGTGAAACGTTCATATTTGCATATGTTCTTGTCTTCTAATCTCATAAAGAGATTAGTAGAGTGTGTCTAGTAATAAATACATATATATTTGATATATATACCTGTGTGGTGTCCTTTCATTTGGTAATTCAAAAGATTATAAGGTAAAACAAGCTGCTTTACATTCCTCTGAGACTTAGCATGAAGGCTGCTCTCCACAGCTACCACTAGGATAGCTTTCTTTAAAAGGTTGTCTTAAACCTATCTACCATAAGAGTCGAATTGGAGTGGTGCAAGGTGGCCACTTTAACTAGTGACCAGCATCTGCCAGGCCAACTTCTCACATTGGTGGGCAGCGTGTGGGATTGTAGCTTGCCATTGTTTTACCAGAAAATCTTTATTTGAATTACTAACTGAAAACCACTAAAGGTACTCAAGGTACATATAAAAGTCAAGCTTAGTATCAATAAGTTCTACTGAACATAGAGCTGTGAGTGAAGGTATAGTACACCCTCGCTACAACTCAAGCTAGGATCAGTAGGCCACAAACTAGTGTAGGTGGTACAACACTGCACAACACTAGAATGTCCTTAAAGGGTGGAGCCAGTGGGTCCACTCAGCCTCAGTATAAGGACATGACTTTCTTTGACCTGAAAGCCATGTGTGTTGCAAGACACCTGAAGCTAGGACAGAGTCCCTGCACACTAGGCCTGATAGATCTGCTGACAGCTGATGATCTGAGGTTGGCTCTAGGAGATAACAGATCTGAATCAGGGAGTGAGTCAATTACAGTGTCTGGGTCAGATGATGAAAATCAAGATGACCAGGACTCTGTGGTTGAAGGGCCAGATCCACAAGGATGTGAACAGTACAGAGGAATTCTCCCTAAGAGAACTGACAGAGTGGGAGAGAGGCCTAGGTCCCCTTCAAGGGAATCTGACCACTCCGATCACTGTGGCAGAGAATCTGTCCATCAGAGGAGCTCATACTTTAATAGAAGAGAGACCTCCACTGAAAGAATGTACAAACTGCTGCAGTATGAGGAAGCAAGATTTGCCCTTAAGGCCAAGCAGTTGGCATTAGACAAAGAATCCTTTGAGTTCCAGAGAGCTTCTAGAAAAGAGGGGTTAGAACCCCCTGATGGCAGCAACAGTGTCCAAGGTTGTTCTTCCCTACCAGAGTGGGGATGATATCCACAATTGGATAACTGCTATGGAGAGGGCCTGTAGAGTACAACAGGTCCCCCAGAAACAGTGGGCAGCAATCTTGTGGCTCTCCTTTTCTGATAAAGTTAGAGACAAGCTCCTCACTGTTAGAGAAGAGGATGCTGATGACTATGAAGTCCTGAAGAGTGAATTAATAGATGGGTTTGGCTTAACCACTGAGCAGTACAGATTGAAGTTCAGAGACACCCAGAAAGCACAAAATCAGGACTGGACTGACTTTGTTGATTGTGCAACCAAGGCTCTGGGGGGTTGGCTGGTTGGTAGTAGAGTTACTGATTTTAAGGGATTGTATAATCTTATGATGAGAGAACTGATCCTTAATAATTGCCAAAAACAGTTGTTGCATCAATACCTGGTGGACTCTGATCTGACCTCTCCCCAAGAATTGGGAAAGAAAGCAGACAAATGGGTCAGAACCAGGGTGAGGCAGAAAACCCAGAACCAAGGGGGTGACACAAAGAAGCAATATTCTAAGGGCTCTGAAAAAGGTGGGGAAAAGTCAAAAGACCAGAAGTCTTCACAAGGGCCCCAAAAATCTGCATCTGGTCGGGAGTCACAGTCTACAAAGGGAGCCCTGGTGCAAATTCTGTAAACAGAAAGGGCACTAGACTTCTGATTGTAACAAGTCCAAAGACCAAACCACCACCACTCTAGCCCCTAAGGCATCTGTTCCCCCCTAGTTCAGCTAATGGTGGAGGTGGTACTCAGAATAAGGGTGTAGTAGGGTTGACCCTGGGTTCTGAAGTGGACTCTGGCCTGATGGAGACATTGATATGTCCTTCCTAGTGAGCCCCAGTAATCTGGGCAAATACAAACAGCAGCCTGTAATTAATGGCAAACAAGCTTTGGCATTCAGGCACACAGGTGTTAGTGTCACCATGGTGGCAGAGGATCTTGTGGACCCTGGGCAGATCATCCTGGGTGAAATGTACCAGGTTACCAATGCAAGCAATGTCAGGACCAACCATAGTCTGGCAGTTGTGAATTTCTCCTGGGGAGGGGTAACTGGCCTCAAGAAGGTCGTAGTCAGTGCAGACCTCCCTGTCAAATGTCTATTGGGCAATGATCTAGAAACTTCAGCCTGGTCTGAAGTAGAGTTATGGACTCATGCTGAGATGTTGGGCATACCTGCAGAGGTATCTGCTGTGACCAGGTCACAGGCCAGAATACATAACACTGAACCAGCTCTGGATCCTGAAACTATAGACCAGCAGCTTCCCAAAGGGAGGAGCAGTAAGGTTAAGGCAGTGCCTTCCCCTCTGTCTCAGATCTCAGATACCCCTCCTGAGGGAGGAGAAGCATATCCTGAAGAAGGAACTCCCCAGAGGGACTTGAGCCTGATCAGGTTGAGTTCTTGGGGGCAGGGAGACCTTCCAGGGAAGATCTGAGTAAGGAACAACAGTGTTGCCCCTCTCTTGAACCCCTCAGACAGCAGGCTGCTGCTGAGGCTGCTGGGAGTGCTAGTGGGTCCCATAATGTCTATTGGGATGAGGGACTCCTATATTCTGAGGCTAGAGATCCTACCCCTGGAGCCACCAGGAGGTTGGTAATACCTCAGAAGTTTAGGGTGTTCCTCCTGCCCCTAGCACATGCAGGGCACTTGGGCCAAAACACGACCTGGGACAGGCTTGTTCCACATTTTCATTGGCCACATAGGTCAGAGGACACAAAGGAGTTTTGTCGCTCCTGTGTCACTTGCCAAGCCAGTGGCAAGTCAGGTGGCATAACAAAGGCCCCCCTGATACCACTACCTGTGCTGGGGTTACCCATAGAAAGGGTAGGGATTGACATTGTTGGTCCCCTTGACCCTCCATCTGCATCTGGGCATAGATTTATTCTGGTGGTAGTGGATCATGCCACCAGGTACCCAGAAGCCATACCCCTGAGGACCACCACAGCACCTGTGGTGGCAAGAGCCCTCATTGGAGTTTTATCCAAGGTGGGTTTCCCAAAGGAGGTCATATCTGACAGAGGTACCAACTTCATGTCAGGGTATCTAACAGCAATGTGGAAGGAGTGTGGTGTAAGCCATAAGTTCACTACTCCGTATCACCCACAATGCAATGGGTTAGTTGAAAGGTTCAACAAAACCCTAAAGGGAATGATTAAAGGCCTCCCAGAAAAGCTTAGGCAAAAATGGGACCTTTTACTTCCCTGCCTTCTGTTTGCATACAGAGAGGTTCCACACAAGGGGGTTGGTTACAGCCCTTTTGAACTTCTGTTTGGGCATCCTGTAAGAGGTCCATTATGTTTGGTGAAGGAGGGATGGGAGTTGCTGCTCAAACCTCCCAAACAGGATGTGATGGACTATGTACTTAGTCTCCGCTCCAGGATGGCTGAATACATGAAGAAGGCGACTAAAAACCTGGAGGCCAGCCAAGAACTACAGAAAGCTTGGCATGACCAAAAGGCTGTACTGACTGTCTATCAGCCAGGACAGAAAGTGTGGGTGTTTGGAGCCTGTGGCCCCAGCAGCTCTCCAAGACAAGTGGAGTGGCCCCCATACAATTGTTGAACATAAGGGAGAAGTCACCTACTTGGTGAATCTTTGAACTCCCAGGAGCCCCCTTAGAGTGCTCCATGTCAACAGACTGAAACCATATGGTGACAGGGCTGACATGGGCTTGCTCATGGCAACTGATGAGAAACAGGAGGAGGAGAGTGACCCTCTCCCTGACCTGCTCTCACAGAACCCTGATGATGGGTCAGTAGATGGTGTTGCTTTGGCAAGCAGCCTTACTGATCATCAGCAAACTGAATGCAGACAAGTTCTGCAACAGTTTAGACATACGTTTAGCATGACCCCAAGTCAGACTTCATTGTGCACCCATGAGGTGGACACTGGAGGCAGTCTGCCTGTCAAGAGTACAATCTACAGGCAACCTGACCATGTCAGGGACTGTATCAGGACTGAAGTCCAGAAAATGTTGGAGCTAGGTGTAATTGAGCCTTCAGATAGCCCTTGGGCTAGTCCAGTAGTCCTTGTGCCCAAACCTCATACCCAGGGTGGTAAGAAAGAAATGAGGTTTTGTGTAGACTACAGAAGCCTCAATGCAGTCACCAGGACTGATGCCTAATCAATTCCCAGGACAGATGAGCTCATTGATACTTTGGCCTCAGCCAAATATCTGAGTATATTTGACCTAACAGTGGTGTCAAGATTGATAAGGCCTGCCATAGGGGTGACTGATAGCTTACTATGTGCGGTGATAGGGGAGGTATAGTCAACCTTCACCTCAGTAAGGGGTGCATGCACCACCTTACGCAGGCTGCAGTAGCAGACCTGTGGTGTCATTTTGCATGGCTTTCCAGGGGTGGCACAATACATGCTTCAGCCCCTGGCAGGCCTCTGGGGTACCTATGCCCTGGTTACATAGTATACCATATACTAGGGACTCAAAAGGGTACCCCAGATTCCATTTTGAAGTGCACCTAAAGTACATGCAATCAATTTAGAGAGGAAGCAGCTAGGCTGGGGCCGTGAATAGCGGGGTCCCAGCCAGACTAAAGTCGAAAAACAGTGAAATACCTGCAAAATGTGGGGGTAAACATGTGAAGCAGATCCTACTCTCTTACACAACCCCCCTCAAACGCAGGCACATTAAACTAACCTTGACCAGTTGAGTATTCATTGCACCATGGTTTCTTTGGGACTTTTCCCTTGTTAGACTGTGAATCCCCACCTGAAGAAGATTTTTGGGAACCTTGAGAAGACTTCTGGTCTTTACCCTTCTCCCCACCCTTATCAGAAGTTTTAGGACATTGCTTCTTGGGTTCACTACCTTTGTTCTGTACCTTCTGACTCACCCTGATTCTGACCCACTTGTCTGCCTTCTTTCCCAATTCTTGGGAAGAGGTCAGATCTGAGTCTACCAGTTACTGGTGCAACAGCTGATTCTGACAATTATTAAGTATCTGCTCTCTCATAATCAAATTGTGCAATCCTTGATAGTCATGCACTTTACTGCCAAGTAACCAACCTTCTAGAGCCTTAGTAGCACAAACTACAAAGTCTACCCAGTCCTGAGTCTGTGCCTTTTGGGTATCCCTGAACTTTAACCTGCGTTGCTCAGTGGTTAGGCCAAACCCATCAATTAAGGCACTCTTCAGACTGTTTTAATCATCTGACTCCTCCTCTATAAGAGTGAGCAGCTTATCTCTACCTTTGTCTGCAAAGGAGAGCCATAAGATTGCTGCCCACTGCTCCTGGGGGACCCTTTGTACTTTACAGGCCCTTTCCATTGCAGTTATCCATTTGTGGATGTCATCCCCACTCTGGTAGGGAGGGACAATCGTATTCAGGTTTCTATGGTCATAAGACCTTTCCCTATCTCTAGGGATGTTGCTGCCACCATGGGACTCTAGTCCCATCTTTTTCTAGCTCTGTAGAGCTCTAGGGCCTCCCTATCTAGGGCTACCTGCTTTCTTATGATTTCAAGCTGAGCTTCCTCATACATAGGCAGTCTCTCCCTTTGCTCCTGAGAGGTTTCTCTTCTATGAAAGGAGATTCAAGTCCCTACAGATGAGTTAGAATGGCTAAACTCCACTGAGGGAGATCTTGACCTTCTTGGCCCACCACCAACTCTCTCAGGAGGGACAAAAAGGGGTCCATTCTGGTCCTCTCCATCACTGTCTAGGGGAATTGGATTTTCCAGGTCCAGATCATTGTTATCTGCCTGGCCAGCCTCAGAGGTCAGGTCATGGGGAGTTACACCCAGAGGCCTTTCCCCAGGTGCTGTCCCACCCACTCTGCCTAACCCATCAGATCCTAAGGATCTGCTAAGGTCATCCAGCCTGAGTACCTCCATGAGATGCTGGGTGGTTGGACTTTGGCCTTTCTTCAGTTTCCTAGTTGTACATAATGCTCTCAGTTCCATAAATGAAAGTCTATCATACTGGGAATCTTGAAGTCCATTGGCTTCTGGCAAGGACCTACTGGTTCCTGGCCTTGATGACATTATTAGTGTGGTGTATTGCACTACCTACTCTAGTGTGGCCTACTAAACTCTCTTGAGTTGTAGAAAGGGTGTGCTTTCCCTTAACACACATCTCTCAGTAGAACTTACTGTATTCTAAAGCTTGTATTATATGTACCTAAGGTACCTTTAGTTGTTTTCATTTAGTTACTCAATTGAGATTATCTGGTAAAACAGTAGCAAAGCTGGAATCCCACACGCTGCACACCAATGTGAGAAGTTGGCCTGATATATGCTGTTCACTAGTTATAGTGGGCACCCTGTATCAGTCCAAACAAACCCTTACTGGTTATAGGTTAACCCCTTCGCTGCTAGGCCTTTTCCCCTCCTGTGCTAAGCCTTTTTTGGGATATTTGGTGTAGTGCGCGCTTAGGCCCCTGTAACTTTTTGACCACATTAGGTATCCACGCCAAATTTGCGTCCTTTTCTTCCAACATCATGGGGATTCTAAAGGTACCCAGGGTTTGTGGATTCTCCTAGAGGGTTCCCAGAAATTAGTCAAAATACAGCAAAATTTTGGGGTTTTTGTGAAAAATGGGGAAAAGTGGCTGCAAATGATAGCGTCTGGGTTTTTCTCTGCAAATAAAATCAAAAAAGGGTTTGTGGGGCTGAAATCACAATTTCTCCAGCTTTTAGGGAATGACAGATTTTTGTCAGAAATCCAACATGTTTTACACAGTTTTGACATTTTTCTGGGACATACACTATTTTTGCTATTTTTTGTGCTTTGAACCTCCTTCCAGATAATGGTAAAAATGGGTAGAAAAGCAATAATGGATCCCGGAAAGCTATACATTTTTGAAAAGTAGACAAAATTCTGAATTCAGCAAGGGGTCATTTGTGTATATCCATCAAGGTTTCTTTATAGAAACTAACAGGTAAATATAGGAAAAATAAAAAATTTGTTGAAAAAAGCAGCCTTTTGAGTCAACGTTTTCACCTGTAACTTCTTCGAATTATGACATCTCTTTGAAAGCAATGTATCGTTACATCCGCTGGACCTTCCTGGTTGTGGGGATATATAGGACTTGTAGGTTCACCAAGAGCCCAACGAACCCAGAGTAAAAAACTGAGCAGCATTTTGTAATGGTTTTTTTTTTTGTTCCGGGTGTATAGCAATTATTGTGGGAAAATGTATACATGGAAAAATCGGTATGAAAGACACCTATGTATTTATGAAATGGGAACAAATTACAGAGTTTAGAAACAGTGCATATTTGGACATTTTCGAAATTGGGAATACTCATACTTGCATGACAATTATTGGTCATTTTTCAAAATGACTTTTTTTTTACACAATGTCTTTCATTTCGAAGGGAGAAATGCATTAAAAATCAATAGGTAATAACAGTTGCTTTACAAATCTTAACTGCCCTAAGTCTCCCGATAAAAATGGTACCTCACTTGTGTGGGTAGGCATAGTGCCCACGACAGGAAGGGGCTCAAAACCTAAGGTGAACACACCACATTTTCACACTGAAAATGTACACTTTTTTTGCGGAGAGTCTAGCTGTAGTTTTTGAACCCTAGCCCTGCCGGCACCTAGGGAAACCTAGCAAACCTATACATTTTTGAAAACTAGACACCCAGGGGAATCCAGGATGGGGTGAGTTGAGCGCCTCCCACCATGGTCTGTTACCCAGAATCCCTTGCAAACGTAAACAATTTACAACAAAAACACATTTTCTCCACATTTCTGTGATAAAAAGTTCTGGAATCTGCGTGGATCCACAAATTTCCACCCACCCCGCGTTCACCAAAGTCCTACGAGAAAAATGGTACCTCACTTGTGCGGGTCGGCATAGTGCCCGCGACAGGAAATGGCGCAAAACGCAACGTGGTCACACCTCAAGTTTGCAGTGAAAAATGACCCCTTTTTGGCAAAGTGACTAGCTGTAGTTTTTGAACCCTAGCCCTGCCGACACCTAGGGAAACCTAGCAAACCGATACATTTTTGAAAACTAGACACCCAGGGGAATCCAGGATGGGGTGACTTGAC
Source organism: Triturus cristatus (assembly GCF_964204655.1). Taxonomy (NCBI): domain Eukaryota; kingdom Metazoa; phylum Chordata; class Amphibia; order Caudata; family Salamandridae; genus Triturus; species Triturus cristatus. The sequence goes on from NC_140590.1 coordinate 397,017,906, forward strand.
TGCCTCCCACCATGGTCTGCTACCCAGAATCCCTTGCAAACGTAAAAAATTGACAAAAAAACCACATTTTCCCCATATTTCTGTGATGGAAAGTTCTGGAATCTGCGTGGATCCACAAATTTCCACCCACCCCACGTTCCCCAAAGTCCTACGAGAAAAATGGTACCTGACTTGTGCGGGTCGGCATAGTGCCCGTGACAGGAAACGGCGCAAAACGCAACATGGTCACACCTCAATTTTGCAGTGAAAAATGACTCTTTTTTGGCAAAGTGACTAGCTGTAGTTTTTGAACTCTAGCTCTGCCGGCACCTAGGGAAACCTAGCAAACCTATACATTTTTGAAAACTAGACACCCAGGGGAATCCAGGATGGGGTGACCTGACTGCCTCCCACCATGGTCTGTTACCCAGAATCCCTTGCAAACGTAAAAAATTGACAAAAAAAACACATTTTCCCCATATTTCTGTGTTGGAAAGTTCTGGAATCTGCGTGGATCCACAAATTTCCACCCACCCCACGTTCCCCAAAGTCCTATGAGAAAAATGGTACCTCACTTGTGCGGGTCGGCCTAGTGCCCGCAACAGGAAACGGCGCAAAACGCAACGTGGTCACACCTCAATTTTGCAGTGAAAAATGACCCTTTTTTGGCACAGTGACGAGCTGTAGTTTTTGAACCCTAGCCCTGCCGGCACCTAGGGAAACCTAGCAAACCTATACATTTTTGAAAACTAGACACCCAGAGGAATCCAGGATGGGGTGACTTGACTGCCTCCCACCATGGTCTGTTACCCAGAATCCCTTGCAAACGTAAAAAATTGACAAAAAAAACAAATTTTCCCCACATTTCTGTGATGGAAAGTTCTGGAATCTGCGTGGATCCACAAATTTCCACCCACCCCGCGTTCCCCAAAGTCTTACGAGAGAAATGGTACCTCACTTGTGCGGGTCGGAATAGTGGCTGCGACGGGAAACGGCGCAAAACGCAACGTGGTCACACCTCAATTTTGCAGTGAAAAATGACCCTTTTTTGGCAAAGTGACTAGCTGTAGTTTTTTAACCCTAGCCCTGCCGGCACTTAGGGAAACCTAGCAGACCTATACATTTTTGAAAACTAGACACCAAGGGGAATACTGGATGGGGTGACTTGACTGCCTCCCACCATGGTCTGTTATCCAGAATCCCTTGCAAACGTCAAAAATTGACAAAAAAACACATTTTCTCCGCATTTCTGTGTTGGAAAGTTCTGGAATCTGCGTGGATCCACAAATTTCCACCCACCCCACGTTCCCCAAAGTCCTACGAGAAAAATGGTACCTCACTTGTGCGGGTCGGCATAGTGCCCGTGACAGGAAACGGCGCAAAACGCAACGTGGTCACACCTCAATTTTGCAGTGAAAAATGACCCTTTTTTGGCAAAGTGACGAGCTGTAGTTTTTTAACCCTAGCCCTGCCGGCGCCTAGGGAAACCTAGCAAACCTATACATTTTTGAAAACTAGACACGCAGCGGAATCCAGGATGGGGTGACTTGACTGCCTCCCACCATGGTCTGTTACCCAGAATCCCTTGCAAACGTAAAAAATTGACAAAAAAAACAAATTTTCCCCACATTTCTGTGATGGAAAGTTCTGGAATCTGCGTGGATCCACAAATTTCCACCCACCCCGCGTTCCCCAAAGTCTTACGAGAGAAATGGTACCTCACTTGTGCGGGTCGGAATAGTGGCTGCGACGGGAAACGGCGCAAAACGCAACGTGGTCACACCTCAATTTTGTAGTGAAAAATGACCCTTTTTTGGCAAAGTGACTAGCTGTAGTTTTTTAACCCTAGCCCTGCCGGCACTTAGGGAAACCTAGCAGACCTATACATTTTTGAAAACTAGACACCAAGGGGAATACTGGATGGGGTGACTTGACTGCCTCCCACCATGGTCTGTTATCCAGAATCCCTTGCAAACGTCAAAAATTGACAAAAAAACACATTTTCTCCGCATTTCTGTGTTGGAAAGTTCTGGAATCTGCGTGGATCCACAAATTTCCACCCACCCCACGTTCCCCAAAGTCCTACGAGAAAAATGGTACCTCACTTGTGCGGGTCGGCATAGTGCCCGTGACAGGAAACGGCGCAAAACGCAACGTGGTCACACCTCAATTTTGCAGTGAAAAATGACCCTTTTTTGGCAAAGTGACGAGCTGTAGTTTTTTAACCCTAGCCCTGCCGGCGCCTAGGGAAACCTAGCAAACCTATACATTTTTGAAAACTAGACACGCAGCGGAATCCAGGATGGGGTGACTTGACTGCCTCCCACCATGGTCTGTTACCCAGAATCCCTTGCAAACGTAAAAAGTTGACAAAAAAAAACACATTTTCACCACATTTCTGTGATGGAAAGTTCTGGAATCTGCGTGGATCCACAAATTTCCACCCACCCAACGTTCCCCAAAGTCTTACGAGAAAAATGGTACCTCACTTGTGCGGGTAGGCATAGTGGCCGTGACAGGAAACGGCGCAAAACGCAACGTGGTCACACCTCAATTTTGCAGTGAAAAATGACCCTTTTTTGGCAAAGTGACTAGCTGCAGTTTTTTAACCCTAGCCCTGCCGGCACCTAGGGAAACCTAGCAAACCTATACATTTTTGAAAACTAGATACCCAGGGGAATCCAGGATAGGGTGACTTGAGTGCCTCCCACCATGGTCTGTTACCCAGAATCCCTTGCAAACGTAAAAAATTGACAAAAAAAACACATTTTCTCCACATTTCTGTGATGGAAAGTTCTGGAATCTGCGTGGATCCACAAATTTCCACCCACCCCGTGTTCCCCAAAGTCCTACGAGAAAAATGGTACCTCATTTGTGCGGGTCGGCATAGTGCTCGTGAAAGGAAACGGCGCAAAACGCAACCTGGTCACACCTCAATTTTGCAGTGAAAAATGACCCTTTTTTGGCACAGTGACGAGCTGTAGTTTTTGAACCCTAGCCCTGCCGGCACCTAGGGAAACCTAGCAAACCTATACATTTTTGAAAACTAGACACCCAGGGTAATCCAGGATTGGGTGACTTGACTGCCTCCCACCTAGGGGTGGGCAGAATTTGCGAAATTAACTTTCGCAAATTATCGCGAAAATGTTTAAAATTATCGCAAACAAGCGGAAATATCGCGAAGATGCGGAAGTTTATTTCCGGCATGTTCGCGAGATTTTCTGCATGGTTGCGGGTCGCCAACTTACCCATGTGGTTGCTTGAGGGCGCGGCCAACTTGTTTTGAGTTGTCTCGCGGTGCATGATCGCGAGAAGAAAGACGTGATCGCGCAACGCATGACGTCACTGCGGGCGCAAACTGTCACGAGACAGCGCAAATGGCTAAAAGCAATACAACATCTCATGGAGAACGCGACCGGATCAAGAAAACTTGTCGGCGAACGCAGGGATTCAGGTAAGGCGATCGCGCGCGCGCGAGAATGTATTATTTTACAGCGCGAGCAAGAAACAAATTATCGCCAAGCTGCGGAAACCGGAATTTTTGACATTTTCGCGCTCTCCGCGGAACGCGAAAATGTCAACTTATCGCAATTTCCGCGAACGGAACGAAATTTTCACCCAGGCCTACTCCCACCATGGTCTGCTACCCAGAATCCCTTGCAAACGTAAAAAATTGACAAAAAAAACACATTTTCCCCATATTTCTGTGATGGAAAGTTCTTGAATCTGCGTGGATCCACAAATTTCCACCCCCCGCGTTCCCCAAAGTCCTACGAAAAAAATTGTACCTCACTTGTGCGGGTCGGCATAGTGCCCGCGACAGGAAACGGCGCAAAACACAACGTGGTCACACCTCAATTTTGCAGTGAAAAATTACCCTTTTTTGGCAAAGTGACGAGCTGTAGTTTTTGAACCCTAGCCCTGCCCGCACCTAGGGAAACCTAGCAAACCTATCCATTTTTGAAAACTAGACACCCAGGGGAATCCAGGATGGGGTGACTTGACTGCCTCCCACCATGGTCTGTTACCCAGAATCCCTTGCAAACGTAAAAAATTGACAAAAAAAACAAATTTTCCCCACATTTCTGTGATGGAAAGTTCTGGAATCTGCGTGGATCCACAAATTTCCACCCACCCCGCGATCCTCAAAGTCCTACGAGAAAAATGGTACCTCACTTGTGCGGGTCAGCATAGTGCCCGTGACAGGAAACGGCGCAAAACGCAACGTGGTCACACCTCAATTTTGCAGTGAAAAATGATCCTTTTTTGGCAAAGTGATGAGCTGTAGTTTTTGAACCCTAGCTCTGCCGGCACCTAGGGAAACCTACCAAACCCATGCATTTCTGAAAACTAGACACCCGGCGGCTTCCAGGGAGGTATGGCTTGCGTGGATCCCCCAACGTTTCCTTACCCAGAATCCCCTGCAAACCTAAATTTTTGCTGAAAAAAATCACTTTTTTCACACATTTTGGGGTTGAAAAGTTGTGGCATCACCGGGCTCACACAAATTTTCCACCACACAGCGTTCCCCCAGGTCTCCCAGTAAAAATGGTGCCTCACTTGTGTGGGAGGCCCAAGTACCCGCGGCAGGCAAGGGCCCAAAACGTAGTGAGGCGACATCAAAGTGGCCTATCGGAAAACCACCTGGTTTTGCAAGGGGGGTCACTTGGGTTTTTGGCCCGGTGCTCGGCGGCCATCTAGGGAAACCTACCAAACCCATGCATTTCTGAAAACTAGACACCCGGCGGCTTCCAGGGAGGTATCGCTTGCATGGATCCCCCAACGTTTCCTTACCCAGAATCCCCAGCAAACCTCAATTTTAGCATAAAAAATCACTTTTTTCACACATTTTGGGGTGGGAAAGTTGTGGCATCACCGGGATCACACAAATTTACCACCACCCAGCGTTCCCCCAGGTCTCCCGGTAAAAATGGTGCCTCACTTGTGTGGGAGGCCCAAGTACCCGCGGCAGGCAAGGTCCCAAAACGTAGTGAGGCGACATCAAAATGGCCTAACGCAAAACCACCTGGTTTTGCAAGGGGGGGTCACTTGGGTTTTTGGCCCGGTGCTCGGGGGCCATCAAGGGAAACCTACCCAACCCACGCATTTCTGAAAACTAGACAACCGGCGGCTTCCAGGCAGGTATGGCTTGTGTGGATCCCCCAACGTTTCCTTACCCAGAATCCCCTGCAAACCTCAATTTTTGCTGAAAAAAATCACTTTTTTCACACATTTTGGGGTTGAAAAGTTGTGGCATCACCGGGCTCACACAAATTTACCAGCACACAGCGTTCCCCCAGGTCTCCCGGTAAAAATGGTGCCTCACTTGTGTGGGAGGCCCAAGTACCCGCGGCAGGCAAGGGCCCAAAACGTAGTGAGGCGACATCAAAATGGCCTTTCGCAAAACCACCTGGTTTTGCAAGGGGGGTCACTTTGGTTTTTGGCCCGGTGCTCAGCGGCCATCTAGGGAAACCTACCAAACCCATGCATTTCTGAAAACTAGACACCCGGCGGCTTCCAGGGAGGTATCGCTTGCGTGGATCCCCCAACGTTTCCTTACCCAGAATCCCCTGCAAACCTCAATTTTAGCAGAAAAAATCACTTTTTTCACACATTTTGGGGTGGGAAAGTTGTGGCATCACCGGGCTCACACAAATTTACCCCCACCCAGCGTTCCCCCAGGTCTCCCAGTAAAAATGGTGCCTCACTTGTGTGGGAGGCCCAAGTACCCGCGGCAGGCAAGGGCCCAAAACGTAGTGAGGCGACATCAAAGTGGCCTATCGGAAAACCACCTGGTTTTGCAAGGGGGGTCACTTGGGTTTTTGGCCCGGTGCTCGGCGGCCATCTAGGGAAACCTACCAAACCCATGCATTTCTGAAAACTAGACACCCGGCGGCTTCCAGGGAGGTATCGCTTGCGTGGATCCCCCAACGTTTCCTTACCCAGAATCCCCTGCAAACCTCAATTTTAGCATAAAAAATCACTTTTTTCACACATTTTGGGGTGGGAAAGTTGTGGCATCACCGGGCTCACACAAATTTACCACCACCCAGCGTTCCCCCAGGTCTCCCGGTAAAAATGGTGCCTCACTTGTGTGGGAGGCCCAAGTACCCGCGGCAGGCAAGGGCCCAAAACGTAGTGAGGCGACATCAAAATGGCCTAACGCAAAACCACCTGGTTTTGCAAGGGGGGGTCACTTGGGTTTTTGGCCCGGTGCTCGGGGGCCATCAAGGGAAACCTACCAAACCCACGCATTTCTGAAAACTAGACACCCGGCGGCTTCCAGGCAGGTATGGCTTGTGTGGATCCCCCAACGTTTCCTTACCCAGAATCCCCTGCAAACCTCAATTTTTGCTGAAAAAAATCACTTTTTTCACACATTTTGGGGTTGAAAAGTTGTGGCATCACCGGGCTCACACAAATTTACCAGCACACAGCGTTCCCCCAGGTCTCCCGGTAAAAATGGTGCCTCACTTGTGTGGGAGGCCCAAGTACCCGCGGCAGGCAAGGGCCCAAAACTTAGTGAGGCAACATCAAAATGGCCTTTCGCAAAACCACCTGGTTTTGCAAGGGGGGTCACTTTGGTTTTTGGCCCGGTGCTCAGCGGCCATCTAGGGAAACCTACCAAACCCATGCATTTCTGAAAACTAGACACCCGGCGGCTTCCAGGGAGGTATCGCTTGCGTGGATCCCCCAACGTTTCCTTACCCAGAATCCCCTGCAAACCTCAATTTTAGCAGAAAAAATCACTTTTTTCACACATTTTGGGGTGGGAAAGTTGTGGCATCACCGGGCTCACACAAATTTACCCCCACCCAGCGTTCCCCCAGGTCTCCCGGTAAAAATGGTGCCTCACTTGTGTGGGAGGCCCAAGTACCCGCGGCAGGCAAGGGCCCAAAACGTAGTGAGGTGACATCAAAATGGCCTAACGCAAAACCACCTGGTTTTGCAAAGGGGGGTCACTTGGGTTTTTGGCCCGGTGCTCGGCGGCCATCATGGGAAACCTACCAAACCCACGCATTTCTGAAAACTAGACACCCGGCGGCTTCCAGGCAGGTATGGCTTGCGTGGATCCCCCAACGTTTCCTTACCCAGAATCCCCTGCAAACCTCAATTTTAGCTGAAAAAATCACTAATTTCACAAATTTTGGGGTGGGAAAGTTGTGGCATCACCGGGCTTACACATATCTACCACCACCCACCGTTCCCCCAGGTGTCCCGGTAAAAATGGTGCCTCACTTGTGTGGGAGGCCCAAGTACCCGCGGCAGGCAAGGGCCCAAAACGTAGTGAGGCGACATCAAAGTGGCCTATCGCAAAACCACCTGGTTTTGCAAGGGGGGTCACTTTGGTTTTTAGCCCGGTGCTCGGCGGCCATCTAGGGAAACCTACCAAACCCACACATTTCTGAAAAATAGACACCCGGCGGTTTCCAGGGAGGTATGGCTTGCGTGGATCCCCCAACGTTTCCTTACCCAGAATCCCCTGCAAACCTCAATTTTAGCTGAAAAATTCACTTTTTTCACACATTTTGGGGTGGGAAAGTTGTGGCATCACCGGGCTCACACAAATTTACCACCACCCAGCGTTCCCCCAGGTCTCCCGGTAAAAATGGTGCCTCACTTGTGTGGGAGGCCCAAGTACCCGCGGCAGGCAAGGGCCCAAAACGTAGTGAGGCGACATCAAAGTGGCCTATCGCAAAACCACCTGGTTTTGCAAGGGGGGTCACTTTGGTTTTTGGCCCGGTGCTCGGCCGCCATCTAGGGAAACCTACCAAACCCACGCATTTCTGAAAACTAGACACCCGGCGGCTTCCAGGGAGGTATGGCTTGCGTGGATCCCCCAACGTTTCCTTACCCAGAATCCCCTGCAAACCTCAATTTTAGCTGAAAAAATCACTTATTTCACAAATTTTGGGGTGGGAAAGTTGTGGCATTACCGGGCTCACACAAATCTACCACCACCCAGTGTTCCCCCAGGTGTCCCGGTAAAAATGGTGCCTCACTTGTGTGGGAGGCCCAAGTACCCGCGGCAGACAAGGGCCCAAAACGTAGTGAGGCGACATCAAAGTGGCCTATCGCAAAGCCACCTGGTTTTGCAAGGGGGGTCACTTTGGTTTTTGGCCCGGTGCTCGGCGGCCATCTAGGGAAACCTACCAAACCCACACATTTCTGAAAACTAGACACCCGGCGGCTTCCAGGGAGGTATGGCTTGCGTCGATCCCCCAACGTTTCCTTACCCAGAATCCCCTGCAAACCTAAATTTTAGGTAAAACAATCACTTCTTTCACACATTTTGGGGTGGGAAAGTTGTGGCAGCACCGGGTTCACACAAATTTACCACCACCCAGCATTCCCCCAGGTCTCCCGGTAAAAATGGTGCCTCACTTGTGTGGGAGGCCCAAGTACCCGCGGCTGGCAAGGGCCCAAAACGTAGTGAGGCGACTGCCTATCGCAAAACCACCTGGTTTTGCAAGGGGGGTCACTTTGGTTTTTGGCCCGGTGCTCGGCGGCCATCTAGGGAAACCTACCACACCCATGCATTTCTGAAAACTAGACACCCGGCGGCTTCCAGGGAGGTATGGCTTGCGTGGATCCCCCAACGTTTCCTTACCCAGAATCCCCTGCAAACCTCAATTTTAGCTGAAAAAATCACTTTTTTCACACATTTTGGGGTGGGAAAGTTGTGGCATCACCGGGCTCACACAAATTTACCACCACCCTGCGTTCCTCCAGGTCTCCCGGTAAAAACGGGGCCTCACTTGTGTGGGAGGCCCAAGTACCCGTGGCAGGCATGGCCCAAAACGTAGTGAGGCGACATCAAAATGGCCTATCGCAAAACCACCTGGTTTTGCCTGGTGGGTCACTTTGGTTTTTCGCCCGGTGCTCGGCGACCATCTAGGGAAACCTACCAAACCCACACATTTCTGAAAACTAGACACCCCGCGGCTTCCAGGGAGGTATGGCTTGCGTGGGTCCCCCAAAGTTTCCTTACCCAGAATCCCCTGCAAACCTCAATTTTAGATGAAAAAATCACTTTTTTCACACATTTTGGGGTGGGAAAGTTGTGGCATCACCGGGCTCACACAAATTTACCCCCACCCAGCGTTCCCCCAGGTCTCCCGGTAAAAATGGTGCCTCACTTGTGTGGGAGGCCCAAGTACCCGCGGCAGGCAAGGGCCCAAAACGTAGTGAGGCGACATCAAAGTGGCCTATCGGAAAACCACCTGGTTTTGCAAGGGGGGTCACTTGGGTTTTTGGCCCGGTGCTCGGCGGCCATCTAGGGAAACCTACCAAACCCATGCATTTCTGAAAACTAGACACCCGGCGGCTTCCAGGGAGGTATGGCTTGCGTGGATCCCCCAACGTTTCCTTACCCAGAATCCCCTGCAAACCTAAATTTTTGCTGAAAAAAATCACTTTTTTCACACATTTTGGGGTTGAAAAGTTGTGGCATCACCGGGCTCACACAAATTTTCCACCACACAGCATTCCCCCAGGTCTCCCAGTAAAAATGGTGCCTCACTTGTGTGGGAGGCCCAAGTACCCGCGGCAGGCAAGGGCCCAAAACGTAGTGAGGCGACATCAAAGTGGCCTATCAGAAAACCACCTGGTTTTGCAAGGGGGGTCACTTGGGTTTTTGGCCCGGTGCTCGGCGGCCATCTAGGGAAACCTACCAAACCCATGCATTTCTGAAAACTAGACACCCGGCGGCTTCCAGGGAGGTATCGCTTGCGTGGATCCCCCAACGTTTCCTTACCCAGAATCCCCAGCAAACCTCAATTTTAGCATAAAAAATCACTTTTTTCACACATTTTGGGGTGGGAAAGTTGTGGCATCACCGGGATCACACAAATTTACCACCACCCAGCATTCCCCCAGGTCTCCCGGTAAAAATGGTGCCTCACTTGTGTGGGAGGCCCAAGTACCCGCGGCAGGCAAGGGCCCAAAACGTAGTGAGGCGACATCAAAATGGCCTAACGCAAAACCACCTGGTTTTGCAAGGGGGGGTCACTTGGGTTTTTGGCCCGGTGCTCGGGGGCCATCAAGGGAAACCTACCAAACCCACGCATTTCTGAAAACTAGACACCCGGCGGCTTCCAGGCAGGTATGGCTTGTGTGGATCCCCCAACGTTTCCTTACCCAGAATCCCCTGCAAACCTCAATTTTTGCTGAAAAAAATCACTTTTTTCACACATTTTGGGGTTGAAAAGTTGTGGCATCACCGGGCTCACACAAATTTACCAGCACACAGCGTTCCCCCAGGTCTCCCGGTAAAAATGGTGCCTCACTTGTGTGGGAGGCCCAAGTACCCGCGGCAGGCAAGGGCCCAAAACGTAGTGAGGCGACATCAAAATGGCCTTTCGCAAAACCACCTGGTTTTGCAAGGGGGGTCACTTTGGTTTTTGGCCCGGTGCTCAGCGGCCATCTAGGGAAACCTACCAAACCCATGCATTTCTGAAAACTAGACACCCGGCGGCTTCCAGGGAGGTATCGCTTGCGTGGATCCCCCAACGTTTCCTTACCCAGAATCCCCTGCAAACCTCAATTTTAGCAGAAAAAATCACTTTTTTCACACATTTTGGGGTGGGAAAGTTGTGGCATCACCGGGCTCACACAAATTTACCCCCACCCAGCGTTCCCCCAGGTCTCCCAGTAAAAATGGTGCCTCACTTGTGTGGGAGGCCCAAGTACCCGCGGCAGGCAAGGGCCCAAAATGTAGTGAGGCGACATCAAAGTGGCCTATCGGAAAACCACCTGGTTTTGCAAGGGGGGTCACTTGGGTTTTTGGCCCGGTGCTCGGCGGCCATCTAGGGAAACCTACCAAACCCATGCATTTCTGAAAACTAGACACCCGGCGGCTTCCAGGGAGGTATCGCTTGCGTGGATCTCCCAACGTTTCCTTACCCAGAATCCCCTGCAAACCTCAATTTTAGCATAAAAAATCACTTTTTTCACACATTTTGGGGTGGGAAAGTTGTGGCATCACCGGGCTCACACAAATTTACCACCACCCAGCGTTCCCCCAGGTCTCCCGGTAAAAATGGTGCCTCACTTGTGTGGGAGGCCCAAGTACCCGCGGCAGGCAAGGGCCCAAAACGTAGTGAGGCGACATCAAAATGGCCTAACGCAAAACCACCTGGTTTTGCAAGGGGGGGTCACTTGGGTTTTTGGCCCGGTGCTCGGGGGCCATCAAGGGAAACCTACCAAACCCACGCATTTCTGAAAACTAGACACCCGGCGGCTTCCAGGCAGGTATGGCTTGTGTGGATCCCCCAACGTTTCCTTACCCAGAATCCCCTGCAAACCTCAATTTTTGCTGAAAAAAATCACTTTTTTCACACATTTTGGGGTTGAAAAGTTGTGGCATCACCGGGCTCACACAAATTTACCAGCACACAGCGTTCCCCCAGGTCTCCCGGTAAAAATGGTGCCTCACTTGTGTGGGAGGCCCAAGTACCCGCGGCAGGCAAGGGCCCAAAACGTAGTGAGGCAACATCAAAATGGCCTTTCGCAAAACCACCTGGTTTTGCAATGGGGGTCACTTTGGTTTTTGGCCCGGTGCTCAGCGGCCATCTAGGGAAACCTACCAAACCCATGCATTTCTGAAAACTAGACACCCGGCGGCTTCCAGGGAGGTATCGCTTGCGTGGATCCCCCAACGTTTCCTTACCCAGAATCCCCTGCAAACCTCAATTTTAGCAGAAAAAATCACTTTTTTCACACATTTTGGGGTGGGAAAGTTGTGGCATCACCGGGCTCACACAAATTTACCCCCACCCAGCGTTCCCCCAGGTCTCCCGGTAAAAATGGTGCCTCACTTGTGTGGGAGGCCCAAGTACCCGCGGCAGGCAAGGGCCCAAAACGTAGTGAGGCGACATCAAAATGGCCTAACGCAAAACCACCTGGTTTTGCAAAGGGGGGTCACTTGGGTTTTTGGCCCGGTGCTCGGCGGCCATCATGGGAAACCTACCAAACCCATGCATTTCTGAAAACTAGACACCCGGCGGCTTCCAGGCAGGTATGGCTTGCGTGGATCCCCCAACGTTTCCTTACCCAGAATCCCCTGCAAACCTCAATTTTAGCTGAAAAAATCTCTAATTTCACAAATTTTGGGGTGGGAAAGTTGTGGCATCACCGGGCTCACACATATCTACCACCACCCACCGTTCCCCCAGGTGTCCCGGTAAAAATGGTGCCTCACTTGTGTGGGAGGCCCAAGTACCCGCGGCAGGCAAGGGCCCAAAACGTAGTGAGGCGACATCAAAGTGGCCTATCGCAAAACCACCTGGTTTTGCAAGGGGGGTCACTTTGGTTTTTAGCCCGGTGCTCGGCGGCCATCTAGGGAAACCTACCAAACCCACACATTTCTGAAAAATAGACACCCGGCGGGTTCCAGGGAGGTATGGCTTGCGTGGATCCCCCAACGTTTCCTTACCCAGAATCCCCTGCAAACCTCAATTTTAGCTGAAAAATTCACTTTTTTCACACATTTTGGGGTGGGAAAGTTGTGGCATCACCGGGCTCACACAAATTTACCACCACCCAGCGTTCCCCCAGGTCTCCCGGTAAAAATGGTGCCTCACTTGTGTGGGAGGCCCAAGTACCCGCGGCAGGCAAGGGCCCAAAACGTAGTGAGGCGACATCAAAGTGGCCTATCGCAAAACCACCTGGTTTTGCAAGGGGGGTCACTTTGGTTTTTGGCCCGGTGCTCGGCCGCCATCTAGGGAAACCTACCAAACCCACGCATTTCTGAAAACTAGACACCCGGCGGCTTCCAGGGAGGTATGGCTTGCATGGATCCCCCAACGTTTCCTTACCCAGAATCCCCTGCAAACCTCAATTTTAGCTGAAAAAATCACTTTTTTCACACATTTTGGGGTGGGAAAGTTGTGGCATCACCGGGCTCACACAAATTTACCACCACCCAGCGTTCCCCCAGGTCTCCTGGTAAAAACGGGGCCTCACTTGTGTGGGAGGCCCAAGTACCCGCGGCAGGCAAGGGCCCAAAACGTAGTGAGGCGACATCAAAATGGCCTATCGCAAAACCACCTGATTTTGCCTGGTGGGTCACTTTGGTTTTGGGCCCGGTGCTCGGCGACCATCTAGGGAAAACTACCAAACCCACACATTTCTGAAAACTAGACACCCGGCGGCTTCCAGGGAGGTATCGCTTGCGTGGATCCCCCAACGTTTCCTTACCCAGAATCCCCTGCAAACCTCAATTTTAGCAGAAAAAATCACTTTTTTCACACATTTTGGGGTGGGCAAGTTGTGGCATCACCGGGCTCACACACATTTACCACCACCCAGCGTTCCCCCAGGTCTCCCGGTAAAAATGGTGCCTCACTTGTGTGGGAGGCCCAAGTACCCGCGGCAGGCAAGGGCCCAAAACGTAGTGAGGCGACATCAAAATGGCCTAACGCAAAACCACCTGGTTTTGCAAAGGAGGTCACTTGGGTTTTTGGCCCGGTGCTCGGCGGCCATCAAGGGACACCTACCAAACCCATGCATTTCTGAAAACTAGACAACCGGCGGCTTCCAGGCAGGTATGGCTTGCATGGATCCCCCAACGTTTCCTTACCCAGAATCCCCTGCAAACCTCAATTTTAGCTGAAAAAATCACTTATTTCACAAATTTTGGGGTGGGAAAGTTGTGGCATTACCGGGCTCACACAAATCTACCACCACCCAGTGTTCCCCCAGGTGTCCCGGAAAAAATGGTGCCTCACTTGTGTGGGAGGCCCAAGTACCCGCGGCAGACAAGGGCCCAAAACGTAGTGAGGCGACATCAAAGTGGCCTATCGCAAAGCCACCTGGTTTTGCAAGGGGGGTCACTTTGGTTTTTGGCCCGGTGCTCGGCGGCCATCTAGGGAAACCTACCAAACCCACACATTTCTGAAAACTAGACACCCGGCGGCTTCCAGGGAGGTATGGCTTGCGTCGATCCCCCAACGTTTCCTTACCCAGAATCCCCTGCAAACCTAAATTTTAGGTAAAAAAATCACTTCTTTCACACATTTTGGGGTGGGAAAGTTGTGGCAGCACCGGGTTCACACAAATTTACCACCACCCAGCATTCCCCCAGGTCTCCCGGTAAAAATGGTGCCTCACTTGTGTGGGAGGCCCAAGTACCCGCGGCTGGCAAGGGCCCAAAACGTAGTGAGGCGACTGCCTATCGCAAAACCACCTGGTTTTGCAAGGGGGGTCACTTTGGTTTTTGGCCCGGTGCTCGGCGGCCATCTAGGGAAACCTACCACACCCATGCATTTCTGAAAACTAGACACCCGGCGGCTTCCAGGGAGGTATGGCTTGCGTGGATCCCCCAACGTTTCCTTACCCAGAATCCCCTGCAAACCTCAATTTTAGCTGAAAAAATCACTTTTTTCACACATTTTGGGGTGGGAAAGTTGTGGCATCACCGGGCTCACACAAATTTACCACCACCCTGCGTTCCTCCAGGTCTCCCGGTAAAAACGGGGCCTCACTTGTGTGGGAGGCTCAAGTACCCGTGGCAGGCAAGGGCCCAAAACGTAGTGAGGCGACATCAAAATGGCCTATCGCAAAACCACCTGGTTTTGCCTGGTGGGTCACTTTGGTTTTTCGCCCGGTGCTCGGCGACCATCTAGGGAAACCTACCAAACCCACACATTTCTGAAAACTAGACACCCGGCGGCTTCCAGGGAGGTATGGCTTGCGTGGGTCCCCCAAAGTTTCCTTACCCAGAATCCCCTGCAAACCTCAATTTTAGATGAAAAAATCACTTTTTTCACACATTTTGGGGTGGGAAAGTTGTGGCATCACCGGGCTCACACAAATTTACCCCCACCCAGCGTTCCCCCAGGTCTCCCGGTAAAAATGGTGCCTCACTTGTGTGGGAGGCCCAAGTACCCGCGGCAGGCAAGGTCCCAAAACGTAGTGAGGCGACATCAAAATGGCCTAACGCAAAACCACCTGGTTTTGCAAGGGGGGGTCACTTGGGTTTTTGGCCCGGTGCTCGGCGGCCATCATGGGAAACCTACCAAACCCACGCATTTCTGAAAACTAGACACCTGGCGGCTTCCAGGCAGGTATGGCTTGCATGGATCCCCCAACGTTTCCTTACCCAGAATCCCCTGCAAACCTCAATTTTAGCTGAAAAAATCACTAATTTCACAAATTTTGGGGTGGGAAAGTTGTGGCATCACCGGGCTCACACAAATCTACCACCACCCACCGTTCCCCCAGGTGTCCCGGTAAAAATGGTGCCTCACTTGTGTGGGAGGCCCAAGTACCCGCGGCAGGCAAGGGCCCAAAACGTAGTGAGGCGACATCAAAGTGGCCTATCGGAAAACCACCTGGTTTTGCAAGGGGGGTCACTTTGGTTTTTGGCCCGGTGCTCGGCGGCCATCTAGGGAAACCTACCAAACCCACACATTTCTGAAAAATAGACACCCGGCGGTTTCCAGGGAGGTATGGCTTGCGTGGATCCCCCAACGTTTCCTTACCCAGAATCCCCTGCAAACCTCAATTTTAGCTGAAAAATTAACTTTTTTCACACATTTTGGGGTGGGAAAGTTGTGGCATCACCGGGCTCACACAAATTTACCACCACCCAGCGTTCCCCCAGGTCTCCCGGTAAAAATGGTGCCTCACTTGTGTGGGAGGCCCAAGTACCCGCGGCAGGCAAGGGCCCAAAACGTAGTGAGGCGACATCAAAGTGGCCTATCGCAAAACCACCTGGTTTTGCAAGGGGGGTCACTTTGGTTTTTGGCCCGGTGCTCGGCCGCCATCTAGGGAAACCTACCAAACCCACGCATTTCTGAAAACTAGATACCCGGCGGCTTCCAGGGAGGTATGGCTTGCGTGGATCCCCCAACGTTTCCTTACCCAGAATCCCCTGCAAACCTCAATTTTAGCAGAAAAAATCACTTTTTTCACACATTTTGGGGTGGGAAAGTTGTGGCATCACCGGGCTCACACAAATTTACCACCACCCAGCGTTCCCCCAGGTCTCCTGGTAAAAACGGGGCCTCACTTGTGTGGGAGGCCCAAGTACCCGCGGCAGGCAAGGGCCCAAAACGTAGTAAGGCGACATCAAAATGGCCTATCGCAAAACCACCTGATTTTGCCTGGTGGGTCACTTTGGTTTTGGGCCCGGTGCTCGGCGACCATCTAGGGAAACCTACCAAACCCACACATTTCTGAAAACTAGACACCCGGCGGCTTCCAGGGAGGTATCGCTTGCGTGGATCCCCCAACATTTCCTTACCCAGAATCCCCTGCAAACCTCAATTTTAGCAGAAAAAATCACTTTTTTCACACATTTTAGGGGTGGGCAAGTTGTGGCATCACCGGGCTCACACACATTTACCACCACCCAGCGTTCCCCCAGGTCTCCCGGTAAAAATGGTGCCTCACTTGTGTGGGAGGCCCAAGTACCCGCGGCAGGCAAGGGCCCAAAACGTAGTGAGGCGACATCAAAATGGCCTAACGCAAAACCACCTGGTTTTGCAAGGGGGGTCACTTGGGTTTTTGACCCGGTGCTCGGCGGCCATCAAGGGAAACCTACCAAACCCACACATTTCTGAAAACTAGACAACCGGCGGCTTCCAGGCAGGTATGGCTTGCGTGGATCCCCCAACGTTTCCTTACCCAGAATCCCCTGCAAACCTCAATTTTAGCTGAAAAAATCACTTATTTCACAAATTTTGGGGTGGGAAAGTTGTGGCATCACCGGGCTCACACAAATCTACCACCACCCAGTGTTCCCCCAGGTGTCCCGGTAAAAATGGTGCCTCACTTGTGTGGGAGGCCCAAGTACCCGCGGCAGACAAGGGCCCAAAACGTAGTGAGGCGACATCAAAGTGGCCTATCGCAAAGCCACCTGGTTTTGCAAGGCGGGTCACTTTGGTTTTTGGCCCGGTGCTCGGCGGCCATCTAGGGAAACCTACCAAACCTACACATTTCTGAAAACTAGACACCCGGCGGCTTCCAGGGAGGTATGGCTTGCATCGATCCCCCAACGTTTCCTTACCCAGAATCCCCTGCAAACCTCAATTTTAGGTAAAAAAATCAGTTCTTTCACACATTTTGGGGTGGGAAAGTTGTGGCAGCACCGGGTTCACACAAATTTACCACCACCCAGCATTCCCCCAGGTCTCCCGGTAAAAATGGTGCCTCACTTGTGTGGGAGGCCCAAGTACCCGCGGCTGGCAAGGGCCCAAAACGTAGTGAGGCGACTGCCTATCGCAAAACCACCTGGTTTTGCAAGGGGGGTCCCTTTGGTTTTTGGCCCGGTGCTCGGCGGCCATCATGGGAAACCTACCAAACCCACACATTTCTGAAAACTAGACACCTGGCGGCTTCCAGGCAGGTATGGCTTGCGTGGATCCCCCAACGTTTCCTTACCCAGAATCCCCTGCAAACCTCAATTTTAGCTGAAAAAATCACTTATTTCACAAATTTTGGGGTGGGAAAGTTGTGGCATCACCGGGCTCACACAAATCTACCACCACCCACCGTTCCCCCAGGTGTCCCGGTAAAAATGGTGCCTCACTTGTGTGGGAGGCCCAAGTACCCGCGGCAGGCAAGGGCCCAAAACGTAGTGAGGCGACATCAAAGTGGCCTATCGCAAAACCACCTGGTTTTGCAAGGGGGGTCACTTTGGTTTTTGGCCCGGTGCTCGGCGGCCATCTAGGGAAACCTACCAAACCCACACATTTCTGAAAAATAGACACCCGGCGGTTTCCAGGGAGGTATGGCTTGCGTGGATCCCCCAACGTTTCCTTACCCAGAATCCCCTGCAAACCTCAATTTTAGCTGAAAAATTCACTTTTTTCACACATTTTGGGGTGGGAAAGTTGTGGCATCACTGGGCTCACACAAATTTACCACCACCCAGCGTTCCCCCAGGTCTCCCGGTAAAAATGGTGCCTCACTTGTGTGGGAGGCCCAAGTACCCGCGGCAGGCAAGGGCCCAAAACGTAGTGAGGCGACATCAAAGTGGCCTATCGCAAAACCACCTGGTTTTGCAAGGGGGGTCACTTTGGTTTTTGGCCCGGTGCTCGGCCGCCATCTAGGGAAACCTACCAAACCCACGCATTTCTGAAAACTAGACACCCGGCGGCTTCCAGGGAGGTATGGCTTGCGTGGATCCCCCAACGTTTCCTTACCCAGAATCCCCTGCAAACCTCAATTTTAGCTGAAAAATCACTTTTTTCACACATTTTGGGGTGGGAAAGTTGTGGCATCACCGGGCTCACACAAATTTACCACCACCCAGCGTTCCCCCAGGTCTCCTGGTAAAAATGGGGCCTCACTTGTGGGGGAGGCCCAAGTACCCGCGGCAGGCAAGGGCCCAAAACGTAGTGAGGCGACATCAAAATGGCCTATCGCAAAACCACCTGATTTTGCCTGGTGGGTCACTTTGGTTTTGGGCCCGGTGCTCGGCGACCATCTAGGGAAACCTACCAAACCCACACATTTCTGAAAACTAGACACCCGGCGGCTTCCAGGGAGGTATCGCTTGCGTGGATCCCCCAACGTTTCCTTTCCCAGAATCCCCTGCAAACCTCAATTTTAGCTGAAAAAATCACTTTTTTCACACATTTTGGGGTGGGAAAGTTGTGGCATCACCGGGCTCACACAAATTTACCACCACCCTGCGTTCCTCCAGGTCTCCCGGTAAAAACGGGGCCTCACTTGTGTGGGAGGCCCAAGTACCCGTGGCAGGCAAGGGCCCAAAACGTAGTGAGGCGACATCAAAATGGCCTATCGCAAAACCACCTGGTTTTGCCTGGTGGGTCACTTTGGTTTTTCGCCCGGTGCTCGGCGACCATCTAGGGAAACCTACCAAACCCACACATTTCTGAAAACTAGACACCCGGCGTCTTCCAGGGAGGTATGGCTTGCGTGGGTCCCCCAAAGTTTCCTTACCCAGAATCCCCTGCAAACCTCAATTTTAGATGAAAAAATCACTTTTTTCACACATTTTGGGGTGGGAAAGTTGTGGCATCACCGGGCTCACACAAATTTACCCCCACCCAGCGTTCCCCCAGGTCTCCCGGTAAAAATGGTGCCTCACTTGTGTGGGAGGCCCAAGTACCCGCGGCAGGCAAGGTCCCAAAACGTAGTGAGGCGACATCAAAATGGCCTAACGCAAAACCACCTGGTTTTGCAAGGGGGGGTCACTTGGGTTTTTGGCCCGGTGCTCGGCGGCCATCATGGGAAACCTACCAAACTCACGCATTTCTGAAAACTAGACACCTGGCGGCTTCCAGGCAGGTATGGCTTGCATGGATCCCCCAACGTTTCCTTACCCAGAATCCCCTGCAAACCTCAATTTTAGCTGAAAAAATCACTAATTTCACAAATTTTGGGGTGGGAAAGTTGTGGCATCACCGGGCTCACACAAATCTACCACCACCCACCGTTCCCCCAGGTGTCCCGGTAAAAATGGTGCCTCACTTGTGTGGGAGGCCCAAGTACCCGCGGCAGGCAAGGGCCCAAAACGTAGTGAGGCGACATCAAAGTGGCCTATCGCAAAACCACCTGGTTTTGCAAGGGGGGTCACTTTGGTTTTTGGCCCGGTGCTCGGCGGCCATCTAGGGAAACCTACCAAACCCACACATTTCTGAAAAATAGACACCCGGCGGTTTCCAGGGAGGTATGGCTTGCGTGGATCCCCCAACGTTTCCTTACCCAGAATCTCCTGCAAACCTCAATTTTAGCTGAAAAATTAACTTTTTTCACACATTTTGGGGTGGGAAAGTTGTGGCATCACCGGGCTCACACAAATTTACCACCACCCAGCGTTCCCCCAGGTCTCCTGGTAAAAACGGGGCCTCACTTGTGTGGGAGGCCCAAGTACCCGCGGCAGGCAAGGGCCCAAAACGTAGTAAGGCGACATCAAAATGGCCTATCGCAAAACCACCTGATTTTGCCTGGTGGGTCACTTTGGTTTTGGGCCCGGTGCTCGGCGACCATCTAGGGAAACCTACCAAACCCACACATTTCTGAAAACTAGACACCCGGCGGCTTCCAGGGAGGTATCGCTTGCGTGGATCCCCCAACATTTCCTTACCCAGAATCCCCTGCAAACCTCAATTTTAGCAGAAAAAATCACTTTTTTCACACATTTTGGGGTGGGCAAGTTGTGGCATCACCGAGCTCACACACATTTACCACCATCCAGCGTTCCCCCAGGTCTCCCGGTAAAAATGGTGCCTCACTTGTGTGGGAGGCCCAAGTACCCGCGGCAGGCAAGGCCCCAAAACGTAGTGAGGCGACATCAAAATGGCCTAACGCAAAACCACCTGGTTTTGCAAGGGGGGTCACTTGGGTTTTTGACCCGGTGCTCGGCGGCCATCAAGGGAAACCTACCAAACCCACGCATTTCTGAAAACTAGACAACCGGCGGCTTCCAGGCAGGTATGGCTTGCGTGGATCCCCCAACGTTTCCTTACCCAGAATCCCCTGCAAACCTCAATTTTAGCTGAAAAAATCACTTATTTCACAAATTTTGGGGTGGGAAAGTTGTGGCATCACCGGGCTCACACAAATCTACCACCACCCAGTGTTCCCCCAGGTGTCCCGGTAAAAATGGTGCCTCACTTGTGTGGGAGGCCCAAGTACCCGCGGCAGACAAGGGCCCAAAACGTAGTGAGGCGACATCAAAGTGGCCTATCGCAAAGCCACCTGGTTTTGCAAGGCGGGTCACTTTGGTTTTTGGCCCGGTGCTCGGCGGCCATCTAGGGAAACCTACCAAACCCACACATTTCTGAAAACTAGACACCCGGCGGCTTCCAGGGAGGTATGGCTTGCGTCGATCCCCCAACGTTTCCTTACCCAGAATCCCCTGCAAACCTCAATTTTAGGTAAAAAAATCACTTCTTTCACACATTTTGGGGTGGGAAAGTTGTGGCAGCACCGGGTTCACACAAATTTACCACCACCCAGCATTCCCCCAGGTCTCCCGGTAAAAATGGTGCCTCACTTGTGTGGGAGGCCCAAGTACCCGCGGCTGGCAAGGGCCCAAAACGTAGTGAGGCGACTGCCTATCGCAAAACCACCTGGTTTTGCAAGGGGGGTCCCTTTGGTTTTTGGCCCGGTGCTCGGCGGCCATCATGGGAAACCTACCAAACCCATGCATTTCTGAAAACTAGACACCTGGCGGCTTCCAGGCAGGTATGGCTTGCGTGGATCCCCCAACGTTTCCTTACCCAGAATCCCCTGCAAACCTCAATTTTAGCTGAAAAAATCACTTATTTCACAAATTTTGGGGTGGGAAAGTTGTGGCATCACCGGGCTCACACAAATCTACCACCACCCACCGTTCCCCCAGGTGTCCCGGTAAAAATGGTGCCTCACTTGTGTGGGAGGCCCAAGTACCCGCGGCAGGCAAGGGCCCAAAACGTAGTGAGGCGACATCAAAGTGGCCTATCGCAAAACCACCTGGTTTTGCAAGGGGGGTTACTTTGGTTTTTGGCCCGGTGCTCGGCGGCCATCTAGGGAAACCTACCAAACCCACACATTTCTAAAAAATAGACACCCGGCGGTTTCCAGGGAGGTATGGCTTGCGTGGATCCCCCAACGTTTCCTTACCCAAAATCCCCTGCAAACCTCAATTTTAGCTGAAAAATTCACTTTTTTCACACATTTTGGGGTGGGAAAGTTGTGGCATCACTGGGCTCACACAAATTTACCACCACCCAGCGTTCCCCCAGGTCTCCCGGTAAAAATGGTGCCTCACTTGTGTGGGAGGCCCAAGTACCCGCGGCAGGCAAGGGCCCAAAACGTAGTGAGGCGACATCAAAGTGGCCTATCGCAAAACCACCTGGTTTTGCAAGGGGGGTCACTTTGGTTTTTGGCCCGGTGCTCGGCCGCCATCTAGGGAAACCTACCAAACCCACGCATTTCTGAAAACTAGACACCCGGCGGCTTCCAGGGAGGTATGGCTTGCGTGGATCCCCCAACGTTTCCTTACCCAGAATCCCCTGCAAACCTCAATTTTAGCTGAAAAATCACTTTTTTCACACATTTTGGGGTGGGAAAGTTGTGGCATCACCGGGCTCACACAAATTTACCACCACCCAGCGTTCCCCCAGGTCTCCTGGTAAAAACGGGGCCTCACTTGTGTGGGAGGCCCAAGTACCCGCGGCAGGCAAGGGCCCAAAACGTAGTGAGGCGACATCAAAATGGCCTATCGCAAAACCACCTGATTTTGCCTGGTGGGTCACTTTGGTTTTGGGCCCGGTGCTCGGCGACCATCTAGGGAAACCTACCAAACCCACACATTTCTGAAAACTAGACACCTGGCGGCTTCCAGGGAGGTATCGCTTGCGTGGATCCCCCAACATTTACTTACCCAGAATCCCCTGCAAACCTCAATTTTAGCAGAAAAAATCACATTTTCACACATTTTGGGGTGGGCAAGTTGTAGCATCACCGGGCTCACACACATTTACCACCACCCAGTGTTTCCCCAGGTCTCCCGGTAAAAATGGTGCCTCACTTGTGTGGGAGGCCCAAGTACCCGCGGCAGGCAAGGGCCCAAAACGTAGTGAGGCGACATCAAAATGGCCTAACGCAAAACCACCTGGTTTTGCAAGGGGGGTCACTTGGGTTTTTGGCCCGGTGCTCGGCGGCCATCAAGGGAAACCTACCAAACCCATGCATTTCTGAAAACTAGACAACCGGCGGCTTCCAGGCAGGTATGGCTTGCATGGATCCCCCAACGTTTCCTTACCCAGAATCCCCTGCAAACCTCAATTTTAGCTGAAAAAATCACTTATTTCACAAATTTTGGGGTGGGAAAGTTGTGGCATCACCGGGCTCACACAAATCTACCACCACCCAGTGTTCCCCCAGGTGTCCCGGTAAAAATGGTGCCTCACTTGTGTGGGAGGCCCAAGTACCCGCGGCAGACAAGGGCCCAAAACGTAGTGAGGCGACATCAAAGTGGCCTATCGCAAAGCCACCTGGTTTTGCAAGGGGGGTCACTTTGGTTTTTGGCCCGGTGCTCGGCGGCCATCTAGGGAAACCTACCAAACCCACACATTTCTGAAAACTAGACACCTGGCGGCTTCCAGGGAGGTATGGCTTGCGTCGATCCCCCAACGTTTCCTTACCCAGAATCCCCTGCAAACCTCAATTTTAGGTAAAAAAATCACTTCTTTCACACATTTTGGGGTGGGAAAGTTGTGGCAGCACCGGGTTCACACAAATGTACCACCACCCAGCATTCCCCCTGGTCTCCCGGTAAAAATGGTGCCTCACTTGTGTGGGAGGCCCAAGTACCCGCGGCTGGCAAGGGCCCAAAACGTAGTGAGGCGACTGCCTATCGCAAAACCACCTGGTTTTGCAAGGGGGGTCACTTTGGTTTTTGGCCCGGTGCTCGGCGGACATCTAGGGAAACCTACCACACCCATGCATTTCTGAAAACTAGACACCCGGCGGCTTCCAGGGAGGTATGGCTTGCATGGATCCCCCAACGTTTCCTTACCCAGAATCCCCTGCAAACCTCAATTTTAGCTGAAAAAATCACTTTTTTCACACATTTTGGGGTGGGAAAGTTGTGGCATCACCGGGCTCACACAAATTTACCACCACCCTGCGTTCCTCCAGGTCTCCCGGTAAAAATGGGCCTCACTTGTGTGGGAGGCCCAAGTACCCGTGGCAGGCAAGGGCCCAAAACGTAGTGAGGCGACATCAAAATGGCCTATCGCAAAACCACCTGGTTTTGCCTGGTGGGTCACTTTGGTTTTTCGCCCGGTGCTCGGCGACCATCTAGGGAAACCTACCAAACCCACACATTTCTGAAAACTAGACACCCGGCGGCTTCCAGGGAGGTATGGCTTGCGTGGGTCCCCCAACGTTTCCTTACCCAGAATCCCCTGCAAACCTCAATTTTAGATGATAAAATCACTTTTTTCACACATTTTGGGGTGGGAAAGTTGTGGCATCACCGGGCTCACACAAATATACCACCACCCAGCGTTCCCCCAGGTCTCCCGGTAAACATGGTGCCTCACTTGTGTGGGAGGCCCAAGTACCCGTGGCAGGCAAGGGCCCAAAACATAGTGAGGCGATATCAAAATGGCCTATCGCAAAACCACCTGGTTTTGCCTGGTGGGTCACTTTGGTTTTTCGCCCGGTGCTCGGCGACCATCTAGGGAAACCTACCAAACCCACACATTTCTAAAAACTAGACACCCGGCGGCTTCCAGGGAGGTATGGCTTGCATGGATCCCCCAACGTTTCCTTACCCAGAATCCCCTGCAAACCTCAATTTTAGATGAAAAAATCACTTTTTTCACACATTTTGGGGTGGGAAAGTTGTGGCATCACCGGGCTCACACAAATATACCACCACCCAGCGTTCCCCCAGGTCTCCAGCTAAAAATGGTGCCTCACATGTGTGGGAGGCCCAAGTACCCGCGGCAGGCAAGGGCCCAAAACGTAGTGAGGGGACATCAAAATGGCCTATCGCAAAACCACCTGGTTTTGCAAGGGGGGTCACTTTGGTTTTTGGCCCGGTGCTCGGCGACCATCTAGGGAAACCTACCAAACCCACACATTTCAGAAAACTAGACACCCGGTGGCTTCCAGGGAGGTATGGCTTGCATGGATCCCCCAACGTTTCCTTACCCAGAATCCCCTGCAAACCTCAATTTTATCTGAAAAAATAACTTTTTTCACACATTTTGGGGTGGGAAAGTTGTGGCATCACCGGGCTCACACAAATTTACCACCACCCAGCATTTCCCCAGGTCTCCCGGTAAAAATGGTGCCTCACTTGTGTGGGAGGCCCAAGTACCCGCGGCAGGCAAGGGCCCAAAACGTAGTGAGGCGACATCAAAATGGCCTATCGCAAAACCGCCTGGTTTTGCAAGGGGGGTCACTTTGGTTTTTGGCCCGGTGCTCGGCGGCCATCTAGGGAAACCTGCCAAACCCATGCATTTCTGAAAACTAGACACCCGGCGGCTTCCAGGGAGGTATGACTTGCGTGGATCCTGCAACTTTTCCTTACCCAGAATCCCCTGCAAACCTCAATTTTAGCTGAAAAAATCACTTTTTTCACACATTTTGGGGTGGGAAAGTTGTGGCATCACCGGGCTCACACAAATTTACCACCACCCAGCGTTCCCCCAGGTCTCCTGGTAAAAACGGGGCCTCACTTGTGTGGGAGGCCCAAGTACCCGCGGCAGGCAAGGGCCCAAAACGTAGTAAGGCGACATCAAAATGGCCTATCGCAAAACCACCTGATTTTGCCTGGTGGGTCACTTTGGTTTTGGGCCCGGTGCTCGGCGACCATCTAGGGAAACCTACCAAACCCACACATTTCTGAAAACTAGACACCCGGCGGCTTCCAGGGAGGTATCGCTTGCGTGGATCCCCCAACATTTCCTTACCCAGAATCCCCTGCAAACCTCAATTTTAGCAGAAAAAATCACTTTTTTCACACATTTTGGGGTGGGCAAGTTGTGGCATCACCGGGCTCACACACATTTACCACCACCCAGCGTCCCCCCAGGTCTCCCGGTAAAAATGGTGCCTCACTTGTGTGGGAGGCCCAAGTACCCGCGGCAGGCAAGGGCCCAAAACGTAGTGAGGCGACATCAAAATGGCATAACGCAAAACCACCTGGTTTTGCAAGGGGGGTCACTTGGGTTTTTGGCCCGGTGCTCGGCGGCCATCAAGGGAAACCTACCAAACCCACGCATTTCTGAAAACTAGACAACCGGCGGCTTCCAGGCAGGTATGGCTTGCGTGGATCCCCCAACGTTTCCTTACCCAGAATCCCCTGCAAACCTCAATTTTAGCTGAAAAAATCACTTATTTCACAAATTTTGGGGTGGGAAAGTTGTGGCATCACCGGGCTCACACAAATCTACCACCACCCAGTGTTCCCCCAGGTGTCCCGGTAAAAATGGTGCCTCACTTGTGTGGGAGGCCCAAGTACCCGCGGCAGACAAGGGCCCAAAACGTAGTGAGGCGACATCAAAGTGGCCTATCGCAAATCCACCTGGTTTTGCAAGGCGGGTCACTTTGGTTTTTGGCCCGGTGCTCGGCGGCCATCTAGGGACACCTACCAAACCCACACATTTCTGAAAACTAGACACCCGGCGGCTTCCAGGGAGGTATGGCTTGCATCGATCCCCCAACGTTTCCTTACCCAGAATCCCCTGCAAACCTCAATTTTAGGTAAAAAAATCACTTCTTTCACACATTTTGGGGTGGGAAAGTTGTGGCAGCACCGGGTTCACACAAATTTACCACCACCCAGCATTCCCCCAGGTCTCCCGGTAAAAATGGTGCCTCACTTGTGTGGGAGGCCCAAGTACCCGCGGCTGGCAAGGGCCCAAAACGTAGTGAGGCGACTGCCTATCGCAAAACCACCTGGTTTTGCAAGGGGGGTCCCTTTGGTTTTTGGCCCGGTGCTCGGCGGCCATCATGGGAAACCTACCAAACCCACGCATTTCTGAAAACTAGACACCTGGCGGCTTCCAGGCAGGTATGGCTTGCGTGGATCCCCCAACGTTTCCTTACCCAGAATCCCCTGCAAACCTCAATTTTAGCTAAAAAATCACTAATTTCACAAATTTTGGGGTGGGAAAGTTGTGGCATCACCGGGCTCACACAAATCTACCACCACCCACCGTTCCCCCAGGTGTCCAGGTAAAAATGGTGCCTCACTTGTGTGGGAGGCCCAAGTACCCGCGGCAGGCAAGGGCCCAAAACGTAGTGAGGCGACATCAAAGTGGCCTATCGCAAAACCACCTGGTTTTGCAAGGGGGGTCACTTTGGTTTTTGGCCTGGTGCTCGGCGGCCATCTAGGGAAACCTACCAAACCCACACATTTCTGAAAAATAGACACCCGGCGGTTTCCAGGGAGGTATGGCTTGCGTGGATCCCCCAACGTTTCCTTACCCAGAATCCCCTGCAAACCTCAATTTTAGCTGAAAAATTAACTTTTTTCACACATTTTGGGGTGGGAAAATTGTGGCATCACTGGGCTCACACAAATTTACCACCACCCAGCGTTCCCCCAGGTCTCCCGGTAAAAATGGTGCCTCACTTGTGTGGGAGGCCCAAGTACCCGCGGCAGGCAAGGGCCCAAAACGTAGTGAGGCGACATCAAAGTGGCCTATCGCAAAACCACCTGGTTTTGCAAGGGGGGTCACTTTGGTTTTTGGCCCGGTGCTCGGCCGCCATCTAGGGAAACCTACCAAACCCACGCATTTCTGAAAACTAGACACCCGGCGGCTTCCAGGGAGGTATGGCTTGCGTGGATCCCCCAACGTTTCCTTACCCAGAATCCCCTGCAAACCTCAATTTTAGCTGAAAAATCACTTTTTTCACACATTTTGGGGTGGGAAAGTTGTGGCATCACCGGGCTCACACAAATTTACCACCACCCAGCGTTCCCCCAGGTCTCCTGGTAAAAACGGGGCCTCACTTGTGTGGGAGGCCCAAGTACCCGCGGCAGGCAAGGGCCCAAAACGTAGTGAGGCGACATCAAAATGGCCTATCGCAAAACCACCTGATTTTGCCTGGTGGGTCACTTTGGTTTTGGGCCCGGTGCTCGGCGACCATCTAGGGAAACCTACCAAACCCACACATTTCTGAAAACTAGACACCCGGCGGCTTCCAGGGAGGTATCGCTTGCGTGGATCCCCCAACATTTCCTTACCCAGAATCCCCTGCAAACCTCAATTTTAGCAGAAAAAATCACTTTTTTCACACATTTTGGGGTGGGCAAGTTGTGGCATCACCGGGCTCACACACATTTACCACCACCCAGCGTTCCCCCAGGTCTCCCGGTAAAAATGGTGCCTCACTTGTGTGGGAGGCCCAAGTACCCACGGCAGGCAAGGGCCCAAAACGTGGTGAGGCGACATCAAAATGGCCTAACGCAAAACCACCTGGTTTTGCAAGGGGGGTCACTTGGGTATTTGGCCCGGTGCTCGGCGGCCATCAAGGGAAACCTACCAAACCCACGCATTTCTGAAAACTAGACAACCGGCGGCTTCCAGGCAGGTATGGCTTGCGTGGATCCCCCAACGTTTCCTTACCCAGAATCCCCTGCAAACCTCAATTTTAGCTGAAAAAATCACTTATTTCACAAATTTTGGGGTGGGAAAGTTGTGGCATCACCGGGCTCACACAAATCTACCACCACCCAGTGTTCCCCCAGGTGTCCCGGTAAAAATGGTGCCTCACTTGTGTGGGAGGCCCAAGTACCCGCGGCAGACAAGGGCCCAAAACGAAGTGAGGCGACATCAAAGTGGCCTATCGCAAAGCCACCTGGTTTTGCAAGGGGGGTCACTTTGGTTTTTGGCCCGGTGCTCGGCGGCCATCTAGGGAAACCTACCAAACCCACACATTTCTGAAAACTAGACACCTGGCGGCTTCCAGGGAGGTATGGCTTGCGTCGATCCCCCAACGTTTCCTTACCCAGAATCCCCTGCAAACCTCAATTTTAGGTAAAAAAATCACTTCTTTCACACATTTTGGGGTGGGAAAGTTGTGGCAGCACCGGGTTCACACAAATTTACCACCACCCAGCATTCCCCCAGGTCTCCCGGTAAAAATGGTGCCTCACTTGTGTGGGAGGCCCAAGTACCCGCGGCTGGCAAGGGCCCAAAACGTAGTGAGGCGACTGCCTATCGCAAAACCACCTGGTTTTGCAAGGGGGGTCACTTTGGTTTTTGGCCCGGTGCTCGGCGGCCATCTAGGGAAACCTACCACACCCATGCATTTCTGAAAACTAGACACCCGGCGGCTTCCAGGGAGGTATGGCTTGCGTGGATCCCCCAACGTTTCCTTACCCAGAATCCCCTGCAAACCTCAATTTTAGCTGAAAAAATCACTTTTTTCACACATTTTGGGGTGGGAAAGTTGTGGCATCACCGGGCTCACACAAATTTACCACCACCCTGCGTTCCTCCAGGTCTCCCGGTAAAAATGGGCCTCACTTGTGTGGGAGGCCCAAGTACCCGTGGCAGGCAAGGGCCCAAAACGTAGTGAGGCGACATCAAAATGGCCTATCGCAAAACCACCTGGTTTTGCCTGGTGGGTCACTTTGGTTTTTCGCCCGGTGCTCGGCGACCATCTAGGGAAACCTACCAAACCCACACATTTCTGAAAACTAGACACCCGGCGACTTCCAGGGAGGTATGGCTTGCGTGGGTCCCCCAACGTTTCCTTACCCAGAATCCCCTGCAAACCTCAATTTTAGATGATAAAATCACTTTTTTCACACATTTTGGGGTGGGAAAGTTGTGGCATCACCGGGCTCACACAAATATACCACCACCCAGCGTTCCCCCAGGTCTCCCGGTAAACATGGTGCCTCACTTGTGTGGGAGGCCCAAGTACCCGTGGCAGGCAAGGGCCCAAAACGCAGTGAGGCGATATCAAAATGGCCTATCGCAAAACCACCTGGTTTTGCCTGGTGGGTCACTTTGGTTTTTCGCCCGGTGCTCGGCGACCATCTAGGGAAACCTACCAAACCCACACATTTCTAAAAACTAGACACCCGGCGGCTTCCAGGGAGGTATGGCTTGCGTGGATCCCCCAACGTTTCCTTACCCAGAATCCCCTGCAAACCTCAATTTTAGATGAAAAAATCACTTTTTTCACACATTTTGGGGTGGGAAAGTTGTGGCATCACCGGGCTCACACAAATATACCACCACCCAGCGTTCCCCCAGGTCTCCAGGTAAAAATGGTGCCTCACATGTGTGGGAGGCCCAAGTACCCGCGGCAGGCAAGGGCCCAAAACGTAGTGAGGGGACATCAAAATGGCCTATCGCAAAACCACCTGGTTTTGCAAGGGGGGTCACTTTGGTTTTTGGCCCGGTGCTCGGCGACCATCTAGGGAAACCTACCAAACCCACACATTTCAGAAAACTAGACACCCGGCGGCTTCCAGGGAGGTATGGCTTGCATGGATCCCCCAACGTTTCCTTACCCAGAATCCCCTGCAAACCTCAATTTTATCTGAAAAAATCACTTTTTTCACACATTTTGGGGTGGGAAAGTTGTGGCATCACCGGGCTCACACAAATTTACCACCACCCAGCATTTCCCCAGGTCTCCCGGTAAAAATGGTGCCTCACTTGTGTGGGAGGCCCAAGTACCCGCGGCAGGCAAGGGCCCAAAACGTAGTGAGGCGACATCAAAATGGCCTATCGCAAAACCGCCTGGTTTTGCAAGGGGGGTCACTTTGGTTTTTGGCCCGGTGCTCGGCGGCCATCTAGGGAAACCTGCCAAACCCATGCATTTCTGAAAACTAGACACCCGGCGGCTTCCAGGGAGGTATGACTTGCGTGGATCCTGCAACTTTTCCTTACCCAGAATCCCCTGCAAACCTCAATTTTAGCTGAAAAAATCACTTTTTCACACATTTTGGGGTGGGAAAGTTGTGGCATCACCGGGCTCACACAAATTTACCACCACCCAGCATTCCCCCAGGTCTCCCGGTAAAAATGGTGCCTCGCTTGTGTGGGAGGCCCAAGTACCGGCGGCAGGCAAGGGCCCAAAACTTAGTGAGGCGACATCAACATTGCCTATCCCAAATGTCGCCTCACTACGTTTTGGGCCCTTGCCTGCCGCGGGTACTTGGGCCTCCCACACAAGTGAGGCACCATTTTTACTGGGAGACCTGGGGGAACGCTGGGTGGTGGTAAATTTGTGTGAGCCCGGTGATGCCACAACTTTCCCACCCCAAAAAGTGTGAAAAAAGTGATTTTTTCGGCTAAAATTGAGGTTTGCAGGGGATTCTGGGTAAGGAAACGTTTGGGGGATCCACGCAAGCCATACCTCCCTGGAAGCCGCCGGGTGTCTAGTTTTCAGAAATGCATGGGTTTGGTAGGTTTCCCTAGATGGCCGCCGAGCACCGGGTCAAAAACCAAAGTGACCCCCTTGCAAAACCAGGTGGTTGTGCGATAGGTCATTTTGATGTCGCCTTACTACGTTTTTGGCCCTTGCCTGCCGCGGGTACTTGGGCCTCCCACACAAGTGAGGCACCATTTTTACCGGGAGACCTGGGGGAACGCTGGGTGGTGGTAAATTTGTGTGAGCCCAAGGATGCCACAACTTTCCCACCCCAAAATGTGTGAAAAAAGCGATTTTTTCAGCTAAAATTGACGTTTGCAGGGGATTCTGGGTAAGGAAACGTTGGGGGATCCACGCAAGCAATACCTCCCTGGAAGCCGCTGGGTGTCTAGTTTTCAGAAATGCATGGGTTTGGTAGGTTTACCTTGATGGCCGCCGAGCACCGGGTCAAAAACCAAAGTGACCACCCTTGCAAAACCAGGTGGTTTTGCGATAGGCCATTTTGATGTCGCCTCACTACGTTTTGGGCCCTTGCCTGCCGCGGGTACTTGGGCCTCCCACACAAGTGAGGCACCATTTTTACCGGGAGACCTGGGGGAACGCTGGGTGGTGGTAAATTTATGTGAGCCCAGTGATGCCACAACTTTCCCACCCCAAAATGTGTGAAAAAAGTGATTTTTTCAGCTAAAATTGAGGTTTGCAGGGGATTCTGGGTAAGGAAACGTTGGGGGATCCACGCAAGCCATACCTCCCTGGAAGACGCCGGGTGGCTAGTTTTCAGAAATGCATGGGTTTGGTAGGTTTCGCTTGATGGCCGCCGAGCACCGGGTCAAAAACCAAAGTGACCCCCCTTGCAAAACCAGTTGGTTTTGCGATAGGCCATTTTGATGTCGCCTCACTACGTTTTGGGCCCTTGCCTGCCGCGGGTACTTGGGCCTCCCACACAAGTGAGGCACCATTTTTACCGGGAGACCTGGGGGAACGCTGGGTGGTGGTAAATTTGTGTGAGCCCGGGGATGCCACAACTTTCCCACCCCAAAATGTGTGAAAATAGTGATTTTTTTAGCTAAAATTGAGGTTTGCAGGGGATTCTGGGTAAGGAAACGTTGGGGGATCGACGCAAGCCATACCTCCCTGGAAGCCGCCGGGTGTCTCGTTTTCAGAAATGGGTGGGTTTGGTAGGTTTCCCTAGATGAACGCCGAGCACCGGGTCAAAAACCAAAGTGACCCCCCTTGCAAAACCAGGTGATTTTGAGATAGGCTATTTTGATGTCGCCTCAGTACGTTTTGGGCCCTTGCCTGCCGCGGGTACTTGGGCCTCCCACACAAGTGAGGCACCATTTTTACCGGGAGACCTGGGGGAACGCTGGGTGGTGGTAAATTTGTGTGAGCCCGGTGATGCCACAACTTTCCCACCCCAAAATGTGTGAAAAAAGTGATTTTTTCAGCTAAAATTGAGGTTTGCAGGGGATTCTGGGTAAGGAAACGTTGGGGGATCCACGCAAGCCATACCTCCCTGGAAGCCGCCGGGTGTCTATTTTTCAGAAATGTGTGGGTTTGGTAGGTTTCCCTAGATGGCCGCCGAGCACCGGGTCAAAAACCAAAGTGACCCCCATTGCAAAACCAGGTGGTTTTGCGATAGGACATTTTGATGTCACCTCACTACGTTTTGGGCCCTTGCCTGCCGCGGGTACTTGGGCCTCCCACACAAGTGAGGCACCATTTTTACCGGGAGACCTGGGGGAACGCTGGGTGGTGGTAAATTTGTGTGAGCCCGGTGATGCCACAACTTTCCCACCCCAAAATGTGTGAAAAAAGTGATTTTTTCAGCTAAAATTGAGGTTTGCAGGGGATTCTGGGTAAGGAAACGTTGGGGGATCCATGCAAGCCATACCTCCCTGGAAGCCGCCGGGTGTCTTGTTTTCAGAAATGCATGGCTTTGGTAGGTTTCCCTAGATGGCCACCGAGCACCGGTTCAAAAACCAAAGTGACCCCCCTTGCAAAACCAGGTGGTTTTGCGATAGGCCATTTTGATGTCACCTCACTAAGTTTTGGGCCCTTGCCTGCCACGGGTACTTGGGCCTCCCACACAAGTGAGGCACCATTTTTACCGGGAGACCTGGGGGAACGCTGGGTGGTGGTAAATTTGTGTGAGCCCATTGATGCCACAACTTTCCCACCCCAAAATGTGTGAAAAAAGTGATTTTTTCTGCTAAAATTGAGGTTTGCAGGGGATTCTGGGTAAGGAAACGTTGGGGGATCCACGCAAGCCATACCTCCCTGGAAGCCGCCGGGTGTCTAGTTTTCAGAAATGTGTGGGTTTGGTAGGTTTCCCTAGATGGCCGCCGAGCACCGGGTCAAAAACCAAAGTGACCCCCCTTGCAAAACCAGATTAACCATTGTTCCTACAGCGTGAGAATTTTGGAGTAAAATTGCAAAGAAAATGTGGCAGACATTTTGAGGTTTGCAGGACATTGTGGATAAAAAATTTTTTTTGAATTCACAAGAGAGACATCACCACAAACTCCCATGGGTTTTCAACAATATCTACAGTTGGTGGGTTATTCTTACATGGAAAGTGTACCTTGGCAGAGAAACTAAAGACAAACATTGCTGCACAACCATCTGTTCCTCAAACACACACACATACTGGTTGGATTTGGCACGAGGGCAAGTCATGGTTCAATGTATTAAATTTTATTAACTAGAGATTTCACAAAAATGAAATGCACTGTCAATAATTAAATTCACAAAAAACCAAACCAATGACTCGCAGCTCGTGAGCTCTAAAGCCACGTCAAGGCACCAACCACTTTACAGGCCATTCACACACCTTTCATACGTGATACAAACAAGACCATTCGCACCACCAAGTACAAAAGCAACACAGTACAAAATTCACCAAAAAGGGACAAGGTACACCCTGCTTCAGAAAGACAAATATTACTGCACAGCCATCTAATCCGCAAGCACACACACATACTGGTTGGATTTGGCACGAGGGTGAGTGATGGTTCAGTAGATACAATTGTATTAGCAAGTGATTTCACAAAACATGAAATGCACTGGTAATAATTGAAAGGGCGAGAAACTGAACCATTGACTCACAGCTCGTGAGCTGTAAAGCCACGACAAGGCACCAACCTCTTTACAGGCCACTCATACACCTTTCATATGTGTGAGACATACAAAACCATTCACACCGCCAGCCGCGGGCCCATCACATAACAAAACTCACACCAGCTGTCAAGGACGAATTTAGTGACACAATGATCTTACAGTCACTAACCTTCGTCGCGGAGACTCAGCAGGAATGATGATGGTTGCGGGAACCCGACCTCCCGTAAGCGCCACCTCCCACAGAGAGAAAACACCCTACTGCGCGAGGAGGCCCCCAGGGGAAACGGGGAAACAAAGAGTAAGAACAACAAAGGGCGTTGAGGCAGGAGAGACGATATCCCAGTTCCGTTCAAGAGGACTAAGACTTCTGGTGAAGGGGCTGCAGTGAAGGGGGGAACATAAACAACAATGATTAATGGTTCCCTGAACTGCCGGTCGGCTTCTTCCACTATGTATTTTGTGGCCCCTAATAATACCTGCACTACTCACCAGGTGTCCCCTACCCCCTAGACGAATTCCTCGAGGTTCTGAGTAAGGGGAATCAGAGGTCTCCTGCACAAGTCACGCTAAACACAGGCGTAATGTCTCGACAAACAGGGTTGATCGTTAGCCTGCAAAACTATAGTATCTACAAAAAGGTCCGGCGTCTGTGCCAGATTCGGAAAGGATGCTCACTTGGGATCCGTCGGTTTCCTCGGAGGCCGAGGTGGTATGACTCACCACTTCCACGTCCCTCGGTATCAGGCGACACAGCAGGAAAGCAGGCTTATCGCTGCTGCGCAGGAAAACAGTTAGAAGCCCTTTGGAAAACAAGGTACACGCTGAGTCAGTCTGCCGGTGTACGCTGTTCGGTTCTTGGGCATAACCGAGTGCTGCAGTGTCCCCGGGAAGGGCTAGAGAAATGGACACTGTCTATCCCTGACTCTCAGGGCTCTATGAGAAGTGGGGGTTCCCCATGGGTGTCAGGAACCGAAGACGGCTGCGCACGGTCGTTTTCCCTACTACCTGGTTCTCCGGTTCCAGTGATCGTCGGTAGTCTCGTCGCTCCGTGGTTCCGATGTTCACTTGATTCAGCTTGGCTTTCATCGACAGGAGAGACGCTGCAAATACTTCCCGCTGGTATCCGGCGGGGAGCACCATCCGCCTCCTCCTCAAGGTCTTTGATTGACAAGCACCTTCCTCTTGTGGAGGAGGTGCTTAAATACACGGTCGGTGCTAACCTCCTTCTGAAGCGGCCCACGGCATGCTGGGACTTGTAGTGCCCCGTGCCTTTCTTCCACCCACATCGCGAGATTAGCGCCTGTTTATGTCTTTGTGATTCCTGCCTACTGCTTGCCCCTTGAGTGATCGCTACAGTACCCCCTCTCAAGGACCGCCGACTCGGCGGGCGACCTGGCTTTCCTGGGTGAGCAGCATGAAACTGTTCCAGCAGGTCAGGACAGTGAAGGTTACTCTCAGGTTCCCAAGTTCTTTCCTCCACCCCGAAACCTTTCCAGTCCACCAAATATTGTACCCGCCCTCTGACCATTCTGGAGTCCAGGAGCTCACGGACTTCGTATTCCTCCTGCCCGTCTATCTCTACGGGGAGGGGCTTATCAGGGAGTCTCATAGTTAAGGGGCAAGGTCTGAGTAGGGACACATGGAAGACAGGGTGGATGTGCCAGGAAACGGGTAGAGATAATCTCATTGCAACGGGATTTATGATTCCTTCAATTGTGTATGGGCCTACGTACTTGGGTTTTAACCTGGTGATACCTTTCAGATGAAAGTTTTTGGTGGATAACCACACCTTGTCTCCCACTTGATATTTGGGTTCAGGTGTTCTGCGTGTATCCGCGCTACGCTTTTGAGCTTCTTGCGCCGTCTTAAGATGTCCTTTGGCCTCAATCAACACAGCTCTGAGATGGGCATGATGTTCGTGGATACTAGGCAAGGGAGAGGAGGTTGGCCATTCGAAAGGGAGCATGTTAGGATGGTAGCCATAAGTACAGAAGAAGGGAGAACACCCCAATGTCGTATGCGTAGCATTGTTGTAGGCAAATTCTGCCATCCATAACAAGGTGGGCCAGTTCAGGGAGTTCTGCAAGGTGAAACAGCGTAGGTACTGTTCTAGAGTATGGTTTAATCGTTCCGTTTTACCATCCGTTTGAGGATGGTAACTGGAGGAAAGCCGTGCTTCGATTGCCAAGGTTTTGCAGAGCGCCTTCCAGAAACGAGAGGTGAATTGTGTCCCTCTGTCTGTGATCAATGCATTGGGGATTCCATGTGTTTTTACCACATTTCTGAGGAACACAGTGGCCAATTCGATTGATGTAGGTAAATGTGCCAGTGCTATGAAATGCCCCATCTTCGTTAGATGGTCTACTATGACTAGAATAACGGTATTCCCATCACATGGGGGCATTTCCACGATAAAATCCATTGAGATGGTATGCCAGGGTCGTGGAGGGATAGGGAGGTTTTGGAGCAGACCTGGAGGTTTAAGGTGACTCGCCTTTCCCTGAGCACATATTGCACAGGTGCTCACATAAGCTTTGACGTCTTTTCTCAGTAATGGCCACCAGAAGTATCGTTCCACACTGGCTATGGTTTTATAGATTCCTGCATGTCCCCCCAGTGTGGAATCATGAGCCCAGGCCAGTACTCGTTGTTGTAACATGGGATCGGGGATGTATAAAGCCTGGTAATGATATGCCAAATCCCTGTTTAGCGATCTATGTGCAGGTTCCTCGTTCACCCAGGCCTGCATATCCCCATCGGCTACTGACACTCGTAGGTCTTCAAGGAAATCTTGGGAGGTTAGTAGCGCGATGGTCGTTTTAGGGAAGACCGCTTCCGACAAGATGTAAGGTGGTTCCGCCTCTTCTTCTGGTTGTTCGTTCTCCGGTTCTTCCTTACGGGAAAGGGCATCAGCCTTCCCGTTTTGTGGTCCTGGCCTGTATTTTATGACAAAGTCATAATCGGAGAAGAACAACGTCCAACGTAATTGTCTGGGTGTCAGAGCTTTGGCTGTTTTCAGAAACAACAAATTTCTGTGATCGGTATATATTTCCACTGTATGAAGCGTTCCCAAAAGGTAATGTCGCCACTCCTCACATGCTCTCTTTATGGCTAACAACTCTTTGTCGGTGATTGTGTAGTTAATTTCACAGGGAGTGAGTTTCTTAGAATAGTAGGCTATCGGGTGTACTTGTCCTGTTTCCGGATGTCGTTGAGACAACACTCCTCCTACGGCATAGGACGACGCGTCTGCTTCCAAGATGTAAGGGAGCTGAGGGTCTGGATGACGTAGGATGGGAGCCTGAGTGAATTTGTTCTTCAAGAGTTGGCAGGCGCTTGCTGCTTCAGGACCCCATACAAAAGGGGTATTTTTGCGTAGTAGGCTGGAGATGGGATGAATTATTTTTGAGAAGGAGGGGATAAAACGCCGGTAGTAATTGGCGAAGCCAAGAAAGCTTTGTACAGACTTCACATTCCGCGGGGTTTCCCACTTGGTTATTGCTTCAACCTTACTTATATCCATCTGAAACCCCTGGGCGTTGATGACATACCCGAGAAAGGTTACTTCTTGGGCGTGGAAGAGACACTTCTCCAACTTGGCGTACAACGAATGGTGTTTTAGTCGGTCTAAGACGGCCTTCACCTGATCCACATGTTCTTGGAGTGTTGGGGAATAGATTAAAATGTCGTCAATGTAGACTATGCAAAAACGATCTAGGTAGCCCCGCAGTACCTCGTCCATAAAATACTGAAAGGCAGCGGGGGCGTTGCATAATCCGAAAGGCATCACCCTGTATTCAGAAAGACCGAACTTCGTTCTAAACGCGGTCTTCCACTCGTCACCCTTCTTTACCCGTACCAAGTGGTAGGCTCCTCTGAGATCGGGTTTGGTGAAGTACCGAGCCCCTTTTAACTGGTCCAGAAGCACCGGGATGAGTGGTAATGGGTAACGTTTTTTTACGGTGATTCGGTTTATGGCTCGGTAGTCGATACACGTACGTAATTCGTCACAGTCTTTCTTCGGAATGAAGAAAAGAGGGGACGAGGCCGGGGATGTTGAGTGTGTAATGAACCCCGAAGCCAGGTTCTCTTCAAGGTAATCTTTTAGATAGCGTGTTTCCGGTTCCGTCAATGCATAGATCCTACTACAGGGTACGGTGGCTCCGGGTATGAGTTCAATGCAGCAATCATACATCCGATGGGGTGGTAGCTGAGTTGCTTTCTGTTTATCAAACAAGGAACGGTATGCTTGATATGGCTCCGGCAAGGTGGCTGTCCTGCATGGTGGAGGTTGGATGCAAGCTAACGCCAAACGCCCTGAGGCCGTTAGCTCTTCGGTTTTTTGATGAGACTCCTCCTGATTACAATACACGCTACAGTAGGGAGAACTCAAGGTTACAGTGCGGGCCGCCCAACAAACCACCGGGTCGTGTAAAGTTAGCCATGGCATTCCTAAAATGAGCCGCAGTTGAGGTGCGTCAATGATATCGAACTGGATATACTCCCGGTGTTTCTGACCGCACGTCATCATGAGAGGTACTGTGCGGTATTGTACAAGGCCGGATGACAGGGCAGTGCCATCAACTGCCAGGACGTGTTCGGGTGTCGTTTTCTTTTCCCTGTCCACTCCGATCTGGAAAGCAAATTTCCGGTCGATGTAATTGCCTGTCGCCCCGGAGTCCAGTAAGGCGTCTACTTCTACCGGTTCTGAGGTGGACACCATAAGTGACACTCGTACATTCATGTGAGCCACTGCGGTTTGAAGGGTGTCGGCTAGCACTGTGGAGATCGCTGTTGCATGATCGCCCAAATCAATGACCTCTTTTTGATTTAGGCCTGGTAGTTTTCCGTCGGTTCTTCCGACTGCATGAGGGATTGCACCCGTGGCATGGGGGCTCTTCCAGAGATAGGCGTCCGGGCTCTGCATTCTCGAATGAAATGCCCTCCCTTGCCGCAGTACAGACATAGTTTCATTCTCCTTCTTTTCTCTTTTTCCTCGGTGGTAAGGGGC
This sequence comes from Triturus cristatus, assembly GCF_964204655.1. Taxonomy (NCBI): domain Eukaryota; kingdom Metazoa; phylum Chordata; class Amphibia; order Caudata; family Salamandridae; genus Triturus; species Triturus cristatus. The sequence continues at coordinate 397,056,838 of NC_140590.1, forward strand.
CCTCGTAGTCCCCCGATCTGCATTGGTTCAGGTTCGTTGGTGGTCTTGGGACGTTCCTCGGGAACGCTCCGGGGACGAGTGGTGATGATACGGGTATCTCCTTTGCTCCTATCCCCCTTTCGTTCTTGAAGGCGATGATCGAGCTGTACCGTTAAATCAATCAATTCCTCACAAGTTTGGGGTAGCTGGACGACTTGAGCTAAGACATCCTTTAACTGCCCGCGAAGTCCGTGGTAAAATAACGAAATCCGTTTTTCGGGTGGCCAGTCTGTTTCAACCACCAGCCGGTTGAAGGCCGTGATATAGGACAACAAATCAAGGGATCCTTGCCGCAGCGTGATGAGTTCTCTGTCCAAGGACAGCATGTGTGACTTTCTATCGAAGAGTTTCCTCATTTCCGTACAAAAATCCACAAAATGATGTAACACCTGATCGTTCCGTTCCATGAGAGGAATGGTCCAGCTGGCTGCGTTGCCCCCCATGTAGGACATCATGAAGGCCGTCTTGGCCGTGTCCTCTTGAAACACAGCTGGCTTACAGAGGAAATGAAGCCTGCACTGGTTCAGGAAAGTTTCGAATTTCCTTGGTTCCCCATAAAACCGTTCTGGGGGTGCCAAGGGAATGCTGGTGTTCTGTATTACATGAACGGTAGGAACAGCAGACGTTGGCTGGGACGGGGGTGCGGTTGTGGTAAAGAACCCACCCCCTTGGGCACCAGGAGACGGGGAGGGAGTGACGCTAACGGGAGGAGGTAGTGTCGCTTCTCTGATATACCCTCCTGGTCCTTTTCGGGAGAGACCTGCCACCTCTCTGCGTAATACGCCCATCTCCTTTTTGCAATTTCTGATTTTCTATGCGAGACGTGTGTACTTCCTGCTGTAGAGCGATAAGGCTCTCCAGCAGCGAAGACAACATCACATTGGTATCCATCGTCCGGGCTGAGTGGCCAACTTGGGCTTGTCAATCTGTCAAGGACGAATTTAGTGACACAATGATCTTACAGTCACTAACCTTCGTCGCGGAGACACAGCAGGAACGATGATGGTTGCGGGAACCTGACCTCCCGTAAGCGCCACTTCCCACAGAGAGAAAACACCCTACTGCGCGAGGAGGCCCCCAGGGGAAACGGGGAAACAAAGAGTAAGAACAACAAAGGGCGTTGAGGCAGGAGAGACGATATCCCAGTTCCGTTCAAGAGGACTATGACTTCTGGTGAAGGGGCTGCAGTGAAGGGGGGAACATAAACAACAATGATTAATGGTTCCCTGAACTGCCGGTCGGCTTCTTCCACTATGTATTTTGTGGCACCTAATAATACCTGCACTACTCACCAGGTGTCCCCTACCCCCTAGACGAATTCCTCGAGGTTCTGAGTAAGGGGAATCAGAGGTCTCCTGCACAAGTCACGCTAAACACAGGCGTAATGTCTCGACAAACAGGGTTGATCGTTAGCCTGCAAAACTATAGTATCTACAAAAAGGTCCGGCGTCTGTGCCAGATTCGGAAAGGATGCTCACTTGGGATCCGTCGGTTTCCTCGGAGGCCGAGGTGGTATGACTCACCACTTCCACGTCCCTCGGTATCAGGCGACACAGCAGGAAAGCAGGCTTATCGCTGCTGCGCAGGAAAACAGTTAGAAGCCCTTTGGAAAACAAGGTACACGCTGAGTCAGTCTGCCGGTGTACGCTGTTCGGTTCTTGGGCATAACCGAGTGCTGCAGTGTCCCCGGGAAGGGCTAGAGAAATGGACACTGTCTATCCCTGACTCTCAGGGCTCTATGAGAAGTGGGGGTTCCCCATGGGTGTCAGGAACCGAAGATGGCTGCGCACGGTCGTTTTCCCTACTACCTGGTTCTCCGGTTCCAGTGATCATCGGTAGTCTCGTCGCTCCGTGGTTCCGATGTTCACTTGATTCAGCTTGGCTTTCGTCGACAGGAGAGACGCTGCAAATACTTCCCGCTGGTATCCGGCGGGGAGCACCATCCGCCTCCTCCTCAAGGTCTTTGATTGACAAGCACCTTCCTCTTGTCGAGGAGGTGCTTAAATACACGGTCGGTGCTAACCTCCTTCTGAAGCGGCCCACGGCATGCTGGGACTTGTAGTGCCCCGTGCCTTTCTTCCACCCACATCGCGAGATTAGCGCCTGTTTATGTCTTTGTGATTCCTGCCTACTGCTTGCCCCTTGAGTGATCGCTACACCAGCACACAGCGCCATTCAAGGGCCCATCACTTTCACACGCCCACAATCCAGACACAGCAATTACACATGCTGATGGATTACGTGGAGTGGCACTCAGCTAGCAGTGTGTGTAGTGACCAGCAGAAAGTCACTACTCACACACAGCCAGCCGAGCTCCAGTCCACACACACCGCTAGCAGAGCACCAGTCCACACACACCGCTAGCAGAGCGCCAGTCCACACACACCGCTAGCCAAGCGCCAGTCCAGGCACACCGCCAGCCAAGCGCCAGTCCAGGCACATCGCCAGCCAATCGCCAGTCCAGGCACACCGGCAGCCAATCGCCAATCCACGCACACCGCCAGCCAAGCTCCAGTCCACTGACACCTCCAGCCAAGCACCAGTCCGCACACACCACCAGTCCACGCACACCGCCAGCCAAGTACCAGTCCACACACACCGCCAGCCAAGCACCATTCCACGCACACCGCCTGCCAAGCTCCAGTCCACGCACACCACCAGCCAAGCTCCAATCCACGGACACCACCAGCCAAGCACCAGTCCGCACACACCACCAGCAAAGGACCAGTCCGCACACACCACCTGTCCACGCACACCACCAACCAAGTACCAGTCCACGCACACCACCAGCCATGCACCATTCCACGCACACCACCAGCCAAGCTCCAGTCCACGCACACCACCAGCCACGCACCAGCCACACACACCGCCAGTCCATGCACACCGCCAGTCCACACTCACAGCCAGCCAAGCACCATTCCACTCACACCACCAACCAAGTGCCAGTCCACACACACCAACAGCCAAGCGCAAGCCTACACACACCGCCATCACATTTAGGATTTTTTTAGAAAAAAATAAAAACACAAACAAATCGCAAATAGATACAAATCTTCTAACAGAAAATCAGCAACTAAATACATTGCACTAACACCAACCTTGAAACAGAATCAAATTATCCAAAGAATACAGACCAGGCAGTTCACTTTACCACTCATGAATGCTCCCAATAATTCTTTTGCGTGTGGTACGCTCTAAAACAAGCAGGAAGACACAGTGCAGGATGAGAAGGACAGTCGGGGCAGTACATACGACTCTCCTTCCGCGTACCTCTTCGCCAACAGACTCTACATCTCCTACTGGGAAAATCTTTTGAGGGTGTCGGAGGAATGTGATCTGGAAAGTGGCGATCTTTCAATCTAGCAAAATCCTCCACCACTCCAACTCTAGGAACACTTGCCTGTTCCACTACAACAAGGCTGCCTATTACAGACTCCTGAAACTTAGCAAAAGTCATCTTTGACTCAGGGCAAGAATCCTGGAACACAACAAAAGCATTAAACATTGCCAAGTGGAAAAGATGGATAGCCAACTTCTTGTACCAAATGTAAGCCTTACGAAGAGCAGTGTAAGGTTCCAACCTCTGATCTACTCTGTCAACACCACCCATGTGCCTATTATAGTCTAAAATGCACACAGGTTTGCGCGCTTCAGCGACCTGACCCCAAACAGTCACAGGTGCAGTGCTTTCATCATGGATGGTAGTCAGCATGTAGACATCTCTCCTGTCTGAAAACTTCACAGCAAGAAGCTCCTGGCAACGCAACGCACTGCACTGTCCCCGCACAAGCTTTTGACAAACAATTTCTTTCGGGAAACCTTTACGGTTAGAGCGGATTGTGCCACAAGCAAAAGTGCCCACTTTGGCCAATTCCCTGAACAAACGCACAACAGTGTAGAAGTTATCTACATATAAATGGTGGCCTTTGTTGAAAAATCCTCTACCAAGTTCCCAAACAAGTTTCTCAGTCACTCCAAAAGTGGACGGACAACCAGGGAGGTTAATCCTAGATCCCTTACCGGTGTACACCCTGAAATTAGACACATATCCAGTCCTACTGTCACACAGCATATACAGCTTTATTCCATAGCGTGCCCTCTTACTAGGAATGTATTGCCTAAAAACCAAGCGGCCCTTGAACAACACCAAAGACTCATCCACTGCAATTTCTTTCCCAGGGGCATAAATCTCAGAAAATCAATCAACAAAGTGATCAAGGGGAGGAGCCAAGATGGCGACCGGGACGGCAGCGTAGATTCCCGGCTCCGTGAACCTCCGCATCCCGCACGGATATCCTGCATGAGATCCTTATTCTGCGCTACGAGATCGTGTTCGTAAACGAAAGTGGCAACCGATCGTGTGACTCCGAGGTCTCTGACTGCCGTACAACCGGAGAAATCAGCGGTTGAACTTTGCGGCCCGTGCGGTCCCGAAGCCGGGGCCTCGAGTGGACGCCTTGGCCGGGTGGCAGTTGAACAACAGCGGCCGGTGGTGACTGGGTGGAGTCGGTCCACCGAAGTGGAGCGCCCCTCGGCCTGCATTTTGCTGCGGCCGCGCCCCCCTGCTGAACGTTGCGGACTGAGGACATGCCCGGGTGTGCAATTCTCGGATTCCGTGGCGTTTGCCCCTGCCTTTGACGGTGAGCTGCCCGGACGCCGTCCCTGGCTCGCCCTGATCCTTTCGCGGGAGCTGGTCCGTGGCGGAGACGACTGTTGCCCGTGACCGCGCAACGGCTGAATCTGTGCCTGCCCCAGGATCCCTGTCTTCAGCGACGTGGACCTTGAGGAGTAGTTTCCGGGGTCCTGGCCCCACTACGAATCGGGCCTTCCCAGCGGCCATTTTGTCGCGATGCAGCCTACCATCCTGTCCGCTGGGACGCAACGAGACTGGGGGTGTGTGACTTTCGGGAGTGTGGCGGAGCGATCGGAGGGAGCTGCTCTGGGATACGGCGACCTCCTGGAGGCCCTTGGTGCCCTTCATTACTCCTTGGCTCATGGCGCCGGGGTCCTGGAGGGGAAGCTAGATGGTGTGGTAACAGCGTTGGGACAGTGGCGGCATGCTGATCCACAGGTACACAGTGGCTTTCCACACTGCACGCAAGAGGAAGATGTTGCGGCCCCCCCCGCGATTAGTGTACAGCCGGACACTCCGGACAATATGCTGCCGTGTGGTCAGCTAACTGTGGACTTGATCTGTTCCGGAGGTATCGGACCTGAGCGGAAAATGGTGGCCTTGTCCCGTGAGCGGTCTCCGGCGGCCCGGGGACAATTCCAGCAACGTGTGTCTCATTTGACTGATTCAGCCTGTCTGGACCTTGTGTGCAGTGTAGATCCTGGGGCGGCACTGGAAAAGACGCCCCTCCATGAAGCGGTCTGTGCGGATGCTCAGAGACTTCCACCCCACCTGTGTGCGGCGCTTCCCGACTGCTTTTGGACACTCCTGTACCTTGTGACATCGGACATGGTGCTGGGTCGAGGGACAGGCATGGGCAGAATCGCAAAAAGCGGTCAAGGCTGAGGCTGATCCTTCGGGGGTGGTCACCTAGTATACAGGCGGACTCATGGTTGCGCGCTCTCGTGGTTATTCGCATAGTTGGTGTATAATGCTCCCCATTCCCCCCCCCCCTTTTTTTTGCTATGGTCGACTTGGTGCTACTAATCGTTTGCTGGGGGGAGACTTCACCGTGCGGGAGGGAGAAGCCGGGGGTATGTTTTTAAGGCCCTCCTCCAGTTTATTATACTCTTTCCGCCCCCCCGTCTGGGGTGGGGCTCTTTCTCACTCTCTTTTTTCCCTGTCTCTTCTATATTTCGGGTCTAGTTCTAGGGCGACAGGCACACTGCTGGGGGGTGGGGCCATACTCATTCGCAGAGGTGCAGGGTGGGGGGGTGGGGGAGGGGACTCTTTAGTCTTTATCTCTTTTTCCATGGCCTCCGTTTTCTTCTCTGTTTCTTTTTGCTTTCTTTTTCTGGGATCAGTGCGATACACCACCCTGATTGTGAATCGTTTGCTTTTTATGTGTGCCACAGTTTCCGGGGGGTTCGCTGGGCTTTAGGTACGGGGACCTGTAGGCGCAACTATCTTTGATATTTCTCCTCATCCGTATTTTCCCGCGCCTGCGCCATTGATTTAATGTAGTGCTGCTTATTGTTTACGTCTCTTATCCTTGCCCCTTCTCGCTGTTGGGAAATTGTTTGGCACCTGATCCTACTGTTTTGTCTTATCATAAAATGAAAAACCCTTTCTCTCCTGGTGTCCTACCTGCGCGGCTCATTGGCCGGACTATATTGGATTGAAGACTTTGCTCTCCGAGGTGCCGCATGTGTTGACATTTGCTATTATTATCCTGGTTACTTAGCGGCCGGCCCCGGGGGGTTGTAGGCCCATACGTGTAAATGATTGAAACATCAATAAAGGTTTTTCAAAAAAAAAAAAAAAAAAACAAAGTGATCAAGGACAGGCCTAATCTTAAAAAGACGGTCACAATCAGGGTGATCTCGTGGCAACGCTAAACCATTATCAACAAAATGCATCATCCGAAGCAGAAGCAAATACCTGTCACGACTCATGACTGCCGGAAAAATAGACGTTGCCATCAAGGGACTGCTAGACCAATATGAAGACATTGATGGCTTCCTTAGCAAGCCCATCAAAAAAGTTAAACCCAAGAACTTCTTCATCTCTTCAACATTTGTGGGAGTCCACCGGGTAGCTCTAGAGTAGGGCCTAAGTCTGGCACTGTTGTCCCTCAAAAACTGTTCGGCATACAAATTAGTCTGCTCAACAATCTCTGCCAAAAACACATCGTCCATAAACAACTGAAAAAAATTTACAGGCAAAAAGTTTTCAGTATTCACTCTAGACCCTGGAACACCAGTAAACTCTGGCAATGCCGGCTGCACCATGCCAGGGGCAACCCAGAGGTCATCGCTTTCAAAGGGAAGCCTTGCAGCCCCAGCCTGCAGCCCAGATGCCTCTTGCCGCACTACACCAACGGGAAGCCTTACAGCCCCAGGCTGCAGCCCAGATGCCTCTTGCCACACTATCGGCACATCAGTCTCCTCCTCTAACACAGGCACTTCATCCGCACTAAGAGTATCTTCATCATCCGATGACTCCATACGGAGAGACAACTCACTGCCAGAATCGTCCCCTGCCTCCTCTCCCTCAGATGCAGAGTCAGTCTCTGAACCAATATCAGAGGAAGACTCAAACAGCAAACCAACAACCTGCTGAGCAGTAATCCTGCGGCTAGCCATTATACTTACTAAGATTGAAGACTGCACAAACAAGTCAACAACAACCAACAATGTGCAAACCAAGTAAGTAAAGAAATGTGTACCTTTATCACAATGATCAATGTCCTCAAAAACAATAGAATTCAATTACAAGAGACAGCTACACTAACCAGAACCTACTCTGCAGTGACACAGCAAAACCAACGATATCCAACTAGAAAGAAGAAAAAATAAACAAATTACTCACAAGACAACAAAATACACATCGAGCACAAATGCAAACAGTTTTTGCCAAGGGGTCACTTCCTCATGCAGAAAAATACATCCCTGGTGTCTAGTGAGCTTTTCTGCCCCCCCCCCTGGGAGCAGAAACGGACAGAAAGACGACCGATCTGCCCCCAGGGGGGGCAAAAAAGCCTTCCCATTATTTATGCCCCAAAGGAAGCGACCCTTGCCCAAGGGGTTGCTTCCTAAATTAGGAAAAAGACATCCCTGGTGTCTAGTGGGCTTTTCTGCCACCCCTGGGGCAGAAAGACGACCGATCTGCCCCCAGGGGGGGCAGAAAAGTCTTCGAATTAATTTGGCAGCCAAGGAAGCGACCCTTGCCCAAGGGGTCGCTTCCTAAATTAGGAAAAAGACATCCCTGGTGTCTAGTGGGCTTTTCAAACGGGCAGAAAGACGACCGATCTGCCCCCAAGGGGGGCAGAAAAGTCTTCGAAATAATTTGGCAGCCAAGGAAGCGACCCTTGCCCAAGGGGTCGCTTCCTAAATTATGAAAAAGACATCCCTGGTGTCTAGTGGGCTTTTCTGCCCCCCCTGGGGGCAGAAAGACGACCGATCTGCCCCCAGGGGGGGCAGACAAGTCTTCGAAATATTTTGCCAGCCAAGGAAGCTACCCTTGCCCTAGGGGTCGCTTCCTAAATTATGAAAAACACATCCCTGGTGTCTAGTGGGCTTTTCTGCCCCCCCTCGGGCAGAAAGACGACCGATCTGCCCCCAGGGGGGGCAGACAAGTCTTTGAAATATTTTGCCAGCCAAGAAAGCGACCCTTGCCCAAGGGGTCGCTTCCTAAATTATGAAAAACACATCCCTGGTGTCTAGTGGGCTTTTCTGCCCCCCCTGGGGGCAGAAACGGGCAGAAAGACGACCGATCTGCAGAAAATTTGGCCGCCTAGGAAGAGACCCTTGCCCAAGTGGTCGCTTCCCAAATAAAGAAAAGAACATCCCTGGTGTCTAGTGGGGCATCCCTGCTCCACGATCGCGACGCTGTGCGCGATCGTGGAGCAGGAATGCCCAGCATTGAGACATCAGGGGAGAGGAAATACTCTTTCCTCTCCCCCGATGCCTCAAGGCCTCGCAATTCCGCCCCCTCCCCCGCCAAACACCTACCTGATCCGTTGGACGCGCTGGAAGAAATTAATTCCAGTGCGTCCAACACTTCCTGATTACGTCGGCGCGCGCTGTGCGCGCTGACGTCATCAGGAAGCGTGGGGGGGCTCGGGGGTGGCAGCGGAACCGTTCCGTCATGAGCACAGCCCAACCGATGCTCATGACGGAACCGTTCCGTCATGAGCATCGAAAGGGTTAATTACATGGTTTGCGATCCTAAAAGGACTTTGTGCACGAGGCCCTTTGTTCTTAAATGTCTTTCGATGTCTTGGGTACATTGAGTGTGAGTGGAAGGGTAGACAAAGTTTATTGTAGTATATGTCTAAGGAGGAAGGAAAGGGAACACCAAGGTCTTCACTGCCTTCCTGAGTTCAACTTGATCCTGACTGCCCTTTAGCTTTGCACTGATGTTCTTTTTCTTGAAGTGCTCAATGGTGAAAATGGAAGTCAATATTCAATGGAGGGTATTTGATTGTATTGCAGAAGTTTTCACTGGAAGAAGGATGGCCTGGTGGGAGAAGCAGAGTGTACAGAAGGAAGTGCACTTTGCCATAGGTACCCAGTGGAGAGTTTGTGGGTATGGAGTGATGTGGTAATGTTCGCAAAGGTGTAGTAGTTGTCTGGCATTTATCTTGTGTATTTTCCATAGTCTTCATAATTGGTAGAGTGGGGCTTCAAGGCAAAGCCCATTGATGTTGTATAGTCAAGACAACACTATGAGGATGATGACCTGGACTGAATCCTACATTAGGGAAAATACAGAGCAGGGTTTGCATGGCAAAGAAAGCAGTTCTGGTTACTTTAGTCACATGAAGCACTTAGGAAAGACTAGTCATGATTACTCAGATTTCTTAGTTGTATCAATGTTATTAGAGGTCGTCCAAGTTCCTGAAGCCATAGGGGAATAGAGTGATGCCCTTCCCAGGTTTCTTCTGTGAAGATCTGAATCTTAATAAGCTGCTTTTGAAAGGGATGAGTAGCATCTATTGGCTCTTGGTTTGGAGGCATCGGTCAAGGTCATATGGGTTTTCAACCAACAGATTTTGGACCTTAAAGAAGAGCTTGAAGTAATTGATGAGGTCCAAAGGCAGGTCGAGGTATGCACTGTAGAGGAGTGTAGAGGTGAAGGAACCTTGCTGAAACAGGTCAAGTCTACGATGCTGCCTTTGAATGCCAAGGGCATTCAAAGGTTACGTTAATGTCTAGTAGTGGACTGTATTAAAGGTGGATGAGAATTCCACTCAGTAGTGCACTTCATTCCTGTCCTAGACAGAGATCAAAGACGATTCTGTTTATCTGCTAGTTTACAAAACTGTTTGGCTATTCAAAATCAGGTTATTTTCATGAAAGAAATGTTTCTGAGTTTGTCATAGGGAATATTGGAATCTTTTGTCTAGCGAACTGGGCACAACTGAGGATCCTATCTTTGCATTCAAGAGAGGCAAGAACATCAAGAACGTTGTGGTCAAAGCGTATCTAGAGCCACTCAAACCACCTGATATCGAAAGTCAGCTGAATCTACCACCTCTGACTGGTCACCATAAGTGCGCCCATTGCAAGGCTTGCTCTCTAACTGTTGAAGGCACCTCATTCACCTACCTGAGCAGGACATACAATCTCCCACTACACACAAACTGCAACAGTACAGATGTCATATATGCAATCAAATGTCCGTGTGACAAGCTTTGCGTAACACAGTATGAAACCTCTTTACAAATAATTTTTACATAACATAATATAACACAGACCACACAGAAGGTGAAGGCTAGGATACTGCAACACATGAGGAGGTTGAGATGTAAAGTACAAGGAGCCCTCCTGGTTGAGCACTTCAACAACAGGGGTCACCCACCCCAAAAGCCTTAAATGATGGGTGTTGGAAAAAATACGCGAGCACCCAAGAGGTGGTGCAATTGCAACATCGCTAAACTTCAAAGAATGTAGGTGGATACATTCTTTGAACATAGTCGACAATGGACTGAATGAATTGGAGGAGACTTTCAAACAAATGGGTCAGCTAGAATGTTGAGACTGTACATTCCAGCTAATCCGCATCAAGGCTCTACCTGTATTGTAATCAGTTTGCCTGCTGTATATCTGTTATACTGTGCTTGTTTAATTCAGATGTTTCAGTCTCTTGTGGGTAACTTTACACCTGTCATCGATGCATAATCAACTATATATGCTCAGTTCATGCCCTAAACTTCGGCTCATAAATTATCCTCATATTTCATTGCTAGTAGACTGACTAATGTCAATATACGTTTACCATTTATTACGAATGTCTGTTACTGCCTAATTAACACAGGCACGTAATTAACTGTCTTCACTTTGTTTTATTTGCGCTTTTTGAATGACCTTTTGTACCACATTGAAAATATTTTGTAATATTTGATGTACTCCTTGCCTTTGTACATTCAATTTCTCTATAGTTCAACAGAGTTAGATACACTAGTATCAGAATATCCCCCCTTGACAAATATGTATAATTTCACGCATGACCTCTCAGAGCTGGATCATTCGCTTTGTTGACAATACCTCTACGGAGGCTTGGCACCAGACCTGTGATGCTTAGGCGCTCACGGTGAGTTGGTTGGCAGCATCCAGCTGCTGCCACACGTCGTGCATGCTGCCTGCGTGCGTCGACTGACATAAGGCACTCCCGGTCCTCCTCTTAACCGAGATTTGGGCAGTTCCATCAAAACTGCCGCTTAGTGAGCATGCATTGCCAGGACTCATGACTGGCACCTCATTGGAGGACTTGATTTGTTCTGTTTCGCCCATCGGCTGATTTTACCTCAACGGCCATTCGTGTCACTACCAGCCTACATTCGCACGATCTTGTGAACTGTCTTGATTCATTATCAAAGAGTCTTCCTGAAACTACCGGATAACTGGAAGCCTTCACTCAGCGAGGCAACCCTAAGGGAATTCCCCCCATGATGGGCTGGCATCCTTCTCCTTAGTCCTGAAGAAGACCCGCCATGACATTTGTCTAATAAAGCTTATTGTCAGGGTCAAAACGTCGACGATAGTGTACGGCTCAGCTTTATCAAGTCTTTCAGTCCCAAACCAATAAGCAATTGTGCTATTTACCGGAGACATTGTGTTTCTTCGTTGTTCTGACCACTTTTTAGCTTATTTATTACTATACTTGTACAGAATCGATTTTCACCCTGTATATATGACACTCACTGCACCACAATCACTAAGCACTCCTTCACACCTTACTACATGACACCACAATTTCGCATTGAATACCGACAGCCTTATAAATGCAAAATAAGAATGCTTTATTTAAAAAAAAAAAAAGGAAAATTGTTTTTTGCAAACACGTACTTGCCTGTGTTTCTGTGTTTCAACTGTATTGAATATACGTGATACTTTACGATTTATCTGTGATTTGTGAAGAAAGTGCTCTTTCCCGACAGAACCACTGTAGCTTTTCATATAGATACCCAGGTTCTGAGGGACGTAGGCTTACCCCATCGGTATTACACATAGGGAGCAAGTGGCAGCTGACTTGGTTTGCTAGATCAACGTTTAGTTTCTTCAGAAATGGCTTTATATAACAGACCCTTGGAAGCAGGGCCCGAGGCATACAAATAATTATGGTTCTGGCCAGGATGGAGGAGGCAGTTGGAAGCAGGGTGTGCTCGTATGTCTCAGGTGGGCAAAGGTTCACAGTAGAGGCAGTGGGCCTGACAGCTTTAATTTGTTCCTTCAATTCAATGGGCAAGATTTACTTGAAGGAGAATTCTATAGGATGTGGCAAAAGTGGTTCATATTAGGTGGTTTTGCCTAAAAGGAAGGCCAAAGGACAACGCACACCTCAGAAAGAGTCCCATAGCCTCAACTTTCAAAATCGGGTGAAGTGATCTACAGGGGCATTGCACATGGCTTGACAGTAAGGAATCCTAGCTATGAAGCATTCTACATAGCTGAATTCTAAGACAATGTTTTAAGTTAATTGAAGGGGTATGCTACTTCGACAATCCAACAGTAGTCAAGTATTTTTAATTTCTTGATGACACGGTTTTATATCGTTGAGCCTAATTGGAAGCAGAGTTTGACATTGCCATTATTCCCTTTTATCCAGTGGAGTTCATTTCTCTGTTTTCTGCCTTCAGTGCCTTTGCATCTTGGTTTAACCTGTGTGACAACCATCAGTAGTGTTGGCAAAGGTCTTGGGAGTTGAGGCATCATTTAGGTGACAGCTTCAGAGTGCCAGGTGTAGAGTTGTTGCACTTTTGCAATGCAGATACAAGACATTGATTTAACCAGCCGAAACTGGAGACTGATGAGATTGTGCTTGCTCCATTGTCTGTGGTGGGTTTTACAATTGTTGTTATGGGACCTCTGTGACAATGAGGTGATGAGGGGGTGGTCTCTCCAGAAGAGGGCTAGTTGCCAGTCAGTGTGATGAACCACAGTGGGGAGAAGATTGTATCCACAATGTATCCAGATGAGTGTATCGTACTGGAGAAAATTTGATAAATGTTGTGGGCTTCTACATATGGCAGGAAGGATCTCAATTAAGTGAAGTTTGCTTAACTGAAACAGATGTTTAGGTCTCGTTAGATGTAGAGATGATTCTGGTGATCCTAGGTAGTGTCAAGGAAAAGGTCTACAAATGCTAAGTTTGCTTGACAGAGGCCTGTATTGCAGTAGAAAGGGGGTGTTGCATCTGCTTCTAGCCAGGTTCCCCTGATGAAGAGACGGTTTAGGGTGTTACTAAGATCAGGTTGTGACTGTTCAAGTATTTCATTCATCAGTGAAGGTTGCAGGTGAGGTCTAGTTAGTATAGTTGGGGCTAACTGAGAGAGAAAAGAAAGGTCAGAGGTGGGCAGCTCAAATATAGACTCGTAGAGGTGGAGATGGAAATTTGATGGGTTAAGGAAGGAAGGCTGTAGGAGAAGTAAGATTAGTTAATAGGACTGGAAAGCTGGTCATTGCTGAAAATCGTAGAAAGGACAAGGGCTGCTGCAGAGAAGAAAGAAAATTGAAAGGAAGGCGAAAGAAAGAATGGGTTTCGAGGGGAAGGAAAAGCAGGGACAGGAGGAGTGGAGAAGAAACAAGAAGAAATCCCTTGTCCCTTGGATCAAGGTTGGCGTGATGGGGAGGGATGGGAAGTGGGTGTGTGGAGGAATGGAGTACTGCAAGACCTGTAGCGCTCTAATGGAGGAGGTACAGGTGATGCAGGAGAGATGAACTGGTGAAGAGATTAAGATAACATGCATATGTTTGAATGGGGAGTGAGGAGAAAGTGTTTGGAGATAACTAAAGGAAAAAGGGAAGTGGAAGATAGAGAGATGTGTAGGTAAGCAGACATAAGGTTTGGCAGTTATGGTGTTAAAGGTCCCAGGGAGGAGGTGGGTATTTGTGGGGGAGACCAGGAGGAAAGACATGTTTCATGGAATGAGGGAACGAGGTAATTCTGTAAATGGTCATAGGACAAGGACCTATTTAAATAACGCATGCAAAAAACGTGAATCTGTCCCGGGCCTCACCGTGGAATGGCTTGATACAATGCTCTGCAAACGTCAGAACCTTGCTCATTAATATAAATGAACTCAGCGTTGCTGCACATCATTTCCTCTGTTGTGCAGTGTTTGCTTGTCCTTGGCTGGAAAAATCCAACCAGCTGGAGGAAATCAATTGTGTACGTTTAGTAGCACAGATACAGGACAATCGGATGCATCTAGCCAGTAATTTAACATAAATCCTACCCAGAATCATTGTAAGGAATCCTGGTGCCATCACACGGCACTACGTGAATTACAAAGTGTATTGAAAGTTCAGCTTGAGTCACTAAATGGTCGTTCCAACGTTATTCTTTCCAGTTTGTTAGGAGATAACCTTGCCACTTTGTATCCTTATTCTTCTTCTACCACTTTCTCCTCACTACATCCTTTCTTACAATCACCCAGCCCACCCACCTCAACCCCCCAACTCCCACTCCCCACCGCAGTGTCGGTCAGTTCCTACTAATCCATAGGATCTGTGCATTGTTTGGACAACATAAACTAGAGGCTTGGTACCAAGACTGATTCCGGAAACCACCGCAGCATATGTAGGTCTATAGACCAGCTAGCTCACAGTGCCACCATAACCCCCCTAACCTACCAGGGAGCGAATGGTTTCTGGCAATCACTGAACATGACAACCCTGATCCCTCAGGGATCGTGGAAATAGTACAGATCCTTTCACTCAGTCACTCGTGCTAGCTTATTCTCAAAGAAATAGTGAGACGCTTTCAATGAATTTATTGAACCAACATTATTCTTGCACAAAATGTGTGCTGCAAAGGTTAAAAGACAGAAGCAGAGAAACGTGATTACAAGCACCAAAAGCGTGAACAGTAGATATAGTTCTACCATGGTGCTAAAGCAATGTATATATGCAAGCATATGAACCAAGGTAGTAATCCAGCATACGCCTACAATGTGAGCCCTAGGTTAAGTGTACCGAGAGTGTGTAGAGATGTAAAGCCAAGAATCCCCCCACGGGACGATCCAACCCCATTACCTAATGGGCTAGAATTAAGGGCCCCGTCTTGGTCACGAAGTGAGCACCCCTCATGAGATGTCAGATCGCTGCGTGGTGATTTCTCAGCATGCAAGGACCCTCTGTCGACGGAAGTGCCTCCTCTGCTAATCTATTGGGATGCTCATCTTTTATAATAGAAAGCAGCCTTGCAATGTCCGTATAGATTAGCGATGCTATGGATATGCTGTCGCCCCGTGCATGAAGATAGAGATGGCATTTGTGCATTGTACAAAATGAGACCATGAACATGATGTTCAGGGCATTTGTGATAATGTTGTGCAAAGTTAGATGTGTAAACAAGTTTAGTTTCAGGGAAACTAATTCAACACTGTTGTGCATGCAAATATGTGCAAAAGGTGACAGCTAAAAATGTTATTTGTTAGGATAATGTAAGAAATAAGCTGCTTTGCTACATGGGCCTAACTCGGGAATATAAATTATTGATAGCATTCATGTCTTAGAGCTGTCAGTGCACCTTAAACTGGGAAATCAAATTCCAATTATTGAAAAAAAACACATTCTGGGTGGCAGCTTACAAAACCCGTGTATTGGAAATGGTCTGCACCCTGAATATTGACCGCAGAATATCGAGGGGACCCAATATCAAGGGTTAAAATATTTTACTAAAATATTGACAAGTAAGTAAGCCTATATTTCCTATATCCAACTCCACATATATATATATATGTACCTATGCAGTACATATATCTTCAAGGTATGTAGATGTTGAGTTAGGAATAGTGAATCTATTCTTCCCTGTATGCACTTACCTTACATTATTTTGTCTTTCGATATTCTAACCTCGATATTCTTTAAACCACAATTTCCATGGCGACTATATTCAGTAGCACATTAATTTCAAGTGGAATAAACGGCCTCGTGGCCATTTCATCGCCCAGAGACCTTCCTGGTAGATTTTAAATGTTCTGAGCGAGGCTTCTGGGATAACAATTTTTTCCATTAATTGACCCAATTAGGTGAAGTGGCATTTCCCCAGGACCTTTATAGACAACTCCTTAATAGTCTTCAACAATTTTGCTCTGTGTCATCTGCTGCTTCCCCTCCAGGAATTTGGCAGATTTACATCAGATCGGAAGTCTCCTGGGATGACTCCAAGCATCCTGTTTTTCCATATAAGTGGTCACAGTATAGCATCGCCTCCGCGAATATGTCATCAGATGTCATCCAGGAGCTGACACAGAAGTCTTAGTCCATCACTGAGAAATCCAGGACACATTTCATAGTCAATGCAGCACAGTAAAACCCACCAAGTGCAAGAAAACAACACGTATATTTAAGGAAAGAACAGAGGAGGAAACCTGATCGAATACAACTCTGTGAGATTAACAGACAAACAAATCTTACTTCTCACCCTCGTGATAGCTAACTGCCTTCTCCTGTGACCCTCCTGTCTTCAAAGAAGAGCTAAGCTTTGACAGGTAATTAATTACTTCTTTATATGTATCCATACTTCTAGCCATAATTAATGCATCTGAACGGTTCCCTGCTGAGGTGCCTCTGCCAGCCTGATGTCAAAACTAACGCAGGCCGGGCAGTCTGCAACATGTGTTCACCTGCCCTGCTTTGGGCTCATTCGGAGTTACTTGTCCCTGATTCCGAGTTAGTCTCTTTTTCTGATTCCTGCACACACCCTTGCTTGTGCACGGTTCGGCGTTCAGAGTGGGGTGGAATTCACCACACTGGCAAATTACCTGATGCATCAAATACCTCACGTTTCATTGCATTTCGGCAGGTCAAACTTGTCAAACTTTTACAGGGTAAAACAGTCCAGTATTTACCGTGATATCTGGATTTTGGTGAGTTGAAAAACAAAATCTACCTGTTATTCTCCCAAAACTCAACGCAGGTGCTGCTTATCGCAGGCGATACATGTCGAACCCCACCGTGTCGGAGTGGTATAATAAATAGCACCTGCTCCTCCGACCAGCGCGCACTCGAGTTCCAAGTATGAGCTGCTTTGTCTCAAGACGGAAGCTTGTCTACACAGTCCATCGCAGCATTATTAGCGCCAGTGATTCCTTCAAGAAATCAAAGTATAGTGCATTGAGCAGACTCCCGATATGATAACAAAGGTCCCAGTCTGACGGGCCATATCACCCACAAAAGATCGAACATTCTAAATGAAACAGTACAGAAGAGGCCCTTTATATCAGACTGCGACTCTGTCTCCTGTGACTCTTTGTGTGATCCTGGGCTAAAGTGGATTCTGGGTAGGTTGATAGCACACAGTAGTCCTCCTCCGATGCTTTCAATCGTCTCAGTTTTTATCTGAGACTTACCTCTGCTCTGCTTCCTGGAGGTACCTGTTGAAGGCAGCCTATCCAGGCGTGAGACCAGAATCTCACACCCAAGAAGGGGGTCGGCACTTCTACATACTCAGATATTTAATGGAGGGATTTTTGTTTTCCTATTCCATAAATCACCTTTTGTTCAACGCCTATCACGCCTTATTATCGGTAATCAGGTGGCAGTTAGAATTAGTATAGTGAAATATGAAGTAATTTGAGTGGTGGATATGTTATTCAGTTATTTGAATAGAGAAGGGTAGTGGAGGGATAGAAAAGGGAAAAAGGTTTGCATTTATATAGTGCTTGCTACCCCGATTAGGTGTTGAAGCGCTTTTTTTTAGCGAGTAGCACACTACTCTGGAACCCATAAAGGAATAGTTGTGAATTAGTATAGTGAAATATGAAATTTGAGAAGTGGATGCCTCTGCTTTGGTATTTTCAGGTCCAGCAGAGACACCGAACCAAATTCCACCGGTGAGGATGTACACTTGGTGCAACTACTGAATGGGCAGGACAACTGTCCGGCATCTACACGACCCTTTGAGCACCAAGGGCAGAACAGCCAGCCATCCCAGTCCCATCCACCCCTTACTTGCCATTCCCTGTCTGCCCACCCACCACACTCTGTACTTTACAGTACTTGATAGAGAAGTGGCAGAAATTGTAACGACAATGGGAGAGACAAGGGGAAATTAAGTGATTTCTGAAAGTCGGAAATGCCAAAAATAAGATCAATATAAAAATGCAGGGGAATGATTGTGGGATTGTGGAGAATGTGACTATTACGGGAACTCTGGAGATTGCAAGAATAAAGGTAGAAGAAGTAGCAAGTATTGGGAGGACTGGGAAAACGCTAAGTCCTTCCTAAATTTATTTTACTAAAAGCTCAAGACAGTTTGATGCTAGCCTCTGTGCCCACCCAATTTTACTTCTGTTAGGAAATGTATTGCATGCTTCACTGGCTTAAAATCCATCACACTGCAGGCACTGGGACCTTCGCAGACTCCTGTGCTATGTTACTACTATTTGTAGAGCGCACACCTCACCCTTAAGATATCCAGGTGCTACCCAAGAAGGGAGCTGAGCTGATGGAGTCTGAGATCTAGTAAAGAGCCATGTCTTCAGTTTCTTGTGGAATTCAAGGACTGAGGAGGACGCTGTGCTGTGCATTGGAAGGTTGCTCCAGACCTTGGGTGCGAGGTAGGAGAAGATGCAGCTGCCGGCTCTGGCTCTGTGGAGCGGTGGATCTGAGCAAGCAGGAGGATAGCCGAACTGAGGTTTCCGCTCAGGGTGTGGAAGTTGATGTGGGCGGCTATGGTGGTAAGATGGTCTTGGATAGCGTAAGGCTTTATACATGTGGGTAAAGAGCTAGAGAGTGCACTTTTGTTTAGGGGGAGCCAGTGGAGGTCTTTATGGTGTGAGGTGGTGTGCCTGTAGGGAGGGAGCTTGAGTGTGAGACTGCTAGCTGCTGTTCCCAAGCCAAGGTCTCCCTGCTGATTTTCTTCCTCTGCTTTTGTAAAGATCTCCCTCTCCGCCTCCTTTTTTTGGCACTTCCACAGGCCCCATGTTGTGTCAGCGGTGGTGTTTTTTTTTTTCGCATTGACCCATCCCCATATTTTCCATATCTGTCCCCTGCGCCCGGCTCCTTCTGCATATACTGTACTTCTCTTTAACGGTACTTTGTGGATGCCATAATGTGGCAGCAGCCTCAAGTTGCTACACTTTTGCTCCCGCCATTGCCTATTCGCGTACTTCCACTGCGCATCCTCATTAATGACTGTCCATGTCCCCTGCTGCTCACTGCATCCACCATGCCGTGATAGCAGGTATGGATGATTGTGTTTGTTGGTGCTCCCACGCCATCTGTTCTCTTATCATCCAGATGGGGTGTGTGCCCCTTCCTGCCATTGCTTATTTATTACAGTTTTCTATAGTGCAAACTTGGCTCAAGGTCATTAAAGTACTTTTAGATGAACAGCAGATTACAATACTCTTTTTGGGAGAGGCGTGGGGAGATTAAGTGATTTGCCCAGAATCACAGGCTATTGAACTTGAACCTGGGTCCAGATTTACTAACATTTGATGCAAAGCAATGCAACAACTAGAGTTGCTGCACTGCCATATGTCAAAGACATAGAGAAAAAATGTGTCATATGTAATAATAAATGGCACATTTCTTCTCTCCCCAAGCGCTGGCACACTTTTGTGTACATGCTGATGATGCATCTTACTCCCCATCACTGTTTATTTATATTCTCTGCCCGTCTCCCCTTCTTTTTATGCACTCTTCCCACGTTCTCTTTTCACTGTGCTTCGCTTGTGCTCCCTCTCTATCTCTTTACATGCACCCCTGTCTCCTGTGTTCCTCACCCTTTCAGTTTATTTTTTATTTTTCCTCCCTGTTGTCCCCTACTGTCTCGTCTCATTTCCCAGTCTCTTTGCACTCTGGATTTCTCAGCCCTGAATGAGGGCACCAGCAGGAGGTGCTTTTTTACACATTTCCACAGTGGAAACCCAATCTTTTGAGGGAATGGCGGCAGCATCATAAGTGCATGACTCTCTTAGAGTCAAAAACACCACTGGGAAGAACCCAAGGTGAAGATTATGCTCCAAGAAGCATGACTCACACCTATTCAGTGAGACTATACTCAAAAGTGTGAGATTGACAACAACCATGTTAAACTGTGCACCGCCTTGGGGAGTCTAGATGGCTTAGACTAATGAGAACCAGTGAATCAGTGCTCACACTCAGTGAGTGATATTACGAGTAAAGAAATGAAACTCACAGTGTGTGTGTGTCTGTGTGTGCTCATGTGTGCCTGCGTGTGTGCATGTGTGTGTGCGTGTGTGTGTGCGTGTGTGTATTTGCTTACTCCAAAGAGCATGAGTGTTGCTTTCAATAGTGTAAGAGGTACAGTTGCTCTGGCCTAGGGGTGCTGAGTGCCCTCTGAACCCCAGTTATGGTTGTCTTTCAATACTAAACATGGGGTGACATGAAAGTCTTGCTACCAGTCCTTAATTTGAGACAGTGTGTTTTTTTGTCACTTATTGCCCCACATCAGATATCTAGCAAGTGCAAAAGTGCAGATTGGAAAGACAGAGGAAGAGAAAGATGGCAAAATCGTCATAAAGGGACATAGCAGGAACTTGCAAGAGTGAGAACAAGCATTTGCAATGCAATAGGTCTCGCATTTACGTGAGTTTAAGCTATTGGCATTGTAAATTACAATGTCTTTTATTTATGTTTTAAAAACGAAAACAAGAATAAAAGGCATTGCCATTTGCAATGTCAATAGCTCAAACTCGCGTAAATGCAAGACCTATTGCATTGCAAATGCTTGTTTTTCTAGTGCCAAAGTGCTGCCTGTGCCCCGCACTGCCCTGTAAGCTCTACACAAGCACTATGCAGAGGACCCCCTGCCTGTAATAGTAGGCGAGCTGAGGGCCAGTTGAAGAAAGGTAGGCCAGTGACTGCTGGGAGGGGGGAGGGGGGTACGTGCCGTAAATGCAGTGGTGCACTGGCATTATTAGTACTACAGAGCACTGATGTCACTGGCGCAATAGAGGCCAGGATTGACCGGTGCAGGTGTCTCGATTTTGATCATTTGAATGGACCAAGCGGCGCATCTAGACGGGAAAACAGACATGCTAGAAGAGACAAGAGTCGGGGTGGTCAATATACTCCATACCGTGACTCCTGCCAGCGCGTCATGGGTCTAGTGCAAGCAAGGAAACGGGTCTCCTGGCCGCTGGTTAAACTGTGAAATAGCAAGAATCGGCGTTCAGGGGCTCCCTCTGGACCCCAGTGTCACTGCTCCTGACGCACCAATCATGCCCTGGGCACTTAGATGTGAACCCCTTCATTCAGCCCCAGAGGAGGTCTGGCCGGTGTGAACGGTATGATCGGACTCTTCCTCACAAGGACAGGTAAGAGGCGACCTGAGACCCCAGACATATAGCAAGCACGTCGTGCTTTGTCAGATGTCCGGTAACTATGTGGCAAATGTGGATTTTCAGCTCACCTTGCCATTATTAACGGCAATTTTGTTTTAATGCGAAACAAAAATAAAGCAAGGTGACATTTTGCAAAGGATTTAATTAGAGATTACTCAAAGTATCCCGGTGAGCGGTCCAAGGTACATCTGGGTAATGCCAGGCCGAAGCAACATGGGTACAGAGGAGTGTTATATGCAGGAGAAAGTAAATATGAAATGATAAAATGCTGGATCAGTTTCCATAACCCCGACCAGAAACCGGCTAATTTCAAAATTGGAATACCTACATGTTTATGATTAGGAACTCCGAGGTGACTTGCAATTGCCATCGGCGATAAGGAAGGGGTACTTTATTCCTATACATGTTCACCCCATAACCACTCCCACAAACTACTTAACTCCTTAGTACTGTGCTCTTTCGTACAAAGAAATAGAATGTTTGTAAACATGAAGAATAAAAAGGTGAGACCTATTAAAAGAAAGAACAATGGCGCCCTCTGCTGTATTTTAGAAGTATTGCTGCATTCTTAAAACAACCATTGGCGCGCGAAAGCACTTAATGAGCCATGACGGCTCGTAGATAAGAAAGGCAGTTGGCGGCTGGAGCCAAAGCTATGGAGAAGGGAGGGGGGAGTGGGAGCTGAGGAGCCATTAGATGCCAGCTGTGCACGTGCATGTGATCGTGCACTCAAGCTTTAGGCCAGCCAAAAGACTGTGGGTAGCACTTTGAAAATCCCACTTACAAAATATCTCGCTCAGAGCAGCGCAAGCGCTAGCTCAGACGAGACCTAAAAAGGAGCAGGGAGTGTTTGGTGGTGGATTAAAAACTGCCAGCCAGGGCTGGACTGGCCTATAGGGCAGTCAGGCAGTGACTGATGGGCCGGTCTGACAGATCAGTATGTGGGTCTGTTTTTAAGCAGTTTGGGGGCCTGGTTTTTGGTCAGGTGGGCCAGTTTTTACAGTTGATTTCCCTGATATTAACACAAACACAAACATTGTCTGCAGCAAACACAAATGCATGCAGTCTTCCATTCCTTTGAAAATATCCAGACAGCGTGCCTTTACAACTTCAAAACTGACCTAATTTGCTAACCTGGGCAAATTTATTAGCTAGCTAGTTGGGTAACTAGGCCACTTTTATGTTGGTGCCCGGGCCTATTTTTTTGTCCCAGTGTGACCCAGCTTCCAGCCTTGGTTTTTTGTGCGCCAACATTTAATTGCACCAACCGCTGGCTTCTGAGCAGAGTTCGGCACCCACACTCTTTCTTTCACAAACTGAGCACTGCCTGCCACACCACTGAGACTGGCACCAAACGACAGACTGTGCATCAACATGTGCTCTGCACGCCCAGCGAGAGAAATGATGAGCCGAGATGAGGGACACACAAAGCGTGACTGTATTCATTGTGTGACAGTGTCCTCGAAGAAGCGACACTCACTCAGATGAGTGAGCGTGCACTGCAAAGCAGGAGACTCAGACCTTGTGCAACTGCAGCCAGGGCTCAGCTCTCATGTAACGCGCTTAAGGCCTTGCAGGGTGAATGGAAGGCTATACATAATTAAAAGTACAATACCAGGCTTCAACCATAAGTCTCACACCCAGTGAGGTTGGTCATTCACAGGGCTTTAAGTGGAATGAAAAAACTGAGGGGTCTCTCAAAGGGGCGTTACCGATGTAACAAAGGGTGTGGCTTAAAAACACATAAGCTAAAAATCTGTGCTTAGCATAGTGTGCCGCCCAAATGGTATTGGGCTGCTACTATCATTGCATCCAGATATATAATACAAGTAACATTGCACCAACAACAAGCCAGACTCTTGGTTTTGTCAATGGTTGTTAGTTGTGGGAGATAAACAATTAACAACTAAGGCTTCCTTGTATAGAATATTTAGAATGCATCAGTTCTGAAATGGTGAGACTGTGAAAGAACTATAGCGAGTCTCTTTGACGTTACATCAAAGAAAGGCAGTAGTGGGTGGCACTGCTGCTGAGTTAAGAGTTTTTTTTCACCCGAGGGTAGGGGCAAAAATGGAGAGCCCGATAGGTACCCGTCTCAGTACCTGCTTATACGAAGAACCGGTGCTGAGCATAGCAGGACCCGGCCCACATAAAGCCCTAGTCATTCACCCCTTTCTTGTCTGTCCCTTCTACCCATTAGACCTCCGTGGTGTTCCCCTCCGATGGGTGCGGTGTGCTTACATGCTGTGTGTTCTGTGCTCCCTAACTTTCTTTACTGTCGAGCCCATGCATGCAGATGTCTGCTTGGAGACTCGGGGCTTCGAAGCGCTATATGCAGGCGCACTAACACAATAAGTTTAATAGAATAGACACTAATTTTGCTAGGTATCGTAGTGTCGACGTATGGCAAACGCAGTATTCACAAGGATTGATGTAGTAAACATCTGGAAGGGCCTGCTCCACTAATGATGATCTGGTTGTGCTGTGAGACACCCCGACCCCCGCCAGCCACATCTCACCTTCTGCCCTCACTCTCTCACTCTACATCTCCCTTTCACCCTCGTCTAAGAATCCGCCTGGATAACACGCATGTCATTGACCTGACAAGGCACCCTCGTTTGGAAATTCAGATTCCACACCATTCAGTGACCAAATAACCAGTCTTCTGCGAGGTCCCAGTAAATTTCAAAGCCTGACCGGTTTCCTCCTAGTCCAAATCTTCTGAGAGATGCCCTCGGCATGACTACAGTTTCAAATAATTTGTAGTAATTGATTTTTTCCTTTGTGATTTGGTGATGTTCCACAGAGGTTTGTTAGTCATCAACAATTTTGTTTTGTGCCATCTGCTGCCTTCCGCGATTGTTCTCTGAAACACAAAACGTGCTGCAATTAGCTGACTCTCGACTAGGAGATATCACAGCTCCCTGTCACCCACACAAAAATAGACAAACGTCTAATTAAGACGTAATGCAAGGAAAACCCTTCATTTCAGACTGAGACCCTGTCTCCTGTGCTGCTGTGTTTGTGGATTAAAGTGAAATGGCGGGTGGTGCTCACATTACAGTCTAGTGCTTCTGTAATGTTGTACCATGTCTTTGCTTTTAACTGCGACTCAGGGACTGTCTATTTATGGTTGGGAATTAATGAAAAATGCTCCCATTTTTGAAGAAATACATTCAGTCAAATCCACTGGTGGGGTTTCCTCTAGCAAAGGGATGGTGTAAGAAATGGAGGTATTAGTTGAGGAGGGTACGTGCCCATCTCAAGTAATAACCACAGTCCTTGCCAGGGTGACCTACACTAAATTAACATGAGCTCAATCCTGTGGTAGCTATGTCACAGAGCAGATATGCTTACCTTAGATGCAATGCGTAAAGTATTTATGCAGTACCAAAGCAGTAATAAAGTCAAAACAAAACACCAGAAAAATCCAAAACCAAATTCGAAAAATAGTGTATATTTTAATTAATTTAATATTTAATAAATACAATGACACCAAAGTGCCAAAAATCCAATAAGGAAAACCACACGTAGGAATTTGTATAGTTTAAGGTTCAAAATAGTACCAAAAACCAATAAGTTCCAACCGTGATCAACTGGTTGCACTTTTCTGATACTTACAAGAACAACAAGGTGATGGATGGAATTCTTGAATGAATCTCAGCCACTGACAATCACTCGAACCGCATCCCACTCCATCGTTTCTAACAATGGATTGGAATGCAGCATGAGTAATCACCAGTGGCTGAGATTAATTCAAGTATTCCATCCATGACTTTTTTTTGGTATACTTTAGTCTGTCACCCTAGGTGGGGCGGGTATGCCCAGACCTGGGTCACATGCATACTGTGACAGTGTAACCAAGCTGCACCCGACTGATGAGCCCATAAGTAGGGTGAAGTCTATCCTGGGTTGCTTGTGTTCCGGTTCAGGGAGCATATGGCTTAGGAGTTCCTGCTGGACTGTTCCAAATGGAGCAGGGTCAAGACTGATTGCATATAGCTGGGTCCAAACTGAGATGACATTGTGTGAAAAATAATGATGGAATGCGATATGGTCCTGAGCAATGACCAGTGGCTGAGTTTAATTCAAGCATTACATCCATCCGTTTTTTGTATCGCTTTTTGTATACTTAAGTGACTAGTACCTAGGAACAAGTTAAGGTTAACTGGGATGGAGCACAGGTCAAATACAGAAACCAAGTTCGATCCCAGTCGAAAGTTTCACCTTCGTACTTAGTCTCTGAAATGGAAGTGAAAAATACTCATTGGGGCAAGGCAGTGGGCTGTGGCAGAAGAAGGTTCCACATCGTCAGATAGCTGTTGGATGATGTCTTGGTGAAGCCGTTGACTTTTGTGGGTAATGCTCCAAGATGAAGAAATTTGTATATCTGTGCCAGGATACAGTCCCTCACCAGCCAGATACTTTTGTTGCCTTTGCCCAGTGAAGATTTAGACCTTGAGACTCAGTTACCTTTTTGAAGCTTGGATTATTCCAGCAAGGTAAGGCTTCAGGCTATAGCTGAAGAGCCTCCACTATGCCACAAATGCCACGATGCCAGGCTGAAACAGGTTTGCTGGTGCTAAAAAGGTCAGAGCGGGAGGAACTTGAATCTTTCAAAAAAAGGAAAAAATCAGAAGAAAAAAAAAGGAACTAATCTCACAATAAACTTACAATGTTCGGTTAACTGTTGCGTGTTGTGGTAAAGCTCTAGTAGATCTTCTAATGAAAGTATGATTCTCCAGTTGAACCCTTGCAGGGATTGTACATCTTTGCACATCTTGCTGAATACTATTTCTCGATTCAACTGTTTCAAACCTCTCGAAAAGTCTTTTATTTCTTGTTACTATTCGTATCAACGTGTGCTGTAATTGTTGGCCCATGTACTTTTGTCACTTTCAAACGAGATGGGCGAAACCTGCATTCTGATTTTCTTGATTGCCACTGTTTCACCAATACCAAATCTCCAATTTGATAATCTTGTTCGTAAATATTCTTTTTCCACTGTGCATGATCTTTAATTTTTGCCTTGACCTCTTTATCTTTCTTTATGATTTCTTAATGTTCTTCTGGAGGATTTGCTGGAAGACATGGTAGCCGAGTTTGTTGAGACTGTCCAAACTTCAGTTCAGAAGGATGTTTCTCTGTAGAATCATAACGTTTGTTTCTATAATCATGCAAGACTTAAGAGAAAGGTTGATTTATAGAAATTTGAGACAATCTTGCTCTTTATATGGCTTTTTTAATAGTGGCCATTAATACAGCCTCCATTCCATTTACTTACCACCACATTAGTGTTATTTTCCTATGTGTTACTCTCATATGATTCATACATGTTCTTAATTCATTTCCACTGAAAGTTTGTCCATTGTTGGTTTATAGTACATCTGGTATTCCCCAAGTAGAAATAACGTCATCAAAATAGAAGGCACTGCTGATGCTGAAGTTTATGGGATTGCTTTCACAATTGGTAAATGAGAATATTCATCAATCATGAAAAATAAGTTGTGCTCAGAGTCTAAAGGTCCATACAAATCTGCTGCCAAATTAGACAGTACCTCATCTGGTAATTCAGACATGTGTAATTGTTTCATGTTCCTTTCTTTTGTAGTACATTGACATGACATGTTCTTATTAACTTGACTATCTGATCTTGAGAATATCTTTTCTCTTAAAACTTTTTTTGTTGCTGATACCTCTCTATGACTCTCATGAGCTAAGTCAATCACACGTTTTTGCAAACTAAGGGGAACAATCAATCTATTGCCTGTTTCAAGGATGCAAAATGAGGCACCAGGTAACTTAACTTATATTTAACATTCCATTCCAAATAGGCTTTATTCGACGTGTTAGGTCATCAAAGCACATAAAATACATCTTAAGCAATTACAAAAAACATCATATAAAATATGGTACACACCCAAATGGATTCATAAATACAATTAGTATAAAACACTTTATGCAGTATAGAAATGGAATAAAAATCGGTATGATAAAATCTTTGTAGTTGTACCATAATACAATCTCCAGCTTTCCAAGCAAGGTAGTTTTAAAAAGGCAAATGATTCCCTTGTTATACATTACAGCATGACATTGTCTCATTTGATCTCTAGCTTGGTTAAGGAAACGTGTTCTTATTGCCCACGCCCACCCCAGGTATTTCGCCATTGCTATGACGATCGCCTCTGTTGTATCAGTTCTTAGGATTCTTTCAGCTTCACATGACCTTCTTGTTCCCAAGAGCTTGCAAATTGGTGACAACCAGACCCGGTGTGGGGCGTGCTATCCAGTGCATACAAACAATAGATGGGCCAGTGATTCTTTGCTATCCTGGCATACAGGGCACAAGTCATTGCTCGTTTTGGTCCATGTACTAGTAAAGACTCTTATTGGCAATGTACCCACCCTAAACTGAAAGTATAATTTCCGGTCATGCAGCTTTGTAATAAAATCCCAATATCGTTCCAGCCTGGGAATAGGTTTACTGTCCAGAAATAGCCCTATTAGCGAAGAGGACTCACAGCTTCTCAGTGTGTTATTCTGGACTTCTTCCCAATACTTAGCTTTCAAAAACTTTTTTTGGGGGAAAAGTAGAATTTTTAGGATCTACCCACAGTGTGTTCATACCAATACTCGAAAGGATAGCTCTAAGCTCCCTCAACCATTTTAGTTGGTGTGATGTGTTTAGCCTTATTATGTCTAAGAAACCAGCCGCATACTCTGCTAGCTCTGGGGTAGACCAGAGTATACGCCAATACAAAAGAAGGCGCAGTTTAGCAGTATCTGCGATTGGCTTTCTCTCAAGATCATTCAATAACGGTCGTGTCGGGGTACTCTGTGGCAAGTTGGTAATTTTCCTAAAGAACTTATTTTCTGAAAGTGTGAGCTTCACTAAGTTCTTGTGCCCCCAAAGCTCAGCCCCGTATAGGGCAGAGAGAATAACTTTCATGTTATAGATCTCAATTGGTGGGCTAATAGTCTTAGAAAAAGAGGTGTTATATTCCTTGTGCAGCACCCTCGCCAATTGCCGATGTTTTAAGGATGCTAAATCGACCTGGTGAGCCCAATTTAATCCCTCATGGATGTTCACTCCTAGGTATGTAAACTCCTTGGCTTGCTCTAGCGGGAGGTTGTTCATTTTAATATCCCCCTTGAAGGCCCTATGTGGATTAAAGGCCATCATTTTTGTTTTTGACACATTGACCTCCAATCCATGCCTCGAGCAGAACTCCTCATAAATTGTTAAACCTCTCTGGAGACCACTCGGCATCTTGGAAATGATCAATGTATCATCTGCGAACATAAGTATGGGGATTTTCTCGCCCGCCAGTGTCGGAGCATCTATGGGGGTAGACCACATGCAGTTAACTATTCCATTGATGTATAAGGAAAATAGTGTTGGGGCCATCACTCAACCTAGTGAAACTCTTTTCTCTACAGGGAAAGATTCTGTGACTTCACCCTGCATACCCCAACAAATCTTAGCCTTGTTATCCTCATGCATCTTAATAATGAGTGTCAACACGTCTATTGGTACCCCCATTTCCTGCAATGTCAACCAAAGTTTGGCTCATGGTACGAGGTCAAATGCTGATCTGAGGTCAACAAAAACGGCATACAAAATGCCCTTACCCAGGGTTACTGTTTTCCAAATAAGCAAGATAAACCGAAGCACTTGATCAATGGTACTAGTAAAAGCTCGGAACCCTGCTTGTAATGGTGATAAAATGCTACAGTCATCGATCCATTCTTGGACTTTGTTGAGCATCAACATACCCATTACCTTTTGCAAAGAGTCTATTAGGCTGATCGGCCTATAATTCCCTGGGCACGATTTGTCCCCTTTCTTAAAAACAGGTATTATTTCAGCTCCTTTCCAGGAGTCTGGGACCGGCGCACCCTGGGCTATGGCATTTGACAGTAGGCGAATGTACAGACACCATCTATCCTTATCATTGAAGAATACATCCCCTGGTATTCCATCTGGACCAGGTGCCTTTTTTGCCAAAATAGATTTAAGTGCCACCTCCACATCTGCCTTGCTAAAGACTGCAACCTGGTAAAGATGTTTAGCAATCTCGACCTTTCTTTCATACTTGTTTGCAGCATATTGAGGTTTAAAATGGTTAACCCACTCAGACTGAGAAACATGGTTTTGTGGCTGACAGGCCTGTCCACCTCTATCCCATTTATGTACACACCAGAACTGCTTAGAATTTCTCCTAGCACATGCCTCCCTAAGTTCCTCCGATCTTTTACTGTCCCATTCTTTCTTCGCCTTAGCTTGGACCCTCCGATAGGTAGCCCTAGCTGCTCGAACTACTATTGGGACACCTTTTTTAAGAGCCTCGCCTAAGTCTGCACGTGCGTCTTTACAGTCTTCGTTGTACCATTTCTGTATTTTACGAATATCAGCCTTTTTATTTCCACCCTTGTTGATAAAGTGCATGCAATCAAAAAATTGATTGTGTATGCATGTGGGATGGTCTAAGGCCATCAAATTTACTACACTGGCCTGAAGCCCATTTATGGCATAATTCAAATCCTTCTCACTACTAGCTAGTACTTCAGGTAGCTCAGTTATCTTAGCCCATTTAAGTCACCTCATGTCATTAGATGGTACAACATCAGCGGTAGAGTATGAATCCCGTGGTTCATGGGGAGCCTTATACTGTATTAGATCCAAGTCCACACACAATAGATTGTGGTCACTTTCTAATATTTCTTGAACCCTCATGTCCTTAACGGTGTGCCAAAGTGCTAGGCTAACCAATACGTAATCTATCCTACTAGCACAATAGCCATTAATAAAGATGTTAGACCCCATTTTATCTGAGGGTGTACGGCCATTCACTGCCCACAGACCTTTCTCCATACAGATAGAGTTGATTTGGATAACTGCATCTGACCATCTTTTTATTGGGTCAAGCTCCAGCTTTGGGACACCCCACTTAAAGTCTACCTCTTCTGATAAGTTACCCTCCTCACTCGTTAGAGGCTCAAATGTCGCATTCAGGTCCCCCACGACAATGACATTTGTGTCTATCTTACTAACGTCGAGGAGATCACCAAGAGCCGCTAAAACTCCCGACTTCCTCCCCCTGGTGCCTCGGACTTATATAATGTAGACATTATATAAGTCCATGGTCCCGTCTATTCCCCATGTCAGTCTTACAGCCTGGATGTCCTGATTATAAGTTGGAAGAACTCGGATTCTAACCCTAGGTCCTGTCTCACCCAAATTGTCAAGCTCCGTGATGGCCTCCCTTTTACACCTTTAATGGCCGGGATATAACAATTTAGATATCCCACACAAAAGAGGGGGACTTCTGCCCAAGTCTCTTGAAAGAGACATATATCAAAACCCTCAATAAAAGCATGCCACTCAGGGGATCCCATTTTAGAGCATAATCCTGCGATGTTCCAAGACAACAGGGTTACCTTTAGGGGGATTGTGCGATCTGCCAAATGACCACTTTAAACGGGGGAGATTGGTCTACCATCCTCCCTCACTCCCTTGTTTTGTCTTGTTAGCATGGGTGCATCTTCTAGGGTCTGATCTAGCTCTGTAGATAAAATATCGGAGCTTGATGGACTTTCCCTATGGATGGTGTTGGCTATTAGATGTTCCTGCTGCTTTTGTGGCGATTTCACCTCTAGTAAGACAATGTTTTCTAGTGTGGAATTTCCTTTCATCCTAGATAGATTCTGTGTGAGAGAGCGGGCGCTCTCACTACTCGCGGGGGAGAGTCTAAACTGAATGCCTGACAGTCCTGGCAAGCTCGTACGGAACTCTAGAGCAAATAGATTTTCTGCAAAATCTGCCCTAGTCATAGTGAGCTCGATACAATCCAGGAGGTTAGCTGGTGAAGACAACCCACAAGCTTTTGCTATTTCTTCCCTAATCACAGATCGGCATCCCCTAACATGCCGTATCCAGTGAATAATTGTATTTATTAGGGAATCTTCGTTTTCAGGATTTTTGTTCACATCTAGCTTTGGTACGTTCATCATAAAAATTCTATGAGTACTGGGTAAATCTGCAGAATGATGGAGTAGCTGCCTATGTCTCTGCCCTACCACTGGCTGACTGGGATGTGTTGCAGTATTTACGTTAGACAGTTTCGGGGCCCTCATGAGTGCTGCTTTACAAGAGTTGTCAATGTTACTAGCATTAGGGTATGGTGTATGTCTAGGCTTTGGTGGAAGTGACCTCATATTATCCATCCTGGTCTTCCCAAAGCTAGATGAAAACCTATCTGCTATGGTTTTAGTTGCTTCGGGGGCAGTGACTGGTGTAGCCCTAGGTGTTACTTGAGTGTCTGGAGTGACACCCTTTAGACATACAGGACAGCTACTCTCCCTTGCAACCCCAGTATTCCTTGGAATAGATATTAAAAGCTTGACCATCGATGTTAACCCCTCTATCTGGCTTCTCATTGATCCCATTTCCTGTCTTAATAAAATGACCTGCTGGTGCATATCTTGGTGCTCCATAATCAAACCTGGCCCAATATCCTCTCTCTGCACAGGCGAGGTCTGTGTCGTCTGTATAAGCTGTGATCCTCCTTCCTCACATGTTTGTTATCAGGTGTGTCTAGCAAGGTCAAAAATCTATTAGTACAATTTACCGAAGCGACGCTATGGTCTGCATTAGCTGCGGCCCTGTTAGCCCTATCCTCAACATCGTTATTGTTAGGCAATTTACTTTTATGTGTTTTGTGAAACATTGCAGGGATGGTAGGGGTAGTAGAATTTGTATCTTGGGTCAAACTGGGGGGAGATGTAGTACAAATGTTTTTTGTAGGGGACTCCAAATACCCTCACACTCCCCTATGTATCAATCCGATCTAGCACACAATTACTACCTGCATGCAATTGGAACTTTTTTACCTTTTTACCCCTACTACCTGGCTTTGTACCGTTGCCTCCACCCTCACCCCCATCCCCGCTTCCACCTGGTAACTTTCTTTTCCCCATAGCTGTTGGTTACAAGTTAAATAATATGACCGCTTCAGACAATCTAATCACCCAGTGCGAGTACTATGTCCCAACCACGCCACAAGTAATTATGCCTTATGAGCACTGTCTAAAGTGCAGCAACCCAACAGAAGATATAAAACACAATAGATACTGGGGCCGACTATCTCAAACAGGCGGTATCGTCAGCGGCTTAAAACGTTCAGTCAAAGTCAGGACGGTGTAAACAGTACCTTGAGGAGTTGTAATAGTCTCCACGTGGTCTCAACAGCGACTCCACATCCAGACCAACCAAACGGAAGCAAACGAAAGAGGGGAGGCCCTGACCCGCCTCGTCCTGCCACTGACAGGCACGAATTGGCCTGCCCTTGGCAAAGGCTTTGCCCGGGCACACCCACGTGCGTCCTGCATTGCGGCAGCCGCAATTTCAATTTAAGTGCCTCCGGGCGCAGGAACCATCGTCAGCACCTCTGGGCGGCAAGTGGAGCAGGCTGGAGATTGGAGTCCCCCTGCGGCAGATGGCGGCGGCCCCGGCAGTAAGAATGAGTGGCTCCCATGCTTGCGGGAGCTGCAATTTCAATTTAAGCACCTCTGGACGCAGGAACCGTTGTCAGCGCCTCCGGGCACGAAGTGGAGCAGTCTGGGGATTGGAATCCCCCTGCGACTGATGGCGGTGGCCCCGGCAGTAAGAATGAGCGACTCATTATATTTACATAAAGCTTGCCATAGAGATCATTGCGATGGTGTTCACAAGCCTGAAGCAGTGCTAGACATTCTTTTTCAAGCTGGAAATACTTCTTTTGTATGTCAAATAAACATTTACTAGCATTTGATATTACATATCAAGGGATGTCTCTTCCTGTTCTGTCTTGTACAAGAATGGCACCTAATCCAACAGGACTAGCATCAACTATTAATTCTGTACAAAGTCCTGAATCAAAATATTTACATTTTGTTGATGAAGATATGTCCTCCTTAATGATTTTAAATGCATGGTCACAAGTTACATCCCATTTAAATGGTTAACCTTTTCTTGTCAGTTCCCTAAGTGGAATACTAATAGTGGCATAATCTTTAATATTTCCCGAACAATAACTGGCCATTCCTAGAAAGGAACGTAATTCAGTCACACACCTAGGACTAACAGTGGAGTTTTAAGATTAAGAGCCTGATTTATGTATAGATATTGCCAATATGAAGGCGCGCCCGATTTAAATGTACGCAGACTTTCAGTTTGACCAGGGCAGGGACTACTCTGTTTCTGCCATTGCCAAACTTCTCACACAGCCCTGGGCAGTAAGGGCCATCGGAGGAGTTGGTTACATGTCAGCCCGTCCAGTTTGGCTGAGTAGACATGCAGTCATTTGTTTACTGTTACTAATGGCCACTAAGAAACAGTAATATTGTTATAATGCTCCACCTGCCACGGAAGAAGACTCCCATGGCAAGGGGAGAGTGATATTTTTTTCTTTTCAAAAAGAAAATTCCATTTTGGGATTTCCCTTTGAAAAGAAAAATGAAATACTCTGTGCTACAGGGCTGTGCCCTGCTCATGCAACACCATAGCAGAAAGTGAAATGCATTGACAGGAACTGCCGCCACAGCACCTGAGACTGCGAGGCGGTCATTCATGAATCTGGCAGGCAGTTCTTCCACCAAGGCAACTGAGTAATTTACTCCTTTGCCTTGGAGGGGACACGGGACATCTCTCAGGATTTAAATGAGGCCCAAAATATTTACTGGATCTGGTCTTATTCCTTCGTTTGAAAATATATAACTATAGAAAGTTAGTTCATATTTATTAATTTCACACTTTTCAGCATTTAATGTGAGGCCTGCCTTCATAAGTTGCTCATACATATCAATCAAGACTTGATCATGATCTTGTATTTTTCCACAAACTAAGATATCATCACTGTAATTCGTAGAGTTTCCCACTGGTCTTATTACATTTTCTTTTGTAATTTCCTGAAATATTTCAGCAGCTAAACAAATCCCACAATTTAGCCTTTTGCAACAAAACAACCCAAGATATGTAGAAATTATTATTTATCTTGATTGTTTATCAATTACCAATTGTGATGTGCCATATATGGATCTAATTTTGAAAACACATTAGATCTATTAAGACTACTGATCATGTTATTCAAATGCAGTCCCATGTCAAATGCGGTCCCTTGTCTTTCTCTCTCAATTGCTGTGTTAGGTATTCGCATAGCCACACAGATTCTGGTGTTTTCGGTGTTTTTTTATCTACTGTGAGATACCCATGGTGTTGGGCCAGTCGTAGGTTCAATAATGGCTTGTTGTAGTAGTGTTGTTATTTTTTCTTCTACTTTTGCCTGTAAGTGTATTGGAATTCTTCTGTGTATCCATGCAACAGGCTTCATTACAACATTAATATGCAATGTAATTGTCTTGTTGTTGAACCTAGTCCTCGCTGTAGGATCACCCCTAAACCATTTGTCTTCATACCTCATTGTTTAACTGAATTCAGTCTTGTTAGCTTTAGGACTCTGTGCACTTTACTACAGCTAACCAGTGCTAAAGTGTATGTGCCCCCTCCGTACAACATGGTACAATTGGCTTACACCTGATTGGCATATTTAATGTACTTGTAAGTCCTTAGTAAGTTGGTACTATATGGGGCCAATTCACAGAACTAACTTAAGACAAAATCCTAAACTTACTACTTTTGGTATTCACAGAAGTTAGGATTTTGTCTTAAGTTTGTCTTAAGACAAACTTAAGACAGACTTAAGACGGGGAACAACCTTTACAACGCAACTTTTACAACGCACTACACTTACAACGCATTTTTTACAACGCAAATTCCATTACAACGCATTCCATTACAACGCATGACACTACAACGCATTTTTAAAAACTACCTTTACAACGCATTCCATTACAACGCATACTACCTTTACAACGCATACCATTACAACGCATAATATTACACTACACTATCCAACACTTACCCTACTGTTGCACCCCCTGGAGTTAGAATAGTAATTTTTACCCCTATACTATCCAACACTTACCCTACTGTTGCACCCCCTGGAGTTAGAATAGTTATTTTTACCCCTATACTATCCAACACTTTCCCTACTGTTGCACCCCCTGGAGTTAGAATAGTAATTTTTACCCCTATACTATCCAACACTTACCCTACTGTTGCACCCCCTGGAGTTAGAATAGTAATTTTTACCCCTATACTATCCAACACTTACCCTACTGTTGCATCCCTGGAGTTAGAATAGTAATTTTTACCCCTATACTATCCAACACTTACCCTACTGTTGCACCCCCTGGAGTTAGAATAGTAATTTTTACCCCTATACTATCCAACACTTTCCCTATTGTTGCACCCCCTGGAGTTAGAATAGTAATTTTTACCCCTATACTATCCAACACTTACCCTACTGTTGCACCCCCTGGAGTTAGAATAGTAATTTTTACCCCTATACTATCCAACACTTACCCTACTGTTGCACCCCCTGGAGTTAGAAAAGTAATTTTTACCCCTATACTATCCAACACTTTCCCTACTGTTGCACCCCCTGGAGTTAGAATAGTAATTTTTACCCCTCTACTATCCAACACTTTCCCTACTGTTGCACCCCCTGGAGTTAGAATAGTAATGTTTACCCCTATACTATCCAACACTTACCCTACTGTTGCACCCCCTGGAGTTAGAATAGTAATTTTTACCCCTATACTATCCAACACTTACCCTACTGTTGCATCCCCTGGAGTTAGAATAGTAATTTTTACCCCTATACTATCCAACACTTACCCTACTGTTGCATCCCCTGGAGTTAGAATAGTAATTTTTACCCCTATACTATCCAACACTTACCCTACTGTTGCACCCCCTGGAGTTAGAATAGTAATTTTTACCCCTATACTATCCAACACTTTCCCTACTGTTGCACCCCCTGGAGTTAGAATAGTAATTTTTACCCCTATACTATCCAACACTTTCCCTACTGTTGCACCCCCTGGAATTAGAATAGTAATTTTTACCCCTATACTATCCAACACTTACCCTACTGTTGCACCCCCTGGAGTTAGAATAGTAATTTTTACCCCTATACTATCCAACACTTACCCTACTGTTGCACCCCCTGGAGTTAGAAAAGTAATTTTTACCCCTATACTATCTAATACTTACCTTAAATGGAATTTAATATTATGCGTTGTAATGGTATGCGTTGTAAAGGTGGTATGCGTTATAATGGAATGCGTTGTAAAGGTAGTTTTTAAAAATGCGTTGTAGTGTCATGCGTTGTAATGCAATGCGTTGTAATGGATTTTGCGTTGTAAAAAATGCGTTGTAAGTGCATGCGTTGTAAAAGTGTGCGTTGTAACGACATACATCCACTTAAGACAGACTTAAGACAGACTTAAGTCTGTCTTAAGTCTGTCTTAAGTTTGTCTTAAGACAAACGTAAGACAAAATCCTAACTTCTGTGAATACCAAAAGTAGTAAGTTAGGATTTTGTCTTAAATTAGTTCTGTGAATCGGGCTCTATGTGTCTAGGGCCTGTAAGTTACATTCTACTGGGGGGCTTGAGCACATATGGTTCCACCCACCACACTAGCCTTTTGAAACATGGCTCAGGCCTGCCACTGCAGCCTTTGGTGCAGTTTCGTACTGGCAAAATAAACCTTTTGCCAGGCCTAAAGCTTCCTTTTTAATACATATAAGACACCCGTATAGTCCCTGAAAGCTCCTAGGGCCAGGTGTATTGTTTTTAAAAAGTAGGATATGTGGGTTAAAGTTTTAAATGTTCTGGCAGTGAAAACATTAAAAAGTTGTTTTTACTATTGCCAAGCCTATCTCTCCCATTGAATAACATCGGGTTACGTTATTGTCTTAATAAATTATAAGTTAAGTTTGGAAGCTGATAGGAAAATATGATTGCACTCAATAGTTTTGTAATTTTAAACCCTCTTTAATGGTAAAGTTGGATTTCAAGTCACAATTCTGAAAATGTCACTATTAGAAAGTTAGCAGTTTCTTGTCCTAAACTTTGGTGCCTGTGTCATGGATCACATGAATAGATGTAGTTGACAATGTGCCTTGGTGGATTCCCCCAGGCAGTGAAACAAAGGGGTACTAGGTCTTGGCAGCATTGGCCAGCAAGCCACGATGGTTGAGGGCAGAGCTGTTCCCTGCCTCTATTACATTTCAGAGGGCTGCTCCATCCCACACAAAAAGGGGCTTGACACCAGCCTATTATGTCTCCATTCAACTCAGAGCCTGAATACAGGTAGGAAGGACGTTTCCAGAAGCAAATGTGGGGGTAGTATTGGTGTTTCCCCCCACTACAAAAGCTGGCACCTGGTATAAATAGTTTACCTCTTGAACTGCTCAATGGATCTATAGAAGACTCAGAAGTACTGATCTGCTGCCCTGGTGCCCTGCTGCTGGAAAATCGACATGATGCACTGCTGCAAAAATACTTCCCTGCTGCCCTTCTGTCTGGGAAACAAAGACTAGACTTGCTCCTTGAACTCAGAACCACCAGAGTGACTCCAGGGGCTAGCTGGCAGCCTCCTCTTCTGAGTTACAGGGACATACCAAGCTCTAGAGATCTGCGCTGCTTCAGCCCAGCTGCCCAGACTCAACTGAATCTTCCTATGTCCTGCTGCTGGCCTCTGCTAGAGTGAGATCCCCAAGAGGAGCCTCCGGGTCTCGGACCCTTAACTGGTATCAGAGTGTACGCCTCCTAGCCCACGTATGGGTTCCCTCAGAACTGACACATCTCGATGTAGGCAAAAACAACAGTTGATGGACAGAATGCAGAAAAAATGTCATCCCAGTACAGACATCTGGGCCTAAATCACTTGTTTTTTTTTCTCACCATGCCATTCCAGTTTGAACCCAGCCATAAGCAAATCAGTCTTGACCCTGTGCCTCCAGATCTCTTAACTAGGGGTGAATGTTTTGATTTGTTCTGCATTCCGTCCATCAATTGTGTGTCTTTTACATCTCGATGTAGGCCCTCACATCACAGTACCTCACAGCACCTGATTTGTGGCCTCATCGGAACCAATGCAGCTCAATGCATCTCAACATAGGACCTCACATTGCAGCACCTTGCAGCTCCTGATTGACGCCCCTTCGGAATCAACAAAGTGCAACACAACACACCACCTCGCAGCTCTCGAACGGCAGCCTGATCAGAACCAACAGCGCAATGCATCTCAATGCACGGTGTCATATTGCAGCACCTCGCAATTCTTGATCTGTAGCCTTTTGAAACCAACACAGTCTGACGCAACTCAACATAGCACTGTTTGGGGGCCCCATCAAAACAGATGCAACTCGATGCAGCGCAACACAGGACCTAGCATCTCAGCCCAGGTACACTGTCTAGCGAACCAAACTCAGTCCTGTCCTTGGCCTGCACTCCATCATGATCTGCTTGAACTTGTGCCTTTGTCCTGGTCTGGTGCAAGCAGATAACCAAAGTTGGCACTTTGCCTTTTTTGGCACTACTTTTCCTAAGACTTTGAAATCGCATGTCTCCAGTTATACTGATTAGTTTTTTTTCATTCTACTATAATTTTATTTATTCAAAATTACTTTATGTTTCTAGAATGGTGGAGGATTTTCCTTGTGTTGTGTTTTCACTTTATTACTTTTTGAGACCTGGATAAATTTTTTACACATTGCCTCCAAGTTCAGCCTCATTGCTTTTGTGCTTGTGCGAAGCTACCAGAGGGTTAAGTACAGGTTAATTTAGTGACTTTTGTAGTTGACTCTGACTAGGATTGTGGTTGCTGCTAAAAAAAGATTTTACCCCCCTTCAAATAAATAAACACCATTTCTCACACTTGTCCTTTAATTTTCATAGTCCTTTAAATAGTCCTGAGTACTCCATTAATATAGGATGTTCTGTTGTAATGTTACAAGTCATTGCTATCACCCCGTTATCTGAGCAGTGACATTGCATAATAAACACGAACCAGGAACTTCTGCCTTCAGAATATGTTTTTCTTCTTAACTAGATATGTTTCCATAACTCAAATTCTCTTCATAATTTCCTCAACAAGAAACAAGTTGCTTGGCTCCCTATTGAAAAACACCGACATTTGAAGGAATTAGCAGTGTGTTTTTTATTTGCGTTTTGTTGTATTAAGTGACACACATACTGTTGCATGTTGCTCCACTATCTAGGACTAAAGGAACCTTCTGAGATTCAACCATTATGTAAAAATGTGTGTTTTCTCAATGCTTTCTCCTCTTATTGACTTAATATAATTAAGATGAGTTTCATCATGCATCATGTTTAATTGTTCAGGCATTGGCTACCGGTGAAAAAGAGGATCAAATTCAAGGCACTGGTTTTGGCACATATAGCCCTACATGGAAATGACGCCATCGACATTAGGACAAATATATTGTACTATGCCCCTCCTAGGACACTACGGTTATCCTCTAGTCATCTTGCCACCATTCCCAAGGTCCACAAGGTTAGAACCGGTGGTAGATCTTTCGCGTATTTGGGTGCCCAAGCCTGTAATCAACTCCCATTGGCACTTTGGGCCACTGTGGAATTGTCCTCTTTCAGGAAGCAACCAATAACCTGGCTATTCTGCAACAGATGTATTCATGTGCGGAGACACCCTGCTAACACTGGAACACTCTCTGGAGTGGCCGTGCACTCAACAAGTGTCGTTTCAATTCAATTCAATTCAGATTGTTCAGATTCCGCTATACAATCATGTTCTGAAGTGTTAATTTGTTTGGCATGTTTAATATTTCCTTTTGCTTACTTACTCTAAACTTTATTGTTCTCTTTCTTGTTACATTTGAGTCTGCATACACTTGCAAAATGTTTTAGCTTTCCACATTTTACACCTTCAACTGAAGTTCACATCAATAACATAATTGTTTTTCTTTGCATTGAAATTACATTTTCTCCATATGATGACCTTTTTGTAAACATCTGTCAAACTTGCTCCAGTGTTCTTATCCTTGTCCCATGTTTGTGGCATGTTTCTTTGACTTTTAACCAGTTTAAGGTCTACCACTCCTCAGACCTGTCTAAGTACCCTACAACTAGTTTCTCTCTTCAACTACGCAAGCGACTGTTGGTCTGCAAACGAAGACTCACTAAAAAAGTAGGTCCTTCATGAGATATTGTAATTGTAATTGCAAATTATATTTGTACAGTGTTTGCTACCACTGAAGAGGGGTCAAAACGCTTTTTGGAAAGCTGCACACTACTCTGGAATCCAAGAGTAGAGATTAATAATTGGTAGATTAATACCTTTTTTTCTTTTCTTTTCTTTGTGCATTAGTTGTGTTGGGTTTGTGTTCCGGTGTGTTTAGTAGAATTTAGTGTAGGGATAGAATGATGGAAATGGATTTGAAAGGGGAAGTAGTAAGTTGTTTTTGTAAGTAGTGGTTGTGTGTGCCAGTTAGTTGGGCGACATGTCTAAAGAGGAGTGGGAAGTTTAAGAAGGATGTTTGGGGATTCACAGTATTTAGAAAGGTTTGGTATGAGTCAGAGAGAGGAGGGATGGGACAAAAGTTGGAAGGGGCGATTTGTTTTTCTTTTTTAATCTAAAAAACTGAAATGACCATATACATATACAAATGCCCATGACATTTGGTAAGGTTGTATTTGCTGGAGAAAACCCACATAAATACCCATAAGTGCACAGAAGCAGTAACTTAGACATGGTCTGATGTGCACTTTCATCTTCTAAAGTATGCAAATATTTTCATGAAATTTCTTAAGGTTTTAGTAACAGGCA
Source organism: Triturus cristatus (assembly GCF_964204655.1). Taxonomy (NCBI): domain Eukaryota; kingdom Metazoa; phylum Chordata; class Amphibia; order Caudata; family Salamandridae; genus Triturus; species Triturus cristatus. The sequence continues at coordinate 397,098,072 of NC_140590.1, forward strand.
TAAATCTTCTAAATATGCATCTACATGCACATAAACGCAGCAATTATGACATTGTTTGACATGCCCTTTTATTTTGTGGTGTAATATAGAATTTTCTTCTTGTATGAATGTATCATCTTATGACAGGAGCATAGTTCAATGTACAATGACAAGTATAACAACAGCTTCATCTCTATAATGTGAGTAGCATCGTTGGTCACGTCTGAGCATACTGCTGTGGTGCAGTGTTGTGCAGTGAGTATAGCTGTCATGTTGAGAAGAGCCACCTCTTGAGTAAACTTCTGACGGTAAGATAGTTGTCAGTGGATCTTATGTGTGTGGGTAGCGAATTCTATAGTTTGGCTGCTTGAACATAGAAGAAGTCCCACCCTTGGTTTTCCTCTTGTTTGTAGTTATGTTGAGGCAAGGGAGCCATTCTCAAGCGTAGATTCTTTTGTTCGATGTATGTGTTGATTTTCTTCCTGAAAAACAGTGGTCCTTTGCCATGTATTGCTTTATGTGTGATGAAAAGCAGCTTGAAGGTGGATGTTCTGGCATCTGGTAGCCAGTGTAGGGCCCTCAAGGCAGGGTAGATGCGTGCTTGTGGCTTTACTGTAGAAGTAGTCTAGCAGTAATGCTCTGAATTCTTTGTCATATTCTTTTAGTTTACAGAGGTGAGCTGTGATACAGACATTAGCATAATCCAGTTTTGATAGGACAAGGGAGATGGTAGCTTGAACCTTTAGAGGGAATCCTAGGTGTGGGAAGGTGCGCCGCAGTGTTTTTATTGGGCGAAAGCTTGATTTTGCTACCTTGTCCACTTGTGCATTCACTGACAGCTTGGCGTCCATGGTAATTTCATGGTTTCTTACCTTCTTAGCTATTTTAGTTGTGGCATTAGATCATCAGGCCAGGTGTAGAGAGGGGCATAGGTTTGCCAGCATCACAGGCCAGTATTTCAATTTTGAAGGCATTCGATTTGAAGTGACTCCATGTCATCCATTGGTCAATGGCCCAGCTGCAATTGTAGATTTTTTATGTTCCAATGTCCTCTGGGTTTTCTAATTTCAGAAGTATTTGCGTACTAACTGCATAGATATAGCAGGTGAAGTGAAAACCATTGATCAGATCTGATATTGATTTAATATAGATGGTGAAAAGCATGGGTGAGGTGGTTGCACCTTAAGGGACTCCTTCTTTAATGCTGTATGGTTTAGAGAAAGGAGGAGTATGTATAATATTTGTCCTATTGTGTAGGTACAATGTGATCTAAGCGAGAGCTGTGCCCTCTATGCCAGCTTCCTCAAGTCTTTAGATTAGTGTGTCATGATCCACTGAGTCAAAGGCTGCCGAAAGGTCCAAGAGAAGTAGGGCAGCAACACTGTTCTGGTCTAGCGTGTTTTTAAGGTCATCCCAGAAATAAGGACCAATTCAATGCCTCTTCTTGGGTGGAATCCAATTTGAAAAGTTAGACGACACAAATAGGATGCAGTAAAAACTCAAAAAAACTTGAGGTTACCCTACAGAAAGAGCACATTTACAACACATTTACTGAAAAGTTTTGAAAGAGATAAGTTAATTGAAGTGGACTAGTAAAGAAAAGATGTGATGTATTATTGGGAGTGGTGACGTGTGTTTGTTATTTGTCTGAATTGGGTAAAAGAGGAAAGAGTTTTGAAAGGATGTTTGGGGATCCAAAGTAGTCAGAAGGGTTTAGCATATGTCACAAGAGTGGGGTGGGTGTAGAGGGACTGCAGAGCTTGAAAGGAAAACATTTGTTTTTCAATAACTAAAAACGAATGAATACATGTAAAGAGAAATATCCAGACATTTAAATATATAGTGAAATGTATAAATATATACACAGATATACACATAATTGTTATTACATTTTCTATGTAAGGTAGAAACCTTACTATATATACGCTTATATTCGCATACATGTAACAATGTTTACAGAGCCATTCTTTTACACGTGAGTTGTGCAAAAATATACACAGCAGGCCTGATTTAGATCTTGATGGAAGGATTACTCAATCACAATGGATATCCCATCAGCCAAAATATAAATCCCATAGGATATAATGAGATTTATATTTTGGGGGACGGCAGTATTCCATCCGCCGGGATCTAAATCAGGCCAAGAGTTTTAAATAATGGAATACTGTTGTTTTTTTTTTTTTGTTACACTTCAATATGTAACTCCTTATAAAAAGGAAACATAATCCCATGTACAAAGATACCAAAGTTACATAGTGACCCAATAACGCTAGTGGCCCCAAAAAGAACGTTTTGTGGAAAATCTAAACAAATGATTTGCAGAAACTCTTCTCCCCAGTTCCTCTTAAAGTCTGAGAAACACAAGAATACTGAAATGTAATAAGGCATGAATTGATATCCTGGGCCAGAAATGGTTAAAAGAACATCTTCTGTAGAGAGCATGACCTTCTATTCACCAGCAACAATAGGGATACCCAAAGTATCTATCTGATGCATTGTTGGTGGCTGAGGTTTAATGTCCTGCATGAAGATGAATGGTGAGAGGGGCAGATCTGGCAATTGCTACCCTCGACATGAAACAGATCAGATAAGAAGCCTCCCTAATTGACTTGTGTTGACAGATTCTCAGACCCTATAACCCTGAAGATATTTGGGCCAATTCCACCCTTTCCAGGTTCCAGAATAAGTTGCCCTAGTCTACTCATTTAGTGCAATCTACAAAATAAGTATTTTATTGTCTTCTGTAGGAAAGACAGAGCCAAGCAGAGTTCTAGTTGACTTAAAGATTCAACCAATGCTCCAATCCTGGAGGAGGGCATCTTCAAGTTGTATAAGTGCTCTAAAGCTTGAAAGCCAATAGTGAAAGATCAGATTTGTTTTTTTGCACATGGGGTTTGTAGATTACAAGTCCAAGAGTGGTTTACAACTGGTACTACTGACCTGGAGATAAGCAACATGATAATGAGGCAGAAGAAAGCCTACTCTAAACAACAGAATGGGCTTGGAGCCTCCCTTACACACCTAGTTTGACATGTCAAATATGCCAATCAGGGGTATGCCAATTTCATCATGCTGAAAGGGGGAGCACAGGCACTTTGCCACTGGTTAGCAGGATCAAAGTGCATAGAGTTATAAATCCAGCAAAAACAGTCAAGGCCAAATCAGGCCTGCCCTAAATAACAGAATGGAGCTAAGCATTAAACAGGTGGGTCCTTAGGCCTTTTCTGAAGAGCTTTTCTAAGGGTGCAAGGTGAAGGCTGGATAGAAGCATATTCCAAAGCTTAGCCGTCAAGAAGGTAAAGGAACTTCCACTGTGTCTGGCCCTAGGGATCCTCAAGACATGCAGGAGCCTCTGGGCATTAGACCTGAGGGATCTGCTCTGATTGTAGTGCTTGAATCTGCATATCAGATATATAAATCCCTTGTTCTCCAAAGCTCTATACGCTAAGATTAGCACTTTGAATTTGATCTGACTGCTCACAGGGAGTCGGTGAAGCAGGCGAAGATGTACAGACACCGATCTTGAGGGTTAAGGCAGGCGGCGGCATTCTGTATGCTCTGCAGCCGTTGACCCATTGCGGAAGGTAAGCCAGCAAGCCCAGGTAATAGTCCAATTTAGTGGTGACAAGAGCATGGACAAAATTCTTACTGGAAGCAACAGACAACAAGTGGACCATCCTTACAATGATTTCCACGTAGCAAAACAGCTAGCCAATGCCACTTTGACCTGCGGTTCAAATGAGAGGGCTGAGACAACTTTGACACCCAGATTCCTAACTTGGGAGGCCACCAGCTAAGAAGGTCAGGGAGCAAGGGTCATCCTATGTGATGGAGGAAAGTCTACCAGGGGATTGCACTCATTGCTGCACTTCTCTGTAGTCCCTGCTCCATTCATAGTATTTTCTTGGGAAACAGTTTAATGCTACTGCATGGAGGATCACTGATATCCACTCCTAACAAAAGGTGATGTTCATCGAGCAGCAGGGAAAATAGTCAAGTCATTATGAGCAAATCTAAATATGGCTCTGAGGAACAGACACGGTGTTATGTGCTTTCAAGTAGGAAAAGCCTTTTGTCTAGTGATCGCTGAGCTACAAGTAGTAGCAGAGTTAGTGGAAGGAAACAAATGCCTTGATTTCTGAAGATCTATTCTCGTTTAGAGTGGGAAATCCCATATGGATGGAGGACTTGCGATGATGTAGAACAGATAAAGTTGAAAACAAACAGAAACACCAGAGTAGATCTGCCAACTCTAATGGTCCCACCATGTGTCACACAATATGAGCTCTCTTCGCACAGTTCCCTGATGAAGAATCGATATTGCACGGTGAAGTGGAAACTATTACATAGAGTCTTTTTCCAGGTCCTGTGTTGGAGGTTCTGCACTATTAAAGTGCATTAAAGGTTTTAATTCCTCCCTAGAAGAGAAGAAGCACATTCAAAATCCTTCTTAGGCTGCAACATCTTCTAAACTCTGCTCCATTTCTGCTGTTCCATCCCTTCCATTTTCTCTCTAGAGCTCTTTAGCAAATGAAGAGCTGGAAGCCCTGCCCTTCTTACACAGTGATAATGTTTTCTTGGTTGGCAGGTCTTGTGCAGGTGATTCCTACTTTTATTCCTGCAAAGTGAAAAAAGCAATTGGAAATTTGCATTTATGGAACTCAAGAGAAGTGCAAATAATCATAAGTGCAAAAATGTCACAAAGATGAAAGATTCAGGATAATCTGTTTAATGGTCATTACACTTTTTGACACAGTGGCTGGAGGAGTAGATTTGAAAATGGTGAGAGAATAAGGCAAGGCAGTCAGGAGTATAGAGACACAAACCGGGGCGGAAATCCATAAATATGTACTAAAAGGATATGTAGCCTTTTTTTTAGGAATGGCAGTGAAACAGTTTAAGTGAATTGCAAATACTGTGAGGACCACTGGAGAAGAGACAAATATGGAGAAGTTCTAATAATAATTGAATTTAGTCATTACAACCTTTATATGCAAACGTCTTTCTCAAGCTTGAAAATCTAGCTGGCCAAGGCATTGAATCACAATGGAACTATTCTGGGTTATTAAATAGATTTTAGTTAGATGATGAGCTGTAGATATACACTAGCCCAGCAGTGGAAGGAGGAAGGATTACATTACTAGGTCAACCAGCTTAGAATCAGCTTAGAATCAGTGGTGGAAAAATCAAATAAATTACGTACAAAAGAAAAAACCTCAAATATCATGAAAAAAAGTGGGCAACCTGATTTGAAGCAGCATGGTCATAGTCAAACTAGCCAGATGGATGTGTAGGGATAACTACATGTTGCAGATATAAGCTTCTCTTCTTCATTTAACCATGAACAGGCTAAGACATCATCATATATACACACAGACACACATACACCCTCCATGTGATGCTGTATGTCTTGCATGTTCAACCAATTTAATCTAATTCTAACAACTTGCACAATGGAAGCATTTGCAGCCGCTGGATACACTTACACATTTCAGCAACATCACTTAGCAGAGTAACACAGTTGTACAAAACATTCATATTAGGTTATGGATTCACACACACCCATAATGAAAGGACACACCACACAATACATTACAAATCCCCAGGCACAGTACACTTACCTTGCATTCACCATTATTTAACACATTCAACAAACATTTCATACATACAGATAGTATCCTATACACAATCCCCATATTAATCCTGCCTTTCATCTGCAGACATCCCAAAAACTTGAACCACTTAATAGATAAAATAGTAGAATCAATAGAATAACTAGCATTAAAAAACTGTGCTGGTGCAAATAATCAACACTACAACCAGCCAAGACCCACTTACCTTGCTGCCAGAAACAGTATACACCCGATGTTCCCTGTTAGAATCTTCAATAGTACTACTAACAGCAAAACTAACTTGGGCAGTTTCTCATAACCAGGATCGCTCACCTGGCAACTACCACAGCAAACCCCTCTTCCAGACTTGACTGGCCAAACAAAAACACAACAAACAGCACCTCACAACCACGAAAGCATGCTCATCCAAACCTTCTAAGCCATAAAAAATCATACCACACCATGCCTACACCAAAACACTCTGCATACTTAATTACCAGAGGTCTCCACAGCTAATCACCAGAATCAAATAAACCTTGCTAAAAGTACACAAATTAAATTAAGTAATGAGACTCACATCCATGTCACATTAATCGCAATACCTACAGCGTACTCAAACCGTGTGTCTATGCAAATACTCATTCATTAAATCTGCTTTCGTAGGCATCATCACTTGTGCACTGTACATACTTAGGGGGATATTCTCAAGAACGTGTGATAATCATCGCAAAATTAGCTTAACACAACTTTGCATATCGCAGTCTATCACGGGAAAACAACGCCGTGTTAACGTAGTATTCTCAACCCGGCGGCACCATGTGACAGTCCCACGATAACGCGTCAAATGAACTTGTTAAAATCGGCACGACGCCGCAAAAATGCAAAACACCAATGCGATGCGATGAGGCCACTTGCAATACAGAAATCAGCGACAGCCAGCACTAGGCCTGCAGTTCCCACACGTTATATGGGAAAATGCACCATTAAAGCAGAGTAAAAAAAACGGTGAGATGACAATGTACGAGCACAACCCCACATCTGTGACGTAGAACAAATGACCATTGGCCCGCATCAAATAGGTATCTCCTCAAAGTCACAATGTACATTGACATGCAGTCTGCATGTAAACTGCGCCAATGCTGAAACATGCATGGAACACACTGTGAAACCGCATCTCCCCTTCACATTGCAGAGGGGCAAGCAACCCCTCCTGCACACAGATGTGTCATGACCATGATCAATCAATTATGAAAGCGTGGACAAATGTAGGGGGAGTGACTCCCACTTACGTTCGTGTTGCCCATGTTGTAGGACTTGAGTCACAGGGGGCATCCCTGCATCATGTTGGTACATATCTGACCCCAAAAGTAGCCCTGTTTTCACCTGTAGGTCACAAATGGCAGCCAAAATGGAATGATTTTGGACACATGTTAAACACCGAAGAGTGGGATTCCCTACTAACTGTGACACACAGAACTGGCATGTCGAATATGTGACACCCTAAACAGCTTACCTGCACAGAGGTGACACACCCATCATTCATGAACAAATCATAAAATTGTCAGCACTACATGTCGCACTCACACTTGTCTGAGTGATGTGCCTGTACAGATGAGTGACATGCACCCAGGGAATGTGTTATTGGAATGCATTTATTTGCACATGCTGTGCCTGTGGTCATTTTGTACTGTCCAATGATTGCTAAGGACTGTCACAATGTGACGCGATCATGTGAAGAAATTGTCAATGATGATGTTCCTACGGGCTATTCCTGCTGCAGCTGCAGTGGAGTGTGGTCCACCTGCCTCATTTTCATCATCATCGTCCAGTGCATCTGGCACTTGTATCCATGGGGCATTGCTACGTACACATATGTTGTGCAACACACAACATGCAACAATCATCTTGCACATGATGTCTAGGCTGTACAGGAGCCTTCCACCTGTGATGTCCAGGCACCTGAAACGTGACTTCAACACACCAAATGTGCATTCCAGGATGCCCCTGGTGCGTTTGTGGGCCGCATTGTACTGCCTCTGGGCCTTTGTGTTCGGGGCTCGGAGGGGTGTCATCATCCAGGCACAGAGTGCATATCCTTGGTCACCTGTGACAGTGCAGAAAGACATGAGTCAATAGTTGGTCCTGCATGATGTGTTGGCAATCTCACTGGTTCATTGGTGTGTAATATGTGTGATTTCTGTATAACATGTACTGCTTGTTGCAAATGAGCAGCATCAATGTGTATTACATAGCTTCACTGCTGCTCCTCCCTCGGCCGAGCCCACACTCCGGGGGCATGCTACATAGCAACATTGTATATTGTGTGACGGGTGGCGCTGACACTTCACCAGAGGCACACGTATTAGTAACTTCCTTGGCAAGGCCTAAACTCAACCACGCCCAGAGCCAGGTGTTGAATGACCACACCCCTATGCCTTACTGCCATACGCCGGTCCACTACCTTATGCTCACATGGGGGTCCGACACATCTACATGTCCCAGGTCTACCCCACTGCCTGAGGTGACAAGGTTGCGCTCGCTGTACATAGCACAATGTAATGTGTTATGGCCCAGGGCCCTCATGCATACATAATGACCACACGGACACACTGAGAAAATTTGTGGACCTGGCTATGGGCATGTGCGCCCAGCACCTTTTATTGCCAGGGTCACACGTCCAGTGACGCCTGTGCTGGATGGTTGTTGGGTAGTGTAAGCCACCCCTCAGGGGTTGGTTGGTGCTGGCAACAACTGCAACAGTGATCAGACAATCAGAAGTTCAAAGTACAAACAGCAAGGGTTCATGACTTGAGCTGCACAGAGTTAGTGGCCCCGGATGCATTGCGGCCGGCACAGGCACACCCGCAAGGGACGGTGACTTGCGGTGCACTGAGATAGGGCCACGAGAGCTGAGCGGGTCCCCGTTGATGTCCAAGGAGAATGTCGCGGAGTGTTTTGGGGGACAGTGGAAGGTGTCCATCCAGGGCATGCTGCAGAGGGCAGAAGCAAGCAGAAACAGGCAATATGGAGGAGTTGAATGCTACAGTCTCCTTTTTCCCACCATGTCAGTATCAGCTACATGATGATGAAGACAACCCCCAGGCCATAGACTCAGACGCCACCAAAGTTCAACCAGAGAGTGTCCCTGACTCCCGTGACACAGAGTCAGTGGCACCAGAGCTGGAAGGGGAAGCAGTCTGCAATGAGGCCTATACAATGATATCAACTCGGCCATAAATAAATCAAGGCTCAGTTCCAAATGTGTGACCAACAGGACCCCAGTGTGGGCCGGAGGCAATGGTCAGTCTGGGCCCACAGCCACGTGTCATTGGCTTGCGATGCCCAGTTAGTGGCATCAGAGCAGTTGTTGGTAGTGTTCGATCACCTCCGTAACGAGGATCCTTTTTTCCTCAGGACTGAACCACGTCTTCCTCTTACTCCTCTCCTTGCATACAATGATGTGTACTCTGCCATTGCATAATCAAGACTCAGTTCCAAATGTGTGACGTACTCGACTGCAGTGTAGGCCGGAGGCAGAAGTCAGCAAGGGCCCACAGACATGTGTGGTCAGAATGCTATGCACAGAGTTGGTGGCACCACATCGAAGGGAGTATAGTGACATAAACGCAGCCATAAAATATGTACTCTGCCATTGTGTAATCAAAACTCAGTTCCAAATGTGTGACCTACGATGAGAATGGAGTACTGCGGGCCTTGCTTGAGGAGGTCATGATGGTCTGAGGAGGCTGCCAAGGTCGCGGTCCTCGGGCTTGAAGCTTGCACCGGCACATGGTGGGTTCTCTTAGGGACACGCCGGTGTCGGCAGGTGAGCAGTGAGGCCTGGATGTGCAGGGGCAGGCAAGACGAGGTATGGGGACCAGCGGCCTGGTGTGCAGCAGGCACACAGGATTGCAGGCACCTCCGCTCACGGCATCGGCCTCATGGCGGGGTGAAAGGTGCCGCCCTGGCAGACATGTTGGCCATTCAGGAAGAGAACCATGCCGAGGGCTATGTGCTTTTTATTCACACCCCTATGCTAGCCTGGCGGACGCCGGACCAGCCCATTCCACAAATGCTTACAGGGGGACACAACAAGCTACATTTCTGAGATCTTCCCCACTGGCTGGGTGACATGGTTGCGTCCACTGTCCACAACACTACCACCACCAGCAGTATATGTCGACATGGGTTTGTCTGTGATCTGCATACTGCAGTCTGTCCAGCACATCCAAGCCACACTTGGCATTGTGTGCATTCTCATTCATGAGTCACTTGCCTCCTTCGCACATGCCTGGTTCCCACCTCTCCCCACATCCTGCTATTGTGTGGCTGAGGTGCCATGCCATTGATGGCTCATGTACATGGCTAGCCCAGGTTACCGCAGTACATTGTGGTGTTGTGGGCATGTTGTTTGGCATGTTGTATGTGAGTTTGCAACGTGTGCATTCCCAGAGTTGTGGGTTGCATCATTGTGGAGTTGAGGTGTGTGGTGTGTTCATTTTGTACTTACCAAAGAGCAGTGCCTTTCTTTAGGTGCCATCCTGGAAGCGCCGGTTGATGATAGACTGTCGGAAGATGTATGAGTCATGCACACTGCCTGGGTAGTTGGCGACGACATTGGTGAAGAGTCCCCGGTGGTCCACTATTGCCTGCACATTGATGGAATGCGCGTGCTTTCTGTTGAGGTAATTGTGTGCAGTGTCGGCAGGGGGCACAAGTAGGACATGTGTGCAGTCAATTGCCCCCAACACATGCGGAAATCCAGCAATGGCGTGGAAGCCTTGCTTGGTCTCCAGCTGATCCTGCGCAGTGTGGGGGAAGTATAGGTACTGGGGTACCAAGCTGATGATGGCATCCAGGGCAGGTGTGAAGAACTTGGATATGGCTGGCTGTGAGACTTCTCCGACTCTGGCGGTTGTTGGTTGGAATGGCCAACAGGTGCAGCACAGCCAGCAGCTTTGTCTATGGTGGGATGTTGGTTGTGTGCTGTGTTGGTACTGTCAGCCTGTGGGCTATGATGTTCAGGATGCGGAGGATGGTTGTCCTTTTGAGTCGGTAGTGGGCAATGACATTCTCTGGTGTTAAGTCTGTGAGGCTGGTGCGTTTCCTGAAGGTCCACAGTCTTTGTCTGCGCTGCCTCTGTGGTGGTCTGTGGGGAGGGGCGAGGTGGGCCTGGGGGTGGTTGCGGTGGGTGTTGTGGCCTGGTTGGGGCTCCGAGCCCCATGATGAGTAGCTCCATGGCATCTGTTGTTCTTCAGGTGTGGCTGTGGGCTGGGCACCCTTTTCTGGTGCAGGTTGTCATCTGACATTGCACCAGGTCAGAGCAGGTGTTAATTCCTGCTGCTAACGCGCCTTATCGCCTGTTTTGTGGTCTTATTGCCGATCTGGCTGGTGGTTGAGAATGTTGCTGTGTGGTGTTGTCGCAGCTTTTTGCTTGGAAATGCCTAATGTGCATCTGATTAGCGATAGTTGCCGGGGTCATCTGTGGCGGTATTTTTTGCAGATGCTATCGCAAGTAAACTGGTGGTATCGGCTGTTAGCACCAGCTTGTGAATGGGGCGATACATTTATCACGGCTTTGGGTGCGATAAAGTGCCGATAACTCGGTGATAGATCTATTAGCTAGTATAAGAAATACTTATGTTTTACCTAGAACCAAGTTACAGTACCCGAAAAGTCTATAGTATCACAGAGGTCTGATGCACAAGAATGCTGTGTTTGTTTTCAAGCCACCAAAAAGCGCTTCCTTCATCATAGATCAACTCCCACAAATTACACATCTGCCTTAATGCTTAGGGCACCTCATCTTGCTTGCTCAACCTGCAGGTCCTCTACAGTTTTTAAATACATAAATACCAGGTCATGCCTTGAATCGAGAGATTGGCGCGCAATGAGATTCTTTGGACTGGACATAGTCCCACAGAATGAACGTGGGGGAAATAGACTGTATTGGGACAGGCCATGAAGCATGCATTGTGAAACATTTTACACCTAACCTGCTCTATGTCTTTGATTTGTGTTGAGATGGGGATTGACTGTACAAGAATACTTTCTTAACACCCTGTGTCACCTTCTCAAATCCTAAAATATATTTATTGCAGATTGAATATAAAAAAAAAACTTTGTGGATCAGATTGCTCCTTCTCACCTACACAAAAAATCAAAATTCTAAATACTAATATAACAATAATACTCTTCACATCACCCTGTCTCTGATGCCTGTTTGAGTGATTTTGGCCAACCACCTGACCAGAACTTGTAACTATCAAATTAATGTATTTTCAAAACTTTAACTTTGTATGTCCGTTGTGCCACTAGATAGTGAACACTATCTGCTAAGGCATGTGGGGAAATCAACCGGGGCTTTTCTCCCCTAATTTTGCATTCAACAAACACCCGTCTTTAGGATGTGGGTTGTAAATATTTCCTTTTTCTGAGAGAGATGAATGCCCTCTATCTTTTCTATCAATATTGCCTTGCTGTTACACCCTAAGCCTGTGAGTAGACCCACTTAGTATAACGCGTCACTACTTCTACAAGGGGCTTAACCTATAAGCTGCATACCAAGTGTGGAGTTACAACTCAAGAGAACACTTGGAGGCATCATTGGAGTGCTCCAATTTTGAAACAGTGGGGTACACACCGATTGGTAGTTGGTGCATGTAAAATCTATCTGTAGCAGAGGTCTGTTAATAACCTCCCTGGAATATCAGTAGTCGGCTGCCTTGCCACCTCCTGGGAGAAAACTCCTGGGGCGTCAGAGTCATTTATTTTTAGTTTATCAAAATAAACTCTCATTTTATGAGTTTGTATTTGGAAAACAAAAAAGTTTGGTGAGCATTCTCTGAAACATGGCAGTCGCTCACAAAACTTTGGGCCTGATTAAGAGTTTGATGGACAGAGTACTTTGCCACAAATGTGGGCGAGCACTCTGCCCACTAAACTATGTCCGCCCACCCTATTTAGAGTTGGTCCGACTGTCATGTTTCCAAAGATAGTGTCACTGCTGGCTCTGCCACCCAAAAATCCACACCCATGGCCCTACAAAATTGACTGCAGATTCTCTGGAAGCACAGAGCTCTCTGCAGGGTCAGCGGAGATCTCTTAATGTTGTGGGTGGTAGCCTACCCAGGGTGGAGGAGAACATCGCCTCCACCACTCTGAATGAGGGCAGGCCATCTGCAGTACTTTAACTCAGTCCCTCAGTAACTAGTAATCTTATGCTCTCAAGCAACCATCACCCTGTCCGAATAAACAACCATGAATAAAACATTGCCATTGTGCTAACCCTTATTTAGCTAGGGAGGGAATTCAGAGGGGATGACTATGAATAACTAGAAATATTGGTAACACGTTTCTTTTTTATTGCACAGACACTACTAACATCAGTGACAGGGTAATAGTTATATAAAGATAACGTGACTAAACAAATACAGGACGACATCGCACCCTGGTACAACAACTGGGCATGTCTCCCTTCTTGTCTCCCTATTTCCACCCCTCCCCACTCATTTGCCATTTGTCCCTTTCTCCATGTTTCGAATTTGTGTTAAATAGTCAAAGTGGAAGAGGTGTCCTGGTGTACCAAAGAGCTTTTAATTGATCCAGTGTGTCCAGGGCGGACAAGGGGCTGTATTATGCGCAGTGCCATGGGGTGCATGGATTGTGCGCTCGCTTTGTGGTATTACAGAAGAGGATGCATATGATTTAGAAAAGGTAGATTGGAGAAAGAAGCAGAGAAAAGATGATAGAGAAGTGGATTGCAAAGTCTGTGCACTATACAGGTTATACTCAGCAGGGTTTGGCCACTTACAGTGGGTTAATTGGCCACTGCAGCAGGTTAGGCCAGGTCCTTCTGCCAAGCACTGCTGTAAACTGCTAAAGCCTGTGCACAGTTGGAGTTGATGGCCCACAGAAGGTTGGGTTGAGACCCTGCCAGGAATCCTTGCAGAAAACAGCCAGCTATTTTCACTGTAGCAAGGCTGTCAGGTTCCATGGGAAAACACTGGATTGCAATATTACATTTAATAATGCTAATTTTGGTAAGAAAACTGTCAGCAAATAATTAAACAACAATTTTTAATAGTTATAAAAAATCCTATTCAATGGTGGTGTTGGATTATTGATCAATATTAAGGGAACGTCTTTCCCTGACTCAAGCCTCTGGAGGCCCATTTGCTTTTGCTCTCTCACTTCTGACAGCCAGTAATTTGCATTTGAAGAGGTGTGAATACTGCTCCCAATGCAGGGAATACAGGCCTGGGTGTGGGGTGGCGATTTTGTTGCCTTGACAGGATGGCCATTGGGGTTGGGCCTAAGAATGGGATTAACTTCAAAAAGACCTCCCTCCTGTGTCATAGGCAAATGTTAACTGATACCTGGTCAACGTTCTTCCTTTCCACCGCCAGCCAGGTAGGGTCCAAACATAGTGGGGCTCTTTGGCATTACATTGTCAAATCCTTTTGAAGCATCAAATCCTACTGGACAGGTCTGCTCGGCTTTTACATATAATACTGGGGATGCATTTGAAATGATGGAAACCAGGATGCCAAAACTAATCTTGTGTATTCAATCTCTGGTTGCTAAAAACCCCTGCTTTCTTCTACCAGAATTCTGTCTCTTTCTTTATTGGGCTACTGCGGATACCCTAACTGGATTTAGTGTTAGATGTGGGAGGACACTAGGTTTACCTTAGTACACTCCCTATGCACACCGCCAGCCCTAAGAGTACAAGTCTAGATGGAGCAAATCAATCAATCAGAGCATTTGAAAAGAGCACTACTTACCCGTGAGGGTCTCAAGGCGCTGGGGAGGAGGGGTGCTGCTACTGCTCAAATAGCCAGGTCTTGAGTAGCCTCCTGAAGATTAGTAGGTCCTGGGTCTGCCGTAGGAGGATGGGGAGGGTGTTCCAGGTCTTGGCGGCGAGGTGGGAGAACGATCTGCCGCCGGTGGTTGCTCTTCGGATGCGGGGGATGGTGGCGAGGGCATGGTCGGCGGAGCGGAGCTGCCGGTTCGGGGAGTAAAAGGTGAGTCATCTGTTGAGGTATGCCGGTCCGATGTTGTGGAGTGCCTTGTGCACGTGGGTGAGGCGCTTGAAGGTGATCCTCTTGTTGACGGGAAGCCAGTGCAGGTCTCTCAGGTGAGGTGTGATGTGTCTGTGGCGAGGGATGTCGAGGATCAGGCGTGCAGAGGCGTTCTGTATGCATTGTAGTCATTTCAGGAGTTTGGCCGAGGGTCCTTCATGGAGGGCGTTTCCGTAGTCCAGCCTGCTGCTGATGAGGGCCTCGGTGACCGTTCTCCTTGTTTTGGTGGGGATCCACCTGTAGATCTTGCGGAGCATGCCGAGGGTGTTGAAGCAGGAGGACGAGACGGCGTTGACTTGCTTGGTCATGGAGAGTGTTGAGTCGAGGATAAACCCCAGGTTGCGTGCGTGGTCGGTGGGTGTCAGTGCTGCTCCCAGTGCGGTCGGCCACCAGGAGTCGTCCCAGGCTGAGGGGATGAGCAAAGGCTCCTGCCTTCTTGAAAATGCCTAAAGTGAGTAGGGTTGCCCCCGAGAACTTTTACACCATTGGCTAGGCCATGCCCAGGAGTCATTCCCACCCACTAGTTAGTACTGGGCATAAATGAGGCATCTCCAGGCACCCATTTCAGAATACAGAAGAGGACTCAACCTGCTGTCTTTGTCCTGAGAAGAGACCCGAGGGAATTTACATGCTCTCTCTTGTACCTTGGGAAAAGAAGTGGACTCCAAGGTCATAAGGCTGACCTCTTGTTAAAGCTACATGGTCTACAGAAAGCTGCAAGAGGCCTTTTCGTACAGCTACCCAGCTGACCACTGGCAACTGGACATGGACTGACTGGACACTGCTGTTTGGCCTCTGCATGACACCCTTTGAGTTTCTAAGAGCCTCTCCTTAGGTCCTGGGGAGCTTTAGTGTACTCCTATGGTGGTTTGGGACTAACATCAGGAGGTAAAATCTTTGACCAGGATGAAATTAGTTGGTGTATCTGACCCGTATTCTATTGTCTTATCATAGTCTTTATTCGAAAAGTCAAGTTCATAAAAGACACATACAACACAAAACATACAATAACAGTAAAAGGACCCTAATAAATACAAAGACCATAAAATCCATCAGATCATAAATATTAAAATGGGAATATAAAAAAGCATTACACAGTAAGACAATGACTAGATGGTGAGGTAACATATAAAATACAAAAGTTCAAAAAAAAAAACAAGAAAAAAGAATCCATATCCCTACCATACTAATGCTCAATTAGAGACTAACAAAGTATGCGTATCAATTTTGTTCCTTAAATACCATGCCCAACCTAAGTATTTAGCAAGGGCAATAGAAATAATCGGTAGGGTATTAGTGCGCAAATTGTATTCAGTGTCAATCTTCCGTGATCACTATCTATCATTGGCATTTTATGCTTCTTGCCACAATTCCTATTTAAAATTTTAGAAATTCATATCTTTGCTTCCCCTAATTGGATTTTTGTCATTTTCATGTCCTTTTGTTTATTAGGTTCTCCTGTGTTTGTCTAATTCGGTTTGGAATTTTTTACTCTATTGCATTATGACTTTATATTGTTATGTTATGTTAGTTTAACTTATTGAGCGCACGAATACCCGGAGGTGTCTTGGCGCTAAAACTAAAGTAAGTCCAAAAATGTCAAGAACCAGGTTCCGGAAAAACCATGTTTAAGACCCTTTCTAAATAAGGCAAGTGAGCTCACAGCTCTGATATCCATTGGAAGCGTATTCCATAGTTTGGCCATGCCGTAACGAATGCTTCGGCCTCCCCAACTAGAAGTGCGAATTTTTCGGGACCATCATGAGCCTGGCACCAGTAAAGCATAACTGTCTGCCAGGATAATACCAGGAGAACATGTTTTTCAGAAACACTGGTCCAGTATTATTCAAGGTCTTGTAGGCTAAACATAGAGTCTTGAACTTGATACGATGTGCCACAGGAAGCCAGTGAAGTCTCTGGATTTCTTTAGAGATTGACTCGTACTTAGGCAGATTTAATAGGAGTCTTGTGGCTGCATGTTGTACCCTCTGCAGTTTATTTTATGTTGTTTCGGCAAATTCTGATAAAGTCCTTTGGAATAGTCTAATTTTGATAGCACCAGTGCAGTCACAACCGTCCTCCTGGAATCGATGGGGACATAGGGAAGAACCTTCCTCAGTTTCTTAATCAAATAAAAGGTGGCAGAAACAGTAGCATTGGTTTGCTGAGAGAATGTTAGTTTGTTGTCAATCAGTACCCTGAGATTTTTTGTCTTTTCCACTGGTTTTGGCAACTCTCTCATCTCGACAAGCCACCAACGGTCATCCCATCTCAGTTGGAGATTACTAAAGATCACTATTTCGGTTTTCTCCAAATTAAGTTTAAGACAATGCTTGCCCATTCAACTGTTAATTTCCAACATACTGTTTTGAAACTACAATGCAGGTTAGGCTTGATAGTTTATACGCAGCAACCACAATCTGTGTGTCGTCGGCATAAGATGTTAAATTGAAGCCGAAATGCAGGATTAGAGAAGCCAGCACCGACACATAGATGTTAAACAGGGATGGGCTAAGCAACAAGCCCTGTGGAATGCCACAAGGTAGAACATAAGGGGTTGATTGAAATTGATCCAGGGTCACTGTTGGTCTTCTTTCCTTCAGAAAAGACGATAGCAAGGACAATGCCAAACCCTTAACCCCTAATTTTTCCAAACGCTGTAGCAGTAAATTGTGGTCAACAGTTTCAAAAGCTGCCGACAAATCAAGGAGGATCAGGGTAGCAGCAACCCCCCTATCCATCACAGTCCTAATCTCCTCGGTGGCCTTGATCAAGGCAGTCTCTTACTATGCTCTGGGCGAAAGCAGAATTGGGAGGAATCAAGTAAATCCTTTTCTTTTAATAAATTGAGCTAAATGTTTATTCATGATTTTCTCCACTATCTTAGCTGGCAGTGGCACCCTGGGAACAGGACGAGAATTGCTCAGCTTTGATGCATCCTGCCTTACTGTTTTGGTAATGCATGAATACTTTACAAATTGCTCTTTACCATAGCTACCAGGGGGTTGAGGTCAAATAAATGTGTAGACTTTAAGAGGCCACCCTGACAAAGATTGTGATTTTTCCTTGAGGTGGGTCATTCAATTGATAATAAATTCCCTTACATAAGAAGTCAATCAAATTGCTAGATGTGAAGATTGCAGTTAGAGATAATTATTTATCCACTGAATTCTATTGCAAACCCACAGTAGGGAATAGTCTATTCCATGAACAAAGCAATAATCACAATCCACTAAAGTGGAGTATAGCAACAATATCCCAGAGACACCGTATAAAATGGAGGAATAGAAAATGTTGAATATATTCAAAGAAAGGGGTTACCCTTAATGTGTCCAGAATATGGAAAGGGAATGAGGTGGCTAAAGAAGTAGATACAGTCTTCTGTGTCAAAGGTAGGAAGTGAACAAACAAGATCAGCCAATAAGGTTCAACATGGCCTACAGTGACCAGTCAATTAAATTCAAGAGGCTACTATACAAACAATGGGATATACTAAAGGCAGATAATGTTATTGGTGACAGTATAAGTTTTCAGTCCCAGTACAAAATATATCAGCACTAATTCCTTTGAAGGATAGGTATTGCATAGTGATGTCAAGACTTGTCATGAAAAGAAGAAATACAGCATGGTAGGCTTTTATAAATGTGGTCCCTGCAAGGCCTACAAACACATTCCCAATACAATGGAAAATGAGGTCTCCTACAACAAGAAATCTTAGCCAATCCCAAAAATTCTTAACATATAACTTGGACTTTGTAGTAGATATTCTTGACTGTCGTTGTAACAGACAATATATTGGAAACACCTGGTCTAGAAGAGGGACGTAAGAAACAATGGTAAAACGATTAAAACATATCCTACTGTATACTTTTACTAGAGGCTTTATGGCACCAGTACCTTTACAGTTCTTTGCTACTAATAGAATGCGTTATGGCGTGGAGGGTGGGGTGATAGGGGACTGAAATTAAGACAACTTGAGTTTCATTACATTGTTGATCTGTAAACAAAAGTCCCATCTAGTTTGAATATGGATGATGAACTGAGAGTATCTGTAACAAATATGTATGCATAGATTGTCTCACTCAAATAGTGTCTCTTGATTTTTGAAGATTGGTTGTTTTTCTTTTTAAAGCTTTTAATTGGCAATTGTACTATTCACAGGTACAGGAATATTGTATGTTGATGATTATTGTTTGAAGGCCATCAAGTAGGACAGACTCCAGACAGTTTGAATTTCCAATTGCAACCTGGTTACATTGTTAGCTCTGCCTTACCAGAAGTAGCTTCAACAATATTTGATTGCTTTAGCCAGAATTTGTTTTCTGAGCCCCTAAATAAATATGTTTCTCTTCTTTTTGCTACAATCAAGTAGTTTAGTGCAGTATTTCAGTTACTGTTTGCAGTAAACAAATCCCTGTTTTAAAAATTATTGTTTATGTTTTAATAGTTATTAAATAAACATGTACAATAAATTATACAATGGCTTTATACATTAAGATAAGTAGTTGTTCAGCTATCAATACACATTGAGATATCTGCCTATAGCTAGATGGAGATCTCCTCATGGATGAAATTTGCCACTTCTGTGCAGCGATTGCCAGCTAGATTTGGACTGTAACCTTAATATTAGTAATTTTTTTGCTGTTTTTGGAAATCTAAAAATGTAACAAATATAGTTGGTATTTATAGTTAGGATCAAAGTTTCCATAGGAAAAGCGTTTTTTGTTTTGCCAATAACTTTGGCGCCGCTTGACAAATCTTCATGAAATTTTCAAAAAACTTCTCCTGTTTGGTTCAGCTGCTGTGTTGAATGTTCTGGGGTGATCTGTCAAGTATGGGGCAGAGAAAAGAGGGGGTCCCAAGCCTCATTTTCCTCATGTTATTTCTATGGTGATTGTTCTTATTTTGAACACAACTACAGCCCAAAACTCCAAATGACACCAAATTTGGCAGAATGTTATATAATGGTCCTGAAAGTGTGCTTTGTATGATTTGGTGTACATCTGTTCAGTAGTTTCAGAGATATTAAAGTTGAAAAAATATACTTATCTGGGAACTCGAGTCCCTGCAGTGGAGTTGCGGATCCTAATAAACTTTGATTGATTGCCAACACTTCAACCAGGAAGTGTTGGCAGCCATCTTGGGACTCGGCTTGAAGCCGAGTCCCACAAAAAAAGTAAAAAACGATGAAAAGGGGGCAGGGTAGGAATACTCTTACCCCACAGGGACAACGGTGGGGGGGGGGTTAAAAGTGTTTCTTTAATTAAATTGTGCCGCAAGACTGATTTGCTTATGGCTGGGCTCCAACTGGAATGGCATCGGGCTGGACTGTTCCCATTGGGAGCAGGTTCCAGCCTCATTTGCATATGGCTGGGTTCACACTGGAATGGCATGGGGAGCAAAAAACGATGGATGTAGGCCCAGATCTCTGTACTGGGGAGAATTTATGACATTGTTCTGCATTCTGTCCATCAATTGTTTTTTTTGCATTTGTCACCCCGAGTAGGATGGGTATGCCCAGACGTAGGTCCTATGCTCTCTATGCCACAGGAGTCAAGCTATCCTGGCTGATGAGGGGTGAAACCCCAAAACTGGTCCTGGGATGCTTGTTTCCAGTACAGGGAGGACCTGGCCTAGCAGTTCGGGCTGGACTGTGCCCATTGGGTGCAGGGTCAAGACTGATTTGCATATGGCTGGGTTCAAACTGGAATGGCATGTGGATCAAAAAAATTATGTATTTAGGCCCAGATCTCTGTACTGGGGACAATGTATGACATTGTTCTGCATTCTGTCCATCAACTGTTCTGTTTGCAAATTCATGGGAGGACCGTTGGCAAAATATTTTTTAAAAGAAGCCCACAGCTTTTTTAAGAAGCCCCTGGGTGGGTCAGATCCCGGGGCATGTCTTATAATAATGCCCATGTGGCACCCCCACACCCCGAGGACCGCCACCTTCCCGGGGCAATGTGAAAAATTAGTGTGGGCCAGGTCATATGAGCCACCTTGCTGGGCATTAATAACAATTTATGTGGGGGTTTCCCTGGGCAACCCTTGTGCCCTGAGGACTGCCACCTCCCCAAGGCAAATGTATTAATCTAGGGGGGGGGCAGTAAAGCTCCCCTAAGCCCTTGGGACCACCACCTACCCAGGGCTAAATATGAAAATACTGCAGGAGGCACAAGCTCCCCCAGAGCCCTAGGGACTGCCACCTACCCGGTGCTACAACTAAAACAATGATGGAGACTGTGAGGAACCCCTGCAGCCCCGAAGACAGCCATCTTCCTGGGGCAAATGTAAACAATTAAATACCGGGCAGCAGGGGCTGCACAGTCCCTGCAGCCCCGGGGACCACAACCTCCCTGGGTTGTGTCCTGCAATGGAGGGGTGGCATGCTGCCCCCCTCTTGGAGCCATGGATGGCTCTGGGGACCGCCACCCCCAAGGGATGGCTCCTGCTATGTCACAGGGTGAGCAAACACGAGCATTTCGCTCTCGCTTGCTCAAAGCGGAGCACAAATACTGAGACACAGAGGGAGCTGCATGTTAGCAACTCCTCTGTGTCAAAGCAATGCTGGCTTCTGCAGGAATGGGGAGCTGGCAGGGACCGTGGGCGCCTTGAGGCTCCACATGCGGTCCCCATCAGTGACCAGTGGGTGCCATGGGTGGGACCAGAGCACCCACACTAGAGGTCCCCCCAGGAATGGGGTTCACAGGGCTGAAATCAGCCCAGGGTGTGGGCTGCTCGACCCCCATCCCCTATTCAAAAGTTTAAAAAGTAAAGGCTGGACTCACTCACTTACCAATACAGCCACTCACACAGCATCTCACTCACACACACAGCTCCTCACACATCCACTTATTCATCCAAACAGCAACTTACATACCCATACACAGAAGGATACAGCCACTCACATAGTGTATGTTAGAAGTAGTATCACTCAGTGCTAGTGCCTCTAGTATACTAATTTAACTTTTATAGTAGGTTACTATATATTTTTAACACCCATAAACTCTAAAAAATACTTACACTCACTTGATGATGTCATCACTGATGTCATCCGCGATGTCATCCATGATGTCATCAGTGATGTCATTTAGATGCATCAATTATGTCATCAGTGATGTCACTGACCATGTCATAAGTGATGTAATATGTGAGATCATATAAGAGGAAGAAAGGCACGCGCTAAAGTATTTTAAGGTCCTAGAGGAGGGAGTAAAGAAAAATTATAAATGAGAATATAAACCTCTATACTGACCTATTTAATTTTTGAAATGACCCATCAGAGTTCTAAATTGCCATGAAACCTTCTGCATATCATACATTTACATAATAGTCACAAATTATTTTTGAAGAACAATTTATTAATCTTTTTGTGAACTTTTTTTGTTTTATATAACTTTATGTACATATATATATATAGGATTTCACACAGTTGTCTATTATTATAGCACATGTAATATTTACAGTTTTCACACTATTTCTTTTTTGCAAATGCTTAATACACTAAATTCACAAAAGTCATTTAAAACTGCTGTCATACTCACACATACTTCCATTCATACACCACCCTATCAAGACGTGCTATCTAAAAAAAGAGGAAATAGGACCCTAAATTTGGTCTCAAAGATATCGTCAGGCGGACTTATACATTCATTTCTCAAAAACATCTATTACAGGAGATACAAGTCTCCAAAACCACTTTTCTGGAAACAGTTCGCAATCTACGTGCGTTTCAGTGGAAGACCACCTTCTTCAGGACCAAGATGTGTTGACAGTACATTTAAAAGATTCACGGGATGTCTGTGGAGAGAGGATAGGGGCATTAGCTAGCAAAAGGTTATGGCAAGATATTTGATTAACAAGAGGAGATACTTCCTGATATTTAAATATTACATTGTTTAATTTATCTCTTTGCTACTAATGGTGCTCAGTTATCCGTGGGTGTAACAGATTAATGTAGTGCATGTTGAATTTAATTTTCCATGCAGAAAGTGTGTTCAAAAGGTAAAGTGACCAAGAAGATCCCCACTTTTAATAAAGAAAAAAGATCAGAAGAAGTGAATTGAGACTAAAGATAGAGATGCCAGCCATGACCAGAGTTTTTGATTAAACTCAAAACCCTAAATGTGGTGGTTAAGATCTAATTGTCGCTAACCTTCGAAAAAAAATGTGTATACACATTTTTCTCTCAAAAGAAATCTTCTGTATTGCGTCTGAAAGATATGAGATTCTGAAAGAAAAACATTTTTTCAATGTAAAAACAATCAAATTTATGCCAGACAAATTGAAGTCAGGTTGGAGAGATTGTTTTGTATATAGACTGTACCTCCAACAGCTAAACGGAGAAAGTCTGTTTAGATAATAGCCAGACTGAGTTTCAGTAGGTCAGTGGGCAGACAGCTGCAAGTGTAATAGAATAGATTTATGGAACACAAAAGCAGGAATTTGTCAATAAAGTTAATTTTATTTCTTTTGACCCTTTTTTTACCCCTGGTGGAAAGGAAGCCTCCTTTCTTAGAGCAGATCTTAAATGAGGGGTCTCTCGATAGTAACCCTTATTTCAAATGGTAGTAACGTGTTAAATGAACTTCTTTTAGATTTTTTTGTTATCCCAGCATCTGCTATTCGGGGAACAAATAGAGAGAGTACTTAATCTAGAGTTCAAACATATATTGGTAGCGATTCAGTGTATATGCTAATCACTCTGTTGACATCTTCTCTAATATGCATGTCCAGGTGCTATCTAAGGTGTTTGAATTTACATTTGTCGAGTCCTAAAAGAAACTCATTATTTTTAAGGAGCTTATCATATGAAAATAGAATACGTGTGACAGATTTTAAAAAAAGGAGAAAACTACCAACTGATTCCATGCACTAGCCAGAACATCTATATGTACATTGGCACGTTTTTGTGTACTTTTTAGAGGGGCGCGACGCAACGCTACGCTAAGCAACTTTGAAGGAGATCTACGTGTGGTGCCCAGTGGCGAACCGGTCGCAGCGCGATGCTACGCTGAACAAACTCAGAGGGACCATACATATAGAGCCCAATAGCGAAACAAATCAGCCTACCTGTATCTGTGTATATCCTGCCGAAAGCGGTTGCAAGGCTTGCCGGAGCATCCTGGATTTCTGGGAGTGTTTTTAAATTCTCACGTGAGTGTGACAGGCCGCGGCCAAAACTCGCGATATTTATTGTAAGGGATGAACAAATCATCCGACCCAAGACGCCATCTTAGAATGGTGATGGAATTGCCCTTGAATAGTTAAGACGAGGAGAAAGAAAAAGAAATGTCTGAATTCCCACGGTATGGTAGACGCGAAGTGTCAGTATTCATATTTTCAAACTCACCCGGATTCTGGCAAAGAGCTGTTAGATGTACAACTATTGGCACCATGTTGGAATGGTTAAAATACCATAATGGGTGTGTATGAAGGTACTAGTTTTCAATTCCATGCCTGCTTATAAAGTTGATATTAAATATAGCAATATTGGAAACAATAGGAGCCCCAACAGGTTTATAGAGACAGTTTTGGATAGGTCATACAGGCAAAGATGTTACATGGTAGAGAGTCTTAGTTATCAAGCAGGGACTCCAACATAAAAATATATGCGAGTCTAAGAATTAGACTCTAATCTATCTATTGCCACCTATCTATTTCTGTAAGAATCCAAGTGATATCTTCGTTAAGGCCTCTACGCACTGTGTCACAATGGAAGATCCAAAAGGTCTCCCTATTTTTTTGCACTTTAGCAACCTCTTGGCCTGGTTTGTGGATTATTTTTTCTAAGGTGAGCCATTTAAGATCATGCTCATAATGGTTGTAATCCATGAAGTGTTTTACCATAGGGGCTTGTATTTTGTGCATTCTAATGGCAGATTTGTGCTCTGACAGTCTTAGGCGGAACTCTCTGCTAGTTTCACCTATATATCCAAGGCCACAAGGGCAAAGGATAAGATAGATTACATTGTGGCTTCTACAGTTGGTATGACTTTTAAGCCTACCTCTCTTAGTGCCATAAGACCATTCTTCTGTGGTGATAGCTGTTGGACATGCATGACAGGTCCCACATCTGTGGTTTCCCAAATTCTGTGGTGATCCATCAATTTTGCATTGTTCCATAGTACTGGCTGTTTGTTTCATTCTGCTGTGTACTAGTTTGTCTCGTAAATTTGGGTTTCTTCTAAAAGCTACAATAGGTTTCGTAAGTGCCACACTATTTTCATTGGTGTTTAGGATCTTCCAGTTTTCATTTAGGATCTGTTGTATCTTATTGCTATAGCATGTATGATTGATCACACATACTAGTCTTTCCAAAGGTTTTTTCTCCTTTCCAATAATCAGGCTGTCTCGATTGTAATATTTGGCACAGTTCATGGATTGTTTAGTCAGACGTTTGGGGTAACCTCTAAGTAGTGGTCTTCTTTTTAGTTGTTCAGCATGTCTCATGAAGTCATGCATATTGGTACAGTTCCGCTTGATTCTAAGAAATTCCCCAAAGGGAATTGAATCTTTTTGACATGAAGGGTGATAGCTAGCATGTTACAGGACTGTGTTTTTGGCAGTAGGTTTTCTGTACAAACTGGCCTCAATGTTCTTTTCTCTGCTTTTAATCCAGATGTCCAAGAATAAGAATTCTACTTTGTCTTGTGAGTATTTGGCAGTAAATTTGAGGTTAGAGTTGCTGTGGTTTAGCCATTCAATGAACTGGTTTAAGCTCACTTCATCTCCCGTCCAGACAAAAAATATGTCATCTATAAATCTATGCCGCGTTGTTATGTTCTCATAGAAGGGAGCCATTTCATTAAAAATGTGCTTAAGTTCAAATTTTCCCAGGTACGTATTGGCTACACTCGGTGCACATGAAGCACCCATGCTCGTACCTTGTATTTGTTTATATAGCTTCTCCTTGAATTCAAAGTAGTTATGGTGTAAGAATATATCTAGATATTCTAAAATGAAAGCATTTGGTCTCTCCCCAGGTACTCTATCAATCGAGGGCTGCCACTGCCTCCATAGCTAGATCCTGGGGTATGTTCGCATAAAGGGATTCTATGTCTAGGGTTACGAGGAATTGAGTTTCTCGATTGAAAGGTACATGTTCCACAGTTGCTATCATGTGACCTGTGTCTCTGATGTATGATTCATATAATTTAGTAAGGGAACATAGAAATGAATCCACATATTGGGAAAGTGGCTCCGTACAGGAGTTAATGGACGATATGATAGGGCGCATTGGAGGGTCTAGTGTATTTTTATGAGTTTTGCGGGACTCCATAGAGAACAGGGGTTACTGTATTGTTTTTGTTCAGAAATTCTAGTTCCTTTTGGCAGATAAAACCATCTATGAAAGCTTTTGATGTACTAGCTTCTATTTTATTCTTGAGATCTGTCAAGGCTGATCTTCGAGCTGGTTGATAATGTTCAGGTACTAATAACATACTTTCCATTTTCTGTGAGTATGCATCACTATCCATAACCACTATTCCACCCGCTTATCACTTGGTTTAATAGTGATATGTCTGTTAATTTCTACATTTTTTAGGGCATTTATCTTCAATTTAGTAAGGTTAGAAAGCAGCTTACGGATATACTTGGTGATCTTTTCTAATTCTTTTATCACTGTTTTCTCGAAGATTGCAACTTCAGGGACTACTATCTCTAAGGTTGGTGTGAACTTGGACGGCGGTCTACATCCTGAATAATTGACTTCTTCTTCCATGGACATTTTGTCAGACATATATTTTTGCAAACTTTTTGAAAAAACAAGAATAGATCTTTACTCATAGTAAAGATATCAGGTGAGGTACTGGGGACAAAAGATAATCCTTTACTCAGTAGGGTGATTTCTTCTGATGCCAATTGATGGCTGGAGAGATTGAAGATGGGTATGCTATCTCTTTCTGAGGAGTTTTCATCTAAGACTTCCAATACTAGTGGTTCCTTGTTCTCATATAAGGCTGTGGATGTGCTTGCTCTGTCTGATGATAGTTGTTCCTGTCTTGCCTCTGGAATCTCGCTCGTTCCCTGCCCCTGCCCTGTTCTAAAAAAAGGCGAGTGACCAAATTGTTGGTAATTATGTGCTTGTCCTCTACGATTTCTTGGGTTATACCCAGGCCCCTCACTCGTAGTTGGGCCATCATAGTCCGAGTCTGATGAAATGGTGTCTGAAAAAGTCAGGATCTTCTGTCTCTTTTGAGGGTGAGTATTTAACTGTCCTCCCTCAGAGCGTTCTTCGTGAAAAAAATTACTTTGAAGATAGGGATACATTTTCTCTTGTGAGAACCAGCGTATATCTTTTTTTAGTTTTTCTGTTTTTTTCTTAAAAAGGTACTCCTCAAATTCCTGTAGTTCTTGGTTGATATTCAGGAGTTTGTTCTTCCCTTCTTCTACACTGGTGTTGGCTTTGAGTTTTTCTTCTGATTCTGAGATTTCCTGATTGAGGACTTGTATCATCTCATTCACTGTCTCAATGATCAGGATCATCCAGTCCCTGGAGCAGCGGTTGGCAATATGAGACCACCGCTCCAGGAACTGGTGCACCTCCACAAATAATGCAGGTATATTTCTGACTCTTAGACCCGAAGGGATCGCTCCGGCTTTCAAATATTCAAGCATATAGTGGGCATGGGACTCCATTCTTTTTGCTTTTTTCTTCAAATTTGTCAATTTATTCCATTCACCAAGGATACAGCCACTCACATAATATATGATAGAAGTAGTATCATTCATTACTAGTGCCCCTAGTATACTAATTTAACTTTTGTAGTAGGTTACTATATATTTTTAACACCCATAAACTCTAAAAAATACTTACACTCACTTGATGATGTCATCACTGATGTCATCAGCGATGTCCTCCGTGATGTCATCAGTGATGTCATTTAGGTGCATCAATTATGTCATCAGTGATGTCACTGACCAAGTCATAAGTGATGTAATATATGAGATCATAAGCAGTGCATAGCAGAGGTGTAAGGTATAGTTAGCTCAGGGAACTATAACTGCTGACTTTCACTGGTTTTGTATGAGGGAAATCTATGCCTATAACGTCACTGTAACCTTTGTTTTTTTCAGTGAATTTCTAAGGGTTTTTAAATTCTATTTCTCTACTATAACGTCCCTGTAAACTTTGTCTTTTTAAGGGAATTTCTAAGGTTTTTCAAAATCTATTTCCTAACTATAAGATCCATGTAACCTTTGGTTTCTTAAGTGAATTTCTTTGGGTTTTTTAACTGGTGCTCTTGCAGAGTGGTGGAGAAAGGGGGTGGGGCTTCCGACCAGCTCTCAGGAATCCGGCTGTGAGGGACTTACTAGAGGTAACAGGAGGACTTCATGGCCCCCCAGGTCCCTCAGCGTCCAAAAGGACTTCATCTCCCAAAAATGAGTAGGCACATTTGCAGAGTGGTGAAGAAAGGGAGTGTGGCCTCTGAAGTCCTCACACTAATCACGCTCTGTGGAACTTGCTGAAGGTAACAGGAGGGGTAGTTGACTGTCAAGGCCACTATGGAGCCAAGGGAACTTAATTACCCCAACAAGTAGTGTGCCAGGAGTTGTGTTTTCAGAATGGTGGAAAAAGGGGGCATGGCCTCCGACAAACTCTCAGCAATCCTGCTGTGTGAGACTAACTATAGATAACAGAAACAGCAGATGGCCCCCAAGGATCCTCTGGCACCAAGGGTACTTCATCCCCCAAGCAGTAGTGTACCAGGAGGCACATTTGCAATGTGGTGGAGAAAGGGGGCATGGCCTCCAAAGTCTTCTCAGCAATCAAGCTGTGTGGGACTTACTGGAGGTAACAGGAGGGCTTGTTGGGCCCCAAGGACCCTCAGCATCCAAGAGGACTTTATCCCCCAACCAGCAGTGCACCTGGAAGAGCATTCGCAGAGTGGTGGAGAAAGGGGGTGTGGCCTCCAAAGACCTCTCAGCAAACCCAATGTGTGGGATTACTGGAGGTAACAGGAGCCCTTTTTGGCCCCCAAGGACCCTCTGGACCTAAGGGGACCAGCAATGCTTCGGGAGGCGCATTTGCATAGTGGTGAACAAAGGGAGCAGGGCCTCCTGTGACGTGCCGGTTTTGTTTTATAATCTGGGCCAATAGTGGCCCCAGGGACCCCATCCCCAGGGCCACGCCTATTTTGAATAGGGAAGGGGGACTGCAGGGACACCCTGCCCAGGCCGATTTAGGCCCTGGAGACCCTATCCCCCAGAGCCAGGCCTCTTTAAAAAAAAAAAAATTATGGGAGGGGGTGAATGCCACCTTCCCCTGGCCGATTTCAGCCCCAGAGATTCTATTTCTTTTCTTTTAACATTTTTTGAGGTACTCAGCTTCAAGCCAAGTCCCAACATGGCTGCCAACACTTCCTGGTTGAAGTGTTGGCAGTCAATCAGATTTCAGTAGGATCCACAAGTCCACTGCAAGGACTCGTGTCCCCAGACATCCATATTCTTAAAACATAATTATCTCACAAACTACTAAATGAATTTACACCAAATCACAAAGAGCACACTTTCTGGACCAACGTCTAGCTTTCTGCCTAATTTGGTGTAATTCCGTTCATCAGTTCAGGTTGTAGTCATGTTAAACAAATTAAAAATCCCCATACACATAACATTGGGCATCCTCTTTTTTGGCCCCCCCCTATTTTCTCGGTCCCCACTAGACAGATCACCCCAAAACTTTAAAAACAGCAGCTGAACAAAAAAGGGAAAGTTTTGGAAAGGTTTCCTGAAGATTTGTCAAGTGGCGCCAAAGTTATTGCCAAAACATGAAACACTTTGGTCCCAACTATAACTACCTACTGACGACCGCCAGAAATTTTGCAGAGGGGTGGAGAAAGGGGGCGTGGCCTCTAATGACCTCTCCGCAATCCAGCTGTGTGAGTCTCACTGGAGGTAACAGGGGGAGGGGCAGTTGGCCCCCAAGAATCCTCAGGAGCCAAGGGGACTTCAACCACCAACTAGTTGGGTCACAGGTGGTGCATTTATAGAGTGGTGGAGAAAGGGGGCGTGCCCACTGAAAACCTCTCAGCAAACCCACTGTGTGGGACTTGCTAGAGGTAGCAGGAGAGGTAGTTTGCCCTTAAGGACCCTCAATAGCCAAGGAGGCTTCATCCGGCTACTAGTGGTGTACTAGGAGGACCGTTTGCAGAGTGGTGGCGAAAGGGGGCGTGGCCTCCTTCCAGGTTTCAGCAATCCCGCTATATGGGACTTACAAGAGGTAACAGGAGCAGTAGTTGGCCTGCAAGAATGTCCTTGGGGCAACTACCCCTCCTGTTATCCTCAATAAGTCCCACACAGTGGGATTGCTAAAAGGTCTTGGGAGGCCACGCCCTGTTTCTCCACCACTCTGCAAATGCAGGTTGTGGTGCACTACTGGTTGAGGAATGGTTTACTCCTGTGGGACCTCGGGGGCCATGAATCCCTCTTGGCACTTCTTGTAAGTTCTATATAACTGGATTCCTGAGAGCTGGTCTGAGGCTCAGCCCACTTTCTCCACCATTATGCAAATGTGACTACTAGTTAAAAAAACATAGAAATTCACCGAAACAACCAAAGGTTACAGTGACATTATATTTAGGAATTAGCATTTAAAAAACCTTTTAAATTCTCGGAAAAAATAATGGTTATAGAGACGTTATAGTTAAGCTCAGGTTTCACTCGCACAAAACCAGAGAAATTTAGCAGTTGTAGCTAGCTGAGCTTATTATAGCTCGCTTATGACCTCATATATTACATCACTCATGACACGATCAGTGACATCACTGATGATATCACTGATGACATCATTCACAGAATCTCTGATGCACCCACTCACACCCCAATATAACCTTTCATACACTGTAGGATGCTGGCTTGGTATGCGGTACACACTTATTAATTTCTTTTATTTTTTTTATTTTTTATTTTGAAATCAGAGATATTATACAGATCTTATCACATCTTTAAATGCAATTAGTATTTTTCCAAGTTTCATACTAGCCAAAATAACATAATGTTCTTTAAATTCCATATGTATAGATGATTTCTTACTAAAAAAAAAAGAGAAAAAGAGAAGAAAAAAGATCATAATCCTTCTATAATTAAACATATCTACCCAATCCCTTGCCGCACCTTTTTATTCATCCATGTTGTAAAAGGCTCCCATATACTCTCACCTTTCCTCCTAGCCTTTGCCCCTTTACATTTATACAGAGCAATTTCTTGTCGGCCAAGATATAATAACCTACAGAGCCATTGAAAATATGTAGGTGGCTCACAGTCCTTCCATACCGTGGCAATCAATAAACGGGCGATCACCATTGTTAAGAACACAAAATCCCTCTCCCTCGAAATTAAATTTAGTCGAACATCTAAGCCTAGAAGCATCACTGTTGAGGTAATTTTGATCTCTTTATTTAGTATCTGAAGCCAAAATTTTTCAATATCCTCTTTTAGCAAATTCAGCTTTTCACATAAAAAAACATATGTATGCGGTCTGCCTGGCCCATTAGACATCTTTGGCATTTATCATTTTGACTCTTCCCCCACCCAAATAATTTAGCCGGCGTATAATAAAGATCATATACAGTTTTATATTGCTGGGCTTTGAGGTTGGCTGCCATAAGTACTTTAGTCCCAGTCTCTAATACCATATCTATATCTATTTCCCCATCCTCAAGCTTACAAGCCCATTTAAATTATATTTTGCCTATATCATCCGGTATCTTTACCATTAATTCTTGATAAAAATCCTTTATTTTACTATCTGGGTTTTTCATGATTTTTAATATAGGGAGCGGATCCATATTGATGAGACCAATAGAAAGCCCTTTAATTCAATTTTGAATTTGTAAATATTTAAAACACGAGTTTCTGTGTATGCTAAATCCTTGAACTAATTCTAAAAAAGACTTCTTTTCCGCATTAGAATATAAATCTGCCAATAGTATAATCCACGCCTGATCCCATTTCTTGGCCCTCCCATCATACAATGCTGATGTCAAGAAATCTGAATACCAGAGTGAAGTGTATTTATTATACCTACTAATTTGGCAGTTTTTCCCTACTTTTTCCCAGATCTTTAGCACAGTCTGAATGCATTTATATCGAGGGTTTTTATGCCTTGGGTCTGTTTGTCGCTGCAACAGCCCCATGACATTGTCGCCCACAGCCAGTTGATATATAGTAGGTATTTGGGATCGCTCCATCTGTTTGAAAATGATAGAGGGTTCCAAATTGTTGTAGGGCCGTAGCCCAGTAGTACATCTGTACGCTAGGGGCTCCCCAGCCTCCCCGATCTCTGGGTAACATCAGATATTTATAGGCTCGACATACCTTTTGGTACCCCCAGATAAATTTAGAGAACATTGCCTCAATTCTGTTTATTTTAGAAGCAATAAGCTCCAGTGGCATTGCCCGTATTAAATACAAAACTTTGGGGAAAATCTTCATCTTGATTACATTTATTCTACCAATTATTGTAAGATGTAGATTATTGATGCGTCTCAGATCGTTATTTATTATTTGCAATACTGGGTCAATATTAATCACCCAAAGTTGATTGATTTCTGCTGTTATTTTGACCCCTAAATATGTAGCTGTCTTCACTACTCGAGAGTCTTGCAAATGGCACTTTGAAGAACAGATAATTTGCGTTTTAGTTTTATTTAGAAGATAGCCAGACTTCTCGCCAAATTCGGCTGTCATGTTTTCAATTTCTCCAATGGCAGTTCGAGGTTCAGCCGTAATGATCGCAATATCGTCTGCGTACGCTAAAATTTTTCTCTCATAGTCTCGAATTTTAACTGGTTTAATCGACGGGTTGTGTAGAATACGATTGATATAAGGATCTAAATAAAATACAAACACGATAGGAGAGCAAGGGCAGCCTTGACACGTACCTCTGGCTTTCTCCATCCTCCTCGAAGTATACCCCATAATTTGAATCTGAGCATGGGGTTTAAAGTACATTGCCTGGAGAGACCTTATAATTCCTAGAGGAAATCCTCTATCTACCAAACTCCTCAATAAATAGCTCCATGCCACTCGATCAAAGGCCTTCTCCGCATCCAGGAGGACCACAGCCATTTCAACCTCATCCACCTCTGTGATATCCAAAATTGCGATAACCCGTCTTGTATGGTCTGTGGTCCCCCTGCCGGGAACAAAGCCATGTTGCCATGGTGATATAAGAGCAACGATGGTCTTTTGCAATCTAGTGGCCATTATGTTTGAGTAGACTTTTGCATCCGCATTCATGAGCGATATTGGGCGATACGATGATGGTACTTCTGGAGGTTTATCTTTTTTAAGAAAGACAACCACATCCATATCCTGCCACGAGACGGTTGGAATCCCTCTGTATTGAATGGTTACAAATAGGTCTTGCATAATAGGAAGAATTTGAGGCGATAGTAGTCTATACACTTCTATGGGGATTTTATCAGGACCTGTAACTTTCCCCAGTGGGAGGGATGCCACTGCTTCCTGCACTTCCTCTATGGTTATTTCTCTCTCTAATTCTATAGCAGCCTCAGGATCTAATCTTGATAGGAAAAGGTGTTTTCATCAGAACTTTCGTCCCATTCGTCACAACCAGGCGAGCATTCCTTTGAGCGATAAAGCTTAGTATAAAATTCCTCAAACACCCGAGTAATTTCTTGTGGCCCAGATACTAGATGGTTGTTTCTGTTCCTCATTTTTGCTATGCTATTTCTACCAGCTTTCAGCCTTGTTCTTAGAGACAAGAGTCGCCCCGTAGCCTCCCCATATTCATATAGCTGGTCACAGTAGGCTTGAAACATCTGTGTGTCTTTGGTCTGGAAAAATGCATTTATTTCTGATTTAGCTATAGCTAGTTTAGTCATGTGTTCGGCTATTAAACACTCCGGACCCTTCTTATTTATTATCTGGATGTGTTCTGCCTCCAGTTGGGATAACTTGCTAATTAATAAATCAATTTGCATTTTATGTTGTTTCTGGGTGCGAGCTACATATAAAATTACCTGACCTCTCAAGGCAGCTTTAAAGGTATCCCAGACCACCTCGCGGGATGCACATATCTATTACAGTCAAAAAAACTCTTGTGTCCACTGTTTGATATATATACAAAATTTTTCATCAGACAGCAATTTCTTATCAAAAACCCAAAGGCCCCTTTGTCTACCTTCCCCGGCCTCCCTCCAAGATCAAGGGGTTGTGATCAGAGTATAGTTGGGGCAATTTTATAATATCTAAATTCCCTATCAGTAAATGAGAGACAAGGAAATAGTGCAGCCGTACAAATTTCCTGTGCGGGTGGGAAAAGTATGTGAAGCCAGGATCTTCACGATGTTTTTCCTCCCATACACCACAGAGACCATGAGTAGCTTTAAATGCTCTAATTGCCCTATATACCTTCGGCTTCATTCCTACATATATTTGCTTCTGGGTGTTCATCACATCCTGGTGTATATTAAAGTCACCACATACTATCAGTCATTGAGACCAGTTGGCTAATTCCATTTCTAATGCTCTCCAAATACCATCATCATATAAGTTAGAACCGTAAATATTCGCAACTGTTAGACCATTGGACAATTCTGCTATCGCCCATCGGCCCCACTTATCTGCGGCGGATCGTACTACAGGGCCATCCCGTTGTCTAACATATATCGCTACCCCTCTGATCATCGTATCCTGCAAAGAACATACCACTAGACAATAGCCCCTAATCTCTAAGAGACTCTTGTTTCGCCATGGAATATGAGTTTCTTGTAAACATATTAAATCTGGGTTTAGTGTTCTGATTATCTCAAATACCTTTTCCCATTTTTTCCTATCATTTAAACCACCAACATTGGATGGATAAATCCTAAATGTATCCATACTTTATACTGTAATTTCCCTTACCTGGCCATTGCTGATCTTGCACCCCAGTTTTGCTATTTCCAATGTAGTCAAATATCTCTGATTACTGTTTTTTATCTTGCTTACCTTCCCCCTAACCCTCCCCTCTGCTTGCTTCGCTCCTCTCCCTTGTGCCACCCCTGCTCACTATCCTGTCCCCCCCTACCACTACCACTAAATCCACCTTCACCCCCCTCACCCAACCCTGCATCCCCCGTGACCCCAGCTAAGCCCACCCCCCTCCCCCACCCACTTCCCTCTACATAGGCAAAAGGGCCGATGGAGAGAGACTTGTGCCTCTGTGTCCCCCATTCTTATATCTCCAGTGGGTATTTGAACCCCAAAATATATATATCCAAATGCTGTTACATAGTCACGTATTATATAGTCTCCAGCCAATAGCATCCGACAGTCCAGCAGTCCCATGTTCTTCCCCCCCTTTTTTTTTTTCCTTTTTCTTTTCCCTTACTCATTTGAAAATAGTTCCAATAGTATCTAAGTATTCTTTGGTGTAGATTTCCAAGGTGAAAAATCTTGGCTTTTGGCCTGTGCTGACAATTTTGAATGTGGCTGGGTTAAGCAGAAACGCCTGTGCTCCCTTGTTCTGAAACGGGGTTATGAGTTGTCGTAGCAGCCACCTCTTCTCGACCGTATGATGGCAAAATTCGGACCTAACAAAGAACTGGACCCCCTTTCCATGCCGCTTCCTGCCTGGTCTGGCCAGATCATATAAGGCCTTACATGCTAAAAAGTTATTTAGATAAATCAAAAGGGCCCTTGGCTCAGTCTCTGTTTGAGGTCTCTTGGCTGGGGGCAGTCTAAATGGAAACCTATGAGCCCTTTGAATCTCGATAGACCAGTTCCACATTGTGAGTTCAGGGAAGGCCTCGGAAAAAAGATCAATCATAAATTTATGCACATCTGACCTTTTGGAGCCTTTCGGGATACCTAGCACTCTAAGATTGTTGCGGCGTAAGCGGTTCTCTAAGTCCACTATTTGTATTTGAATATCATCTCTCTTAGAGGTCGTAGCGTTAAGGGTGTTTTTTTGTGCTATTACCTCCTGTTCTAGGGTTGATATTCTTGCCTCTGCCTCGTTCATTCTGTCCGTGAATTCATTGCAAGTTTTTGCTATTTTTGTGACTGTGTTCTGGAGTTTGCGACAAGCAGTATGGGTCTTAAGGTTTTCGGTTCGAGTTTCAAGCCTGTGATCCACTATAGATTGATAGATTGCATGCAAAAGATATTTCTCCTGCCTGATCCCCCCACCGCACCAACATTGTCCAAAACTAGATCCGACGATTCCATATCAGGGGGTCTAGATTCAGGAGTCAGGGAGATCTCCCACATCAGACTTTTAGCTGGTCCCAAATGGGGTGCCTTTCCTTTATTTGTCATCCCACTTTGTAACGTAGTAGTGTCCAAAATTGCAACTTCAGTGTTTGAAGTGGTCGATTCGTTCCATAGGCTAATTGCAGACCCTTCCAGGAACCCAGAGCTTAGCCCCCCATCTTTCTCATCTTGCCCATCTTGATCATCTTCCGATAGATCTGAGGACTCTGAAAGTGAGTAATATTTTTCACCTGAGTCACCCTCTTTAAGGGGCTTTGGTGTATTCCTGCTTTTCAAGTCATGTCCCACCACAGAGTCCTGTACGGGAGTAACTTGAGAATGATGAGAGACCCCAGCTAATACATCGGACCTTGCCTCTGTTATATCCTGTTGTGGTTCTGAGGTATCCTGGCCTAGTATTGCAGATTCCTTTTCCTTATCCTTGTTAGGGTGTCCCTTAATCAACACTGTATCAGTGCTATCCCTTCCGACTACAGTAGTAGCCCGTGCCATCTTTTCTTTAGTGTCTACAGTGTCCTCATTGTCCTTTTTAGCTTTTATGAACATGTGAAGGACTTTCTTTTTTGTATCTTGCTTGTACTCCCCCTGCACACTCATTTCGCAGACAGCGCCTTCCAAAGCCGCTTTAGCGTTGACACCTGCTTTAGAGAGAGCCTCTAATTTGCTCCCGACCACAGACTACATTAAGCCGCGGCTTTTGCCGCCGCGATCTGATTTTGGGGGCATAGTACCAATTTCCTGCCACAAGCTATCATCCTTGAATGAGATAGGGCTTGCCTCTTTAACACAAGCGCTGTCAGTTCATATATTTATTATGCCATAGTTCCAAACAAAAGCCAGCATTATGAAGCCCAGCATTAGTCCGCTTGTAATACACCGTCCGATTTACTATTCTATTAACAGCCTCCCCGCAACAATCTCGACCAGAACGGGTGATTGGTATGCTTACCGGCAAGATTTTGTGCCTTCCCCGGTATAGCGCTAAAAAAAATGTCAATCCCGCCGTTGTTTCCTCGCAGCAGCCTCAGCGAGTCAGCCAGTCAGCCAGTGTCCACTTGGCCGCTAACTTCCTTTTCCCAATCGATTACAGGCTTTTCCAGGCAGCTGGTGGTTGCAACGTCTCCCTGGCGTACATCGAGCTGAGCCGAGCCGAACACTGGCCCACCGCCTCCTCTGACTCCTCCTCCTCCCTTCAGGTAGGCAGTAGTC
This sequence comes from Triturus cristatus, assembly GCF_964204655.1. Classification (NCBI taxonomy): domain Eukaryota; kingdom Metazoa; phylum Chordata; class Amphibia; order Caudata; family Salamandridae; genus Triturus; species Triturus cristatus. The sequence goes on from NC_140590.1 coordinate 397,135,183, forward strand.
GAACCGCAAACAAGAAACAAAGTTGCCGCTGCCAAAGCCGCCGGACACTGCTGCCTTCAGGTATCGTCAAGATTAAGATTTTGCTCAAAGGGGGTCCTTTTCTGAGCTTTTCCTACATACCTACAGTAGTTTTGCGCAACAGCTCTTCTGCAACAAAGAAGGGGAGCTCAGTGAGGAGCTCTTCTCTCGAACGTCCGACTTGCGGCCGCCATCTTTGCCTCCGCGGTGCCCACTTATTCAAGTGTTTCACCCTGCACTAATCCAGATGACCCTTATGGTGTTTTTAGTGGTTTAGACAACCTTAGAAAGCTCTCTAAGTTATAGGTGTGGAGAGCAGCCTTCAGGCTTAGTATGGGTGGAGTTTAAAGCAGCTTGTTTCACCAATATCTAACCTTATAGTGCAGATTATGTGAAAATAAAACACACAGTGTAGTTGTAAAATTAGTTCTTTATTACAGACACTCCTGCCCGGAGATATAATTATAATATATACAATACTTTGATAATACAACAGGTAAATAGCAGGAAAATACAGTGGGCTCTGGGGGAGACCAAACCATATACACAAATAGTGGAATGTGACTAGCGACCGAAGTAAAGAGTGGACCCAGAAGACTTAGGAGAACTGGAGAACCAAGGAACCATCCAAGGTAAGAACCCAGAAACCCCAAGGAGGCAGTGCGCTAAGTGAATACATGACCACATGCTCAAGGTAAGTCAATGGGGAAGTTGTGGTTACAGTCCTTAGAAAAAAGGACCCTTCCCAGAGGACTTGGAAGATACCCCATGGAAGATGGATGGTTCGAGAGTCACCCCACCCAGGGATACCAGGTTGCCTGCCCCAGGGAAGCCGGGTGGATAGGTACGAAGTGACGTCGGGAACTGCCGTTGACCCCAATGGAGGACTTCAAACAAGATGCTGTTGGCGAATACGCTGGAAGAGTCCAGTGGACTCCAAGGATGGATTCAAGAAGAAGAGTACCTGCAAGCAGAGGGGACAGACTCTATGTCACTCAGGAGTCAACAGGAAGTATAGGAGTCGAGTGCCCACCAATATCGGTTGTTGCAGGAGAGTTGACGGTACCCTTGTCTCTGCAGATACCTGGACAATGTGAGGCTGATGACGACCAGAAATGGTGTACAAGGTGACCCACATCGGATGTCGATATCCAGGGAGTCGTTGTCTGGCAGGAGCACCAACTGGCCTTGGCAAAGGAAACATGTGGAAGAAGACGAAGAGGTACAGTTTTGGGACCAGCAAGGTCAAAGAGACTCACCACGTTCAAGTAAGTCATGGTAGGCCCGGAGCAAGCAAAAGAGCATAATGGAATCAAAGAAGACCTTCGACAGGGCCCGAAGATCTCTGAAGATGAGAGTCAACCAGCCTTAGAAACGGCTAGCTGACGAAGTGCAAAGGAACTCGGTCCTGGTGGTGTTGACAAGGGATTCTGGCCTCAGACTCGGTCTGAAGACAGTGCAGGCCTCAACAAAGTTGTAGAACCATCTCCTCTGTTATCAAACCTGTTGGAGTCTGTAGGAGCCTAAGATCAGCAAATCGGTCAGCTATGTTGCGGTGCCTGCGGTTGCAGGGGAGTGACTCCTTCACTCCAAGGGAGATTCCTTCGGGTGTTTGGATGTCCACAGGCCCTGGATGGAACCTGTATGGAGCACGGACACTGTAGGTGCATTAGACTTGCAGAACAAAGAGATCAAGAGTAGACAGAGTCTTCCCGGTTGCAGTCTTGGTTCCAAAGCGAAGTCTGATACGGTCAGTTCAAAGCCGCCAGTACAACATGTAACAATGTCCACATCGTTGAAGAGGGCTCGTAGTTAGATCTGAATCAAATCCCATGACGAATCTAGGGACCCACCCTCAGGTAAGCCCGTAAGTACCCTAAGGAAAGGGTTGGGATGATTCAGGTGTCCCTCCCAGGGAAGGGGCTGGACAAGGGAGGATACATGTCCTTTGTCCAGTTTCGTACCAGAGCGGGAGCCAACGGCTCCCCGATCTGGTTTGAGCTGGAGTATGCAAGGAGGGCACCAAGTGTGCCCCTCAAACAGTCTGAGTGGAGCTGACAGCACCCCCACCCTGTCCCAAAACACTAAACCCTGTCTGGGAGGTGTTCAAACCTCCCTGTGACAGGATGCCTACTGTTCTGCCTTCCTCTGCTAGAGCTTGGCTCAGCAGCTGGAGGAGAGAATCGTGCCTCAGGTCGGCAGCAGCCCTAGCTTACTGTCCAGTTCTGGCAGACTGGTACCGGGAGCACTGAGGACCTCCCGAAGGAGATATATAGTGCATGGAATCATACCTCCCACACTGTTTGTAGTGTGGGTATGATTCCAACATGTGTAGAGATGGTCGCAGCGTAATGATGCATGGCCCCTCTATGTATCATAATGGCTGATACACTTACACCCTTAGAGAATGGTCTCTGAAGGTTGTAGGGGTGTCCTGCTCATGCAGGGGCACCATCACACCTAAACCCGAGCACCATGCCTTTGGGACTGAAAGGCCTACTAGAGGGGTGACTTAGAGGTTTTAAGTGCAGTGATGTTAGATACAAGGAACCTTATATCTTTTGTGAGAGGTGCAAGCACCACCTCACACAGGCTGCAATGGCAGACCTATAGACAGGGTTTGGAGGGTCCCTTATGGGTGGCATTATACATGCTGCAGCACATGGTGAACCTCGGTGTACCTAGGCCCTAGGTACCTTAGTACCACATACTAGGGACTTACTAGGGTACACCAGCAGCTAATTGGGAATGTACCAAGGTACTCACCATAGACAATTTAGGGAGGAAGCACAGTGACTGTGGTCCTTATTAGCAGGATCCTGGTCAGACTAGTCAGAAAACAGTATGACACTAGTAAAAAGTGGGGGTAACCATGAAAGCAAATCCTACTTTCCTACATGCACCCACTCCAACTTCCACATTACCATTATCAAAACCATTGACACACCCATACCAGTACTTACACACCCACTCACTGATTCATAGGTCTACACACACATTCACTCAGTCACCCATACAGCCACTCATACACCAACTCACTCACTAATACAGCCACTGATGTAGCCACTCATATACCCATACATCAACTCACATACTGTCAGTCACCAATAGAGCTACTCACACACCCATAGAGTCAATCACACAGTCACTTACCCACCTATACAGTTAAGCATGCACTCACTCACTTATTCATGCAGATACTAGCACATACTCTCACCAATACAGTCACTGACACATGAACATGCTCCCCATACAGCCACTCTCACAATCACTTACTCACTCACACATACAGTCACTCATATACTCCAACATTCACCCATACTGCCTTTCAAATATGCAGTTACTCACCCATATGCCACTGACATATCCATTCACTCATTGACACAGCCGTACACATACCCATTCACCCATTAGCCCCTAACAGATGCACTCACTAAACCATACAGCCACTGACTTACCCACTCACTCATCCACGCAGGCAGTCACACACCCCCTCACCCACCCACACAGACAGTCACACACCCATACCTAGACAACCAATCAGTCACCCATATAGCCACTCATGTACCCACTCATCAACCCATACAGCCACTTAGACAGCAAATGACAAACTGTTACTGACATTCACACAACCTAGTCACTCACCCATACATTTACTGAGACACCTAATCACTCACATATACAGTCAAGCTTGTACCCTCTGAATCATTCTTACAGGCACTCATACACCCACTGATTCACCAATACATCTGGTTATAAATATTTAACACTCACAAACTTTTTATAAACACTCACAGTCACTGGCTGATATCATCAGTGATGTAATCTGTGATGTCATTTGAGATGTCATCAGTAAAGTCACTGATCATGTCATGAGTGATGTAATATGTGAGATCATCATGAGCAGTGCATTGTGGGGTGCGAGTGATAGTTAGCTCAGCTAACTATAGCTGTTGAATTTCTCTAGTTTGGACGAGTGAAACCTGAGCCTAACTGTATCATATCTCTGTAAGCTTTGTTTTTTTCAGTGATATATATATAACTATATATATATTATCTACTGGCGGTCGCCAGTAGATAGTTATAGTTAGGACCGAGTTCCCATAGGAAATCTGAAAATTCTATTTTGAATAACTTTGGCGCCAGTTGACTTATCTTCGTGGAATTTTCAAAACTAATGGGGTGCTCCGCTCAGCTCCTACCCTGAAAGTCTCGGGGTGATTCGTCAAGCGGGGGCTGAGAAAAAAGGGGGGTACCACAACACGTTTTCCCCATGCATTTTCCCATAGGACCTTTAGTCGAAGGTACAGCCCGAACGGCTGAACAGAATTACTTGAAATTTGGCAAAGAGGTAGTCCTCAGGTCAGGCATGTGCATTTGCTTATATGGTGTCAATCTGTTCAGTAGTTCCTGAGAAATTTGCAGTTAAAAGTACATAAATATCTATATGCGCGCCCCGTGCGCGCACCAAATGTCCGCGAGCGTAATTCTGATTGGTGGTTAGATGTCAGTCAACATTCCAATCGGTTGAAACCAGGAAGTGTCGGACGCCATTTTGTGTGTGACAGTGAAAAAGAAAGGAGGAGAACGTGAAAAGGGGGCAGGGTAGAGAGTTCCTGACCCCCTAGCCTTTGTCAGGGGGTCCCTGAAGGACCCCGAAGGGTAAAAAAAACATTTTTTTGTCCATAAAATCGCGGGGTGCGTGCACGGTGCACGCACCCCCAGCCGCCATTTTGAGTTTTAGAGGCAGAAGAGAGCTAAAAACACAAGTGGAGAATGTGAAAAGGGAGCAGGGTAGAGAGTCCCTGACCCCCTAGGCCTTCTCAGGGGGACCATGAAAGACCCCTGAGGTCCCAAAAAAAAAAAATATATTATTATTGCGCGGTGCGTGCACGGTGCGCGCACCGTGAAAAATCCTTAAAAAAAACAAAAAACATTTTAAACTGTTTATAAGTTTATAAAAGATATTAACTATGCTGTTCAACTTTATCCAAATAAAAAAAAAAGAGCTGAGCCATTCCATATTACAGGATACAGTCAATCTATAACTATATACATAGGTAGTTTATTGTAAAATAAATATATAAAAAATATAATAATACATACATAAATTAGCATTTACAAAACCTTACAAATTCACTAAAAAAAACATAGGTTTCACACACGTTATAGTTAGAAATTAGCATTTAAAAAACCTTGCAAATTCATTAAAAAAAACATAGGTTTCACACACGTTATAGTTAGGAATTAGCATTTAAAAAACCTTGCAAATTCACTGAAAAACCCATAGGTTTCACACACGTTATAGTTAGGAATTAGCATTTAAAAAACCTTGCAAATTCACTGAAAAAACCATAGGTTTCACACACGTTATAGTTAGGAATTAGCATTTAAAAAACCTTGCAAATTCACTGAAAAAACCATAGGTTTCACACATATTATAGTTAGCTGGACATTTCATTCGTACAAAACCATTGAAATTCCCCCGTTATAGTTAGTTCAGCTAACTATAACTCGCGCGACCGCAATCCACTGCTGATGACGTCACATATTACAGCACTCATGACATGGTCATTGACATCACTCATGACATCACTGATGACATCTCAAATGACATCAATGATGACATCTTTGATGACATCATCCAGTGAATATGTGTCTTTCTGAATATGTGTCGTCATCAGCAGTGCATTGCGGTCGCGCGAGTTATAGTTAGCTGAACTAACTATAACGGGGGAATTTCAATGGTTTTGTACGAGTTTTTTTCGCCCTTGGGGGGCCTTCTGTGACCACGTGACCAAGGCTAGGGGGTCAGGAACTGTCCACTCTGCCCCCTTTTCACGTTCTCCACCTTTTTTTTCACCCCCTCAGACTGCGAGAGACAAAATGGCGGCCGACACTTCCTGGTTTCGACCGATTCGAATGTTTACCAACATCTAACAACCAATCAGAATTGCGCTCGCGCACGGCAGGGTGCGCGCACAGTGCGCGCACGGTCCGCGCGTATAGATATTGATATGTTTTTAAATGCTATTTTCTCAGGAAATACTGAACAGATTTACACCATTATGGCTACCTCTCTGCCAAATTTCACGTAATTCTGTTCAGCCGTTCGGGCTGTAGCTGCGACTAAAGGTCCTATGGAAAAATGCATGGGGAAAACGCATTTTGGGACCCCCCCTTTTTCTCGGCCCCCGCTTGACAAATCACCCCGAGACTTTCAGGGTAGGAGCTGAACGGAGCGCCCCATTTGTTTTAAAAATTTCACGAGGATTCGTCAACCGGCGCCAAAGTTATTCAAAATAAAATTTTGAGATTTCCTATGGAAACTAGGTTGTAACTATAACTATCTACTGGCGACCACCAGTAGATAATATATATATATATATATATATATATATATATATATATATATATATATATATATATATATATATATATATATATATGCAAAAAAGAAGCAGAGAACTCTGGGTAGTTCTCAAGTTTAGGTTAGCTTTCCACCTAAACTTGAGAACTACCCAGAGTTCTCTGCTTCTTTTTTGCATAATTTATTCGTCACTCTATGCCTGAAAGGGTATTTCTTTGATATATATATATATATATATATATATATATATATATATATATATATATATATATATATATATATATTCACTGAAAAAACCATAGGTTTCAGGCACGTTATAGTTAGGAATTAGCATTTAAAAAACCTTAGAAATTCACTGAAAAAACCATAGGTTTCAGGGGCGTTATAGTTAGCTGGACTTTTCACTCGTACAAAACCATTGAAATTCCCCCAGTATAGTTAGTTCAGCTAACTATAACTCGCGCGCCCGCAATGCACTGCTGATGACATCACATATTACATTACTCATGACATGGTCAGTGACATCACTCATGACATCACTGATGACATCTCAAATGACATCACTGATGACATCACTGATGACATCATCCAGTGAATGTGTGTTTTTCTGAAAATTACATATGTTTTATATATGTACATCTCAAGGTCGATGGAAGAATACATGGGTATATAAGTGTCTAAATGGATGATTTGTTTTTGAAAAATTGATTGTATAACTGACTGATTAAGTGTATTTTAGTGAATACATGGCTTAGTGAGTAATGTTGAAATATGTAAATATCTGTATCAGTCTCTCACTTTGTGTATAAGTGGCTGCATGGGTTGGTGAGTAGCTACATGAGTGTCTATATAGGCTATTAGTTGGTTTTTTGAGTATCAGTATGAGTGTCTGAGTGTCTGTATGGTTCGGTGGGGGGTATTACGTAGTATTACGTAGTGCATCGGTGCATGAATGAGTGACTCACTGTTTGTATGTGTTGAAGACAGCATGTGTGCAGGACTCTATGGGTGGATGAGTATGTGCATGGGTGTGTTAGTGAGTGAATTACTGTATCAATAGTGTCTTTATGAGTAACTACATATGTTTTAAACTAGTATATGTGACTATTGGTGTATATAAGTGAGTATATGTGAGAGTGAGAGATTGAAAGAGTTCCTGTATGAATAAGTATGTGTTTCTATAAGTGATTGTTTAAAAGACTAAGTATGTGTAAGTTTCTGTAGAAGTAAGTGTGGTGGTGTGTGTATAACTGTATATGCAAGTAAATGGATGTTTGATTCTTTATTAGCATGAGTAACTATGTGTGTGAGTAACTCTATGGATGAGTGGCATTGTGTAACAGGATGTATAGGTGTATGAGTACATATGATGAGTGAGTACATGTATGAGTGACTGTATAGGACTGTTGGTGAATGAGTGGATGTGTATGTGGATCTTAGAATTAACAAATAGGTTGTTGTAACTGATATTGGTATGTCCAAAATTTTTGTTTCTATTTTTGAATGTGTGTATCAAAGGTTATATTAGGAGGAGAGGAGGTCTGCCACTCTATCGCAAGGATGATGTCATCAGTGATGTCATTTGAGATGTCATCAGTGATGTCATGAGTGATGTCACTGACCATGTCATGAGTGATGTAATATGTGACGTCATCAGCAGTGCATTGTGGGCACGCAAGTTATAGTTAGCTGAACTAACTACAACAGGGGAATTTCAATGGTTTTGTACGAGTGAAAAGTCCAGCTAACTATAACGCCCCTGAAACCTATGGTTTTTTCAGTGAATTTCTAAGGTTTTTTAAATGCTAATTCCTAACTATAACGTGCCTGAAACCTATGTTTTTTTCAGTGAATTTCAAAGGTTTTTTAAATGCTAATTTCTAACTATGCCTACAGAGATAGGACATGTGAAGAAAGAAGAAAAACCGCACAGGAAGAAAAAAAAGAAATGCCGAAAGAAGCAACAGAAGTCCTCAAAGACGAAGAAAAGTGCAGGAAGAAGGATAACGTGCAGAAAGAACAAACAGAAGAGCAGAAAGAAGCCTTGTTGCAAAATCATCCTGTACCCTCAACTTTTCAGACGGATACTGGTGGTAACTGAGTCTGACTAACCAGTCCTAGAGCCAGTGCTATGTTAAAAGACACTCAGAATACAGTGAAAACACCGACATACACTAGGGAACACTATGCGTTGGGGTCCCCCTGTGATCAGCATGACCTCCTCTGTAAGCCCCCAGTATATAATAGGGCAGGGGATTAAAACGATCTCTTAAAACGCGCCACAGGGCGTGTTTGCACACGTCACCTCAGGCCCCGTCCCCTCGCTTCCCCACTGTGTAAACATGCCCTGTGGCCGTTTTAAGTTGGGAGATTAAGTCCCCTTGAATCCTGAGAGTCCCTAGGGTCCAACTAGACCACTAGGTACCTCCAGTAAGCACCACAGAGCTGCGTTGCAGAGAGATGTAAAAAGGGGCACGGCCTAGACCACCTGTCTGCAACGCAGCGCAGTGGCGCTTACTGGAAGCACCTGGTGGGCTAGTTGGCCCCCAGGGGCCCTCAGGATTGAAGGGGAATTATTTCCCCAACTTAAAACGCGCCATAGGGCATGTTTGCACATGTCACCTCAGGTCCCGTCCCCTCCCTTCCCCACTGTGTAAACACGCCCTGTGGCCGTTTTTTTAAGTTGGGAGATTAAGTCCCCTTGAATCCTGAGGATCCCTAGGGGCAAAATAGCCCACTAGGTACGTCCAGTAAGCGCCATTGCAGAGAGGTGTAAAAAGGGGCACGGCCTGCACCACCTCTCTGCAACGCAGAGCAGTGGCGCTTACTGGAAGCACCTGGTGGGCTAGTTGGCCCCCAGGGTCCCTCAGGATTGAAAGGGAATCATTTCCCCAACTTAAAACGCGCCACAGGGCGTGTTTGCACACGTCACCTCAGGCTCCGTCCCCTCCCTTCACAACTGTTCTAAGTTGAGAGATTATGTCCCCTTGAATCCTAAGGGTCCCTAGGGTCAAACTCGCCCACTAGGTACCTCCAGTAAGCGCCACAGAGCTGCGTTGCATAGAGGTGTAAAAAGTGGCGTGGCCTCAGAACACCTGTCTGCAACGCAGCTCCCTGGTGCATACTGGAGATACTTGTTGAGCTAGATGGCCCTCAGGAACCCTCAGTATTGAAGGGGAATTAATTCCCCAACTTACAACTGGCCAGGGGGCGCGTTTGCAGAGTGCTGCAAGGAGGGTGCGTGGCCTCCGGCGTGATGCCGGTCTTTTACTTTTTTTATTTTTTTAAGAAGGTAGGCTGCGTGGACCCCTTCTTTTTCTAATTTACTGGCCCTGGGGACCCCATCCCCCAGGGCCTGCACCCTAATTTTTTTGTTGAACAAAATAAACTTGGCCCTCCCAAGGCCTTAATCGGCCCCGGGGACCCCAACCCGGGTCTTGGCCTTTTTTTTGTTTTTTAATTCTTTAGGAGGGGGCTGCGTTGCCCCCCTCCTCAGGCCACTTATGGCCCCGGGGACCCCATCCCCCGGGGCCGGCCTTTGTTTTTTATTATTTTAAAAAAATATATATTTATAGAAACACCTAGGACATGCTGGACAAACCGTATGTACCTATCACCATGACGATTTGCGTGATATTCATTAAAAGGCGACTATGCATAGAATGAATCCACATGGAATGTATTTACACCGCTAGTGAAGCTCTGACGTGTCTGACGCCCTACCGTGCCTAATCCCGGCGCCCCCGCCAGTGGGTACTCTTCAAGTAGACACCCTTGTCGTTTATTTATACAAACATGGGTAGCTATTGACGAGCACATTTAATATACACGCACACCAAGCCATTCAAAGGGGATTCGACAAAAATTCGACCAAACTATGCAAGAAACCCCCCTCACGGTTAATAAAATACACATCCACCGCCGGATGTGTAATACTTTTTATTTTACTCTCTGGAAAGTAGACGAACCTCACTTGAGTCACAGCGTGCTCCTGGCTGAGCCCAATGCTGTGTTACACCCACCAGTGCCCGCCGAGTGCCTCACACCTCTGTGTTGTATTCCACCAGCTAGTGCGTATGCTATAACACTCTCTAGCCCATGTGCACTGTAACACCACCCCGTGAATATGTCATGCCACACTTGCCTTCGCACGGGTTATATTGCCCCATCTAACATGCCTTCCTCGATGCCTATGTTATAACGCACAGCGATATGCCATACATATTACAATCTGGGATCCATATCTTATTCACAGTGCATATGCAACGTTACACTCCCCAGCACATATTTTATATCACAACTTTAGAGACTAGTTAGGTTACACAACACTGCCCTGTGCATATTACACTCCAAGGCGCATATCGCATAGCACGCGCTAGTGCCTGTGCTATCTCGCGCTCTCCAATGAATCTGTCATTGCGCACAATGTATTGCATATTATATTTCACGCCCGGTTCATCTTTATATCACACTTTTTGGTGCATAGTTTATACCATATACTATATCTAGTTTTCAATCGTGCTCTCAGGACTATGTTCTATATAACACTGCGTCCACCTACCCTTTTCACGGGCATTACATTTTGCGATGGGGGGTGGAGGGTCAGGGGGTGTTTCTGCCAAGTGAGCCCGGAGTCACAATCACAAACGTCCTCTTCTTCCTGAATAAAAGTGAGATTACGCACAGACACACATTTTTACAACAATAAAGTTCCTAATACCCACCTTCTCTGAACAGTTAGCTTGCTGCCCCATCCACCTCCTCCCTATCCTCTGTTGTCTGAATCCATGGACTAGCCTCCTCCCTCCTGCCATGCATGGTCTGATGTGCTGCCACTGCCCTCCATTTAGCATGATGTACCAGTCCACTCCTCCTGCCCTCCATTGCCCAATTCTATGGCCCATCATTGACCTCCTGCTTATCCTCTGTGCTTAGCTTGCTGCCTCTATTCGCCTTCCCCCTGCCCTCCGATGTCTTTGTGCATGCCCCTGCTCCATCCTTTTTGCCCACCATGTTCCATGGACCTGCCACTCCTATCTACTCTGAGTGTTCTGTTGAGCTGCCACTCCCCTCCCACCTGCCTAGCATTGTCAGATGACCGTAACCTGTCCCTGCCACTTCCACCCTGCCTGCCCACATGCCATGCCCCTATCCCCTTCCTCCTGTTCTCCATGGTCCATTTTACTGCCACACCCTTCTGCCCTCCCTGGTCTGTTGTGGTCCATTTTACTGCCACACCCTTCTGCCCTCCGTGGTCTGTTGTACTGCAACTGCTCCTCCTGCCTGCCCCGCGCGGTCTGTTGTGAGGCCCCTTCCCCTGAACTCTCTTGTCTGTGACCAGGTCCTGACCCTCCCTTCTATCCTCCATCGTCCTTTGTGCATGCCCCTGCACCCTCCTTCTTGCCATCATAGCCATTGTGCTGCCACTAACCGTCCCGCTTGCCATGCATGGTCTTCTGTGCTGCCACAGCCCCTCCCACCTTCCCTGTGTGGTCAGCTAGCTGCCCCTGACCCCCTCCCACCTTCCCTCCATGGTCTGTGTGTATGCCATCATAGTCTCATTGTTGCTCTCCATGCTGTGTCTTGTTTCTAGTGCCCAACCTGCCTGACCTCCATGGTCATTTTGCTGCTCCTGCCCTGCCCCCTTGCCCCCAGCCCTCTGTTTGCATGTGCAGACCCCTATTCCCTCCCTCCTGGCTTGTCTGTTCCATTGTAATGCCCCTGATCTGTCCTTCCTGCCCTTTATGGTCTGTTATGCTGCAGCTTTCTCTCCTGTCTGTCCATTATGGTCAGCTTGCTACCATTGCCTCTTTCCCCTCTGTTCTCTGTTGTCCATGTGCATGGTCCTGTCCCCTCCCTATTGCTTTCTATGGATTGTTGTGCTGCACTCCCGTCCCGCATGCCCCGTGTGGTGTATTGTGCTGCTGCAAACCCTGATGCCTGCCCTGTAGGGTCAGTTTTGTGCACCTCTCCATGTCCCTCCTGTGCTCTGTTATCCGAGTCCATGTCCCTACCCCAATTCCTCCTGCCTACCATGATCCAATGTACCATACTTGCGAACATTTTGAACTTGGTAAGAGGGAGATTTTGAAAAGAAACTGGGGTATTGCTTTTCCCCTTTGAGTTACATTGAAAAAGAGGAGATTGTAGACAGGAGACAGATCAAATAAAGCCCATTTGAGCTTAAAAACATTGGACGTTTCCTGGCTGAAACGGGTCTGTTGGCATGTATGGTTGAACTACCACTGCCTCTTCCTTCTGCCCACAATGGTCTATTATATTGCCACAGCCTCTCTTGCCAGTCCTGTATTGTTGGTTTGTTGCCCCTGCCCCCCTTTCCACTGCCCTCCATAGTCTGTTGTGCTGCCACTGCCCTTCCTGCCTGCCCAGTGTGGTCAAATTGCTGCATCTGCACTCTCCTACCTGCCTTCAATTTTCAGAGTCCGTGCCCCTGGCCTCTGCCTATCAACAGTATCCCAATGAACATCTAGATTGCTAACATTCTATATTCATTACAAAAGTGTGGAACGCCTGACGTCATCTTGATGTAATCAAAACTGTAATACCTAGAGTATTTCCTTTAGAAATTACATATATGCATCAAAATTATGGTTAGTGCTCTAAAAAACTAAAATGAGGACATATTTTCTGAGTTTTCAAATAGCGACAAAGAACTTTTAAATTATTTGTAATCTTTATGTTTTTTTTATCCAGTTGACCACTTGATTAAATGTTGCACCTAGGGGAGAGGATGTGGTGTTACTTCCAGACCTGCAGACTTTGCAACTGGGGAACCAGGTTGGAGTTTCTGCTTCAGCTCAACATTCTGTGATTCTGGTCAGATCACTTAATCTCCCCATGTCTACAACCAAAATGAATTTGATCTTGTGTGATGTAACCAATGCTCATGTAAAGCACTCCAATACCTGACAAGTATGCACTATATAAAACTGCAAATACCCCACAAATAAGTTTTTTGCACACTTCTGTCATTGGGCTACATGTGGGCTACATCTGGGTGATATTTATGCTGCATTTGGGCTCTTTTGTCTCTAGTGGCCATCTTGGGAGATTTATTTGTTATGAAGTTTCCTAATTTCCTCATTTACTGCAGTCTCCTCAGTAGGAAATGCTTTCAGTTTTTTACTTTGATTCCATCAAGAAGGTATTCAGATATGTCACCCATTTGCCATAAATTCTGAATGTTAGCACTCTAGTTGCTCATTAGATCACTGTAGTAAAACTACTGCTCACCAGGGAAGTCTGCTGCTGGTATTCAAAGTGCATGTTTCAGTCTGCATGTCAGAATTTTTTTATGAAATAGAAGAGGATTTGAGAAGTCAAAATGTGCCCTAATTTTTCTTTCTGCAGAACTAATCATAATTTCTATGGCAAAATGAACCCCCTCATTTTGTTCCTTTGTAAATTAAATGTTTTAAGTGTTACCACTTTATTCCAATCAAGATGGCTTCAGGTGTGCCATACTTTTGTCATAAGTAAGACTGTTAGCGCTCTAGTTGGTCGTTAGAACACTCTGGAACATTCTGTCATTGGGCTATACTTGGGCTACATCTGGGTGATATTTGGGCTACATTTGGGCTCTTTTGTCTCTGGTGGCCATCTTGGGAGATTTATTTGTTATGAAGTTTCCTAATTTCCTGCAGTCTCCTCAGTAGGAAATACTTTCAGGTTTTTTACTTTGGTTCCATCAAGAAGGCGTTCAGATGTGTCACACATTTGCCATAAATTCTGAATGTTAGCACTGTAGTTGCTCATTAGATCACTGTAGTAAAGCTACTGCTCACCAGGGAAGTCTGCTGCTGGTATTGAAAGTGCATGTTTCAGTCTGCATGTCAGAATGTTTTAATGAAATAGAAGAGGATTTGAGAAGTCACTCAAAATGTGCCCTAATTTTTCTTTCTGCAGCACTAATCATAATTTCTATGGCAAAATGAACCCCCTCATTTTGTTCCTTTTTAAAGTAAATGTTTTAAGAGTTACCACTTTATTCCAACCAAGATGGCTTCAGGTGTGCCATACATTTGTCATAAGTAGGACTGTTAGCGCTCTAGTTGTTCTTTAGAACACTCTGGAAAGCTGCAGTAGAACACAAAGGAATCAACTGACAGTCTCTGCCCTTGTTGGATGTACATGTTTTACTGAGAATTTCAGATTTCATTCTCACATGACTGAGAAAGATAATGTGAATTTACAGAAAATATGCTCTCAGTTTAGCTTATAGATCACCTTCCAAACCTCTGTGGGAAAAGCATGAGAAAATAGATTTCTCTCAAACATGATTCATGATATCACAGCAGAAGGCTTTTTCACGTGGTAAAATCACCTTAGAACACACCACAATTCCTAAAATGAGTATGGTACCATCCACAAATGATTTATAATGTAACTAAAGTCTTAAAACCTTCTATTAACTGCAATGCTTTTTAATGAGGTGCTATCATGTATATTGGTCCCAAGATGGCTGCCAACACTTCTTGGATGAAGTGCTGACAGCCAATCAGATCTCATGATGAGATATGTGGTTAGGCTCCGCCCAGATATATATGTGATTTTACTTTTGATTTTCTCAGGAACTACTGAACGGATTTACACCATTTAAGCAAAAGTCACGAGTCTCAAATGAGGACTACCTCTTTGCCAAATTTGGTGTAATTCCGTTCAGCACTTCGGGCTGTAGCTGCGTCAACAGGTCCTATGGGAAAATGCATGGGGAAAACACGTTTTGGAACCCCCCTTTTTTATCGGCCCCCGCTTGACGAATCACCGTGACCGGAGCTGGCCAAAAGTTTGGAAAATTTCGCGAACATTCATCAATCGACGCCAACGTTATTCCAAATAGAATGTTGCGGATTTCCTATGGAAAATAGGTCCTAACTATAACTACCTACTGGTGACTGCCAGTAGGTAATATAATATATATATATACACACACACACACACACACGCACACACAGGGTATTATTTCTGGGACACAGAATATTGCTACTGGGGATGCAGGATATTGCTTTTGGGACCAACAAGATCACATCAGCACATCAGTGAGGGAGAAGCACTCAAGGAGTCTGAGCAGAGAGGAGGTAGACGCTGCTGTGGTAGGGATACCACCGGCCACCAGCCGCTCTCAGGAGAGGGCTGTGGAGCCATGTTTGTGCTGCACTGTCCTCACATCTCTGCTGACCAAAAATGTTTCGGCGGCAGACCCAAACATCAGGTGCCCAGGTAAGGCTGTAAGGGTGTGTGGTTTCGCCTGGAAAGCCTATGCCCCACACCTTCCATACTGATGCCTGCCCCACCCCTGGATTCATCCGGCCCCACCCTGCTGTGTGTATCCTTGGCCCCTGGACTCAGGAGGCAGTACCTGGTATTCAGCAGCTGCCCACACCAGGAGGTACTGAGCATCATGTGAGGCAAGTGCTTAGGCAGCAGGTGGGGGAGGGAGTAGGTCACCCACCACCACATGGGATTCTCATTGTCAGAGGGAAAAGACTCAGTAGGACTGCCAGAGCCAGGCATTAGGTGCCACAGCATAGAGTTGGAGGTCAGAATCCAAGGAGGTGGCCTGGGCTAGGTCCAGCTGTATTACAATAGGGGATAAGGAAAAGGGTAATCCTTAGCCCTGGTGAAAGATAAATGCAAAGCAAACGTCATCTGGTGACGTAGTACCTTAAATAACCTCCACGATCCTTTACAATTACCTGGATGCCTTCAGCAGTACCCCGGTCCACAATAGGGTGCCAACCGACACAAAGGCTGACCAAAGGATCAAGCAGGCAAACAAAGCCATTCTACCTAGGATGAAAGTTGTCCCACCGATTGTTTTACCAGCGGCGTGCGATCCTCGGGTCAGCACGAATAGAATCACCTGGGCCTCAACCAACTTGGACCACAAGAGCTGCTAGTTTAAAATCCATATGACAGAAAGTACTGCTCAAAGGCAAATCAATGCCACGGCCCTCAAGCCAGCGAATAGTCCAAAGCCAACAGCTATAACTGCGCATAGCAGCAACTCTAGTCACACTCAGATGAGCAGCAAGGTAGCAATCGACATAGAGTACTTATTCTGCAAAAAACACCTTTGACGAACTCCTCTGACCTTACCCCACCAGAATATCTTGCAGGCATTGCAGCCATTTCAAATATCTCAGATGACGCAGAGCCACCTCTTATATCAGATTTTATTCACTTGCTAAACAAAACAATAAATATAGCTTGATTCTCCCTCAGTCAAAGTTAGATTTTTCAATCAAAATGTCCTCAACTAGTCCCACAGACAGCTTGCTAGCAGAGCTTGATCTTATCTAAGTTCCCTCTACAGACCCCGCGACCCCACTCTTTAGCTCCATGAGCCAACAACTCTCCTGATGAGAGTAAAAACTACTACTGCCCAGATTCACGGAGCCAGAGAACAATAAAACGGTACTCTCTCACAGGGCAATAGCACGAGAACCCCAGAGATGGCAGACTTAGCAGGCAATGTGTGGGAACTATGGGACTCTTTCATAGCTAATCAAACCTCCATACAATTGTTCACTACGTGCAGGACCAAGACCATGACATAAACTTTGCAGATACGCTTAAGCAAAGCTACACTGTATCTATATCGCCTGAGCAACATAGCCCCATAGTGGGTTTGACCAACCGCAATAAGACACCCAGCCCACTGTTCAAATTCACAATGAGCAGAGAAATATATTACCCTTGACCAATGCAACTTTGGTTGCCATAATAAACACCTGAATAGCAATCAGAGGAGCTGTAACTACTACTAGATCTAATACAAGCCTTAGAGACATCTATTGCCGAATTGGAGGCCAAACTTGACACCTTAGAGCAAAGGGAGCAAAGTGCAAGCCCAGCAGAAAAAGATGAATTAACATGTTCTTGCCACTCAATAGTCTAAAAATAACGCACCTTACTGGAGATTTTAGGCTCAATGATTATGAAGAGAACAGCCAAACCTTCAACTGAACTAAGCAGCACGACATGCCAGGTGACAATCACATGCCTCTCTACTGCTGCCCCGCAACAGGACTAAAAGGACCAAACAATCAACCCCATTGATACCATCAGGGAAGCTGCTTGCAGCATTGACCCTCAAGCCTCCACTGTGCCTGAGTTGCCAAACCCGGAATTTAACTCACCAAACTTTAATAATGGCGACACAGAACACAATGAGAACCGATAGACAAGAGCACTTTCAAAGAGATCATAAAAGGCCACAAACAAAGCAGCAAAAGAACATCTGAACAACCAACATCCAAACGAACAAAGAGTAAATGACCGCAACTTAATCAGCATATATCTATTTTCAACGTTAAGGGGTGGACCAGAAGGAGGCTGAATCCCAAGAAGCATACCAACCACCTGGCCCGTAGGTATTGGGGAACCCTACGTCTGAAGTTGGATCAGGCTCCTCTATATCGCATCATTCCCTAACATTACTTTCCCTACCTCATGCCCAACAAGAGCTCATACAATTAGCTCCAGCCAGATCGAGCCGACAACTGGGAATGCTGTCAGACCCCAACACAGGTTTGCAAAGAAATACTGAACAACTAAGTATAGTCCCAACAGACAGCAGACCCAATGCCCCAGCCAATAAGTAATGATCACCAACACATGAACCCCCATGTACTCAAGCCAGGACCACTCATATAATCAATGATAGTTCACCCAGTGATCCCTTACGTGATGCTGAGCCAACTAAGCTGGTGCTCACACCACAATACTCTTCAGAGGTCAACCAATTCCATTTACTATGACTCTTTAAGGCCATTCCAAATCTGACCAACATAACATTGGATGATATCTTGAGCGTTGAGTTCAAAACACTGCCAGAGTTAAACAAAGTAAGAGAATCGACAATACTAACTCTGAAATTGCACTCACTGGCAGAAAACACAGTGGCTAGTAAACCGACCCCTGATGACTGGGGCATCGGAATTTAAAAAATGACGGCTTATAAATATTCACCCCCCTGAGGAATTATAAGTAAACACCAAATCCTCAAAACATACTCACAGTATCATAAGGGGCTGAAGTACTGGGTATTTTAAGCCCAGCGGTGCAGGGGAACACACCCTATGACTTCTGGGTTACTCCCTGTTTCAGACCTACAGAAACACAGAGTCTTCTGGGTGAAGTCAAAGATTCATTTATTGGCTGCAGACCAATTACAGATATCCTAGAAGTACAACAGCGTGTATGTTCTCAGGAGACTGCTGAAAATCATAGAAACGGACTTCATCTTAAATACAGTTTTCCCTGCCTCAGGCATACATTCCTAGGTTTATGATACGGCCATATACACGTGTACATTACAAATGAAAAGGCAGAGTCATGATGACCATCCCACATTCCAGCTAAACCAGCCCACAATTATTTACACAGCAAGGTTCAGATCCCACATTAGATATCGATAGGCCCCAATAAACATGAACATCTCCTGTTTTGGGAAACAAGCCATAAAGCAGGAACAAGCAGGTGCGAGAGTGATTAGCCGGAGGCTTGTGTGTGATGAAAGGACTTTATGGTGCGTTGAGCCCTGATGCTAATCACAGGTGGCCGGAGGAAGGGGAGCTCGTGAGACCAGTTTGACCTGAAGCAGCAGAGCCAAGCTGCCCAGGTCACAGAAGAGTCAAGGAAAGGCACATGCATTGCAAGGCCCGTAGTTGCTTCATTATAGCCTATGTGAGGGCAATCACAAGATGGCCACTGCTTCCAAAATGGAACCCGCGTAGTGAAGCAGAATAACGTGTACACAGTGCATTCATAGCTAGAACGATATATAAAGCACTCGTACATACCGCATTAACCATTTGCGGTCCGCTAATACCAGGATAGACAGGGGTGGGGCCCTCTCTCCCCTACGCGGTCACAGAGTTTAAAGTACGACAGATCCTCCTTTTACCCTTACATAGGCAATCACTATACTCATCTTAATCCGAGTCTAGGTCAATGTTCACAAAGTCATGGAGATGTTGCTGTAGCATCATCCTATTACTTAGCTCGTCCCTCGATACAGGTTTCCTTACACATAAGGTAGCACAGAGGCCACATATCGCAGGAGCACACTGTATACACAGACAGAACAGGAAAAGAATGGCTAAGATCATTCCAATGACCCTTAGAACTTTCCAACCCCAGGCAGATATCAGTTCCCAGAACCACCCCACCAGTGACCAGTCTCCCTTATCCACGTGTATGGATTCAGATATTTTATGGAGTTTGGAGATGGCTTGATAGACTGTTGGAGCGTTATCTGGTATGAAAATGCAACAACTGGATTGGATAACCTTACATACCCCACCGCGGTCTGCAAGAATAACGTCTAGAACCATGCGGTTCTGCAAAGTCATGAGGCGATCCGCTTGGAGCTCAGCGGTCAGATTACCAAGGGCACCAGCCGTTACATTGACAGTGGATTCAACCACACGAGTCAGTTGTCTCAGGTTCCTACTATTTACCATAGGTCTCCAAAACGGCAGGAAGCCCAAGAAGAAGTCTCCTGCTTCCTGACCGGCAGTATCCTCCTTACTAATCACGCCCCTCACAACTCTGGTCTTGTGATAGTCAGCGGCAGCAGTAAATGTTGGCGGTAGCAAGTTTGCAATATAACATGTGCCCGAGAAATCAGGGGGCAACCATGTGTATGCTCGGTCATTGCAGATGAAATATGTACCCTTGGCAGCCAAAAACGCAGGAGAAAACTGTGACGGGAAAGTGTACGTTTCAGTACAGTCGCTTCTTCCCAGTTGAGCTCTAGGATTCTGACCATTACCCTGTAAGCAGAACCGACCTATGTGGGGTACGACCCAGATTGGAGATGAGATTTTTCGCTGTCTTTCTCCCAGACTAATACTATACCCTGTCGCGTTCCACCCTACATAAGCTCTCAGCTCTTCTTTGGGAATGGATGAGTATGCATCAATATCCCTACTCATATCGGCAATTCCTCTCACTAAGGCTTTATTATTTGTACTAGGTCTGATGGAACGCGGTTGTCGCGGGGAGTAGGCATCTAGAGCATAGAGGAACATGGTCTGGAATGCCCATGACGATCCATTGTAACTAAATGGCAGCACCAAATAAGGAATACCCTTATTAATGGTATGTGGCATTAACCCACACACCCAGCAATTGGTTGTATTCATGACTAGTTGGTGCTGGTGCAAGAGCTGAATAAACGAGTTATTTCCAAACTCTGATCGTCTGGTCTGTTCGTGTTCAGGCAGAGGGTGAAAAGAGTGTGAGGAGGCAGTAGAAAGAGGTATAGGCTGTACAGTGGGTGCAATGGGCTTTTGAAAAGAGAAAAATACAAATCCGACGATGAACATCATTATACTACATAGTATAAATAGGCACAAAAATACAAAACATTTACTTCTCATAATTTTACATATCTTTGCTTTAAAGTTCATTTCCTCAACGGGTCTCTCCATCTTAAAAAACTCCATCCTCTAATCGGGCCGCTCGCGGCGGATGAGTTTCTTCTGCTAAGGAGTACGCCTGTCAGTCCAGGGAAACGCCCTAGACCAACCAGAACCGTTGACCTAACGTCTTCGGCCTGTACCCCAAAGTCTTGGCACCGCGACCCTGCGGCTGAACCCGGATGGTGGTTCGAAAAACAAAAATCAAGAAAGTCCTTCAGATGGGAGAGCTAAAATGTCAAAAAGGAAATAGTAAGGAAATCTTTATTTGTCCATAGGCCTTGGTCTCAAATTATAGCGGAGACGGCCAGGTGCTGTTTGGTCTTGGAACAAAAGTTCAGGCTCTGTGGTGTCCAATCGGTTTGACAGTGGCACAGCCTCTTGCAGAATATTGTCACTCTCTTGGTCTGAAACTGTGCCTTTTATGCGTGCATCACTGAATGGTACAAAACGAGGTACAGTATCTGTCTCAGAGTCGGCGATACCCTCCTGGACCCACCGGTCATATGGCAGAGGCAAAGGGATCCTCTTCACGTGGGTGGCGTGGATCCAGTTCTTCTTGCCTTTCACTCGAACCGCTGATCTTGTCGACAGAAGTACAAGGTGGGGGCCGATCCAGCGAGGCTCATCGTTGCCTTTGCGCTGGAAATTTCGGACCAGGACCCACGAGCCAGGGTTGATAGGGTGTCCGGGAGTTTCAGGAGCCGGGGGAAGAGTATCATGCACCTGTTGGTGTAAAACACGCAGTTTAACAGTCAAATCATACAAGTAATCGAGTAGTACTGGATGCTCGATCTCACTGAATTTCGCCGGTCTTGGCACGCCCCATACATTAGCCGGGCGGCCAAAAACGACCTCATAAGGACTAAGTCCCACTCGTGAGTGTACGGTCATTCTGGTGGACAGGAGTGCTAAAGGCAGAGCGTCAGGCCATTTAAGACTGGTGCTCGCCTGGATTTTGGCCAGTTTAAGTTTTAGAGCACCGTTGTAGCGCTCTACTAATCCAGCTGTTTGGGGGTGATTTGCAGCGTGGAACTTTTGCTTGATGCCTAAACCCTCACACACATTCTTCATTACTTTACCCACAAACTCACTTCCATTATCACACCACACCATTCTTGGCATTCCAAACCTGGGAAAAAACTCCTTCACAAGAGCTTTGGCTGTGGACAGGGCAGTGTTATCTTTCAGAGGATAAGCCTCTATCCACTTCGAGAAAGCACAAACAACCACCAGTACATATTTCAGGTTGTTGCACCTTTCCATGTGGATAAAGTCCAGCTGCAAAACTTCAAATGGGTATGATGGGGGTGCAAAATGACCAGCTGGAGTTGGGGTTCCCCTACCAGGGTTGTATTTCAAGCATACCATGCAATTCTTGACCACATTCTCTGCACACTTGGGAATCCCATCATGCTGCCATACTGGAGCCAACAACTTACAAATTCCTTTCGTACTGATGTGCGCCATTCCATGTGCCATTGTAACTACTGGGAGCAAATATGCATCAGGCAACAACCATCGCCTATGTTCTGTCAGATCAATCCAACAACCATTCTCATCTAACTTACCCACACTTTCTCTCCACTTGCTTAATTCTTTCTCTGTGGCTTCAGCTTGAAGCGACTTCACACTCTCTATCGTGTTTTCACACATTCCAACATCATCAACCCATCTTGCGGGGCCTGCAACATACATTCTAGTCTTTACATTCTGTGCTGTTTCTTTTGCGATCTCATCAGCAAACGCATTCCCACGTCCAACATTATCTGTGATTTTCCTGTGCGCACTGCATTTCATGATCGCAACTTGCAACGGTAGGGTCAGTGACTCAAGGAGATCATTCACCAACTTGCCATTCTGAATTTTAGCTCCATGCGACGTCAGGAACCCACGTTCTTTCCACAATCGCCCAAAACTATGAGCCACGCCAAAGGCGTACTGGCTATCGGTGTATATATTCACTCTCATTCCTTCAGACAACACGCATGCTCTCGTGAGGGCGATTAATTCTGCTGCTTGGGCCGAATTATGTGGCACTCGTGCAGTTTCCACAACCGTGTGTAAAGTCGTGATAGCATATGCAGCAGTCGTGTCACCATTAGGGAGCTTGAAACACGAACCATCCACCCATAAAGTACCGTCACACTCAGTCAGGGGAGTATCTTTTAGATCTACTCTCCCTTTCGTCTCTTCTTCTGTTCTGAACAGACAGTCATGTTGCTCATTCTCATCTAGGTCTGCTGGATTTGGCAATAACGTAGCTGGATTCAGCGTGTTGCATCTCTTTATGTGTATGTGGTTTGCTAACAGTGTGAGCTCATAGCCTGATAATCGCGCACTAGTCAAGTGTTGTGTCTTGGTTCTGTTCAATAATGTGTCTACAGCATGTGGAACCATAACGATCAATGTGTTGTCCATTACCAAACCAGCAGATTGTCAGATAGACATAGCAGCTGCAGCGGCTGTCGCTCTCAGACAGCTTGGCAATGCCCTCGCTACAGGGTCCAAGGTTGATGAAAAATATGCGCATGGGCGCGGTCTGTCACCAAAAGGCTGTGTTAACACTGATAATGCACAACCATCTTTCTCGTGAACATACAATGTAAAAGGCTTGCTGTAGTCAGGGGTACCCAACACAGAAGCTGAACATAATGCACTGCGCAATTCCACAAAACTTTTCTGGCACTCTTCAGACCATGGGATAGGATTCGGTGTGTCTTTACATGTTAATGCTAACAAAGGTTTTGCCAACAAGGAAAAATTTGGGATCCAGTGCCTACAGTATGAGGTAATGCCCAAGAAAGCACGCACTTCTCTCTGTGTTCTTGGCACACTCAACTGTGCAATGGCTTGAATTCTTTCTGGGGTCAGTTTCCTTCCCTCCTTCGATAAGAGATGACCTAAGTAGGTCACCTCTTGTCGACAATATTGCAGCTTTGAGAGAGACACTTTATGATGGAAAGCAGATAAATGGCGCAACAATGACAATGTGGCTTCTTTGCAGATCTTTTCAGTATCCGCGGCGATTAGTAAATCGTCAACGTACTGAATCAGGATAGCGCCACTAGGTAAAACAAGTGCATCAAGCTGCGCTTTCAAAGCTTGGCTGTATATGGATGGACTCTCACAGTAGCCCTGGGGAGCGCGTTTGAAGCGGAAGCTTCGGCCTCCCAGACTAAAGCCAAAAATGTCTCTGCTCTCCTCTGCAATTGGGATGCTAAAGAAAGCATTCTTTAAATCGATCACTGAAAACCATGCAGCAGAGGCTGGAATCATCGTTAACAAGGCAGTTATATCAGGGACAACTGGAAACTGTGGCACAACAATCTTATTAACCTCTCTAAGATCAATCACAAATCTGTAAACAGGTGGCTGTGAAGGGTCCGTTCGTTTTAAGACAGGTAAAATCGGACTATTGCAAACATTGCCTCTTGTCTCTTCAATTACACCCTTATTAATCAAATCGCTGACAATGTCTAACAATGCTTTCTGGCCTTCATTAGAGATCTTGTACTGGGGAATGCGTGGCAGTCTGACATTAGCCTTTAAAGTTACCACGTATGGCGGTATCTCCAAGAGGCCCACATCATTGGGACCAGTAGCCCAAAGGACATCCGGAAGGGATGACAATTCAGGCGGCATTGTATTTTTAGACAAGTACATCGGGGAAATCACTTTCCTGCCTAATGTAAGTTGTACCCCTGACGGTGAACAATACAGTGTAGCATGTAATCTTTTCAACAAATCTAACCCTAGCAAATTCTCACCACAACCTGTTGTTAGAATCAGGGGTGCTTTCAGCTCGCAAGGTCCAATAGAAAGTGACATGGGACTAGAAATCGTGTTCCTAACTGGGGCGCCAGAAAAACCTACTGAAACATTTATATCGCCAGACAAAGGTGCGCCAGGGAGTTTTGAATGCATGATTGAACTCTTTGCAGCACCAGTGTCTAGCAGAAAGGGCTCCGTTACATTTGCTGTAGTCACCTCAACATACGGTCTGCTCTGATCCACTGGCACTGAAACAACTCCCTCTCTCTGTCTAAGGCTGTCCTAGTAATCATTATTTTCTGCATCGCCGTCCTCTGCATAATAATCATTATTGTAATACTGAGCTGTATTACTAGTCGCGTTGGCTTGCTGATCAAAGCTATTGATGGTATTTTGAGGCGGAAGAGGACGCGCGTTCTGGGGAACATTTCCACGCCCTCTGCCTCTAGGAGCTTGCTGACCACCCCTACCTCTTGCGCCATACGCATTACCGTTCCGCTGCATTAATTTAGGGCAACTATATTTAAAATGACCTTCCTCTTTACAGTATGAACATTGATTGGGACCTACAGGGACACGTGGTTGATAATACCCATTTATTTGCTGATTGTTCTGAAATTGTTGGGGTTGCTGATAGACACCTTGGGGTTGCCTATAATTATTCTGACCTCCACGTGGCGGATAGGCCTGCTGCAAAAGGACCTTTGTCTTTAGTTCCTTCGTTTTCTTATCTGTTCTATCTTTTTCATCTTTATCTCTGTTTTCATAATACTGTGCAGTAGCCAGTATTTGCGCTGAAGAGGAAACAGCCCAAGAACTTTCCGAATCTTTTAACTTTTTACACAGGTCAGGAAGTAAATTCTGCACAAATTTATCCACAAATAACCGTTGGCCACCCTCAGTACTCATATCTTGCCCACTGTGATCAATAAACGTTTCTTCAAACCTGGTAAAGAAGTCTGACACTATCTCATCTTTCTTCTGCTTGCATGCAGATAGCTTGTCCCAATTTACGCGCATCGCGGGCATTATTGTCTTCATATACGTGATGATTCTACCAGGGAGTTCTGCTATTAATGGCTCAGGTTTCGCGCCACCAGTTTGTCTAGCGTCAGCAGCAATAATGTCAGCCCATGTAGCACCTAGTTCTGCATCGTGATATGCATTACGAATTGATCCCCATAGGGGCTGTGGAACAACATTACCAAACAACATGTCTATGTCGGCCAGATTCATAACGCATGACCCTGCCGTCTGTGACAACTCTTTATAATATCCTGCAGGGTTTTTACGGGGATCAGGCAATGTCTGCTTAAGCGCTAACACCTCAGAACGCTTCCATGGAACATGCACCCAAACACGCTGGAAATGCGCTGGCACAGCAGCGATACCGGCACCGGCATCAGCTGCAACTGCTTCCTTCCATACCGGGGGAACTTCTCTCATGGGGTATTGTCGCGCTTTTACCTTTTTCCCCACAAGGACATCTTGTTCAAACAATGACTGTTGACAATCATCATTCCTGAAGGACAATACAACCGCAACTGCTTTATCTACCTCGCGATCTACAATGGTACTAGTTCCAAAATCAAATCTCACTCGACACAACTCCTGCGGGCTTGGGTCTTTACCACTATCATCCAATTCCTCACAGAGAATTTCGCACATTTTCTCAAACACATATCTCTGTTTTGGGGCATCCCATTGATGAAAAACGTTGACAACTGATTCCACATCATACAGTGAAGGGAAAACAATCCATCTACGCGCCATGCGATCTATTACCTTTTTCTCATCGGGGTTAGGCAATTGACTGCGCAATTGCTTACGCTGTAAACCAGGAGTCGCACCAGATGACTCAAAGAGAGGAGACATTAATGTAGTAACCACATTAGCTAAGCGCTGTCGCGCTGAAGGAGAAGCTGAGGCGAAAACAGGGGGATAAACAGAGGGGAGAAAAGAGGATACAGAAACAGGTACTGGAGTGGTGCAAGGAAGAGTATCAGGGGAGGCAGTCAATATGCTAGGCAAAGTCGCAGGAAGCGCGGGGGCAGTTGGAAAGACAACTGGCGGCCCTTGAGAAGGCTGCGCTATAGGGATAGGAGCCGGCTGCAAAGCAGCTGGCGGTAGTGGCAAGGCTTGCAGTATATTAACTGGAGGTGGCATATTCACAAGCTGTGGAGGCGCCGTGGCATTTTGAGCATACGGGGGTGGCGAACTCAACAAATGCGACATCAGGGGATCTTTCTCCTTTTCTTCTAACTCATTCTGTTTAGAGTGCGGTAAAGCTGGGTAACATTTGTCGATCCCTAACTTACGCTGTCTGTGCAATTGCTCATTCATCTGCTCCTCCTCATTGTCTTTGAATTGCACAGCTGCTTGCATTACTGTCATACCTTTCTCTCTCTTATTCTTTTTCGCTAGCTTTATTTCCTTCTGTTTGGCTTCCTTTCGCCATAAGCGTAAAGAGTCAAACATCGCCGGCCGGGCTTTCTTTTTAAACAATTTAATTTCCAAATTATCTAAAATATCGGTATCGAAACTACCATTTTGGGGCCATTTTAAAACACCATCTTTTCTGGTGTAGTGGATCCACACTTCGTTATATGCAATAGGGCCTACGCCATGTTTTACATAGAGCTCATAAGTTGGAGTTCCAACCGGAGGAACCGGACATGATTCCTCCAGCTGGAAATCTCTTCCACAACCCAAACAAAATATTCTACCAAATATTCTAGAACCAGGCATCTTCGCTCACTAGTCTAGACCCAAAAACGTCAAAGGATTATCGATTATGATAGTCTCGTGAATACACGAGTCCTCTGGCTTTGGCGTTTGCAAACTCCAAATTACCAAATCAAAATGATCCAGAGGGATACCAAACCAATGGGAGACGCTCCACTTATACTTAACTGAATATTGATGATCGATGGCGTCACCAGAAGACTCTCTCGATTGTTTCGCTCTCTCAAAACTCGTCAAGGGTCCAAAACAGGTCGATTAATCAGGGCAGCAGTCCTTCGTAGCCGTCGGGACACGGAGAACCTCGCAGAAAAGACTTTCGGACCACGTCGACATGCAGGGGTCGATGAAGTGGCGGCCTTGCTCCAGAATTTCCACACGAAGCTCCGCACGAACCTCTGGCTTGGACTGGTACCGCTGAAATCGCCCCGAGTTGGGCGCCAAACTGAAGTACTGGGTATTTTAAGCCCAGCGGTGCAGGGGAACACACCCTATGACTTCTGGGTTACTCCCTGTTTCAGACCTACAGAAACACAGAGTCTTCTGGGTGAAGTCAAAGATTCATTTATTGGCTGCAGACCAATTACAGATATCCTAGAAGTACAACAGCGTGTATGTTCTCAGGAGACTGCTGAAAATCATAGAAACGGACTTCATCTTAAATACAGTTTTCCCTGCCTCAGGCATACATTCCTAGGTTTATGATACGGCCATATACACGTGTACATTACAAACGAAAAGGCAGAGTCATGATGACCATCCCACATTCCAGCTAAACCAGCCCACAATTATTTACACAGCAAGGTTCAGATCCCACATTAGATATCGATAGGCCCCAATAAACATGAGCATCTCCTGTTTTGGGAAACAAGCCATAAAGCAGGAACAAGCAGGTGCGAGAGTGATTAGCCGGAGGCTTGTGTGTGATGAAAGGACTTTATGGTGCGTTGAGCCCTGATGCTAATCACAGGTGGCCGGAGGAAGGGGAGCTCGTGAGACCAGTTTGACCTGAAGCAGCAGAGCCAAGCTGCCCAGGTCACAGAAGAGTCAAGGAAAGGCACATGCATTGCAAGGCCCGTAGTTGCTTCATTATAGCCTATGTGAGGGCAATCACAAGATGGCCACTGCTTCCAAAATGGAACCCGCGTAGTGAAGCAGAATAACGTGTACACAGTGCATTCATAGCTAGAACGATATATAAAGCACTCGTACATACCGCATTAACCATTTGCGGTCCGCTAATACCAGGATAGACAGGGGTGGGGCCCTCTCTCCCCTACGCGGTCACAGAGATTAAAGTACGACAGGGCATAGGGCACTCACATATCCCATTCCTACTCAAACACAAGGGGCCAAATCAAGAAAGTTGCCCTGGAACTCACTGAGGGAAAATGCAAAACAGATTGGAGCTTTTTATTGGCTACTACATCTAGCGATACACAGAATTGTTCCTAGCATCAGCAAACAATATTTGGAGAGCAAACAACACCTAAAATATACTATCATGGAACTTCGCTGGGATGGCCAGGCTTTTTTAATCCTCCTCTGCATGCCGCCTCATAGCAAATGCCAACTAACTCTGCATTCAAGAAATTAGGACAACAAGCCATACAGTAATACTTGGCTTCCATGAAGTGCAAGTCGTGAAAAAAACATATTATTTGGGAGGCCTCCTGGCGGCCTTCCGGCAGCCTCTCTAAATATCTGAACATTGGTTTAGACTTGAAAGCAAAAAAATCACAGTCCAATATGATATGTTACAAGTGCTCACTCTGGAAGGCATAAAAATGAATGACTGCCAGAAAAAGGATTCTATTGATCAATCTCTACTTTGATAGCTTCGGCTCTGAGCGGGTGGGCAGGCAGGTTAAAGCAACTATCTGAAACACTAGATGCTGTGCTCTGCGATTACATCAACTTTCATACTATAGTTTGCAGGGATTTCAGTATTTGCCAATTGGGAGCATCCCCCCTGATGACCTACCAGTGAGCTCTCCGACTAACCAGCTCTGCAGCTTGCTTAATAAACATGGCCTCAAGTCTATCCAGCACACATTATAAAATATGCCAGTAGCCCCACGATTCCATAAAACACTCAAGGAGTAAGCACACTCGAGCATGTGTTCACTTCAGATAAAATCATGGCACACATGGAATCCTTCCAGACCCAGAGAGCGATAAGCTTTCCCTTCATGCAGTGCTGCAACTATATTTGACAAAGCATGAACACCTAGACACACTGGGTACATCAACGATGAGGAATCTCTCAATTAATTTGGAGATTAAAATGGGGTCCAGTCCCCTTGCAAAAACTTAAAGCCTGGAAATTCACTAGTGGCCCTTTTCTAACAATCCAAAATGGTAAATACCAGCTGGCCCATTGGGACATCATAATTAAAGGCATCCAATCTACAATAGACCACGCTCTAGCCACTTGGAGGCTTCTTACCAAACCTCCCCAAAGAAAGGGCACAATAATAGAAAGTAAACAGAAAATGAGCAGGCTTCAGAACTCACTTCATAAAACTCGAAACTTTACAATTAAAACAGAACCATGGCTAAAGTTGTGGGTACAATTAAAACAGCATAAGCAACTGCTTTGGCCCACAAAAAATAAACAAATGGACAAAGAATGCCTATACTATATACTCACTGCTGGGTAAACATAGTCAGGCTGACTTATGGAGATAAATCAAAAATAAAATGTGCCAAGAAAGTCCAAGAGCCAACGTGATTGATGAATCTCAGAGGACACAGTCCATAACTAAGCTATACGTAGCAAAAACAAGAAACACTTTCTCCATGAGCAAACCAAGCTCCGTGCCCAACACTCTAAACCAAGAGTCATTCTTCATGGTGAAAACCATGTGAAAAATCTTGGGTCAAATCAGATCAACGGTGCGCCGGGCCCAAATGGCATCCCAACCCAGGTCTTCAAAGATGACATCGACTTGTGGTCATCCATACTTTCTCCATTGTACCACACATGTTCTGCTACTCGGCAGGTATCGGACAGCTTGCTGGGCTCAATCCTACACCCAATATTCAAGAAGAGAGGCAGGCTGGACTCACCCAACTATTGCTTATTCATCCTTCTTGATATCAAAGCCAAGGCATATGCCTCTAACCTCCTAAAAGAATTGGAGAACTGGGCAGAAGCAAGCAAGATAGTCCCCTTCTGTCAGGCAGGCTTCAAGGCTAAATCTTCAATAATGGATAATATAGTTGAACTGTCCTTCTTCATTTATCAAGCTTCCAGCCTGAAGTCGCTGCTTTTCTACACATGCTTCATCGACTACTGCATTTGACTCAGTGTATAGGAACAATCTATGGCAGAAACAACAGAGCGGGGGCATTCCATAACACTTGCTTAAGGCAATAATGTCACTACATACCTCAACATGAGTGAAGGTCAAGCTATCCCAAATGATCACAACAAGGAAATTCGCAACAGACTTAAGCAAAGCTGTGTCCTTGCCCCACTGCTATTTTAATCTGTACACCCGGATATGTATTTTGCCCTGAAGCATGCCATCTTGATCCAGCCAAAAATCAGAAATGTTAAGGTAACACTATTACAATATGCAGATGACATTATTCTCCTGGATCATTCAAGATTTGAGATCCTGAAAGCTCTAAACGCCCTTTAAAGTACAACGTGGTAAATAAAATGATGACAAATGGAACGAAGACAAATGTTATAGTCTTTGGGAGGATGACCAAGAATATAAATCAAGACTGGAGCATGGGCCCATTAAAAATTAAAAGTACAAAATGTTGCAACTATCTGGGAGTGTGGTTGCCTGCAAATGGAGGTATTAAAACTCACTTGGGCCATCTCCAAGCGAAAGCTGAACTGATCATCACCAGAATGAGCCAGTTCAACACAATATTAGAGAGCCCTTCTTCAGTCCCGATACAATGGGTACACATGGCATCCCTCCTACCCATGATCAGTTATGCTTATGAAGCTTTCCTGGAGCAACTCACCATAACAGTGGAAAACCTCAAGCTTAAAACGTACAAGAGAATTTTCAGGCTGCCCTAATACAGAAGAGGCTGCATAATCAGACTGGAGCTCGGCTTGGAGGGCTAAATGTGGTCTAACATGGGCGCCTTCCTAAAATATTGCTAAAGAATCATCAAGGACCCGCATAACACACTGAAATCAGCGCTCCAATACATCTTCGATTTAAAGAAGAGCCCTTGGACCAACTACTTAAACTAATCATCAAACACCCTCCAAATAGACTGGTCTAAATTGAACAATTGTCTGCTCTGGGACACAGCATTTAAATCCATCCTGAAAAGACAGACAAAATCACTGTCAATGTTAACTGATATGGCCACTCTGAAGATAACACCAGTCCTTGAAGCAGTGGCCACATCCTATCTCAATAAGCACCTGCCTTGTTTGAAACCACAACCATACCTTCAGTGGAAACACTTGTATCAAACAAATCATAGCTGCAAGATTGAGGTGCCTCCAGATCAAATAGATGAATCCAAAATGGCACTCTATTCCCATGATACTTAACTGTAAGCTCTGTGGCTATAAATCTGAGCCATTTAATCATTTATTATGTAGTTGCCCAGCATTGCTGCACGCCCAGCATACTTTGCCAAAGCCGCTTTTTTAACCCACAGAATACAAACATGCAACGAGGCCAAGAACTTATGAAGGAGCCAGGCAATATGGCTAAAGACTACTACATTAACTCCATAAAGAACTTAATGAGACTGGAAAGGTACAGACTGGATAGATAAAGTACATTATAGATATGCCATCTATGGCTAGCCTAGACCTCTCTTTGTGCAATACTTACGTCTCTCATATCAATGGTTGTTATGTTACGTTAAAAATATTTATAGAGCCCACGTACACCATACGGTTTCTTGGCGCTGGATATAGGGGGTAGCCTGCTGCTCTTTGATTCATTCATATGCTAAGGAGAACAACAAAGTTTGTAGGAGTCTCCTAAATTGAGGGTAACTTGTTGAGGATCTGATGTAGAAGGGGAGAGAAAGCCCAAAATGAGGGGCCAGAACAGCAAATCTAGATCCACCTAATCTCTTCTGTTTAAAGGTGGGGATAACCAGGAGGTTAAGGTGGGATGACCTCAAGTTCCGGGCGGGTACATAGCTCTGGGTGAGTGTAGAGACGAATTCCGGGCATGTGCCATGAAATGATTTAAAGATAAGGTATTCAGTCTTAAATGCACAGTGTTGTATTACTGGAAGCCAGTGTAGCTTCCTCATTAGGGGAGTGACATGGCACCTTCTCGGCTGATGATAAATCAGTCTAGCTGCCTGGTTTTGCACTATCTACAATCTTCTTGTTAAATACACCGGAATGACGAAGTAGAGTGAATTTGCATAATCAATGTGGGAGAAGACCATAGATAGAACGACCTGAATAAGAGCTTCAAAAGTAAGGAATCTATTAATTTTCCTGATCTTCCGAAGCTGGAAAAAACAGGTGGAGACTACCGCCCTGATCTGGGACTTCAAAGCGGGGCCACTATCAATTGTGACACCAAAGGTCTTTGCTGAAGTTGATGGTAGGGGTGGTGTTACCATCTCACCAGGCCAAATATTTGAGTTCCAAGGATTTCGAGACCTACCGACTAAGACAAGTTCTGTTTTGTCTGGGTTCAGTTTTAAGTGGTTTCTATTCATCCAGCTACATATATGTAACATAGTTGTCTGGAAATTCAAGATGGAGTCAAAAGTATTGTTGATGGTAAAAATCAATTGCAAATCATCTGCATAATTAAAAGTGTACACATTCCTTTCACCCAGGGACTGAATTAGTGGAAGAAGGTACAAATTAAACAGGTGCGGGGACAGGGAAGGTCCCTGTCGCCATCCACATGTCAATTGAACTTTGGGAGCCATGAATTGGGAAAGACAAACCAATTTGGAGCAACCACCTAGAAAGGACGTCATCCGTTTGAGGGCAGATTCCTGGATCCCCGCATCCCTGATATGGTCCACCAAGAGATCATGGTCGAGCGTGTTGAAAGCCTCAGATAGATCAAGGAGAGCCAAAGCCTGAGTAGTGCCCTTGTCTGCTTCTTTCCTCGTTTTGTGTGAGACGGTCAGGATTACTGCCTCAGTGGAGTGGGAGGGGCAAAAGCCTGCTTGGTGAGAGTCAAGGAATTGGGACTGTTCGATAAAAGAGCACAGACAGTTGGCAACGTGAGCTTCCCAACACCCTAGCCAAAAATGGGGGAGGGGGATGGGGCGACAGTTCATAAGGACAAGAGGATCTGCTTCTATTTTCTTGATTAGTGGAACTACTACTGCTTCTTTAAAAGCTCTGGGAACACAGCCCTGGATTAGTGAATCGTTCAGTAGAGAGAGGGCAGGATCAGGACATGCATAAAAAGCTTCCCTCAGAATATGAGGGGGGCAGCTGTAAGCAGGAGATCCGGATTTGACTTCAGTCAGCAGGTCCAGAAAGAATTCTTTGCTAATTATGGGAAACCGATGCAGAGAATGAGGGTTCCTAGAGGCAGCTGGTTCGGCGCACGGGAAGGAATTAACGGATATGCTGGCTTTAATAGAAATGATTTAATAAATGAAAAAGGCGTGCAGAGAATTACATAATGACTGAGTAGGGGCTAACTTTACTGTAACTCAAAATCGCAAATATGTCTTTTGATTTATTTGTTGAGTTCAGGATCTTGTTATAGAAGTAAGTGGCCTTAGTTTGTAGGTTGAATATTTTATATTGTTTAAGTTGGACTTGGTAAATATATTTTTATCTGGAGAGTAGTTCCGTCTCCAGATATGTTCACTACAGCGCAGGGCTCATATTTTAAGTTTTAAGTCTTCTGAGAACCATCTCTGAGCATCAGGGCGCCTGCCTGTTTGAACTTTCCTGAGAGGGGCATGGATATTGATGGCCGCCACTAACAATGATTTGATTTTTTTGTTGTTTTAGTTAACAGAGAACTGTTTCATAGGCAGAGTGGTTGACAACGAATTATTATTATTAATGTTGGTATGATTCCAGTTCCTCGCCATTGAACCCACCTTAAATGGGGGTTAAGAGATAGTCAAATTATTAAGGGAAAACTTTATTAGGAGATGATCAAACCATCAGGGTGACACAGTGAGGTTAGAGGTCCAGACTTGATCTAGGATGTGTAATTTTATATGAGTGGGAGATGTCAAATGTTGGACGCAGTTCAGCCCGTTAAGTAGGTGAGTCAGTTCTTGAGAGCATGGGCCACCCATCTCATCGTTGGCCCAATAGGTAAAATTGCCAATTAGTAATATTTTAGCAGGTTTGATTACTAGATGGCATATTTGTTCCCCCAGTAATTGGGGGAGATGAGGCATATTATGAGGGGGCCTATAGATCAGCACACAGGTGGTTGCGTATAACGCATCTTCTCACTGTTTTTAATGTTTACTATAACCATATCTTTTAGCACACCATCAATCAATTCATTTCTACTGTGCACTTTACTTGAGATACTTGCCTGTTGCTAGGTACTCAGGTCCTCTTTGAATTATATGCACTTTCTGGCCACTATCTTGAGCCTTAAAAGCAATATTTATAATAACCCCTCTAAAGATTTTATCAGGCGGTTTACCTCTTTTGAGCATGTTTGTGATAACAGTATTTATTTATTGATCATGTTTTTTTGGACATGTATATTGCAATGGTTTTAATTAATTATACAATAAACAGATACAGCAACAAAAGAAAAAAATAAATATATATATATATATATATATATATATATATTACCTAGGTAGATATAGTTAGGACCTATTTTCCATAGGAAATCTGCAACATTCTATTTGGAATAACGTTGGCGCCGATTGACAAATCTTTGCGAAATTTTCCAAACTTTTGGCCAGCTCCGGTCCGCTCCCATCCTGAAAATTTCACAGTGATTCGTCAAGCGTGGGCCGAGAAAAAAGGGGGTCCCAAAAAGTGTTTTCCCCATGCATTTTCCCATAGGACATTTTGACGCAGCTACAGCCCGAACTGCTGAACGGAATTACACCAAATTTGGCAAAGAGGTAGTCCTCAGTTTAGACCCGTGCCTTTTGCTTAAATGGTGTAAATCCATTCAGTAGTTCCTGAGAAAATTAGAGGTAAAAGTACATATATATCTATGGCCTCGGAGGATCCGCGCACCCTCCCCACACCCTCCCGAGCACGAGCTGAATGCGTCAATCACACTGCTACTAAATCCTCCACCCAGATATTTATATTTATAGATCCACTCATTCTTCAATGCAAATTGCTATATATATAATACATATTTAAATAACGAACCAAACCACATTCACTGGATGATGTCATCAGTGATGTCATCAGTGATGTCATTTGAGATGTCATCAGTGATGTCACTGACCATGTCATGAATGATGTAATATGTGACATCATCAGCAGTGGATTGTGGGTGCGCGAGATGTAGTTAGTACAACTAACTATATCAGAGGAATTTCAATGGTTTTGTTCGAGTGAAATGTTCAGCTAACTATAACACCCCTAAAACCTATTGTATTTTCAGTGAATTTCTAAGGTTTTTTAAATGCTAATTCCTAACTATATCAGGCCTGAAACCTATGGTTTTTTCAGTGAATTTCAAAGGTTTTTTAAATGCTAATTCCTAACTATATCAGGCCTGAAACCTACGGTTTTTTCAGTGAAAATATATATAGTGCCTAGGTCATTTCCACCACAGTGCACAATTAAAAGGTTAGGCTGTGGGAGATGTAGAAAGGATTTCACCAAAGGCATTAATTGGTGCCACTTTAACCCTCTCTGACCAATCCATTTAATGTATACATTTGGCAAAGCAAGGTCTTTCACAATACCTCTTTTTTCTGCAACGTTTTCACTCCAGAAGACATAGCTGTGACCTATAATCCACACTGTGAACATCTTCCAAGGAGATCTGGATGCACTCAGAAGGTGTCTTTCAGTAGAATGGCAATATGAAATGAAAGATAGTTGTAAAATGGAGGCATACATACTTTTTTTAATGAAAAGAACTCATTGGCTGTTTCAAACCATTCTACACTAAAAACTAGGCTGTATGTTTACATTTATAAAAGCATGTTTTGTATTGGTTGTGAAAAATGTGTTCCCACAGAACATTAGTTTGGATTTGCTGTTAGGTTTGAAAAGTCAAGCACTCTTGTTCTTTGGAGTTGAAACATTGTGTGCTGAACTTTTGACCTCTCTGCTCACACCAGTGTTCCATAACCTGTTGCTATGGTAGCAGGCAGAAGTCATGTTGGGGTTAGGAATGATTTGGAAAAGGGTTGAAATTTGCAACCAATAGAAATGTGTGTTTCCATTTGAAAAAATGTGGGAAGCACTGTGATTTGAAGTTAACATGCATATGTGTGAAAAAAGAGAGGGAAACTGTGCCATTTACTGGTTCTGGTGAGAGGAGTACAGTTCAGAGATTCTGGCTCTGATAATCTGCTGTATGAGTGCCACATTTCTTTCTCACCTAACTACTTTTAAAGGTGAGTTATGAATTTGAGAGGGGATGTATGTGGTGTATTTTGATATAAATAATAGAAATTTGTTTCTTCTTTTAAAGTTGTGTTTTACATTTTATGTTTTGGAAGATATTTAACTGCCTTGAACTTGTAAGATAATATGGAGTATGTCTTCACCATAAGTTAAGGTCTACTGGTATCACCCAGCAATACTGTTTTGTGCCTAGAATCACACCATGATTCTGTCTGCACACAGGAATTGTTCTCAGATATTTAATTTGTGTTGCTCTTGCTCTGTTAGACTTGCACTCGCAGGAAAGGGGCAGCTTGTTTTCTTGAACTGTGATGGTTAGCATTCAGCAGAAATCACTACCTCACAAATGAGAGGCAAATGCAAACACATTTGAAATTAGCATGGTACATTTTCCTTCCACTTTTAAAGTTGTGTTTTACATTTTATGTTAAGGAAGATATTTAACTGCCTTGAACTTGTAAGATATTATGGAGTATGCCTTCACCATAATTTAAGGTGTTCTGGTATCACCCAGCAATACTGTTTTGTGCCTAGAATCACACCATGAGTCTGTCTGCACACAGGAATTGTTCTCAGAGATTTAATTTGTGTTGCTCTTGCTCTAATAAACTTGCGCTCGCAGGAAAGGGGCAGCTTGTTTTCTTGAACTGTGATGGATAGCATTCAGCAGAAATCACTACCTCACAAATGAGAGGCAAATGCAAACACATTTGAAATTAGCATGGTACATTTTCCTTCCACTTTTAAAGTTGTGTTTTACATTTTATGTTAAGGAAGATATTTAACTGCCTTGAACTTGTAAGATATTATGGAGTATGTCTTCACCATAATTTAAGGTGTTCTGGTATCACCCAGCAATACTGTTTTGTGCCTAGAATCACACCATGAGTCTGTCTGCACACAGGAATTGTTCTCAGATATTTAATTTGTGTTGCTCTTGCTCTGTTAGACTTGCACTCGCAGGAAAGGGGCAGCTTGTTTTCTTGAACTGTGATGGTTAGCATTCAGCAGAAATCACTACCTCACAAATGAGAGGCAAATGCAAACACATTTGAAATTAGCATGGTACATTTTCCTTCCACTTTTAAAGTTGTGTTTTACATTTTATGTTAAGGAAGATATTTAACTGCCTTGAACTTGTAAAATATTATGGAGTATGTCTTCACCATAAGTTAAGGTGTACTGGTATCACCCAGGAATACTGTTTTGTGCCTAGAATCACACCATGAGTCTGTCTGCACACAGGAATTGTTGTCAGAGATTTAATTTGTGTTGCTCTTGCTCTGTTAGACTTGCACTCGCAGGAAAGGGGCAGCTTGTTTTCTTGAACTGTGATGGATAGCATTCAGCAGAAATCACTATCTCACAAATGAGAGGCAAATGCTAACACATTTGAAATCAACATGGTAGATTTTCCTTCCACTCCTGCAATGGGTGAGGTAGTTTTTACATGTTTAAAACTCCAATTAACCCTTACCACACATGTACTCTTACATACATCTCTGCAGTCTTCATGCAGATCTCTCTTGCACCTGACAATACACAGTCTCCAGAAACACACTCTTAGTACACAGGCAGCAGCTTATCCTACACTCCCATGCTTACTACTCAGCTCTGTGTGGTATTTCAGATAGCAGTGTGTAACGCTAACACATTCAACGTCACCAAGGCTCATTTCCTTTGCTCTACTCTAATCACTCAGCCTGTAACACATGCTGATGGTCTCAAGTAGCTGTTAGGACATGTGCTCTTTTCTGCCTCTCTAAAATATAACGAAAATGTGTCAGGCTGTCACAGTAATTATCACTTACTCAGTAGTAAATGTGCTTTGAAATTGCCAATCATATATCGTTTTGTGCCTAGAATCACACCATGAGTCTGTCTGCACACAGGAATTGTTCTCAGAGATTTAATTTGTGTTGCTCTTGCTCTAATAAACTTGCGCTCGCAGGAAAGGGGCAGCTTGTTTTCTTGAACTGTGATGGATAGCATTCAGCAGAAATCACTACCTCACAAATGAGAGGCAAATGCAAACACATTTGAAATTAGCATGGTACATTTTCCTTCCACTTTTACAGTTGTGTTTTACATTTTATGTTAAGGAAGATATTTAACTGCCTTGAACTTGTAAGATATTATGGAGTATGTCTTCACCATAATTTAAGGTGTTCTGGTATCACCCAGCAATACTGTTTTGTGCCTAGAATCACACCATGAGTCTGTCTGCACACAGGAATTGTTCTCAGATATTTAATTTGTGTTGCTCTTGCTCTGTTAGACTTGCACTCGCAGGAAAGGGGCAGCTTGTTTTCTTGAACTGTGATGGTTAGCATTCAGCAGAAATCACTACCTCACAAATGAGAGGCAAATCGAAAACACATTTGAAATTAGCATGGTACATTTTCCTTCCACTTTTAAAGTTGTGTTTTACATTTTATGTTAAGGGAGATATTTAACTGCCTTGAACTTGTAAGATATTATGGAGTATGTCTTCACCATAATTTAAGGTGTTCTGGTATCACCCAGCAATATTGTTTTGTGCCTAGAATCACACCATGAGTCTGTCTGCACACAGGAATTGTTCTCAGAGATTTAATTTGTGTTGCTCTTGCTCTGTTAGACTTGCACTCGCAGGAAAGGGGCAGCTTGTTTTCTTGAACTGTGATGGTTAGCATTCAGCAGAAATCACTACCTCACAAATGAGAGGCAAATGCAAACACATTTGAAATTAGCATGGTACATTTTCCTTCCACTTTTAAAGTTGTGTTTTACATTTTATGTTAAGGAAGATATTTAACTGCCTTGAACTTGTAAAATATTATGGAGTATGTCTTCACCATAAGTTAAGGTGTACTGGTATCACCCAGGAATACTGTTTTGTGCCTAGAATCACACCATGAGTCTGTCTGCACACAGGAATTGTTGTCAGAGATTTAATTTGTGTTGCTCTTGCTCTGTTAGACTTGCACTCGCAGGAAAGGGGCAGCTTGTTTTCTTGAACTGTGATGGATAGCATTCAGCAGAAATCACTATCTCACAAATGAGAGGCAAATGCTAACACATTTGAAATCAACATGGTAGATTTTCCTTCCACTCCTGCAATGGGTGAGGTAGTTTTTACATGTTTAAAACTCCAATTAACCCTTACCACACATGTACTCTTACATACATCTCTGCAGTCTTCATGCAGATCTCTCTTGCACCTGACAATACACAGTCTCCAGAAACACACTCTTAGTACACAGGCAGCAGCTTATCCTACACTCCCATGCTTACTACTCAGCTCTGTGTGGTATTTCAGATAGCAGTGTGTAACGCTAACACATTCAACGTCACCAAGGCTCATTTCCTTTGCTCTACTCTAATCACTCAGCCTGTAACACATGCTGATGGTCTCAAGTAGCTGTTAGGACATGTGCTCT
Organism: Triturus cristatus; assembly: GCF_964204655.1. Taxonomy (NCBI): domain Eukaryota; kingdom Metazoa; phylum Chordata; class Amphibia; order Caudata; family Salamandridae; genus Triturus; species Triturus cristatus. The sequence goes on from NC_140590.1 coordinate 397,175,476, forward strand.
TTTCTGCCTCTCTAAAATATAACGAAAATGTGTCAGGCTGTCACAGTAATTATCACTTACTCAGTAGTAAATGTGCTTTGAAATTGCCAATCATATATCGTTTTCTGCATAGAATCAAACCATGAGTCTGTGTGCACATAGGAATTGATGTTAGAGATTTAATATGTGTTGGTATTGTTCTGTAAGACTTGCAGTTGTAGGAAAGGGACAGCTCATATGATAGAATTTGAAAAGCACAAATAAAAAATCGTAATGTATTAAAATTACATAAAGGTATTTGTTTTTAGTTTCTTTCAGGTTTTGCTGAACAACAGTGAAATTAATTAAAGATGCCTATAAAGTCAAGAAAGAGAAAAGAACAGCAACAACATCTATATTTGAAGACAACTGGACAATAAAAATTAGTTGAAGAACCTCATGTTGGAAAAAAGAAAAAGTCTTATGGTAAGCAGACTAAGGATTTTTTAAAAAATATCTTCAAACAAAGAAAAAATGTTAAAAATATATCCACTGCAAATAGTGTTTCAAGTACAAAACAACAACAGAGTCGACAGAAAATACTAAAAGCTAATGTAGAATCAGAAGTAAGAAAGAGTGACTTAACACGAAAAATAGATTTTAAAAACATTCGTCGAAAAATGTTTCAGAGAAGAGTGATGTTAAATCTGCTAAAGGATGTGAAAAAATATAAGAAGAAAACCAAATTTTATAAGAAAAAGAAATATATTGAAACAATTGTTTCAAAGGCTTTGGAAATAAAAAGAAAACTATTCATTTTAATTTTGAACAGGATGCGTAGATTAGAAAAATTAGTCAAAGCAATGAAGTCACAAAGCAAAAGGAAAAGAGTAGTGAAAAAAAATAACTTTTGTAAAGTGTTCTTAGGAGAATGGAAGCATAGTTCAAGTACTGAACCATTTTTTAATGAAGAGAGTTATCTTCAAAGTAATAGTTTGTTGCATGCAGTTGACACCAATGGTCGAGCTTATGAAGTTAAAGATGGTTGTGTAATGGAAAAGGAGAAGATGGTTCCAAGAAATGAGGAAGAAGTGTTAGCTGATGAGGTTATGGGGAGACGTCCTAAAGCCCCAGTGTACACTTGGAATTGTAGTAGTATTTGCACTGTGCGACAGGAATCTATTGATAAATTACGTGACTTTCTAAGAGAATATAGTAAAAAGAGTGTTAAACAGAAGATTAAGGTGCTTCAAAGACTAGATCCATGCAGAGTGAGAGAGAATACTGGTTTGCAAGGACATTCTCTGGCTTGTCTATCTAGGAAAGTTTGTCAAAGTGTTTTTCACCATTTTAGGATGCTGGCAGTACATCATACTGAAATGAGAAAATTTGTGAGAACATTGTATTTTGCTAAAAGTCCAGCACTAAAGTTAAATGAGTTGAATAATGCTCTGGTCCGTGGATCTGTATCAGATGTAGTGAAGGTTACTGATGATATTCAGTTTTGTTACTTTGGTCCAGAGCAAGAAAGTGCAGGAAATGACACAGTTATTGAGGAAAATGTGGAAGAGAATGTAGAACTCACTGTTAGTAAAAATTTTGAAGATGAAATGACAAAATTTACTATCATCTCTAATGAAAGACCAAATATTACTTGTATTTGTTGCCGGAGAAGCCATTATAAAATTCAAACAAGGAATGTTGATCTCTATAAAAAAAGGGAAAATGAAGATAATTATAAGTGGAAGGATTTTGCAACATATATATTTCTGGAAAATTGTTTTGATTTGGGTGAAGATCAGCGTATTTGTAAATACTGTTATAACAAGTTAGAAGAAAATAGAATGCCAGCTAGAGCTGTACATATTAATTTAGAATTGGTTGATATTCCTGCAGAACTTTCTGATTTAAATACGTATGAGTCTATACTCATTCAATGTGTCCATACGTTTCAGACCATAGTGCGTATGGAGCCCAAAACAGGTAAATTACCTCCTTCAGATTTATAAAGAGGTTTAAAAGGAAGAGTTGTCTATTTGCCATTGGATTTGAAAAAAAATATTGAAACAATTGATGCAGATAGTTTGGAAACTGAACCATTAGTTATTCTGGTTAATGGTGTACCTACAAAGAATAAGAAAATTTGGCAGGAGCTGGTAGATGTACGAAAAGTACAAAGAGCAAATTTATATTTGAAAAGAAATAATAAATGGTATGAAACAATTTATATGGATGAAGATGAAGAAGAATTACTACCAGACACAGGAATACCTACTGGGCAAATTGAAAAAGTGGATAAGTCAAAAGAAGAAGAAATTTATGAACTTTCAGCATACATCCTCTTCATTCTAAAGAAGTTATGGGAAACACTATTGATCTCTTTCAGATGAAAAAAGCACAAGGAACTCCCGTGAGTGTATGGGAGGAGAGCTTGGAAGCTCGTTGTTTTCCCCAGCTGTTTCCTACAGGAAAAGGTGGACGATATGATGAACGTCCAGTACAGATTCCTGCTTCAGAGTATCGGACTACACGATTATATGCAGAAGATCCAAGATTTCGTCAAAGTATTCCTTATTTTTCCCATCTTTTATTTGAAAGTGACTTGTCCGCACTATCTTATGCAGTAAATCACATTTTGAAAACTGGAGTACATCTACATAATGTGTCTGCAAAGGATTTCATTAACAAAGTGCAACAGCGAGATGATCATTTGGAATCTCAATTGATTAATTTGATGGCTTGTCAGGGTGGGACTAATGAATATTGGTACCGACGCCATGGAGAATTGAAATGTATGTTACGGAATTTAGGAACTCCTACATGGTTCCTTACCCTAAGCTGTGCTGAGTACGCTTGGGATGATTTACTGGATTTTCTTCGAGAGGCAAATTCAAATATTGAAAACATCCAATACAAGACAGCAGGAGAATTGTGCTCATTGGATCCGGTTAATGTTTGCAGATATTTCAATCATAGATTTGAGGCTATGATGTCCTACATCTGCAATAAAAAAAATCCACCTCTTGGAGAAGTTGTGGATTTCTTTTGGAGAACAGAGTACCAAGCAAGAGGTGCTCCACATATTCATATGCTGTTGTGGATCAAGGATGCCCCAAAATTTGGAACAGATGCTGATGAAGCAGTTTTATCTTTCATTGAAGAATATGCAACATGTGCTATACCTAAAAGCACAGAAGAAAAAAACTTAAAAGAGCAAGTTTTACGTTTCCAAAGACATCGGTGTGGAAAATACTGTCGACGAAAGTACAAAAGTAAAGATAAATTCTACACAAAATGTCGATTTGGATTTCCACGACCTGTTCTTTCAAAAGGAAGAGTAAACAGTTTTATGTCAGCTGTGCGACATACTATTACAAGAAAATAGCCGAAAAATACCTACAACCTAAGAAGAAAAGAAGAGTCGAAATACATAAATGACTACAACCCAGTCATTTTATCCATGTGGAATGCTAACATGGATATTCAATATGTAGCTGACAATTCTATTGCTGTTGCTCGGTATGTCACATCTTACATCACAAAATCTGAGAAAACGGAATTGAAAGAAATGTGGGAAGAGATTTCTCATGAGAAGACTGTCAGTAAAAAGCTATACAGTTTCAGTTTAAAGATGTTATCGCATCGAGAAATTGGATCATACGAATGTTCAGATAGGTTATCATCTGCAAGTCTGTAGTCCAAATCCAGAAGAATAATTTGGGTAAATTTAGGCCTTGCGGGAATGCGAAATCGGGTACTGAAATCTATTCGAGAAATTGAATATTTAGCTGAGTACGAACCAGAAAGTACAGACATTTTAAGAACAAACATGTTGGACACATATTACCCACAAATAAGTCATCATCTTGAGAACATGTGTCTCTATGAAGTGCTGCAGAACTACATTTTTAAACGGAATACCACAGAAGACATCAACAATGGAAAATATAAAGTCACTGGTGAGGAAGGATGTTTGGTGAAGCAAACAAAAGGAAGTTTGATTAATCACCGGAAGCTGAGTTGTGACACTACTGACAAAAAGGAATTTTACTACTTGGCACTTTTACAGCTGTTCAAACCATGGTGTTCAGAGGACGAACTACTTGGAGATTTTCAGAGCTATGAAGATTCCTTTAATGCTTGCAAAGATAGCATAGAATGCAGTACTTTCACAACTTATGTTCAAATGTTAAATGAAGAAATTGAATAAGAAGCAACAATTGCAGCTGAAGTAGCTAGAGACAGTTCTCAAGACAGTCAAAGTTCTGGGACGTTCAGTCAAGATCCTCTAGGACAACCAATCGTAGAAAATGAAGCTGCAATAGCCATGACTGAAGTGGAAACAGCTATGAATCAAGCTCAGAAAGATTTAATAAACTTACCAAATATGGAACAACAACTGAATGATGAACAACAACAAATTTATGAGGAAGTCAGAAAAAAATTGATCACGGATTACTACATGAAAATAAAGAGTGCTCATGCACATCTTTTAAACCAATCAGACAAGCAGGAACTGGAAAAAGTTTCTTAATTAAAGTAATTAGAAGCTACCTACAGAACAAAACGGATTCAACTTTGTCTTGTGTTGTTACTGCTCCAACTATGTTAGCAGCGTATAACATAAAAGGAGTTACCTTACATCGTTTGCTAATGTTACCAGTAGAGCATGAGAACAAAATACAATACCACAAGCTAACAGGAGAAGCATGTTTTGAAGTTTCAAGAGTATTGAAGAAAATGAAAGTACTCATTATTGATGAGGTAAGCATGGTATCAAACGTAATGCTTGCCTTTGTGCATTTAAGAATGCAGCAAATTCTAAAGACAGACTATGACGTCTTATTTGGAGGAAAACACGTCATAGTTTTTGGGGATCTTTTGCAGCTCACTCCAGTTAAAGGACAACCAGTATTCCATAATAGGTAAAGTTAGGGAGAAATAATGATAGTACAGGTGTGCATACGAAGAGTGAACCAACCATAAACAAAAAGAACCCTTAATTTCTAATACAAATAATGCTATTATGTAACAATAATTTGACAAAACCAATCATCGACTTACACATAATATAAGTTTTCCTCTTTTTTTATTTAAATTTTTGCTTTTCAAATGGTTTTTTTTGGTGAATAAATAATTTTTCTATTTCTTTCTTTGTATCAAAATGATTACATATTTTGTTAATACAAAACTATACAAAGACATGAGACATAAATATTCAGAAAAGAAAGGGTTATAACAATAAATATTATACAAAATTGTTCACAAGACTAACAAAATTACAAAAACACAAATATTTAACAACACCTAATTAATGATAATAGTTTGTTGATGACGATTATCTTCACTGTTATTGACACAAGAACATATGACAACAACCACTTGATAATGGTGACTATTGATGATAGTTGTCTCCACAACGCGTTTCGGCATGTGCCTTCATCAGGTGTCAACTCTTTACAAATATGCTACATGGGAAGATAAACACATGAAGACACGAAAAAGTCGTTAGGAAGTATAGGTAATGTGAATATTTGGACATACTTTGAGTATAAAGAACTCATTACCAATATGAGGATTATGCAAGTATTCTCAAAGATATCAGAATTGGACTACTCACAGAACATGGCAGAAAAGCTTTACAGAGTCGATTGCTATGTAATGTGTTTCCAACAGAACAAATAGTTCCAGAGAAAATATACAAGAAAATTGCTGAAAAAAATACTGTAATCTGCTTAATGCCAACACTACATGAATGCTCTATATTCAATCAAGAACTTTTGAAATTGGAAAATGAAGAGATTATAAAACTGGAAGCTGTGGATAAAATACAGCATGAAGGAATAACTATTATATTTACAAGCAAATTGACAACTAAATTGGATTCTCTAGAGAAATACATATCGAAAATAGCTGGTTTGGAGAAGAATCTTTATGTATGTATGAACTGTCGAGTAATTTTAAGACGTAATTTGGATGTAGGAAAAGGTTTAGTGAACGGAGCTATGGGTAAAGTTGTGGGTTTTATAAAGTACCAGAAAAAAGATGGAATTGAATTTTTAAAAATAAAATTTGATCAGATTGAAGAGGTAAAAGACATTAGTCGCTGTTCAGTTCGTTTTTTGCTAGTGAAAGAGTTATATGTACGTAGGAAGCAGTTTCCATTTTCTCTAGCATATGCTGTAACTATTCACAAATCTCGAGGATTAACTGTAGATAGTGCTTTTGTAAACATTGGATCTAGTGTGTTTAAAGAAGGTATGGCATATGTTGCTTTGTCACGCTTGAAAAAAATATCTGGTTTACTCATGATAGACTTTGATGACTCGAAAGTTAGTGCTGATGCAAACTGTGTAAAGGAGTATAATAGATTAAGAAGAAGCTATGCTCCTCATTTAGGTCAGTATCCTGTGTTTGAAAAATGTGTTGTTTGTCGGAAAAGGAGATTTGACAATATCTGTAATGAGGATGTACAGAAATGAAAACAAAAAGAGAGTGATGTGACTGCAAGCAAAAAGAAAAAGGACAGTGTTGAAGAGGTTGTTGGTTGTCATTTTGAAAATAGCTCTGGTGTCAACTGCTACGCAAATGTAGTGCTGAATGTTGTATTTTATCTTGAAATTTTGCAAGAGCAGATAATAGTAAATCATGGAAAAAGATTCTGTTCTCTGCTGAGTCTCCTTTATGAGAAGCTGAGTAATGATAAAAGTAAAATAGAAAGTGCTTCTGATGTTAGAAATCTTTTAGATGTATGTTCTGGATGTACACACTTTACACAAGATGTCCAGCAAGATGCACAGGAATTTTTAATGTATATGCTTATGGTACTGGAAGATGAAGGGGTAGAAATAGAAAATATATTTTGTGTCTCATATAAATGGGAACATTGTTGTGAAAACTGTATGGACACATTCAGCAGTAATGTTGATTCTGAAAGGTTCATATATTTAACATTACCAGAGAGTAAATCAGTGAATTTTAGTAAATTAGTTAAAGATGCTAATCACAACATGGAATGTTCTCAATGTAAATCAGACATGCTATCAATGTTATTTTTTAAGAAATATGGACAGTATGTAATTTTAATGATACAATGTTGTAGAGCAGATGGAACAAAATTTGAAACTTTACTAAAGAAGTTTGTAGGAAATCAATTATCAATATCAGGTAAAACTTTTGTTGCAGTTGCAATAATTTTTCATGATGGACCTTCTATAACTTCTGGTCATTACACAGTTTATCTTAAATGTGAAAAAGGATGGACACTGTGTAATGATTCTCAATTGATTTTCAAGCAACGTTTGCCTTATGATTTACCAAATTGTTACTTAATTTTTCTAAAACCAAAATTTTAGATACAAATTCCAGCATCTGAAGAAACCATTATTTCAATTTTATAGGATTAACATTGGATATTTCACTTAAAAAGGATTTTAAAATTACCATTTGGCCTCATGGAAAGGTAAAGGTAACAATTGTGGACTTCTTTGACAGATATTATTTTGGTGTACGTGCTTAAGCAGCAAGATTTACAGACGTTATTTATTGCAAATAGTTATTGTTCTTAGAATGTATTTTTAATATATTTGTGACATTTCTATCAAGGTCTGTTTTAGTGAGGATACATTCAGGGCTTTTTTAAACAATCTTTCAGATTGTTTTTTTTTTGCCCACTGTTAAATGATGAATACAATTGATATCCCTATTTTCAGTGAAATTCAATAAATTCTGAAAACAGCAAAAAAAGGGCAAAAAATTGCTTTGTTAAATATGAAAAAACATGTACTGTTTAATGAAATGTATTGTTGAATATTAATACTTTTTTTCTTTTTTTCAGATCTTGAAACAAAATTTAGGAAATGTAATCCATTTTGCTTGCAATTAAAAAAAAACATTTATTTCTAATTAAGTTATTTTGTTGGTCAGGTAAGTTTGACAATATCTGTATTTCTCACACCTTCCCTTTCATGCTCCCTTTTCTTCACCTCTCCTCACTCTGCTTTTCTCATTCCTCTTTCCTCTCTCTTCTTGCTTTACTACTCTTTCGTAACTCCCTCACTCCTTCTCTACTACTCCCATAGGTTTACTGCCTCCATCACTATTTTTCAACCATGTTTCTCTCCCTGTCTCCATATGTCTCAGTCATTCTAACTGCCTTACTCCTTCTCAGTTCCTTCCTCTCACTCTCTGTTTCTGTCTCTCTCCCTTTGTCTGTCTTACCCTTAATTTCCTTAACATCTCTGGGGCAGTTTTACAAGCCCCCTGCGCCATCACTACGTTACTTTTCATGACGTACTGGTGGCGCAGGGGGCTCATCCATATTTACAAGGAGAGGAAAAGCCACCCTGCGTGACTTTTGCTCTCCTCGTAAATACAGCCACTTCACACGCAGCACTGTGCGTTGAAGGGGCATTCTATGGGTGTTGTTGTGGGTGTTCCCACGCAACACTCATAGAACTACACCCTTCTTCTGATTTTCAAAAAATCATAAGTCTGAAGTTGTGTGTAAATGCTACGCCACCCTAGAGGTGGCGTAGCGAGGCACAATAAGGAGAAATGTTTTCATTTCTCTTCATTTTTTCCTCTTTCAGTGCGTGCTGCATGCTACAGCACGCATTGAAAGAGGAAAAAGCCTCTTGTGATTGTTTTTGTGCAGGAAGGTGTCCCTTCCTGCACAAGAACAATCTCCCCACCAAGCAGGCATCCTTGTACCATGGTGTAAGGGAGCTTGCGTCGGCGCATGGCTGCAGTTTGTGGACCAGCGCAGGGGAAGCATAGAGATGCGACAAATTCTTGTAAATATGTTGCATCTCTGTGCTTTGAAACTAACGCAGCACAGCGCAGCAAAATTACTTGCTGCACCGTGCTGCGTTAGTTTGTTATAAATCTGCCCCTCTGTTTCTACCACTCTTTCTCTCTCCATCACTCATTTTCCATCTATGTTAATTTTTTAACCTTCTCCGTCGTTCTCCTTCCCTCACCTTCCGTAACTGTCACTATCCTTTACTCATAGTCACTCCTATTCTCCTACTTCACTTCCTCCTGTCTGTATCTCACACCCCTTCTCCTTTTTGCACTTTCCTTCAATCTCCCTCACTCTGTTTTGCTCATTGACATCCTGACTCCCTTTCTCTCACTCCAGTTTCCTAAATCCCTCTATCCCCTCACTCTCCATTTCTCACTTTCCCTTACCCCCTTTTCTAATCCTCATGCCCGTAAAAAAAAAAAGAATAATAAAAAAAATTAAGTGTTTTGACGGTGGTTGGCTCTAAAACGAGCCGTTATCTTTTATGAGAGTTTTAGGGTACTGAACATTACTTTGGATTTGCTGTTAGTTTGGAAAAGTTAAGCACTCTTGCTCTTTGGATTAGAAACGTTAGGGCAGATTTACAAGCCCCTTGAGCCATGTTAAAAGTGACGCAAAAGTGGCTCAAGGGGCTTGTAAATCTGCCCCATTGTGTGCTGAAGTTCTGACCTCTCTGGTTACACCAGTATTCCATGATCTGTTGCTATGCTAGCAGGTAGAAGTCATGTTAGAAGTAGGAATCATTTGGAAAGGGTTGAAATTTACAAGCAATAGAAATGTGTTTCAATTTAAAACAAAGGTTGAGAACATGGAAAGGGGGCAGGGTAGAGACTTCCTGACCCCCTAGTCTTTGTCAGGGAGCCCCTGAAGGATCACAAAGGGTGAAAAAAACGATCAATTTTTTTTTTTTAAATGCGGTGCGCGCACGGTAAAAAAAAAATGGAAAAATAGATTTAAAAAAACAAGTTTCTGTGTTTAGTTTTTGGGTGGCTCTAAAAAGAGCCCTTGTGTTAATGTAGGGACAGAGGAACAGAAAAACGAAAAAATGAAAAAAACTATGGCCGGGTGCATGAGTGCTGCTCTATCTTCCTCTCAATGAGATCAATACTGGTTTCACCAAGAGAAATAAGAGCATGACAGTCAATGCACCGTGTATACAGCCTCCGAAAAGCAGGGCGTATATCAAGAGGTACAGAAGTAGGTGAAGGCGCCACCGCAGATGAAGTGCTCGGCTGAGCTGCCAATGATGTGCTAAGCTGAGCTGCTGTGGATGTGCTCGGCTGAGCTGCTGGAAAGTTTTCACAAGCAGCTCGAGCAAAAGCCACAGGATGTACTCCTTCAACGTGCCTTAACATCGTGTGAATACTAAAAGAGTATTTCTTATTAGCATTTCCACGTGATAAGGTCCGCTTACAAATAGTGCAGGTGACTTTGGGAGCATTTACCTTCTTCTGCCCCTCAGGAAAAGTGAAAAACTGCCATATGAAAGAGTCTTTCTGCTTCCTCTGCCTAGAAGATGGCTGCTGCTCTGCCATTGTATCTCAAAAACAGATCAGCTCCTTCTCCCAGGGAATCAGAAGTAATAGTGAGAGGAGTGGGTGTGGTATTGGAAGAATCTGGAACTGAAACTACTATGAACCAATGAAAAGTATTGTTTCCTAATCACATGACTTGCCTGGGTGTGGTGTTGGAAGAATCTGGAAGTGAAAGTACTATGAACCAATGAAAAGTGTTCTTTCTTAATCACATGACTTGCCTGGGTGTGGTGTTGGAAGAATCTGAAAGTGAAAGTACTATGAATCAATGAAAAGTGTTCTTTCTTAATCACATGACATGCCGTGCGTGCTCCGTGCGCGCACGGCGCATGCGCGCAGCACGCGGGCCTGCGCGGACGTACTACGCGCATGCGCGAACTTAGCGTGCGTAGCACGCGCGCATGTGCGAACGTAGCGTGCATGCGTGAACGTAGCGCTCGTAGCATGTGCGAACGTAGCGCGCGTAGCACTCGCGCATGCGCGAACTTAGCGCGCGGAGCACGCACGACGTACGCATGTCATGAGTGATGTCACTGACCATGTCATGAGTGATGTAATATGTGACGTCATCAGCAGTGCATTGCGGGCGCGCGAGTTATAGTTAGCTGAACTAACTATAACGGGGGAATTTCAATGGTTTTGTACAAGTGAAAAGTCCAGCTAACTATAACACCCCTGAAACCTATGGTTTTTTCAGTGAATTTCTGAGGTTTTTTAAATGCTAATTCCTAACTATAACGTGCCTGAAACCTATGGTTTTTTCTGTGAATTTCAAAGGTTTTTAAAATGCTAATTTCTAACTATGCCTCCAGAGATAGGACATGTGAAGAAAGAAGAAAAAATGCACAGAAAGAAAAAAAAGAAGTGCAGAAAGAAGCAACAGAAGTCCTCAAAGACGAAGAAAAGTGCAGGAAGAAGGATAACGTGCAGAAAGAACAAAAAGAAGAGCAGAAAGAAGCCTTGTTGCAAAATCATCCTGTACCCTGAACATTTTCAGACGGATACTGGTGGTAACTGAGTCTGACTAACCAGTCCTAGAGCCAGTGCTATGTTAAAAGACACTCAGAATACAGTGAAACACCTACATACACTAGGGAACATTATGCTTTGGGGTCCCCCTGTGATTAGCATGACCTACTCTGTAAGCCCCTGGTATATAATAGGGCAGGGGGATTAAAACTACCTCTTAAAACAGGCCACAGGGCTTTTTTGCACACGTTAACTCAGGCCCCGTCCCCTCCCTTCACCACTGTGTAAACACGCCCTGTGTCAGTTTTTAGTTGGGAGATTAAGTTCATTTGAATCCTGAGGGTCCCTAGGGTCCAACTAGCCCACTAGGTACCTCCAGTAAGTGCCACAGAGCTGCGTTGCAGAGAGGTGTAAAAAGTGGCACGGCCTGGACCACCTCTCTGCAATGCAGCTCAGTGGCGCTTACTGGAAGCACTTGGTGGGCTAGTTAGCCCCCAGGGGCCCTCAGTATTGAAGGGAAATTATATACCCAATTTAAAACGTGCCATAGTGCGTGTTTGCACACGTCACCTCAGGCCCCGTCCCCTCCCTTCACCACTGTGTAAACGCGCCCTGTGGCTGTTCTAAGTTGAGAGATTAAGTCCCCTTGAATCCTAAGGGTCCCTAGGGTCAAACTAGACCACTAGGTACCTCCAGTAAGCGCCACAGAGCTGCGTTGCAGAGAGGTGTAAAAAGGGGCTTGGCCTCAGAACACCTGTCTGCAGCGCAGCTCCCTGGCGAATACTGGAGATGCCTGTTGGGCTAGTTGGCCCTCAGGGACCCTCAGTATTGAAGAGGAATTAATTCCCCAACTTACAACTCACCTGGGGCGCATTTGCAGAGTGCTGCAAGGAGGGGGCATTGCCTCCAGCAAGATGCCAGTCTTTTATTTATTTTAATTTTTTAAGAAGGGGGGCTGTGTGGTTCCCCTTCTTATTCTAATTTATTGGCCCTGATGACCCCATCCCCCAGGGCCTGTCTCCTAATTATATTTTTTTGACCCCAATCCCCAGGTCCGGCCACTGTTTTTTATTATTTTTAAAAAATATATATTAATAGACACACCTAGGACATGCTGGACAAACCGTACGTACCTATCACCATGACGATTTGGGTGATATTCATTAAAAGGCGACTATGCATACAATGAATCCACGTGGAATGTATTTACACCACTAGTGAAGCTCTGACATGTCTGATGCCCTACCGTGCCTAATCCCGGTAGACACCCTTGTTGTTTATTTATACAAACATGGGTAGCTATTGACGGGCACATTTAATACACATGCACACCAAGCCGTTCAAAGGGTATTCGACAAAAATTCGACCACAACTATGCAATAAACCCCCCTCACGATTAATAAAACACACATCCACTGCCGGATGTGTAATACTTTTTATTTTACTCTCTGGAAAGGGGACGAACATCACTTGAGAATCACAGCGCGCTCCTGGCAGAGCCCAATGCTGTGTTACACCCACCATTGCCTGCTGAGTGCCACACACCTCTGTGTTGTATTCCACTAGCTAGTGCATATGCTATGACACTCTCTAGCCCATGTGCACTGTAACACCACCCCGTGAATATGTCATGCAACACTTGTCTTCGCACGGGTTATATTGCCCCATCTAATGTGCCTTCCTCGATGCCTATGTTAAAACGCACAGTGCTATGCCATACATATTACAATCTGGGATCCATATCTTTGTCACAGTGCATATGCAATGTTACACTCCACAGCACATATTTTATATTACAACTTTAGAGACTAGTTAGGTTACACAACACTTCCCTGTGCATATTACACTCCAAGGCGCATATCGCATAGCACGAGCTAGTGCCTGTGCTATCTCGCGCTCTCCAATGAATCTGTCATTGCGCACAATGTATTGCATATTATATTTCACGCCCGGTTCATCTTATATCACCCTTTTTGGTGCATAGTTTATACCATACACTATATGTAGTTTTCACTTTCAATCGTGCTCTCAGGACTATGTTCTATATAACACTGTGTTCACCTACCCTTTTCACGGGCATTACAGTTTGCGATAGGGGTGGAGGGTCAGGGGGTGTTTCTGCCAAGTGAGCCCGGAGTCACAGTCACAAACGTCCTCTTCTTCCTGAATAAAAGTGAGATTATGCTGCATACTTGTTCATATTTTAAGTAGTTCGCACAGACACACGTTTTAAAAACAATAAAGTTCCTAATACCCGCCTTCTCTGAACAGTTAGCTTGCTGCCCCATCCCCCTCCTCCCTATCCTCTGTTGTGTGAATCCATGGACTAGCCTCCTCCCTCCTGCCATGCATGGTCTGATGTGCTGCCACTGCCCTCAATTTAGTATGATGTACCAGTCCACTCCTCCTGCCCTCCATTGCCCAATTCAATGTCCCATCATTGACCTCCTGCTTAAACTCTGTGCTTAGCTTGCTGCCCCTATTCTCCTTCCCCCTGCCCTCCGATGTCTTTGTGCATGCCCCTGCTCCATCCTTTTTGCCCACCATGTTCCATGGACCTGCCACTCCTATCTACTCTGAGTGTTCTGTTGAGCTGCCACTCCCCTCCCACCTGCCTAGCATTGTCAGATGACTGTAACCTGTTCCTGCCACCTCCACCCTGCCTGTCCACATGCCATGCCCCTATCCCAGAGGTCTTCAAACTTTTGGATGCCGAGACCCCCCTGTCAAAACTTTTCAGGCAGGAGGACCCCCTCCTTACAAAAAGTTCTAGAACTTAGTACTCCTCATAATTAGGGCTCCCTGTTTTCCGTTTTTATTGATTTTTATGGATAGCTACAGACAGAAAACATTGTACATCCTGTCTGTATCTTTTAAAAGTGGAAAAATACAGATAATTGTCTTCTTTTGGGTGACTCTCTATGCTGAGATTATTGACTTTCAGGCCAGTAGCTGTACACATTGCCAGCTTAGGGAGCTATAAAGCTCACTGAGATTTGCTTAAATTAATTATTGCATTTCTCAACAGGTATTTGTGCTATTATGCCAATTGTTTGATGTGTGCATTATATTATTTTGGCAGTGTAATTTGCTAAAACGTGACAGGCATCAAAGTACGAGTGCACGTCTATCTGTTCAATAAATGTGTAAATATACGAGTTATCACATCATCTGTTCACAAAACACAAATTAAATATGGATAAATACCAATAAGATGGGCAAAAAATAAATATGGATAAATACAGACAGCAAGAGACTGGTTTGAGTAGAAAATGTTTCTCAGCAAATCTTTTTAAGCATGACCCACTCTCCTACTACCCTCCTTTAGCCTCACTGCTGCAGGTGAAACCTGCCTCTTAGTCCTTACTTTCTCTGTCTCAGGGTTGCTACCCTCAGAGATTAGGACCTGGGCCACAGCCCACAAGGTAACCACAAACAATGCAGTATCTAGGATAGACTCACCTACCCATCTCGGTTTCTCAGGGTCCATGCCAACCGCCACTGCTTCTTGCCCTCCCCAGGTTTCATTCTGCCCTATCAATAAAATTTGGGACGCAAACCACCACCTGCTTACTCCTCATGGACAACCTCCATTCTACCAGGAGGTGCTATGGAGCAGACCACCCAGTTCCTGCCTCTTCAGGGTCACACCTTCTCCAGGAAACCACATTGCATCCCTCTTTACTGAGAGGCCAGGCTCAGAAGCCATCCTTAGAGTGCCGCAAAGAACCCTAGTATCCATAGGGACGCTAAATTACATTCTGCTACCAGGTCACTATGGAACTAGATTTCAGAATAAAGGACAAACACCATGGCATTTATTAACTAAAGTATGCATTGGCAGGTGCATAACACAAAGCAAGAAAGCATACAGGCCTTTAAAAAGTAAGCAGATTGACAATAACTTTTGTGTAGCCTTTCAGCATGCAAGCACCCTTACAAAACATTAGTAAAAGTGTCTATGCATCCACTTTCAAGCTTTCATTTTTACAAATTATTGTTATCAGGTGCAGCAATCCAACTGATCTTAAACATTGGAGGACTACAATTCACAGAGAACAATACTTTGTTCAAATAAACAGGCAGAACAGGAAACACAGTGTTCCTCTCTACAGAGAGACCAGGTTCTACATGAAGTTTGAGGCAAATTAAAAAATTATTCAATCCACCTGTTCTCCAGAAAACCATTAATGTCAAAACATAGTTTCCCTGGTTAATATGTTGGATAATAATGGAAGGGGAGACCTTGTGGAATGGCGGTCCCATTGGAGGGGTGAGAGGGCAAGACCCACCCAAGAGATCCCCAGTGTGGGAGAGACCTCCTTACACCAGAGGGAGACCTTGTAGAACAGAGCCAGGCCTGGCAGACCCACTGGAGGGGTCAGAGGGCAGGACTCACCTGAGAGAGCCTCAGTGTGGGAGAGACACACCTTACTCACAACAGAGGGAGACCTTGTTTAAGACAGAGCTAGGTCTTGACCACTGGAGGAGCGAGGGGACAGGACCCACATGATCCTGATGGTGGGAAATGCACTTCTATAGTGAAACAGAGAGTCATGCCTGCCCTGGACATGATGGCAGCGGGAGGAGTGGGAGGACAGGTGTAGAGAAAACAAATCCGGAAGTGAAGAAGCCACCTGAAGGAAATTAAGGGAGGAAACAGGAAGTTCGAAAAGGAGGTAAGGGCGGAATATACCACCACCCCCTGCCATGAACAATCTTCTAATCAGAAATAGAGCGAAGGGAGCACCAGGGCTTTCCATGGTGGAAGCTGCACATTTGACAACATTATATGGGTCAAATCAGCAGCAGGAAAAAAGTGAAAGAAAAGAAGAGGGAATAAGAGACGAAGATGTGTGAAAGGAGAGACGAGGTTTCGAGCAGAGGCTGGAAGAGAATGAAATGTGTGAAAATTGTACTTTAACACAGTATCAGCTCAGGTACTAATAACATATTTAGATAACGTTTAAATAGTCATAAAAACACAGTGCTGAGTTTTTGGTGTTATCAAGCAAAGTATAAAAGGTCTGAAAGCACAGCCAAGGCAAGTCAGCAGGTGCCTGGCTGAACCTATGAGAACTGCTCTCCAGCCTGCGTTCACTCTTCGAATCTCGTGCTATTGGTTGTGTGACTTACTTTAGCAGAGGAATCCCAAAGACAGCAGTGGGGAAAGGGTGGGCGTGAATTTTTGGAGTAAAGAATGTGTGTGTGTGTGTGTGCGGGTATGCTTGTGTGTGGGTCTGAGGGGATAAAAGCCAGAGAATGGTGGAGGAGGTGGGGCAGAGGCAGTCTACTTACAAGTTCCACGAAGTTGCGGTTGCCGTGGAAATCAGGAAACAGCCACAAATTATATATGGCCGTGTCAACATTGTGATATGGTGTGACCCAATATTAGTGATAGGATGCGGATCTTTGTAGTCTGCCAAATCCTCCTTTGACACAGGCATTATTAGTCAGTCAACCAAGGCTCATTGAGGGCTCGATAAATCCTTAGTACAGAAGTGTGTTCTAAATTAATGGTAATCTTATTGAATAGTTCACTGCTAGTGATCACAAATTATCTCCCGTGCACACACTGTTCAATGTTTGCAGTTCATCAACATAATGCCTGCAAACATTTCCATGCATAAAAAATAAATACAAACTAGTCCCCACCTGCTGCAGGCCAATGCTGTTAGGGCCAGATTTACTAACATTTGACAAAGCGCAACACAGCAAGATAACTTGCTGAGCTGTGCTGCATCAAATAGGGAGCAGGAATGCACCATATTTACTAAGATATGGTGCCTTCCTGCTCTCTCTGCGCTGGTGCACAGTGTGCAGACTAGCGCCAATGCAGGCACCCTCGCGCCATTGTGCAACGGCTACGTTACAAGCAGGATTGTTTTTGTGTAGGAACGGACACTTTCCTGCACAAAAATAATCAGAGGCATTTCCTCTTTCTAGAAAGAGGAAATAACGTTGAAAAACAAACATATTTCTCTTCATTATGCCGCTGTTGGGATGGGGTAGCATTGTGATGCATTCCCAATTTTACTGCCCGTAGTAAACCTGGGGATTTGCCAAAATCCATGGGTGGATGCGTAGGATCACCATCCCAACGAGGAGCAACACAATGCAGCAATTTGGGCTGCCTTGCGTTAATCTGGTTAAACTAAGCCATGCAGAGCCATGCAAGGTGGCTTTGCATTGCTTAGTAAATATCACATTAGCCCTTGCGTTGCCTTGTGTCGCATTAGTTGACGCAATCCAACACTGGGGCTTAATAAATCTGGGCCTGAGTTTAGAAGATTAGAGCAGCAGACATCTTCCCTGAGTGCAGTAACAGCACCAAAAAACATATTAATGTTGCCACAAGCCAAGTGCTGTTCATAGAACCCTGGGGGTCATGCCCCACAGATTGAAGACCCCTGGTAACCTGACCCCTGTCGGATGAGATCTCCTGTGCCGGCAACAGAACTTTCATCTGCTGAGAGTCCCTTCTTACACATTCGTCCTGTACTGGAACTGACGTCAGTGGGACTGGAACATTCTTAGGGTCCCTGAAAGGAGACTTGTCAGGCGCTTCAGTTGTTATGTAATTGTGGGCCTGCCTGCACTGATTCTTGACCGTGCCTAGGGGCTGTTGTTTCAGCATCATATCTAGCATTACAGCCCGTGTAATATTGAGCAGCAGGATATGGGACAGTTGTGAAAGGTGCATTTCCCAAGTTTTTTTGCTCCACTCTGTGTACAGGAAATTAAAACC
Source organism: Triturus cristatus (assembly GCF_964204655.1). Lineage (NCBI taxonomy): Eukaryota > Metazoa > Chordata > Amphibia > Caudata > Salamandridae > Triturus > Triturus cristatus. Next base: position 397,193,492 of record NC_140590.1, read on the forward strand.
AAAACCACTGACATTTACAGTGATTATTTTAGCACACATGCATATCTCTCGTTAGTTCCTCCTGCCCAAGCAGTTCCTTAATCAAGATACGTACCAACAGCATATTTATATTTCATTTACAGCTCAGCGGGTTGAAGTTTCGTAACAGGAACTGTATGTGCCATCCAGGCCCAGAGGCGGTGCCCCTCCCACTCCTCGAGGAAAGGGCTGAGGGTTGGGCTGCCAGGAGAGAACTTCCACAGGCTGAAGGGAGGGCTGGGCGACAAGCGTTCATTAGGGAAACAACTGGACCCACACGGCAGCTTCCCATGAACTGGAGCGCGAGGGCTGGGGTGGGGAGGAAGCACTTTCGTTTCCATGCCAGCCTGGTTGCCTGCGGGGACATTATTAGGAGCGGTGCAAATTGAAGGCCTGATTAGCAGTAAACAAAACAAGCCACTTTATTCGGAATCCAAAACGAAGAGCAAACGTTTTGGATTCCAGATTCAGGCAGTTCCAGGCAAACGTTTTTGGCGACGGGACTGCGCGACCCCCTTTCTAGGACTCTACGCCCCCCCTGGGGGTCGCGCCCCACAGATTAAAGACCCCTGCCCTTTCCTCTTCCTCCTGTCCACATGGTCCATTGTACTGCCAGAACCTTCTGCCCTCCCTGGTCGGTTGTGCTGCAACTGCTCCTCCTGCCTGCCCCTTGCGGCCTGTTGTGAGGCCCCTTCCCCTGAACTTTCTTGTCTGTGCACAGGTCCTGACCCTCCCTTCTATCCTCCATCGTCCTTTGTGCATGCCCCTGCACCCTCCTTCTTGCCCATCAAAGCAATTGTGCTGCCACTAACCCTCCCACTTGCCATGCATGGTCTTCTGTGCTGCCATGGCCCCTCCCACCTTCCCTGTGTGGTCAGTTAGCTGCCCCTGACCCCCTCCCACCTTCCCTCCATGGTCTGTGTGTATGCCATGACAGTCTCTCTTCATGGTGTGTCTTGCTTCTAGTGCCCATCCTGCCTGACCTCCATGGCTATCTTGCTGCTCCTGCCCTGCCCCCTTGCCCCCAGCCCTCTGTGTACATGTGCAGACCCCTACTCCCTCCCTCCTGGCTTGTCTGTTCCATTGTAATGCCCCTGATCCGTCCCTCCTGCCCTTTATGGTCTGTTATGCTGCAGCTTTCTCTCCTGTCTGTCCATTATGGTCAGCTAGCTAACATTGCCTCTTGCCCCTCTGTTCTCTGTTGTCCATGTGCATGGTCCTGTCCCCTCCCTCTTGCTTTCTATGGATTGTAGTGCTGCACTCCCATCCCGCATGCCCTGTGTGGTGTATTGTGCTGCTGCAAACCCTGATGCCTGCCCTGCAGGGTCAGTTTGGTGCACCTCTCCATGTCCCTCCTGTCCTCTGTTATCCAAGTCCATGTCCCTACCCCATTTCCTTCCATGATCCAATGTACCATACTTGCGAACATTTTGAACTTGGTAAGAGGGAGATTTTGAAAAAAAACTGGGGTATTGATTTTCCCCTTTGAGTTACATTGAAAAAGAGGAGATTGTAGACAGGAGACAGATCAAATAAAGCCCATTTGAGCTTAAAAACATTGGACGTTTCCTGGCTGAATCGGGTCTGTTGGCATGTATGGTTGTACTACCATTGCCTCTTACTTCTGCCCACAATGGTCTATTACATTGCCACAGCCTCTCTTGCAAGTCCTGTATTGTTGGTTTGTTGCCCCTGCCCCCCTTTCCACTGCCCTCCATAGTCTGTTGTGCTGCCACGGCCCTTCCTGCCTGCTCAGTGTGGTTAAATTGTTGCCTTTGCACCCTCCTACCTGCCTTCAATTTTCAGAGTCCGTGCCCCTGGCCTCTCAACAGTATCCTAATGAACAACTAGATTGCTAACATTCTATATTTATTACAAAAGTGTGGAACGCCTGACGTCATCTTGATGTAATCAAAACTGTAATACCTAGAGCATTTCCTTTAGAAATTACATATATGAGAGGGTCTTATTGGCATCAAAATTATGGTTAGTGCTCCAAAAGACTAAAATAAGGACATATTTTCTGAGTTTTCAAATAGCGACAAAGCACTTTTAAATTATTTGTTATCTTTATGTTTTTTTATCCAGTTGACCACTTGATTAAATGTTGCACTTAGGGGAGAGGATGTGGTGTTACTTCCAGAACTGCAGACTTTGCAACTGGGGACCAGGTTGGAGTTTCTGCTTCAGCTCGACATTCTGTAATTCTGGTCAAATCACTTAGTCTCCCCATGTCTACAACCAAAATGAATTTGTTCTTGTGTGATGTAAGCAATGCTCATGTAAAGCACTCCAATACCTGACAAGTCTGCACTATATAACACTGCAAAAACACAAAATAATAAGTGTTTTGCACACTTCTGTCATTGGGCTATATTTGGGCTACATCTGGGTGATGTTGGGCTACATTTGGGCTCTTTTGTCTACGGTGGCCATTTTGGGAGATTTATTTGTTATGAAGTTTCCTAATTTCCTCATGTACTGCAGTCTCCTCAGTAGGAAATGCTTTCAGTTTTTTACTTTGATTCCATCATGAAGGTATTCAGATATGTCACACATTTGCCATACATTCTGAATGTTAGCACTCTAGTTGCTCATTAGATCACTGTAGTAAAACTACTGTTCACCATGGAAGTCTGCTCCTGGTATTAAAAGTGCATGTTTCAGTCTGCATGGCTTCAGGTGTGCCATACTTTTGTCATAATGAAGACAGTAAGCGCTCTAGTTGTTTTTAAGAACGCTCTGGGACATTACTTGGGCTACATCTGGGTGATATTTGGGCTACATTTGGGCTCTTTTGTCTCTGGTGGCCATCTTGGGAGACTTATTTGTAATGAAGTTTCCTAATTTCCTCATTTACTGCAGTCTCCTCAGTAGGAAATACTTTCAGTGTTTTACTTTGATTCCATCAAGAAGGCATTCAGATGTGTCACACGTTTGCCATAAATTCAGAATGTTAGCACTCTTTTTGCTCATTAGATCACTGTAGTAAAGCTACTGCTCACCAGGGAAAGCTGCTGCTGGTATTGAAAGTGCATGTTTCAGTCTGCATGTCAGAATTTTTTAATGAAATAGAAGAGGATTTGAGAAGTCACTCAAAATGTGCCCTCATTTTTCTTTCTGCAGACTAATCTTACTTTTTATGGAAAAATGAACCCCCTCATTTTGTTCCTTTTTAAATTAAATGTTTTAAGAGTTACCACTTTAATCCAAGCAAGATGGCTTCAGGTGTGCCATACGTTTATCATAAGTAGGACTGTTAGCGCTCTAGTTGTTCTTTGGAACACTCTGGGAAGCTGCAGTAGAACACAAAGGAATCAACTGACAGTCTCTGCCCTTGTTGGATGTACATGTTTTACTGAGAATGTCAGACTTCATTCTCACATGACTGAGAAAGATAATGTGAATTTACAGAAAATATGCTCTCAGTTTAGCTTATAGATCACCTTCCAAACCTCTGTGGGAAAAGCATGAGAAAATATTTTTCTCTCAATCATGATATCCCAGCAGAAGGCTTTTTCACAAGGTGAAATCACCTTAGAACACACCACAATTCCTAAAATGAGTATGGTACCATCAACAAATGATTTATAATGTAACTAAAGTCTTAAAACCTTCTATTAACTGCAATGCTTTTTAATGAGGTGCTATCATGTATATTGGTCCCAAGATGGCTGCCAACACTTCTTGGATGAAGTGCTGACAGCCAATCAGATCTCAGGATGAGATGTGTGGTTAGGCTCCGCCCACATATATATATGATTTTACTTTTGATTTTCTCAGGAACTACTGAACTGATTGACACCAGACCTGCAAAAGGCACTTCCCTGACCAGAGGACTACCTCTCTGCCAAATTTCAAGTAATTCTGTTCAGCCGTTCGGGCTGTACCTTGGACTACAGGTCCCTATGGAAAAATGCATGGGGAAAACGCGTTTTGGGACCCCCCTTTTTTCTCGGCCCCCGCTTGACGAATCACCCTGAGACTTTAAGGGTAGGAGCGGAGCGGAGCGCCCCACCTATTTTGAAAATTTTGCGAGGATTCGTCAACCGGCGCCAAAGTTATTCCAAATAGAATGTTGCGAATTTCCTATGGAAACACGGTCCTAACTATAACTATCTACTGGCGACCGCCAGTAGATAATATATATATATATATATATATATATATATATATATATATATATATATATAGAGTCCAACACTCATTCACTCCTTGGAATGAGCCCGACACATGCAGGGATTAAACCAATTTGGATTTTATTCAGCGAATCACTTACAGCGTGTAGGGATCAGAGTTCAAGAAACGCTGTGGCAGACGCGTTTCAGCCGTAAGGCTTTCCTCAGTGCCTGGTTTCAAACAGTTCGTTACAACTGTGGCAGGTTTAAATTTCCTGGTGTTACTGAAGCCACTCCCACAAGGTCACCACGCCGAACTTCATCGACCAGCATGCAGCGGGTCCAAGCCCAGCGCGAGGTGTATCACAGTATGCAGAGGAGGAGCTGAAACATCCAGCTTGTGGGAGTGGCTTCAGTAACACCAGGAAATTTAAACCTGCCACAGTTGTAACGAACTGTTTGAAACCAGGCACTGAGGAAAGCCTTACGGCTGAAACGCGTCTGCCACAGCGTTTCTTGAACTCTGATCCCTACACGCTGTAAGTGATTCGCTGAATAAAATCCAAATTGGTTTAATCCCTGCATGTGTCGGGCTCATTCCAAGGAGTGAATGAGTGTTGGACTCTATGTTTAAACCAGTAAGCAGGCACTGGTAACCGGCACGCCCTTTCGGTTAGGTGTGACACGTAAGCCAGCACCTTTTGGACTTTGTATTGAATACGTGTCACCCCCCCAAGCGGTTACACTACCACGGTGTTTATATTGACTGCACGGGGAGAGAGGCTGCAGTGTTTACTGCGGGGGATACAATTGGTCTCAGCCTGAAACCTTTCATTTTACTTGGATCCGCAGTTTGGTGAATGAGGTCCGGATGCCAACGAGGGACACCACTGGGAGTCTGGTTGTAACCACTTACTGAAGTGGTCACCACGCCGAACTTCATCGACCAGCATGCAGCGGGTCCAAGCCCAGCGCGAGGTGTATCACAGTATGCAGAGGAGGAGCTGAAACATCCAGCTTGTGGGAGTGGCTTCAGTAACACCAGGAAATTTAAACCTGCCACAGTTGTAACGAACTGTTTGAAACCAGGCACTGAGGAAAGCCTTACGGCTGAAACGCGTCTGCCACAGCGTTTCTTGAACTCTGATCCCTACACGCTGTAAGTGATTCGCTGAATAAAATCCAAATTGGTTTAATCCCTGCATGTGTCGGGCTCATTCCAAGGAGTGAATGAGTGTTGGACTCTATGTTTAAACCAGTAAGCAGGCACTGGTAACCGGCACGCCCTTTCGGTTAGGTGTGACACGTAAGCCAGCACCTTTTGGACTTTGTATTGAATACGTGTCACCCCCCCAAGCGGTTACACTACCACGGTGTTTATATTGACTGCACGGGGAGAGAGGCTGCAGTGTTTACTGCGGGGGATACAATTGGTCTCAGCCTGAAACCTTTCATTTTACTTGGATCCGCAGTTTGGTGAATGAGGTCCGGATGCCAACGAGGGACACCACTGGGAGTCTGGTTGTAACCACTTACTGAAGTGGTCACCACGCCGAACTTCATCGACCAGCATGCAGCGGGTCCAAGCCCAGCGCGAGGTGTATCACAGTATGCAGAGGAGGAGCTGAAACATCCAGCTTGTGGGAGTGGCTTCAGTAACACCAGGAAATTTAAACCTGCCACAGTTGTAACGAACTGTTTGAAACCAGGCACTGAGGAAAGCCTTACGGCTGAAACGCGTCTGCCACAGCGTTTCTTGAACTCTGATCCCTACACGCTGTAAGTGATTCGCTGAATAAAATCCAAATTGGTTTAATCCCTGCATGTGTCGGGCTCATTCCAAGGAGTGAATGAGTGTTGGACTCTATGTTTAAACCAGTAAGCAGGCACTGGTAACCGGCACGCCCTTTCGGTTAGGTGTGACACGTAAGCCAGCACCTTTTGGACTTTATATATATATATATATATATATAAAAATCACCAAGAGAAGTAATACTCCAGGATATGAATCAAGAGTTTCTTTCACTTTAAATTTTCAAAACAGCCCAACACCATCGAGCTCCCTTAATTAACCAACGCGTTTCGACCACTCTGGTCTTGCTCACGGTTAGCTGTGTTCCACAGGTAATGTCTTTATATATACAATTGCCCACATCACCATTATGATGTATCATGGGACATGTAGTCCAAATCGTGAGAAAGTGATTAATTTTTACAGTGTAATTTGTATAACTATTATACAATTTTGAATGATGAACCATTTCTTCTGTTGTATATAGTATATGTATATTCGTGTTGGCAATTTTTAAGTGTGATAGTAGTTATACCTATTTTTTTGTACTGATTTTCTACAGTTTTTAAACTGTTTATTTATCAATATTTTATTCATTAAATAACAGTATAGATTTTTCTGAAAATTGCAAAAAAAAAAAAAAAATCATTCAAACTAAAATATTGATTACTTTTTTTGTTTTCATTTTTTATTTTAATATATTTATATTATTTTTGTTTAAAAAAAATTCCAAATAATGTTCAGAGTCGCGCACTCAAAGCGTACACATCACGGTGGGTGCGCGGATTCTAGCCGCCATTTTAGAAAAGTTGTGAAGAATCCGCGTACGGTGTGCGACAGCTGCGTGTTTTTCAGTTACATCATATGCATTTAATATTACGTGATGTGCGCGATTGGTATGCGACCAGTCCATGAGTCCTGCTCCCGCGCATTTGCGACACATGTGCATTATGGTACAAGATGCGTGCGCGGTGGCAGTTCCCGCGTGACGTCATATACATGCTGGGGTGCTCTGGGTGTGCGACTCCCGCAAAAAAAATGTATGCTCCAAAATGCATGTGTCTTAAATATACATATTAGGGCAAGAGATTATCTAACATAATCAGAAAAATAATATATTGGTACTTATAATAAACGTATATTATTTTTAAATATATTTTTGCGAAGTCGGGTGCGTGCATCGTGAGCGCAGAGAACCAGGTCAGCAGAGCTGCTGTTGAGCCAGAGACCCAGGTCAGGAGAGCTGCTCTAGAGGCCGAGAACCAGGTCAGCAGAGCTGCTGTAGAGCAAGAGAAACCAGGTCAGCAGAGCTGCTTTAGAGGGAGAGAAACAGGTCAGCAGAACTGCTTTAGAGCCAGAGAACCAGGTCAGCAGAGCTGCTCTAGAGTCAGAGAACCAGGTCAGCAGAGCTGCTTTAGAGCCAGAGAACTAGGTCAGCAGAGCTGATTTAGAGCCAGAGAACCAGGTCATCAGAGCTGCTCTAGAGCCAGAGAACCAGGTCAGCAGAGCTGCTTTAGAGCCAGAGAACCAGGTCAGCAGAGCTACTCTAGAGGCAGAGACACAGGTCAACAGAGCTGCTTTGGAGGGAGAGAACCAGGTCAGCAGAGCTGCTTTAGAGCCAGAGAACCAGGTCAGCAGAGCTGCTGTAGAGCCAGAGAAACCAGGTCAGCAGAGCTGCTTTAGAGGGAGAGAACCAGGTCAGCAGAGCTGCTCTAGAGCCAGAGAACCAGGTCAGCAGAGCTGCTTTAGAGCCATAGAACCAGGTCAGCAGAGCTGCTCTAGAGGCAGAGAGCCAAGTCAGCAGAGCTGATTTAGAGGGAGAGAACCAGGTCAGCAGAGCTGCTTTAGAGCCAGAGAACCAGGCCAGCAGAGCTGCTCTAGTGGCAGAGAACCAGGTCAGCAGAGCTGCTTTAGAGCTATAGAACCAGGTCAGCAGAACTGCTTTAGAGCCAGAGAACCAGGCCAGCAGAGCTGCTCTAGAGCCTAAGAACCTGGTCAGCAGAGCTGCTCTAGAGCCAGAGAACCAGGTCAGCAGAGCTGCTGTAGAGCCAGAGAAACCAGGTCAGTAGAGCTGCTTTAGAGTGAGAGAACCAGGTCAGCAGAGCTGCTTTAGAGGAAGAGAACCAGGTCAGCAGAGCTGCTTTAGAGCCAAGGGACCAGGTCAGCAGAGCTGCTCTAGAGCCAGAGAACCAGGTCAACTGAACTGCTTTAGAGCCATAGAACTGGGTCAGCAGAACTGCTTTAGAGCCAGAGAACCATGTCAGCAGAGCTGTTGTAGAGTCAGAGAACCAGGTCAGCAGAGCTGCTCTAGAGCCTAAGAACTAGGTCAGCAGAGCTGCTCTAGAGCCAGAGAACCAGGTCAGCAGAGCTGCTGTAGAGCCAGAGAAACCAGGGCAGCGGAGCTGCTTTACAGGGAGAGAACCAGGTCAGAAGAGCTGCTTTAGAGCCAGAGAACCAGGCCAGCAGAGCTGCTTTAGAGCCAGAGAACCAGGTCAGCAGAGCTGATTTAGAGCCAGAGAACCAGGTCAGCAGAGCTGCTCTAGAGCCAGAGAACCAAGTTAGCAGAGCTGCTTTAGAGACATAGAACCAGGTCGGCACAGCTGCTTTAGAGCCAGGGAACCAGGTCAGCAGAGCTGCTCTAGAGCCTAAGAACCAGGTCAGCAGAGCTGCTCTAGAGCCAGAGAACCAGGTCTCTACTTCTCTCTACCACTCACTCCCTGCTACTCTACTACTCACTCTTTACTACTCTCTCTCTACTACTCACTCTCTACTACTCACTCTCTACTACTCTCTCTCTACTTCTCTCTACTACTCATTCTCTACTACTCACTCTCTACTACTCGCTCTCTACTACTCTCTACTACTCACTCTCCACTATACACTCTCTACTACTCACTCTCAACTACTCTCCACTACTCACTCTACTACTCACTCTACTACTCTACTATTCTCTACTACTCTCTCTACTTCTCACTCTCTTCTACCCTCTCTACTACTCACTCTATTACTCTACTATTCTCTACTACTCTCTCTACTTCTCACTCTCCTCTACTCTCTCTACTACTCACTCTCTACTACTTGCTCTCTACTACTCGCTCTCTACTACTCACTCTCTACTACTCCATCTCTACTACTCTCTACTACTCACTCTACTACTCTCTATCACTCACTCTCTACTACTCTACTACTCACTCTCTACTACTCTCTCTCTACTACTCTCTCTATACTACTCCCTCTCTACTACTCACTCTACTAATCTCTACTACTCACTCTCTACTACTCTCTCCCTACTATTCACTCTCTACAACTAACTCTCTACTACTCACTCCCTGCTACTCGCTCTCTACTGCTCTCTACTACTCACTCTACTACTCACTCTCTACTAGTCTCTACTACTCTCGTTACATGGTGCCTACGAATTGCTAGTTACCAGGTCAGCAGAGCTGCTCTAGAGCCAGAGAACCAGGTCAGCAGAGCTGCTGTAGAACCAGAGAAACCAGGTAAGTAGAGCTGCTTTAGAGGGAGAGAACCAGGTCAGCAGAGCTGCTCTAGAAGGAGAGAACCAGGTCAGCAGAGCTGCTTTAGAGCCAGAGAACCATGTCAGCAGAAATGCTTTAGCCCCATAGAACCGGGTCAGCAGAGCTGCTCTGTAGCCTAAGAACTAGGTCAGCAGAGCAGCATTAGAGCCAGAGAACCAGGTCAGCAGACCTGCTGTAGAGCCAGAGAAACCAGATCAACAGAGCTGCTTTAGAGGGAGAGAACCAGGTCGGCAGAGCTGATTTAGAGCCAGAGAACCAGGTCAGCAGAGCTGCTTTAGAGCCAGAGAACCAGGTCAGCAGCAGAGCTGCTCTAGCTGACACTGACTGACTGACATTTGCCTGACTGACACTGACTGATTGACACTGACTGACACTGATTGACAGACACTGACACTGACTGACACTGACTGACTGACACTGACTGCTACTACTACTCACCCTCTACTACTCACTCTCTACTACACACTCTCTACTACTTGCTCTCTACTTCTCTACTACTTTCTACTACTCTCTCTACTTCTCACTCTCTACTACTCTCTCTACTACTCACTCTATACTACTCTCTACTACTCACTCTCTACTACACACTCTCTACTACTTGCTGTCTACTACTTGCTCTCTACTACTCTCTACTACTCACTCTACTACTCACTCTCTACTACTCACTCTCTACTACTCCACTGCTCTCTACTACTCTCTCTCTACTACTCACTCTCTACTACATACTCTCTACTACTTGCTGTCTGCTACTTGCTCTCTACTACTCTTTACTGCTCACTCTACTACTCACTACTCACTCTCTACTACTCACTCTCTACTACTCCACTGCTCTCTACTACTCTCTCTCTACTCTCTCTACTACTCACTCTCTACTACTCACTCTCTACTACTCTCTACTACTCACTCTCTACTACTGACCCTCTACTACTCTCTACTACTCACTCTCTCCTACTCTCTCTCTACTACTCTCTACTACTCACTCTCTACTACTCACTCTACTACTTACTCTCTACTACTCCCTCTCTACTACTTTCTACTACTCACTCTACTGCTCACTCTCTACTATTCTCTACTATTCTCTCTCTGCTACTCACTCTCTACTACTCAGTCTCTATTACTCACTCTCTACTACTCTTTACTACTCACTCTCTACTACTCTCTACTACTCACTCTCTACTAATCTCTACTACTCACTCTCTACTACTCACTCTACTACTCTCTACTACTCACTCTCTACTACTCTCTCTCTACTACTCACTCTCGACTACTCTCCACTACTCACTCTACTACTCTCTACTACACTCTACCACTCACTCTCTACTACTCTCTACTACTCTCTCTCTACTACTCACTCTCTACTACTCACTCTACTACTCTCTACTACTCACTCTCTACTACTCTCTCTCTACTACTCACTCTCTACTACTCGCTCTCTACTACTCTCTACTACTCACACTCTACTACTCTCTACTGCTCTTTACTACTCACTCTCTACTACTCACTCTCTACTAACTCTCTACTACTCTCCCCTACTCACTCTCTACTACTCTCTACTATTCACTCTCTACTACTCTCTACTACTCTCTCTCTACTACTCACTCGCTACTACTCTCTACTACTCTCTACTACTCACTTTCTACTACTCTCTACTACTCAGTCTACAACTCTCTACTTCTCTCTACCACTCACTCCCTGCTACTCTACTACTCACTCTTTACTACTCTCTCTCTACTACTCACTCTCTACTACTCACTCTCTACTACTCTCTCTCTACTTCTCTCTACTACTCATTCTCTACTACTCACTCTCTACTACTCGCTCTCTACTACTCTCTACTACTCACTCTCCACTATACTCTACTACTCTACTATTCTCTACTACTCTCTCTACTTCTCAATCTCTTCTACTCTCTACTACTCACTCTACTACTCTACTATTCTCTACTACTCTCACTACTTCTCACTCTCCTCTACTCTCTCTACTACTCGCTCTCTACTACTTGCTCTCTACTACTCGCTCTCTACTACTCACTCTCTACTACTCCATCTCTACTACTCTCTACTACTCACTCTACTACTCTCTATCACTCACTCTCTACTACTCTACTACTCACTCTCTACTAATCTCTCTCTACTACTCTCTCTATACTACTCCCTCTCTACTACTCACTCTACTAATCTCTACTACTCACTCTCTACTACTCTCTCTCTACTACTCACTCCCTGCTACTCGCTCTCTACTGCTCTCTACTACTCACTCTACTACTCACTCTCTACTAGTCTCTACTACTCTCGTTACATGGTGCCTACGAATTGCTAGTTACGTGATGTCGCAAGGAGCAGCTGTGGCTAGTACGCACCAGCCTAACTTGCGTTACACTCCCCCCTGTTTTTTAGTTCAATTTACTTTCACCGTAACTCGACGCATGCTCACACACTAGCATGTCTCCTTGGTACCACAACTGAACCTTGTTGCGGTTGCTAGTGTCCCGCCCTAATTTCTTCTCTCTCCTTTCCTTCAATCACCTCTTATCTTTTTCTCTACATCACCCCTGTTTGTTTTCCCACAGGCAATTTCCTTAACAATCAGGCATGTACACATGATTGTCCTGATGATGATCCTAGTATCTTCTTAACAGTATCGAAACGTCGTCGACCTTAAACAAACAGCATGCACATTAATCCATTGTGTAAAGAAGTGCATTCACTGTTTTGAAAAAGCTAAAAAACATTGGATAATGTAAACAAGCTTCTCTTTGTCTTGCCTGAAATGTCCTTGTTTGTTTTGTAATGTCACTGTTCTTATTGGATACAGGACTGTGTCCCACTAGTATTGTGTTGTTTTATATGTGCATTTTTTTATTGAAGAATTAAACTGTTTGTCCAGCTGGACATCCAGAATATAGTATCGATTCTGAACTATATTTATTTCATCCTTATTCAAATTATTTCAGGACCACTGTTTCATGTAATTAACTTAAACGAGGCGAGACCTATTGCATTTTTAATGCTTGTTTACTTTGGTTCCATCAAGAAAGCATTCAGATGTGTCACACATTTGCCATACATTCTGAATGGTAGCACTCTAGTTGCTCATTAGATCACTGTAGTAAAGCTACTGCTCACCAGGGAAGTCTGCTGCTGGTATTGAAAGTGCATGTTTCAGTCTACATGTCAGAATTTTTTATTGAAATAGAAGAGGATTTGAGAAGTCACTCAAAATGTGCCCTAATTTTTCTTTTTTCAGCACTAATTCTTAATTTATATGGCAAAATGAACCCCCTCATTGTGTTCCTTTGAAATTAAACTACTCACTCTCTACTACTCTCTACTACTCTCTACTACTACTCTCTACTCTCACCCTCTACTACTCACTCTCTACTACTCACTACTACTCACTCTACTACTCTCTACCACTCACTCTCTACTACTCTACTACTCACTCTTTACTACTCTCTCTCTACTACTCCCTTTCTACTACTCACTCTACTACTCTCTACTACTCACTCTCTACTACTCACTCCCTGCTACTCACTCTCTACTGCTCTCTACTACTCACTCTCCACTACTCACTCTCCACTACTCTCTCTCTACTACTCGCTCTCTACTACTCTCTACTAATCACTCTCTACTACTCACTCTCTACTACTCTACTACTCTCTCTACTACTCACTCTCTACTACTCACTCTCTAATACTCTACTACTCTCTACTACTCTCTATACTACTCACTCTCTACTACTGTCTACTACTCACTCTACTACTCTCTACCACTCACTCTCTACTACTCTACTACTCACTCTCTACTACTCACTCTACTACTCTCTTCTACTCACTCTCTACTACTCACTCTCTACTATTCGCTCTCTACTACTCTCTACTACTCACTCTCCACTACTCACTCTCTACTACTTGCTCTCTACTACTCTCTACTACTCACTCTACTACTCACTCTCTACTACTCTGCTACTCTCTACTACTCTCTCTACTTCTCACTCTCTACTACTCTCTCTACTACTCACTCTCTACTACTCCCTACTACTCACTCTCTACTACACACTCTCTACTACTTGCTCTCCACTACTCACTCTCTTCTACTCTCTACTACTCACTCTACTACTCACTCTTTTCTACTCTCTACTACACACTCTCTACTATTCTCTACTACTCTCTACCTCTCTACCTCTCTACCTCTACCTCTACACCTCTACAGCTCTACACCTCTACCTCTCTCCACACGCACACATATGCACATATATATATGCATATACATGCATATGCATTTATATATATGTATGTGTTTATATATACATACATATATCAACATATATATAATCTGCATATCTATGTAAATACAAATATAAATGCATGCATACATATACATATACATGTATGCATACATATGCATGTTATGTACATGAAAGTTTGAAAAACACTAATACAAGCAAAGCTAAAAAGCCACCTAATTACAAACAGAATTGCTTTAACCTAAACGAGGGTGAGACCTATTGCATTTTCAATGCTTGTTTACTTTGATTCCATCAAAAAGGCATTCAGATGTGTCACACATTTGCTATAAATTCTGAATGTTAGCACTCTAGTTGCTCATTAGATCACTGTAGTAAAGCTACTGCTCACCAGGGAAGTCTGCTGCAGGTATTCAAAGTGCATGTTTCAGTCTGCATGTCAGAATTTTTTAATGAAATAGAAGAGGATTTGAGAAGTCAAAATGTGCCCTAATTTTTCTTTCTGCAGCAATAATCATAATTTCTATGGCAAAATGAACCCCCTCATTTTGTTCCTTTGCAAATTAAATGTTTTAAGTGTTACCACTTTATTCCAATCAAGATGGCTTCAGGTGTGCCATACTTTTGTCATAAGTAAGATTGTTAGCGCTCTCGTTGTTCTTTAGAACACTCTGGGACATTCTGTCATTGGGCTATACTTGGGCTACATCTGGTAATATTTGTGCTACATTTGGGCTCTTTAGTCTCTGGTGGACATCTTGGAAGACTTATTTGTTATGACGTTTCCTAATTACCTCATTTACTACAGTCTCCTCAGTAGGAAATACTTTCAGTTTTTTACTTTGATTCCATCAAGAAGGCATTCAGATGTGTCACACATTTGCCATAAATTCAGAATGTTAGCACTCTAGTCGCTCATTAGATCACTGTAGTAAAGCGACTGCTCTCCAGGGAAGTTTGCTGCTGGTATTGAAAGTGCATGTTTCAGTCTGCATGTCAGAATTTTTTAATGAAATAGAAGAGGATTTGAGGAGTCACTCAAAGTGTGCCCTAATTTTTCTTTCTGCAGCACTAATCATACTTTCTATGGCGAAATGAACCCCTTCATTTTGTTCCTTTTCAAATTAAATGTTTTAAGAGTTACCACTTTATTCCAATCAAGATGGCTTCAGGTGTGCCATATGTTTGTCATAAGTAGGACTGTTAGTACTCTAGTTGTTCTTTAGAACACTCTGGGAAGCTGCAGTAGAACACAAAGGAATCAACTGACAGTCTCTGCCCTTGTTGGATATACATGTTTTACTGAGAATGTCAGTCTTCATTCTCACATGACTGAGAAAGATAATGTGAATTTACAGAAAATATGCTCACAGTTTAGCTTATAGATCACCTTCCAAACCTCTGTGGGAAAAGCATGAGAAAATAGTTTTCTCTCAAACATGATTGATGATATCCCAGCAGAAGGCTTTTTCACATGGTCAAATCACCTTAGAATACACCACAATTCCTAAAATGAGTATGGTACCATCAACAATTGATTTATAATGTAACTAAAGTCTTAAAACCTTCTATTAACTGCAATGCTTTTTAATGAGGTGCTATCATGTATATTGGTCCCAAGATGCCTGCCAACACTTCTTGGATGAAGTGCTGACAGCCAATCAGATCTCACGATGAGATGTGTGGTTAGGCTCCGCCCAGATATATCTATGATTTTACTTTTGAATTTCGCAGCAACTACTGAACGGATTTACACCATTTAACCAAAAGGCATGAGTGTGAACCAAGGGCTACCTCTTTGCCAAATTTCATGTAATTCCGTTCAGCAGTTCAGGTTGCAGCTGCGATTGATGGTTCCTAAGGAAAATTGCATGTTTTGGGACCCCCCTTTTTCCTCGGCCCCTGCTTGACGAATCACCCCGAGACTTTCTGGATAGGAGCGGACTGGAGCGCCCCACCAGCTTTGAAAATTGCGCAAAGATTCGTCAACCGGCGCCAAAGTTATTCTAAATAGAATGTTGCAGATTTCCTATGGATAATAGGTCCTAACTATAACTACCTACTGGCGACCGCCAGTAGGCGATATATATATATATATATATATATATATATATATATATATATATATATATATATATATATATATATCCACATATATATATATATAATATCTTTATGCAAAAACATAGAAGTTTTCTCATGAGCTGGGTTTTGGATATTACACATGTATATAAGGATTGCACTTCTTGGAAATTTTGTATTCATGAAAGCCCACTAGGGCTAGATTTGTGAAAATGGTGACACATATTAGACCATTTTGGCCCACTGGGGCAGGATTGTTTTTACCTGGGGATTTACCAGTGGTAATATGGTGATATGTACAATACGCTAATCGGGGTTCTGTAGGTGCCTATTCTGCTCGGATATTTTCCCACTGGGGCATGATTTCAAATTAAGTTTTTGTGCCCACTGGGGCTCGTGTGGTCCTAACTAGTCCTTGTATTTTGCCCACTGAGGCAATACATTTATGCTACCAGGTAATTCACAGGTGTATAATTTAATGTGGCGCCTGTTCAGATATTTTCCCACTGGGGCATGATTTCAAATTAAGTTTTTGTGCACACTGGGGCCGTATGGTCCTGAAAAGTCCTTGGATATTGCCCACTGGGCAAATACATTTATGTTACCAGGTAATTCCCAGCCATATGATTCATGTGGCGCCTTGAGCATATTCAGCAAGCGCATTGAACGTGAAATGAATTGTATGTGCTGTTCTCGGCACAGAGGAACAAATAAAGTGCTTCAAAACTTTATTGATTCTGAACACTCACATCGATCACTTTACTTTTGCACTATGAGCCACGAACGAATGTACTCATTTTTACCCACACGCCACCACAGTTCAATCAATGTTAAAAATGACGATCTTTCAACCTGACATTTACTATGGAAGTCTGTTATCACTGTTTTTTGTCTCCAAATTTCTTTATTAGATTTATTTATCCAAATCATTAGAGCACTTGTATATACGATCATACAGCTTGTCCACCTCAGCCAAGGTGGTGTATATTTCCAGAATAATACATGCCAGAGTCTAGACCGAAGGTCACACCCGTGGAGATTCCGCAATCATCTGTATTCTCATCCTCTGTTCGTGCTAAAACATAACTCAACAGAAATGAACTCCCCCTACCTCCCACCCATACCCCCCTCCCCGCCCCCCTCCCAGTTCCCTCCCCCCTGCCAGGTCTATGTAATTTGAGGTCTATGCATCATAATATTTATATTGGGTCTCCGTGTGTTTCTCCCCTTTGTCCTGGGGCCTCCCCCCTCATAGAAGACGTCTCCCCTGAGCTTTCCGGTGTAGGTTGGGAGGCCTGTCCAGCTATCTCCTGAATCATCGCTCCCCACGCCATTAGGACCTCGGGCAGTTTATCATCCCTCCTGGTGTTCCGTATATGTCCCTCCTCTACCAGAGCCCACACCCTTAGGTCTGTCCTCCATTTCGCTAATAGGGCAATGTGGGTCCCTGGTGCTATCGATAGCCTCGAGCCTCCTGAGTGAAAGATAAGCCATATGTATGATATTATACTGGATTTGTTTGAAGCGGTTACTTACCGACACCTTCCGTACACTTTCGTGTATTTTTTCCCAGTCTCGCGTTGTGACCTCCTGTGGACCCACCCGCTGCCATTTGTCTTCTATCTTTAGGGGGCCAGTCTTATTATCTTCCCTCAACGGCCTGTAGAGGTGGGTAACAAACTTTCGTCCCCCTGCCATAGTGATCACGGTGACCAGGGTTTGGGTGTGCCCCGGAGTCTCTGGAAACGAGGGCCATAATTGCTGCGCCGTTGCCGCTATCTTAGCGTATTGCAGAAATTGCCCTGATCCCAACTCAAAGGTGGTCAACGCCTCCTGATAAGTGATGAATTTATTGTCTGGGTATAGGTCGGACAACATCAGGCAGACCCCCTCCTTCCATTTATCTGTAGACATAACCTGGTCTATTTGGGCAAAGGGTGGCATCAGCCAGAAGTCCAACCCTGGGGCAAACGGGCATTCTCGGAGTAGTCGTCGTACCACCTGGTTCCATATTGCAGCCACTAGCCGTGCCAATGGAGGACCGTTTTTCTCGGTGCCCCCGGCCCGCCATAGAAGCGCACCTAGCTGTCGGTCCTCATACATGTCCAACCAGGCTATCGCATGTTGCAATTGGGACGCAAAATAGTAAAGTTCTAAATCTGGGATCTCTAAACCCCCTTTGCCCCATCTACGTTTCATAACCTCTAAACTTATCCTTCATCGCTTCCCATTCCACAATACTAGGACCAGCAGTGCGTCCACTTCCTTGAATACCCAGAGCGGAAGTTCAAAGAAGGAACCTTGCATTGTGTAGAGACATCGAGGTAGGACCACCATCTTTATTAAGGCAATCTTCCCCATTAGGGAAAGTTTAAGTGTGTTCCAGAAGGCAATACTACCCTGAAGACCCCGGATTATCCTTCCCATGTTATGCTGATAAAAGATTGTCACAGTGCTTCCAATCCATATCCCCAGATAGCGGAGTGTGTCCTCCACCCATGGAAGTCCCATCTCGGGCGTTGAGGCCCCTTCCAGTCGCTCTCCTTTACAACCGCCTAAAGCTGTGATTTCATTTTGTTAATGGAAAGCCCATAGGCAGCTGCAAACTGTGACAGTGCAGCTATCAGGGTCGTTAATGACTGAGTCTGCCGTTTCAGGAATATCAACGGGTCATTGGCGTATAACGATACGACATGCTCCGAACTCCTCACCTGTATGCCCTGTCCCTCGAGTACCCCGCAGAGATGACAAGCCAGTGGCTCCATTGCCAGGGCGAATGGCAAGGGGGAGAGCAGGCATCCCTGTTGTGTCCCCCTCTCTATGGTGATGGCGTCTGATACGTATCGTCCCGTGCAAACCCTTGCCACCGGTTGAGCATAGAGCAATTTTAACCAGTTTACAAACCCCTCCCCCAATCACATTTTTAAAAGTACCTGCCATAGATAGTCCCATCTGATCGAATTGAACGCTTGTTCGATATCAAGGAACACTAAGGTGCTCTGCTGGGCCCGTCCCTCCAGCGATTGCATGACGTGGGCAAGGCAGTGAATATTCCGCAGCGTATTACTGCCTGGTATAAACCCGGACTGGTCATCATGGACCAGCCGCCGAAGATAGGGGAGGAGCCGACTTGCCAACACCTGGCTGAGGATTTTAAGATCTACGTTCAGCATTGAAATGGGCCTATAAGAGCTGGGGAGGAGGGGATCTTTCCCTGGTTTGGGGATCATTACTATCAATGCTTCCCACATGGAGTCTGGGAGCTTTCGGCGTTCATTGGCCTCCGCCGTGATTTCTAGGAGTTTGGGGATCAGGACCCCGCCATATTCCTTACAGAGTTCGGCTGCTATGCTGTCCATCCAAGGGGACTTCGCAGTCTTCAGGTGGGCGATCGCCGCCCGTATTTCCTCCCCCCTAAGGGGGCCACCTAAGGTCTCCTGACTTTCCATGTCTATGCAAGGCAAGTTCACCTCGGCAAGATATGCCTCCACGACCTTGGGGGCCATGGGGGGCTGGGGCTCGGAGTGTATATTTTACTTAAATGTGTCCGGAATATGGTGTTGATCTCATGTTGGGTGTATACCACCTGGCCCAGGTCATTCTCAAGCGCCAGAATCGGGTGAGGTTGAGTCTCCGCCCGAATCAGACATGCTACTAGACTTCCAGCCTTATCCCCCTCTGTATACCAGCAGCACCTGCTTGCCGTTCTATTAAATTTGCCGAGCGAGTCCCACGTGTCCCCTAACTTCCGTCGAACATCAGTCTATTCAGGCAGTCTCTCCTTGCTCATGGGAAGGTCCTTCTCCAGTGCCGCCAAGCGCTCTTCATACCACCGGAGGTCGCGCTCCAGCACTTTCTATACCCCCATATCCGTGGACAAACATATCCCCCGTAGCACCACCTTCATTGCGCCCCATTCAGTCACCCTTGTGCTGGCTGAGCCCCAGTTGACCTCCAAATAAGCATCCATTCCATTTGAGATAGCATCTTTATAGATCGGGTCGCCAAAGGCTTCGGTGTTAAGCCTCCATAGTGATATCTTCCATCTCAGCCGGCCTAACGAGTAAGTGATTAATAGTGGGGAGTGATCAGACAAATAGCGGGCCAGATATTGCGTCTCTACTATCTGATGCACCGCCGTCTTTTGAATAAAAAAATAGTCCAGTCTACTGTGGGTATTGGCAGCAGGTGTGTGGCACGAGTACACTCGCCAACCAGGGTTGCGGTGTCTTCATACATCCAAGAGGCCATAATTGTGGAGCATCTGGCCTATCGCTTCTTTGACTCTAGGTTTGTCATCCAGCTTCGGAGGATGTCTGTCTAACTCCCCATCCAGGTCACAATTAAAGTATCCTGCAACGATCAATTCCGTGTCCGGGTCCACCCCTTAAATCACCCCCCTCAACTTGAAATAACAAATACAAATAAACGTACTTTCCCAAGTCAGGAAAAAAACCCTCCCTCCAAACTCTGATAATCAGCTGACTGACTGGCACCGCGCAGCCCCACCCGACCAATGGTCTAGCCAGGCCGCCTCAGCACTCTACAGCCGGCGAGTCGAAACAGTATATGGGCGCAATAGTGTAACCGCCTCAAAAAACATGTATCTAGCCCCCCTCCCACTATCTCTGTGCCCAATGCCCTCCCATTCAAGTCTATCGGGAAAGTCATGTGCCCCTCGGGTCAAAACAGATACTCACAGTGTCTATGACCCCGAATCCCTCGATCTCAGCATTAAGTCCACCACTCATTTGTCTCCAGATCCCTCAACAACCGGGCTGGGAGCATCTCCCAACTCCGACTGTGTTTCCTGTACCAAACATAAAGGAGAGAACTGGTTCTGTGTTGGGATCGCCTCCAGTTCTGTAAGGAGAGGGCCATCTGGTCCCACCATGATTCGTCCTCCATCCGTCAGCTCCTGTCCCCGCGGTCGCTGCTCCTCATCTCGACGTTGTTGGCTCCGCCATCGACTGCTCCGGCGCCTCTGCTCCTGCCAGCCCTGGTTCTGATCTTGGCCGGCCAAGCCCAGTGAGTCCATCCAGTCAGCCACCTCCGACGGGTTACCAAAGAAGTGTGTCTTGTCGCCATATTGTACTCGGAGCCTGGCCGGGAACATTAAGCTGTATTTTATATTGTGGCTACGTAGCCTGCGTTTGACGCTCAAGAAGTCATTCCGTAGTTCTTGTATCTTTTTTAAATAGTCTGGGTATATATGGATATAATGATTTTAAAATTTGGACGGGCCAGTGGAGCGAATGTGTTGCAGGATCATATCCCAGTCTCTGAAATTGAACAGTCAGGCGATCATAGCTCTGGGCAGGGATGCTGGTTTCGGCGGCGGCCCAAGAGATCTATGAGCTCTTTCTACCGCAAACAGTTCGGAGAGTCGGAGGTTCGGGAATGCTGTGCCAATCCAGTCCTCGAGAAACAGGTCCGTCGCCAGCCCTTCCGCCTTTTCTGGAAAACCCAAAAAACAAAGATTGTTCCTTCTCGACCGCCCTTCAGCATCTTCTGCCCGGTCCTCCAGCCGGGCCGTGTGGCCCTGGAGAACTGTTACCGTCTCCCTCAGCTGACGAACCTCCGCCTGTAAAGCTTTCAGGTCTCCTTCCGTGGTAGTAACCCTGTCTGCCACCTTCCTGAGATCCAGGCGCAGATGGTTTATACCCATGGCCATCCTGTCCATTTTGGTTTCTAAAGCCACCCTGGAGTCACGGATCGCTTGCAAAATGTCGGCTTTGTCCCGGGCTGCTGAGCCCTGGTGGGGCCCCTGCTCAAGGTCTGCTCTGAGGTGGTCCGCGGAAGTCGAGCCCGGAACTGTGTATTGCATTTTTTATTCATTTGGGCTCCTCGTATGGGTCGGTTTTTTCCCATGTCCAGCGCGGTTGTCTCGGGGTGCTTCCCGGTGTCCTCCCAGACAGGGAAGTGATAATGTTGTAAGCAGTTCAGCGGGGGGGATCCCTCAGGCGGTCTGCCTCATCCCCGGGGGCCCCAGCGTCATCGATAGCACGCAGGCCCCCCTTCCACCGGCTGGGGCTGTTAGTCAACACCACCAGCCCTCCCAGCGAGCTCCGCCGCGTGATCTTGCTTCTTCCATCGCGGTCTGCCGGCCTTCCACCGATCCATCAAACAAACTGCTCAGGCCCAGGGCCACTCACGCTGTATATGGTCGGGGGTTCCGATGATGAATGGGGGGGCTCCTCCTCACCTCATCTACTGGGCATCAGCCCCAGATCACAGGCTTCGCAATCCGTCTCACGGGTCCTCAGGTGGCCCCCGCACCACGTCCCGCCGCTTCCAGCTGCATTGTAGGCAGGTCGCACCTCACCGGCCCCGCGCTGATCTCACCCCTGGCCACCATATTTTATGTGGGGGCTCCTCCCCTCGTCTACCAGGCATTGGTCTCTGGTCCCAGGTATTGCGATCCGTTCGGCGGGCCCACAAGCAGCCCTCGTGCCACTTCCAGGCCTCTCCAGCCAGGGTGCAGAGAGGCAGCACCACACTGGCCTCACGCAGGCCTTGCCCTCGGCCTTAGGATGCGATGTTGCACGGGGGCTCCTCACCTCAGCATCCGGGCTCCAATTTCAGGCCGCATGTGTTACACTCCATTACACAGGCCCCCAGACAGCCCCTGTCATTTTCAGGCACTTTCAGCCGGGGTAAAGGCAGGCTGCACAGCACGGGCCTCGCGTGGGTCACGGCCCCGGCCGTCGGAGACCAGCCGGCCGGGTGGCTGCACGTAGCAGCCACTCTCTTCCTGCACCCCCTCCTGGGGCCTCACAGCAGTCCAGTCCCGGTGGGAACTCACCCAGGTCCCGGAGCTCCTTTACTGGCCTCCGATCCTCGCCTCACACAGCCGTATGGAGGCCGCCATTACCGGGGACAGGATTCCAAAAGGACTCCAGCGGCCCTTAGCAATGTTCTCCGGATGCGGGCCATTTTCCCGTCACAGCAGCGGGACCCGTGGAGTCAGGGGGGGCTTCCGCTACTGGTCCGGGTTGCGAAGGTCACTAAAACACCAGGATTATGCAGGATTCTAAACCTTTGGGGCAGGAGCAGCGCTAAAACGCGTCTAGCCGGCCATCTTGTCAGGCCACGCCCCCATCTGTTTTCACTGTTTTGTGTAACTGTCACATGGTGTTTTATAAAAAATGTGCACTTTCACAACATGATTCACTTATGAGCAAGGAGCGTGGGCTCCAAAACGAGTTGAGTGTTGTGCCACCTCTTGGAATAAATACATTCTTCGCTATAGCTCTTGAAAACCGTAACATCCTATTTAATTATATTTTAAATTAATGCTTTATATTGAAAATATTTATAAATAAATTGTAGTCATTACAATGGTAATTGCCTCAGCTGAATTGAATTACTTAAAACATGGTTGCAAGTTATGATTTATGTTAAGATTATCTTATATTAATTTTAATTTATGATTTAAATTAAATGAAAATTGTAATAAAATACAATTACATTTTTTTAAATTATTTTTATACTTGTTCCTAAGTGCTGATAGGGTTAGTGGTATTCCCTGCTTCTATGGATTTCTGTGGGAGTGTGCTGCAGTACTAGTGGTTGGCTGTGTGTCTTTCTTGACTTACTATAAGGCTTGGCTCGAATAGATTTAAGCCTGTCTTTCAGTAGTACTAGAGTAGTAGATGTAGGTATGTATTTTGCAATTGCACTTGTTTTTCTTATATGCAGGTTGGCTTTGTGTTGGCATGTCCCTCCATAAAACTTTCCTTTACGTTTTTTTAAATCTACGCATGTATTTGTAATTATTTTCAATTTCCCATCATTCAACCTTGTCCCTCCCAAATTGGTGACTAAAATGTATACCTCAGTGTGCGGGAAGCTCCATGCCAGAGATATCTGTATTGAAAAGATCATAGAGATGGAGATCTACAGCTAGAGGTTTGTAAATTGCATTTTCCGTACCTAAAATAGTATTACTTTACGGATTCATCACTCAGATTTCAAACACTCATTAACTCATTAACTCACAGCATTGTTTTCTTGTTCTGGAGATGCGTGTGAACAGAGCACTCATTACGAGGGGGCGGAGCACAGCGCACAGTGAGCAAGGTCTACGCCGTTTGTCGGCATTTGCCCTGCTTCTCCAGTCCCGTAACTGCCCCGTAACCGCCCCTAACCACCCCGTAACTGCAGTCGCAATCTGACCCGATCCGCCTGTTGGCAGCGGGGGTCCGGCGGATGCTCCAAAAGAGATCCATTCGAAGCGCTCAGAAGTAAGAGAAAGCAAGTAAAAGAAAAGGAAAAAATCTGTGGTAAGTGACACGCGCGTCCACTAGTAGCTGGAGGCCGCAGTGAGAGTGAGCCCTTGGTAGCGCTGCGTAGGCGGCCCGACCAGGTCAGGTGCAGCCTGCAGCCTAGCTTTGGGTGCCCCGCTTGCCCCCACCCCACCTCACTTCCTTTCTTCCTTCCTTAGTCACCCGCCTCAGCCACTACAGCCCACGACAGCCTAGAAATAGTCCAGAGCCTAGAGTGGCCAGGTGCACCAGAAGCTGCCCTACTCGTCCACGGAGGAAAGAGGTGAAGTAAGGGAAAAGGAATAGGGGGAGCCTCCGATCCCCTGTCCCCTACAAACACTGTACAACAGCGACCTGCTCTGTGGCAGCAACCGACTAATCAAGTCACATCACATCATTCGTGGTTCAGAACAAACTCTCAATCCCCCGCGTTACAACCTGCATCAGGACCCGCACAATGAGATCAGGAAAAATCAGGGGTGCTGTAGGAAAACCACAAGGAAAACCTAAAAGGGAAAAAGAGGACCAACAAATTGCAGACAGCACCAGCAGAACCCCGGACTCAGAATCAGAGATCATATCAACACAAGGACATGGATACTGACATGGACAACGCCAAAGAAGGCAACCTAAGCCTCACTATCACCACTATCCCAATCACCAGAACTAGTGCCAAATCCAGCAAGCTGGCACTTATTACAGATTTTTCAAAAGTATGCCGCAGACTATCTCTGGAGAAACACAAAGCTAACAAGGAAGCCAAGGAAGCTAAAGGAGCCACGCAAGGCAATATCACCAATGACACCGATGACACACACAGAGAAGGAAATAGCAATAGCAACAGCGATAACAAAATAGTAAAGAATGAAAGAATGGAACAAGAGGATCTTATGCCCTCCACAAGAGAAGACAAAAGCAATGACAGTCCCACACATAATTGTTTGAATTTACCAACTGACCTTCAATGACACCATCTCCAGGCCGTAGAGGCATTAGTCCATACAGAGACAGGCACAAACTGGGAAATTATACACAGTCTCTCAGGTCCAATTAAGCCAATTAAGTCAAGACCAACAACAGCAACAACAAAATGTGTTACAACCCTTCAATGATGATCTTGTGTGCTGGCAAGACAGTCTTTCAAGTCCTTGTGTACCATCTAGCTTATCGGCAGTTTCACAAATACAATCACCGGACCAACTGGGGGCTCAAATAGCTTGTGGTCAAAAACAGTTTTCCGGCACGCTTGAGACACCCCCAAATCTATCCCAGCCGTACAGCAGACAGAATGGGGACCACCTCAACAAAAGATAAAGGGGGATGCACCCCTTTAGTCCCTTGAGGCCACGTTGTCCCCCCTTTAGAATCACAGGATTTACGTGAAAATGCGCAATCAAAAAACATCAAGGAATAAGGGGACAAATCCTTGATGGAAGCACAAATATATCCACCAACCAGTTCTGTTTGGACACAACTACTAGACACCATGGAAACTATTGGATCTGCCATGACATACCATTCCGACAAGCTAGACACCCAAGTTGAGCTAGTAAATGTTTTAGCAATATACGTCCAGGGGATAGGACAGAATTTGCAAGATTTAAACACTATGATAACGAAGTTCCAACAAGAATAGAATATTACATATCATACCTGCCACTGCCCCCAAATAATTGATAAACTCGCAAGGGTTCGCAAGGGTTCCAACCATAATGTCAGAGCTACTGGGGACAGTCAGGGAAACACAAATAAACCCTACATCACCATCTAAGGAAAACAACCCTAAGGAAATGGCCAGAGTCGGCGGGGAGAGCCCAAGTGGCAATAATCTAAGAGTGAAAGTGATAACCAAGTCCCAAGACCATGAATGTAGATCGATTACACCCAGAAGGGTCTACTTCTCACTAAAGTAAGCAGTGGAAATCAAGGAACAAACAAGTCTGAGAACCTCCCTCACAAGAGGGAACGAAAACGCTTGAGGAAAGAAGGAAAATCAAATTAAATAAGACTTGCCCACAAACATCATTGACATCTATCCAGAATGGCCACGAAAAAGGAGCAGAAAGCATCATTGATGTGGATAGTACATTGGAGCATAACATTTTAAGAAAGAGGCCGCCATCTCAAGAAATCCTACACTACAAAGAAAGAAAACTTTACAAACAACCAAAATGTATGATACATTCAAACATCTGGTTAAGAGGGAACCCAACAACACAACAAGTAACAACACTCACAAAACCAGTATAAGTCAATTTTCATAGAAAATCAAGACAAAAACAAGAGAAATCCACACTCCACAATGCTGCCAGGGAAATGGAAGTCTCAGAGGACCGTAGAGTCAACAAAAAAGCTAACATAAGTTTACATTGCCTGAAAGGCAGAGAGACCACCAAACACATCCAAAAGAACCAAGTTGGAGATAATCACTAAGTGGCATTACATTGCCAAGGCCCAACAGAAGCATCAAAAGGGTCTTTGATCAACAGAACGAAAACACAATTGATTGTTTCTCATACCAAATGCCATAACCAGATAGAGCTGGTGCTACACTACACCTCGAGAGAAGCCCATTATATTAAACAGAAGTGCAATAATGAGTCTACTAGAAACTCTTCCAGACCTGAATCATATCAAATCGAGGGACCTGGAAAGAATCATGTTCAAACCCAATCTGAATCGAATAGGGCCTGAAATAACAATAGCAACTTGGATAGATGACCTCATCACTGACCAGATTCTGAGGCACAAGGAGTCCTTTGAATTATGGGGCATAGAACTAAAAAAGGTGGAACCACCTTGTTACCCAAGCCCACTACAACAGCCCCACTGCACAGGGGGCACATTAAAAGGAGCAAAAGGTCCTGACAATCCCGATCAAACGAAAGGTGCCAGCCAAACAATAAGGCATATTACAATCACAATCTCACCCCCTGAAATATCTACCCACGAGGACAATTCGCAGTTGAGTCTTACAAATATAAAACATGGCGCATCATGAACAAATATACACAAAGACCACAAAATAGTCCATGGCTGCAAGTTCTGCTCCTGGAACGTGAATGGCTTAGCTTCCAAACTTGAAGAAACTGACTTCATAGATTTTGTCCTACAGTTTGATATATTGTTATTTCAAGAAACATGGCAGACAATAAACACCCCAATCGTAGGTTATAAAGAACACCTTAACCCAGCAATAAAGGAGGCAAACCACGGAAGAGCAAAAGGTGGTCTATCGACTTACATCTCGACAGAGATCGAAAGGAAAGAAGAAGATATCAATTTAGACTCCCCCTGGATGGAATGCACAAAACTTGAGGCCCCGTCATCTAGCACCTTGTTAATTTTGAATACCTACATCCATCCCACTGACAAGCAGAAGGGGAGAAACATCCAACAACTTGTCTCTGCACTCAGAGCTTTAAAATTCACCTACTCGCACACCAACATCATACTGTCTGGGCATTTCAATATTAATTTAATGCAAGCCCAAAAAAAACACTACCATCACACATGCAGGCCAGACAGGGCAATTCATCTTGATATGATACCTTGGGCAAGAGATGTGCTGCATTA
This sequence comes from Triturus cristatus, assembly GCF_964204655.1. Classification (NCBI taxonomy): domain Eukaryota; kingdom Metazoa; phylum Chordata; class Amphibia; order Caudata; family Salamandridae; genus Triturus; species Triturus cristatus. The sequence continues at coordinate 397,221,129 of NC_140590.1, forward strand.
ATGGGCAAACTTTCATTGTTCACCTTCAATGGACGAAGGTTTGCAGGAGAGCCCGGCAGCTTTTACAAGAGTAACATCTAAATCAGGAACTATAGATGTCACCTTAGTGGATGCCAACTTAATCCCTTTCATATCACACTTCCAAATAAAGGAAAGAGCAGACAGTGACCATTATCCTCTATCCTTTATATTAACCAACATGCAGGAACGAACTCAGCCAGCAAGCGCCCTCACACTATCAGCCCAACTGTATAATTTAAAATTATTAATATGGAATAAAAATAAAGTAGATGCAATCATGGAGTCATGTTCTGCTCTACTGACTCATTTAGATACAAAACTATTAGGGACAGAAGCTTGGGAGTCTTTCGGCAACAGTCTAAACAAAATGTTTTCAAATAACTCTAAAAGCCAAAAACTGTTTGCAGCCTGGTATACATACACTTTAAGGACAAAGAAAAGACAACTAAACAAATTTCATAGACTAATGCGAACTCAGGGCCCACAACCCAACTGGCAGACTTTGACAATTATTGAACAAATGAAAAGAGACCTAAAAAAGGATATCAGAGCGGCAAAGCGAACTTACCAGGAGCAATTCTGGACAAAATTCAAAACAGTTTTAGGCACTCATTAATCTACTATAAAATGGGAAAAATAGGCACTTTAATTCTGACATAACTGAACAAACGTGGAGAGTGCACATAGCTGCCATATTTAACACCCAGACCTTTTCTGGCACCTCTGTTAATAATGAAATATCGAAGGAGACACGGATTAGTAAGAACACTTCAAACAAAAGGACCCAGATGACTATCATTCCGGGACTGAACTCCCATGCCCTAGCATCAGAAGTAATCAAAAAATAGATCCCACGACCTATACACCTAAACTGATAAACAACCCTCATCCTCAAATTAAACAGTCAGAAGGTAATTTTCAGCCAGGCACACTTGAAACATCAAGGCCCGACTCTGAAGACTACCATCTACAGATCACACAAAAACACAGGTTTTGAATGCCAGAAAAAAAACAAAGATCTGACAGGGCCCCGGGACCAAATGGTCTGCCCAACACCTTTTTTAAAAAAGACCCAGCATTCTGATCCGTGCGTTTAGCCTCACTGTTTGCATGCACACTAGAGACCTGTACTATTCCAGAATCATGGCGAGGACGCATTCTACAACCAATACATAAATCAGGGGCTCGTTCAGATCAATCTAACTACAGACTAGTTGCTCTTTTTGATGTTGAGGCAAAAATGTACGGGGCAAATCTGCTGAAAGATCTAGAGGACTGGGTCAATAGCACAAAACTGATCCCCACCACACAAACAGGCTTTCGAGCCCGGATGGTCACCCTAACAAATTTATCACCTGTCATGCTCCTGGCCAATCAAGCTACAGTTAATTCAAGAGTTTTGTACACATGTTTTGTAGACCTTAAAGCAGCTTTTGACAAGGTCCCTTGATCTGAAGGACTGGGCTATTCTAAGGCCCAGCGGTGCCAGGGGACAACACCTGAAACCTTCGTGGGTTACCTGTTCCGGCGTACAAAACACAGAGACACGGGACACTTCCGGCGGCGTCAAAGATCAGCGTTTATTTACTGCAGGGATACAGAAGTCGCAAGAAGTACACAACGTGTAGGTTCTGAGAGACTGCTTCAAATTGCACAAGTGGATCGCTCCTTTTATACACATTTTCGTCATAGCACAGCATGGCAAACAAAGGGTTACAACTCCGTTCCCACAGTAAACTTCAAAGGGTCGTATTCATGTTTCAGAAGCCCGGAACATAATTACAGCAGTATTGCCGGTTCCCAACTGTAAAAGCACATCATCCCCACATTAAGCACATTCCATTCTGATTGTAAACGAATTAGGAGAAGGGACAGAAACAGATGTAAAGGGAAAACAAGGATGCACAACAGATTGAAAAAGAGTGTAGAGAGCAATAACAGGAACTTGATTGCAGGATCAAAAACCTCGTGACTAATGCATGCGTGACTGAAACAATAGACTGGCACGGCAAGATGAGCCTTGAGCGGGGCCATCTGCCCTTGCCGTGTCATCCCCCTCATCATAAAGACACCTTCAAAGGAACACGTGTCCTTAGTGAAAGCTTGGGAATCCCAGGGTCACGAAGCGGACAAGGTCCGTTCGCTGGCTACTTGAGGGCAAGAAACAAAATGGATGCCGCATCTAAAATGGAACCCGAGGGTTCGGATGGACATACCTAGGAATGAGACGATCCGTACATAGTGGCGTAGCGAAAACGCGTACACCCACTAAACTCGTCATTTGCGGTTCGTAGATACCAAACTCGTCCATATTCGAACACACCCAAGAAGTGTCGTTCCGATTCACTCGGAACCTCAGACGCTCCTTTTGCCCTCATGTAGGCAAGCACTAGTCGAGATCAGAGTCGATTTCGATATTCATCAAATCGTTCAGCTGTTGCTGAAACATCATTCTATCCATCAATGTCTCCTTGGTAACAGATGGCCGTCTTATACACGTTGTAGCACAAAGACTACATAAGGCAGGACCACACTGCACACAAAGACAACACGTGAATAGAAACATTACAACAACCCCTACGATCATCAGAATCTTCCAACCCCAAGTGGATATCAAGCCCCAAAACCATCCTAGAAGTGTCCAATTACCGTCGTCCACGTGTATGGACTCGGAAATCTTATGCAACTTCGAGATGGCTTGGTAAACAGTTGGAGCGTTGTCAGGAATGAAAATGCAACAGCTCGAATGGATAACTTTGCACACACCACCTCTATCCGCAAGAACAACGTCTAGAACCATACGGTTCTGCAACGTCATAAGTCTATCCGCCTGAAGTTCTGCTGTTAAATTACCAAGAGCACTCGCAGTTATGTTAGCAGTCGACTCTACCACACGGGTCAACTGTCTTAGGTTCCTACTATTAACCATAGGTCCCCAAAACGGCAAGAAACCCTTAAAGAAGTCTCCTGCTTCTTGACCGGCAGTATCCTCTTCGCTAATAACGCCTCTCACAACTCTAGTCTTGTGATAGTCTGAGGCAACTGTAAAAGTCGGTGGCAAAAGATTCGCAATATAACAGGTACCCGAGAAGTCACGGGGCAACCATGTATATGCACGCTCATAACATACGAAATAGGTACCTTTGGCAGTCAGAAAAACAGGGGAAGAGAGCATCGGTAAAACATACGTATCAGTACAAGCACTGTTCCCAATTTGTGCTCTCGGATTTCGACCAAGACCTTTCAAGCAGAAATTACCGAGGTGGGGTACGATCCATATTGGAGACGAGCTCTTGAGCTGTCTATCACCCACTGACGTACTATACTCAGCCTCACTCAGGTCCTTATAGGCTTGCACTTCTTCATCTGGAATAAGTGATGCATCAAAAACATCCCTATCTAAATCCGCAATCGCTATCGCCAAAGGCTTGTGGTACGGACCAGGACCAAAGTTTGCAGAGCGTGGCTCTCGACTGGGGTAGGAATCTAGTGCACTACGGAACATAGTTTGGAATGCTCGAGCTGACCCTTGGGAGCTATAAGGAAGAACCAGATACGGAATACCCCTATCCATGGTATGTGGCATTAACCCACACACCCAACAGTTGGTAGTATTCATCACCAACTGATGCTGATGTAGGAGTTGAACGAAGGAGTTATTCATGAATTCCGCACGTCTAACCTGTTCATGTTGGGGCAGAGGATGAAAAGAATGTGGAGAAACAGTAGTAATAGAGCTTGGTTTAGGAGAAAAAGTAGGTGAAATGGAAGGCAATAACGATTGTATTCCAAAATACACTCCACCCACCAATAGCATAGACACAGTCAGAAACAGCAGAAATACCTGAAACAGAAAACATTTTGTTCGCACAATCTTATGCAATTTTGATCTTTGCGCCGACATCCTTTCTACTTCCAACAGCTTAGAGAATGCCATCCTCTAAAAACCGTCCGTGACGTACTTGACGCACTTCGTTCTGAGTAGCGATTATCAATTCCCAGGAGTTCCCAGGAGTCGACAAAAAGTAACCGACCTAATGTCAGAAACCTGCTAAACAGAAGGGAGTACCCGCACGGCCCTACGGTTAACCCGGATGATAGGTTTTCCTAAACACTCAACTTAATACAAATCTCTTTAGCTGTGAAAAACACACATAAAAAGGAACTCAAAAAAAATCAGAAAAGGATGTAATTGTTCGTAATGTTCGTGGCAACAGTAAAGGAAAATATAAGAAAATTTTATTAGTCTTTGTTACGTAGACGATGAAAGTATCGATTTCTTCCAGGTCGAGTCTGTTCTTCAAATAATTGTTTAGCTGGTGAAACAGTGTTCAGTCGATCAGATGTCAAGTCAGACCTTGAGTTCTCCAAAACTGACGACTCAACAGAGGTCTCTGGCTGCAATGAATTGTCTCCTACAGGTTGAGCATCACTAAACGGCACAAAGCATAGAGGGGTCTCGGTTTCCGTTGCCGCAATACCAGTTCTCACCCAACTATCTGTTGGTGAAGGGATCGGAACTTTCTTGGTATGGCCGGCGTGTACCCAGTTCTTTCTGCCTTCCAACCGAACTGCAGTCCTTGTAGCCAATAGCACTTGAAAGGGTCCCACAAATCTCGGCTCCAAGTTGCGTTTTCGGCCAACATTTCGGGTAACAACCCAGTCACCCGGTTGGAGCCGATGTCCAGGACCCTCTGTCTGTGCCGGCAAAGCTTCAAAGACCTGTTGATGAATTAACCTCAGTTTAGTAGTCAGATCATGAAGATAATCAATTAGCATTGGATACTCAAGACTATCAAAGGCCTTAGGTCTTGGAACTCCCCAAATGTTCGCAGGGCGGCCGAACACAATCTCATATGGGCTGAGCCCTACTCGAGAGTGTACAGTCGCTCTGGTTGATAGGAGAGCCAGAGGTAAGGCATCAGGCCATGACAAACCAGTCGTAGCTTGTATCTTCGCAAGTTTCAACTTCAGAGTACCATTGTACCCTTCAACCAAACCCGCTGCCTGAGGAGGATTGGCACTATGGAATTTCTGTCGAATTCCAAGGCCCTTACACACACTCTGCATCACATTTCCCACAAACTCGCTTCCGTTATCTTACCACACAATCCGTGGCATTCCATACCGAGGGAAGTATTCCTTCAGTAGGACTTTCGCTGTGGACAGGGCAGTATTATCCTTAAGAGGATAGGCCTCGATCCATCTGGAGAACGCACAAACCACAACTAAAACATACTTCAGATTATTGCATCTCTCCATATGAATGAAGTCCAGCTGGATAACCTCAAAGGGACAGGCAGGAGGAGCAAAATGACCAGGTGGAGTGGGGGTGCCTTTGCCAGGATTATGCATCAAATACACCATACAATTCTTAACCACCCTCTCAGCACATTTAGTAATACCATCGTTCTTCCATACAGGGGACAATAACTTGCATATACCTTTCGCACTAATGTGTGACAACCCATGAGCCATAGTCACGACAGCTAATACATACGCATCCGGTAACATCCACCTCTGACGTTCCGACAAGTCAACCCAACATCCATGCATGTCCAACTTTCCCGTACTTTCTTTCCACTTGATCTTTTCAATCTCAGTGGCCTCATTCTGAATTGCTTTCACACTCTCAACAGTGTCTTCACACATACCAGTCTCCGTCGGCCACCTCACCGAACTCGTAACATACATTCGGGTTGCAAGATTATTAGCCGTTTCCTTAGCAATCTCGTCCGCAAATGCATTACCATGACCAACGTCATCCGTAACCTTTCGATGCGCACTACATTTAAGGATCGCCACCTGCTTAGGCAATGTAAGTGCATCCAAGAGATCATTCACGAGCTGTCCGTGTTGGATCTTCGTACCATGCAATGTCATAAATCCTCTTTCTCTCCACAATCGACCAAAACTATGTGCAACACCGAATGCATACTGACTATCGGTGAACACATTCACTCGCTTTCCTTTAGACAAAACACACGCTCTTGTTAGCGCAATCAATTCTGCCGCTTGCGCTGAATTCTGACTCAATCTCGCAGTTTCCACAACCGTGCTCAACGTCACTACAGCATACGCAGTCGTCACATCACCATTCGGCAACTTAAAACATGAACCATCAACATACAAAGTGCCATCGGGATCTGTCAACGGAGTGTTTTTCAGGTCCACACGACCCTTCGTTTCTTCCTCAGTTCGTAAATAACAATCATGTGGTGGTACATCATCTGATTCCATATTGGTCGGCAACAATGTCGCCGGATTCAGCACATTACAACGTTTGATCTGTATATGACTTGCCAAAAGGGTCGACTCGTACCCTGACAACCTTGCACTCGTCAGATGTTGAGTTTTTGTCCGATTCAAGAGAGTGTCAACTGCATGCGGAACCATCACTATGAGCATATTATCCATGACCAGACCTGCAGATTGTCGAATAGACACTGCAGCTGCCGCTGTCGCCCTCAAGCAACTTGGCAACGCTCTAGCAAGGGGTCTAAGGTCGAGGAAAAATATGCACACGGACGCTGCTTACCACCAAATTGCTGCGTCAAAACACTCAACGCACAACCTTCTCTCTCGTGAACGTATAATGTAAACGGCTTACTGTAATCAGGAGTACCTAACACAGGAGCCGAACACAACGCATCACGTAGTTCCGAAAAACTTTTCTGACATTCTTCCGTCCATGGCAAAGGAGTCGAAACATCCTTGCACGTGAGAGCTATCAATGGCTTCGCTAACAGTGAAAAGTTCGGAATCCACTGCCTGCAGTATGACGTGATACCTAGAAAGGCACGCACATCTGAGTTGTTGGTACAGTCATTCGAGCAATTGCTGCAATTCTTTCAGGGGTCAACCTTCTTCCCGCCTTTGACAATAAGTGACCTAGATAGGTTACTTCTTGACAACAATATTGTAGTTTAGAAGGCGATACCTTGTGATGTAAGTCACATAGGTGCTGTAACAGTGACACTGTAGCAGTTTTGCAAATCTGTTCAGTGTCAGCAGCTACCAACAGATCATCGACGTACTGAATCAAAGCCGCACCAGCCGGCAACACAAACGCATCGAGTTGACTCTTAAGAGCTTGGCTGTAGATCGATGGACTCTCACAGTAGCCCTGAGGTGCGCGTTTGAACCTGAAGCTGCGACCACCTAATGAGAAACCGAATAGATCTCTGCTTTCCTCAGCAATCGGAATGCTAAAGAACGCATTCTTCAGATCGATTACCGAGAACCATGATGCAGAAGCTGGAATCAGAGTCAGCAAAGCTGTAATGTCAGGCACCATGGGAAACTGTGGAACAACAATTTTATTTACCTCCCTTAAATCAATAACAAAACGATACACAGGAGGCTTAGATGGATCAGTTCGTTTCAAAATAGGTAACACAGGACTATTACACACGTTACCCCGTGTTTCCTCGATGACATCTTTATCGATCAAATCGTAAATGATCGCTAATAGCGCTCGTTCGCCATCAAGAGAGATACGATACTGGGGAATGCGTGGCAGTCGCACGTTTGATTTCAATTGAACAACATAAGGAGGTATATCCAGTAGGCCCACGTCATTAGGACCTGTCGCCCACAAAGAATCAGGAAGAGAACTCAATTCCGGTGGGAGCTTATCAGTCGACAGATACATAGGAGAGATCACTCTCTGACCTAGTGTAAGCTCCACTCCCGCAGGAGAACAGTATAAAGTCGCATATAACCGCTTCAATAAATCCAGGCCCAAAAGATTCTCACCACAACCAGTAGTCAAAATCAATGGAGCTTCTAACTCACGAGACCCAATTGTAAGGGGCAAAGGGCTAGAAACTGGATTGCTAACGGGGGCGCCAGAGAATCCAACGGAAACATTCCTTAAGCCAGACAAAGGCGCGCCAGGGAGTTTCGAGTGCATGATGGAACTCTTCGCTGCACCAGTGTCCAACAGAAAAGGCTCAACTACGCCCAATGTGGCAACTGCGACATAAGGCCCTCTCTGGTCAACCGGAACTGATACTTCTCCCTTTCTTTGTCTATGGCTGTCCTAGTAAGTACCGTCAGCACCAACATCATGCTCGACATAATAGTCGTCCACATGATACTGTGCAGATCTCCCAGACGATGGATCGCGCCGATCAAAGCAATTTTGCGAATCTGATGAAGTGGCAAGACGCTCGTTCTGATTCTGAGTAACACCGCGACCCCTACCACGTGACGCTTGTTGAGGACCACCACGACCTCCTCGAGCCGAAACACCATTGTTTCGGTCACGCAGCACTGGACAATTAAACTTCAAATGACCCTCACCCCTACAATATGCACATTGATTATACCCCAACACAAAGCGAGGTGTAGAGGAGTCATTACGCGATTGCGATCTAGAAAACTGCGATTGTAAGCGATGTGGCTGTTGCGAGTCATTTGGATTCGAGCGCGGAGGATACGCTTGCTGCAATAAGACCTTAGTTTTAAGATCCTTCGTTTTCTTATCTGCGCGTTCGCTTTCTTCTTTCTCTCTATTTTCGCAGTATTGGGCCGTGGCTAATATCTGAGCAGTGGTAGAAACGGCCCACGAACTTTCAGAATTCTTCAGCTTGTTGCTTAGTTCGGGCAACAAATTCGATACAAATTTATCAACAAACAACCGCTGACCTCCCTCAGAGCTCATATCCTGGCCACTATGATCAATAAACGCCTCCTCAAATCTCGTAAAGAAATTGGAGACACTCTCGTCCTTCTTTTGTTTGCACGCAGACAATTTGTCCCAATTAGCGCGTATGGCTGGCATAAGGGTCTTCATAAGTGTAATGATCCTCTGGGGCAGATTCTCAATGATCTGTTCAGGTTTAGCCCCACCAACGTGCCGTCCGTCAGCCGCCGCAAGAGCAGCCCAATCACCGCCTAACTCAGCTGCGTGATTCTCTTGACGGATTTTCGCCCAAATCGGTTGAGGCACTACATTACCAAACAACATGTCAATATCGGCAAGGTTCATGACAGTAGCATCCACTAATTGGGATAATTCCTTATAATAACCTGCAGGATTTTTGCGGGGGTCAGGCAAGGTTTGCTTTACCTGCAAAACTTCCGATCGCTTCCATGGGAGGTGTATCCAAACTCTCTGAAAGTGTGGTAGAATAGCAGGATTAGCATTAGGATCACCTGGCATCCATACTGGGTGAACTTCGCGCATAGGATACTGACCAGGTTTCGCCATCCACTCCGCAGTGGCGTCTTTAAACAATGCGCGAGGTTGCACTGTAGAGCGAAAAGATAACAGACGCTCCAAAGCACGTCGGACGTTATCACCCACAATCATACCAGTCGAAAACTGATTCTGAAGCTCAGTGATCTCGGGCGGTACATTGTCTACCTCCTCATTATCCCACTCTTCTCTCAAGAATTTACACATTTCCTCAAACACGAATCTCTGTGTGGGCTCATTAAACTGGGAAAATGTCTCAAAAACTATACGCGACGTGTACTTCGCAGGATGCCTAATCCATTTACGCGCCATTTTTACTAACGACTCACGTTCCCTACCATCAGGAATTTGACTGCGCCTTTGAGCAACATCAGAAAGATCTGACCCGAGTACTGGTCCAAAAAACGGTGAATATAGAGTAGCGACAGCATTAAATATACGACTACGAACAGAAGGGGAAGAGGAGGGAGGCACAGGAGCAACAACATTAGGAGTAAGCGTAGAAACAGTAGCGGTAGTCGGGGTAACAGGAGCAGTAGTAAGATTGGGCTGGTGAGATACTGGCAAAGGAGCAGTAGGAAAAAGAGCGGGTAAAGGAGGATGAACAATTTGCGGCACAAGGGGATTCGGAAGAACAAGAGGAACGACAGGCTGACCAGCAGCCGCCAGAACAACAGGTTGAGGAACCGGAGGAATCACAGGACCCACGGTATCTGGTGCATAGGGAGGTGGTGATTTCAATAGATAAGACAATAATGGATCCTCTATTACTTCCTCTCCCGTCTTATCAGAACTAGACGGTAACACCGGATAACATTTATCCACCGCCATATGATGAAGTCTAGCACTAACTTCCTGTTCCTTCTCATCTTTGTCTCGCTGATACTGTTCCGCATTTCGCATCACCGTAATGACACCTTCTCTCTTATTTTTCTTAATCTGTTTGCTTTCTTTCTGCTTGGCCTCTTTGCGCCATAATCGAAAGGAATCAAACATGGCCGGCCTAGCCTTCTTCTTAAACAATTTAGCTTCAAGATTATCTAATATTGCAGTTTCGAAACTACCATGTGATGGCCAACGAAGAACACCATCATTTTTAGTGTAACAAATCCAATATTCATTATATACAATAGGACCTACGCCGTGGCGACTATAGAGCTCATAAATTGGAGTTCCAACTGGAGGTATCGGACATGAATCCTCCAGTCGGGAATCCGTGCTGCAACATTTAAGAAAACCAAACAAAGTACTACGGCCAGGCATCGTGCACACTAACCGAGTGTACAATCTTCAAGGGCTATCGAATTACGATGTCCTTGCAAAAATGCAAGACCCTCGGTTTTTGGCAATTGCAATCGTCAAATAAAACCCAACAACTAAGAACCAACAACTAAGAACCACAAATGCAATGGAACCATGCAAATAACAAAGTAACCAAGAACTCTGGGAGCGACCCACAAATACTTAACTGAAAGAGCAATGTCGTCACCAGGAAGGCCCGTCTATCGTCTCGCCGTACAAAGGACTACGCCAGGCGCCAAAACAGGTCGACAGTCAGGGCATCAGTCCGTCGCAGCCGTCAGGAGGCGGGAATCTTCGCGGGAAAAGTCTTCGGGCCACTTATTTCGACAACTGGATCGATGAAGCGGGGTGCACCTTCCCTCGGAGATTTCACACGAAGTTCCTCACGATCGTCGGGCTTTGGACCGGTACCGCTTATGTCGCCCAACGTTGGGCGCCAACTGAAGGACTGGGCTATTCTAAGGCCCAGCGGTGCCAGGGGACAACACCTGAAACCTTCGTGGGTTACCTGTTCCGGCGTACAAAACACAGAGACACGGGACACTTCCGGCGGCGTCAAAGATCAGCGTTTATTTACTGCAGGGATACAGAAGTCGCAAGAAGTACACAACGTGTAGGTTCTGAGAGACTGCTTCAAATTGCACAAGTGGATCGCTCCTTTTATACACATTTTCGTCATAGCACAGCATGGCAAACAAAGGGTTACAACTCCGTTCCCACAGTAAACTTCAAAGGGTCGTATTCATGTTTCAGAAGCCCGGGACATAATTACAGCAGTATTGCCGGTTCCCAACTGTAAAAGCACATCATCCCCACATTAAGCACATTCCATTCTGATTGTAAACGAATTAGGAGAAGGGACAGAAACAGATGTAAAGGGAAAACAAGGATGCACAACAGATTGAAAAAGAGTGTAGAGAGCAATAACAGGAACTTGATTGCAGGATCAAAAACCTTGTGACTAATGCTACTTGAGGGCAAGAAACAAAATGGATGCCGCATCTAAAATGGAACCCGAGGGTTCGGATGGACATACCTAGGAATGAGACGATCCGTACATAGTGGCGTAGCGAAAAAGCGTACACCCACTAAACTCGTCATTTGCGGTTCGTAGATACCAAACTCGTCCATATTCGAACACACCCAGGAAGTGTCGTTCCGATTCACTCGGAACCTCAGATCCATGCTATGGGCTAAAATAAAATCTTGAGGAGCCCCCACAAAAATGTTAGACGCAATAATCAATCTTTACTCAAAAACATGGGTCCAAGTAAAAATGGGGGATGGTCAAAGCTTAAAAAACAAAATACCGACCATAAACAGCTTAAAACAAGGGTGTGTTTTGGCCCCCTTTTATTCAACATCTACAAAGCTGACCTACACAACAACCTCCGTCTAACACAAGGGAACTCCAAAATTGGGCAACGTCCAAACAACAAGCCTGCAATATGCTGATGACATCGTGTTGCTCTCTTAAACGCCTCGAGGCCCACAGTGATTGATAGATCAACTAGTACTATATACAGCGGCAGCCCAACTAGTCATACATTTTCGAAAAACCAAGGTTAATTAACTAGAAAAGAGCGAAAGACAATTTGAATTGGCTGGGCACGCAAGGTGATAAAGTGCAATTGGACACTTTGCAGTCCATTTGTTGACAGCACCACACACTTTACCTTGGAGAAATAACAGGAAATTACCAATGGTACTAGCCTTCAGCAAACCGACTCTATCACTAGTCAGTCGTAAAGAGGCGGCCGGGGGAATTCTGAAGGATTTCTGGACGGCGGACGGGCTCTCCGAGCCCATCGAAAGCCATCCAAAAATCTTAGTCGGATTCCTTTCCGACCAAGCCCATCGGAATGGCTTGGTCGGAAGGAATCTGGCCGGCACGTTCCAATGCAGGCGGAAGGGCTCTGACCGTCATTCAGAGCCCTTCCGTCCGAAATCGGAATCGGGCCCAAAGTGTATACTTTCCTAACTTGTTTTACTGCAAATTTTAATGAGATTATAGCTAATTAATGTATCGATATAATTGCTTGTGAATTTTATGCATATTGGTGGCTGTACTGCCCTTTTATGATTTAAATCAAATCAAATAAAAGTAATTTTCACTTCACACTTTACTTCACTTTCACTTCACTTCACTTCGGAGTCCAAAATGGCTTTTGTGAAGAGGGCCCATAATATGTAACATATGTGATATGTTCCTGTTTTAACATTATCTTGCATTTGCTCCAGGCTATGTAGTTCAAAGTATAGGTACAAACATAACAATGTGCACTTATTGAGTGTCTCAATATTATACTACCTGATGCTTTCCATTTTATTTTCTAGAGAATGCTGGTGTTCTGATCAGGAGCAGGGCCCTGCAGTACAGTCATGATTTCCTCCATGTCTTTTTTCTTCCTTATGATTTTAACTCCCTTCTCAAATGCCACCAGCATTGGCTGTGCGTCACCCAAAATGGAAATCTCAAGCTTTGCTAGGGGCGGGGACATCATGATTGGCGGGATAGTTCCAGTCCGTTATACCCTATCCAAACTTCTGGTTAACTTCACAGAGCAACCCCAAACAATAAGTTGTGAACTGTAAGTAATTATGGAGTTAAATAGGATTGATTTATCATAACCGTGTCTTTATCATCCTAGAATCATATGTGCCTCCAATATTGAGATTTCTGAGTTGCAGCCAGTTTCAGTACAACTACAAGTCATTATGAGTTATTAGACATAAGGAAAATATGTATTAAATATTGAGCCAATAAGGTCTTTGTAAAATTACTCACAGTGTCAGATAAGTTACCCATGCTAAGTCTCTTGAGTGGAAAAGAAGTCAAAAAACAATTGTTGCACAAAAAAAGTAAAGACACTGTGGTAAATATATACATAATGGAACCATTGAGAGATGTGATGATGAACCTAAAGACATAAACAATGCATTAAAAGTCAGAAATGCTCGAACTAGAAAAGACAACGCAGCATTGAAGAGAGAGGGCATTTGTTCAGATATGAAAAAGTATTGATGGGACTGATTGAAGTCAAGAAGTACATATATATGTGTGTGTGTGTCTGTGTATATATATATATATATATATATATATATATTATATATAATTATATATATCAACAACACCAGTCCATATATATATATATATATATATATATATATATATATATATATATATATATATATATTACCTACTGGCGGTCGCCAGTAGGTAGTTATAGTTAGGACCACGTTTCCATAGGAAAACCTCAACATTCTATTTTGAATAACTTTGGCGCCGGTCGACGAATCCTCGCGAATTTCTCAAAATAGGTGGGGCGCTACGCTCCGCTCCTACCCTGAAAGTCTCGGGGGGATTCGTCAAGCGGGGGCTGAGATAAAAGGGGGGTCCCAAAACGCGTTTTTCCCATGCATTTTTCCATAGGACCTTTAGAACGAGCTACAGCCCGAACGGCTGAACAGAATTACTAGAAATTTGGCAGAGAGGTAGTCCCTAGGTCAAGGAAGTGCCTTTTGTAGGTTTGGTGTAAATCTGTTCAGTAGATTCTGAGAAAATAGCCTTTAAATCAATATATATATCTGAGCCCGCTTACGGTACGCTTACCGTACGCTTACCGTACGCTTACCGTAAGCTTACGGTGGCGTGCGCGAGCGCGATTCTGATTGGCTCTTAGATCTTAGTAAACATTCGAATCGGCCGAAACCAGGAAGCGGCGTCCGCCATTTTGTCTCTCGCACTGAGTGTTGTTTATCAAACATGATGGCCAAAAACATGTTACGGAGCTGTTTTGACAACTCCCTCCCACATAGTCATGTTGAGGGAGTCCCCAAACATCCCCCAAGAGCAAAAACGGTTTTATTTTTTTTTCGGCAATTTCGCGGGGTACGCTTACCGTACGCTTACCGTACGCTTACCGTAAGCTTACCGTACGCTTACGGTAAAAAAATAAAAATAAAAAAAACACTATCCACACTTACCCCACCCCCTGTGCTTTTGGTGGCTGCAGGCCACCAAATGTGCAGGGCTTATTAATAGAGAAAAAAAACGTAATTTTGGCAACATGAAATTATAAAATCGAAATAAAAAAAACACTATCCACATTGACCTCACCCCCTGTGCTTTTGGTGGCCGAAGGCCACCAAATGTACAGGGCTTATTAAAGTTGATAAAAACCGTGCACGGAACGAACTGCGTTAAGTGGGCGCGCACGCCACAAATGGCGTTAAGTAACTTAGCATTTAAAAAACCGTACAAATTCACTGAAAAAACCATAGGTTTCACACACGTTATAGTTAGGAAATAGCATTTAAAAAACCTTGCTAATTCACTGAAAAAACCATAGGTTTCACACATGTTATAGTTAGCTGGACATTTTACTGATAAAAAACCAATGAAATTCCCCCGTTATAGTTACTGTAGGCAACTATAACTCACGCGACCGTAATCCTCTGCTGATGATATATGTGTCTTTATGAAAAAAAATATTTGTAATATATGTATAGCTAAAATTTAATGGAAGAAGATATGGGCAAATAAGTGTCTAAATACAGTATTAGCATCAGCAGAGGATTGCGGTCGCGTGAGTTATAGTTGCCTACAGTAACTATAACGGGGGAATTTCATTGGTTTTTTATCAGTAAAATGTCCAGCTAACTATAACATGTGTGAAACCTATGGTTTTTTCAGTGAATATATATATATATACACATATATACATATATATATATATATATATATATATATATATATATATATATTCACTGAAAAAACCATAGGTTTCACACATGTTATAGTTAGCTGGACATTTTACTGATAAAAAACCAATGAAATTCCCCCGTTATAGTTACTGTAGGCAACTATAACTCACGCGACCGCAATCCTCTGCTGATGCTAATACTGTATTTAGACACTTATTTGCCCATGTCTTCTTCCATTAAATTTTAGCTATACATGTATTACAAATATTTTTTTTTCATAAAGACACATATGTCATCAGCAGAGGATTACGGTCGCGTGAGTTATAGTTGCCTACAGTAACTATAACGGGGGAATTTCATTGGTTTTTTATCAGTAAAATGTCCAGCTAACTATAACATGTGTGAAACCTATGGTTTTTTCAGTGAATTTGTACGGTTTTTTAAATGCTAAGTTACTTTACGCCATTTGTGGCGTGCGCGCCCACTTAACGCATTTCGTTCCATGCGCGCACGGTGCGCTTCGCGCACCGTGCGCGCACAGTGAGCACGCGGTGCGCTTCGCGCACCGCGTGCCCACATTACGCTAGATGGGCCATGAACGCACGATGCGCTTCGCGCACCGTGCGCACATGGAGGACATATGAAGAGCAAACTCTTAAATCTGCTTTTCATTTTTTTTTTTTTTTTTTTTTTACCGTACGCTTACCGTAAGCTTACGGTACGCGTACCCCGTGATTTTTTTTAAAATCAATAAATGTTTTTTTTGTACTTTTCTGTCCTTCTTTGACCCCCTTACAAATGTTAGGGGGTCTGTAACTCTCCTCATTGCCCCCTTTCCTTGTTTTCTCTGTTTTTTTTCTGAGTGAAACACACAAAATGGCGGCCGCCGCTTCCTGGTTTCGGCCGATTCGAATGTTTACTAAGATCTATGGGCCAATCAGAATCTCCTTCGCGCACGCCATGTTTCTTCCGTACGCTTACCGTAAGCTTACCGTACGCGTACCCCGTGATTTTTTTTAAAAATCAATAAATGTTTGTTTTGTACTTTACAGTCCTTCTTTGACCCCCTCACAAATGTAAGGGGGTCTGTAACTCTCCTCATTGCCCCCTTTTCTTGTTTTCACTCTTTTTTTTTCAGAGTGAAACACAGAAAATGGCGGCCGCCGCTTCCTGGTTTCGGCCGATTCGAATGTTTACTAAGATCTAAGAGCCAATCAGAATCGCGCTCGCGCACGCCACCGTACGCTTACCGTAAGCGTACGGTAAGCGTACCGTAAGCGGGCTCAGATATATATATTGATTTAAAGGCTATTTTCTCAGAATCTACTGAACAGATTTACACCAAACCTACAAAAGGCACTTCCTTGACCTAGGGACTACCTCTCTGCCAAATTTTGAGTAATTCTGTTCAGCCGTTCGGGCTGTAGCTCGTTCTAAAGGTCCTATGGAAAAATGCATGGGAAAAACGCGTTTTGGGACCCCCCTTTTATCTCAGCCCCCGCTTGACGGATCCCCCCGAGACTTTCAGGGTAGGAGCGGAGCGTAGCGCCCCACCTATTTTGAGAAATTCGCGAGGATTCGTCGACCGGCGCCAAAGTTATTCAAAATAGAATGTTGAGGTTTTCCTATGGAAACGTGGTCCTAACTATAACTACCTACTGGCGACCGCCAGTAGGTAATATATATATATATATATATATATTCACTGAGAAAAACATAGGTTTTACAGAGAAGGTGAGAAGTGTGGCTCAATGATTAGAGCGGCAGACCCTGATGCAGAGGTCTCAGGGACCAGGGTTCAATTCTCTGCCTCGGTGGGTCTTGGGCTCAAAAATTCCACGGACCTGATTATTCTCGCCTTGGTGCCTATTCCAATCATGGAGTCCCACTCTGCAACTCTGGGCAATAGCTTGCTTAATCTCCACAACTGCCCCCACAACGCTAAGGATGCCTGGCCTCCACCTTGGGGGTGCCCAGGAGTGGACGCCTCACATGGAAAGCCAGGATGGGTTCCACAGCGGTATTTGTACAAGCGCCTTGAGACCCTTGCGGGTGAGTAGTGCGCTATACAAGTATCAATTTACAATTTTATTTACAGACGTTATAGTTAGGAATTAGCATTTAAAAAACCTTAGAAATTCACTGAAAAAACCATAGGTTTTCAGGGACGTTATAGTTAGTTGGACATTTGACTCATATAAAACCAGAGAAATTTGCCCGCTATAGTTAGTTGAGCTAACTATAACTCACACGCCTGCAATGCACTGGTGATGACATCACATATTACATCACTCATGACATGTCAGTGACATCACTGATGATATCACTGATGGCATCACTGATGACATCATCCAGTGAATGTGTGTTTCTGTAAAGTTAAAATATTTTTCATATATATCTATGCAAAGGTGTATTGAAGAAAGAGTGAATTTACAAGTCCCTGAATGGATTATTTAGTAGGTGCGTGCCTGACAGTATAAGTGAGTGATTGAACATGAGTTACTGAATGTATGGGTTAGTAACTAAACTGTGCGAAAGTCTGTATTAGTGTCTCAGTTGGTGTATAAGTGGCTGCATGGGTTGGTGTGTAGCTACATGAGTGTCTATATGGGTTACTGATTTGTTGTCTGAGTATCTGTATGAGTGCATGAGTGTCTGTGTGGGTGGGGGGCTGTGACTCTGTGCATACGTCTGAGTGGGTGATTCACTGGTTGTATGGATTCAAAAGTACATCTGGGAAGGGCTGTATGGGTTAGTTAGTGAGTGTATGGGTGTGTTGGTGAGTGAATGAATGTCTCACTGGCATATGTGTGAGTAACTACATATGTATTAGGGCAGTATATGTGAGTGTTGGAGTATATAAATGACTATACGTGAGAGTAAGTTATTTGAAGGAGTCGGTGTATAAAAGAGTGTCTGCTTGTATCAGTGATTGTATCAGTGATTGTATAAGACAGTAAATATGTGTTAGTATCTGCATAATAAGTGATGTGGTGTGTGTATAAATAACACAGTTGGTGTGTATAACTGTATGCATGAGTAAATGGGTATGTGATTAATTCTTTGCATGACTGACTAGGTGAGTGAGTAACTCTATGGATGAGTGGCGGACTATGTACTAAATCTATTGTCAGATTATACTGTGAAGGTCCCTTTTCATTTGGCACCCAACCATAGCTTATATTTATTAGGAATACCCAACACAGATTTTATCTGACTAGACTAAGGCTACGAACATTACATTTTCAGGTAGCATTTCCTAAGATGGGCAACTGGAGTGCAAACCTTCCAATGTGCCCTTGCGATGGTAAATCTGCCCAAAGCACATTGCATTTTATACTGTTTTGTAACTTTTACAGGGATCTTAGGAAATCAATTGTGCGCCCACTTTTTATTTTCAATAAGTTGTACTCCTATAAAACCGCTTTTTATTTTATATGTAAATTAGATCATGTTACGATGTGTAATGCGGTAATTTCCTTCATTCAATTAGCAATTAAGCGAAGGAAAATGTTCTCATATTTGGAAACACTTGTCTATGAGACTGATTAGTTGATCAAATGTTTGGGTTTTATTTCAAGTACCTTTTTAAGATCATTGTAACTCTATGTACCTCACGAAATGTTACTGACTAATATGGTGTTTATACATCAGAAATGAAATATGTATCCTTTTTTACTAAATCTTCTTATGAGGAGGGAAAAAGGGGAACGTAAAATGAAGAAATGTTTTATTATGTAGAATGCTTTTATGGATATTTTTTACATACCGAATAAAGCTTGTTTTGATTTGATTTGAGTGGCGGACTGTGACTGTATGTATAGGTGTATGAGTGCATATTATAGTGCTGTATTGATGAGCAACTGCATGTATAAGTGAGTGAACGTGAGTGTAGACCTAGGAAATAGTGGGTGGTATGTAGTATCTGGCATTGTTGTGTGTATGGTTTCAAAATTAGTAGTCTGCATTTTAGAGTGCGTGTATCAAAGTTTATATTAGGTCATCAGTATGTGCATCAGATTATCAGGTGGATGATGTCATCAGTGATATCATCAATGATGTCATTTGAGATGGCATCAGTGATGTCACTGATCATTTCATGAGTGATGTAATATGTGACGCCATCACCAGTGCATTGCGGGCGCTCGAGTTATAGTTAGCTCAACTAACTATAACGGGCGAATTTCTCTGGTTTTATATGAGTCAAATGTCCAACTAACTATAACGTCCCTGAAACCTATGGTTTTTTTCAGTGAGTTTCTAAGGTTTTTTAAATGCTAATTCCTAACTATAACGTCTGTAAAACCTATGTTTTTTTCAGTGAATTTCGAAGGTTTTTTAAATGTTAATTTCATATTTTAATATTTATAAAACCTATATTTTTTCCATTTTTTTGTAATTTTTTGGAACTCTATTATCCTTTTTTGTTTTTAATTTGAAAAATATGTAATGTTTTATATCTTCAAAAAAAGTATATATATGGGGGGGGGTGGTTTTGGGGAGAAAACTGAAGTCCCATACCGGAAGTGTACCAGCACACGAATCCGATCCGCCATATTGCTAAACTCGTAAAGGATGCGCATTTCGTATCCGACGGGTTTGTGGCACCGCGTCCTCTGTAACATCATATACGTATGTGGTTGTGCCAGCTGCTACTTGGTATGCGACAGGTACGCAGTACCAAACCGCGCCTTACGTCATGTACGTATGGGGTCACGCCCGCTGCGCGTTGCGTATGCGACGAGTGCACGCTGTCAGGTCCTGTGTTACATCATAGACGTATGGTGTAGTGCCGGGAACGCCATTATCTCATTTTTTTTTTTGTCTCAAAACTATATCTAAATAAGTTTAAAGTGTATATGAGAACAAGCGATAATCTAAAATATTTTAAACATTTATCTATTTCTAACTGTAATAAACTTATATTATGGTAATATTTTCTCAAAATCGCGTCGGGTGCGACCTCCTTATGCGCTCGCTGCGCAATTGCCATGTGACCTTAAAGAAAAGCATTCGATTGGTTCATAACATTTCCCATTGTAACAGTTGGAGGACCTCACCCATTTTAGCCATTCTCTCTACAGTGTTTGATTAGAGACTCCTCTTCTGCTTACAGAGCTATTTTGAAAACTTTTTATTATGTACACATATCTGATACTACACACAACATGCAACCATTATCTTCATCAATATTCATGCTCTGTAAAGTAGCCTTCCACCTGTAATAGCCATGCATCTAAAAGCTACATAACAGAACTTTTCCCCACTGCCAGAGGTAACATGGTTGCATACGCTGTCCACAGCACAATGTAATGTGGTATGGCCCAGGGTCAGTATCATGCATACATAATGAACACACGGACACATATAGATAGTGGGAGTGGGTACGGGCACGTGCGCTTGACTCCTTTTGATTACCAGGGTCACATATCCAGTGACGTCTGTGCTGGATGCGTGTGGGGTGAGTGTAAACCAGCCCTCAGGGAATAGTTGCTGCTAGCATCAACTACAACAGTAATCATTGGATCACACACAGAGATTCAATAATAAAAGGGACAATAGTTTGTGCTGCAGTAAGGTAGGGACACTAGATGTGAAATAATACAGAAAAGATTCTATCGTAAAACAACCATAACTTGTGGTATACTAAGATACAGGCAGTAGATCTGAAATAATACACAAAAAGATTGTATCATAAAGGGTCCATCAGGTCTAGTGCACTTAGATAACCACATCAAAATCATTCAGCAGGTGCACAGCCAGCGATGACGCGTTCTGCGGGCGGGCTGTACCAGGAACAATGTCTGTTGCCTACAACACTACATCATCTGCAATAGCGACTCAATCAGAATTGTAAACACTGCTGTCTGCAGTGTAGGCCAGAGAGTGGTCAGCAAGGGTCCACAGCCATGTGGCGTTGACTTGAGCTGCCCAGTTTGCCGTTACCGAAGCAACAAAAATCGTGTGCGTACTCTGATGCATATGCTAGGTGCGTACAGAGCGCACTGGAGCAATGTCTGTTGCCTACAACACTACATCATCTGCAATAGCGACTCGATCATAATTGTAAACACTGCTGTCTGCAGTGTAGGCCAGAGAGCGGTCAGCAAGGGCCCACAGCCACGTGACGTTGACTTGAGCTGCCCAGTTTGCCATATGCGAAGCAACAAAAACTGTGTGCGGACCCTGTGCTGATGCGTATGTGTGGTGCGGACAGAGCGCACTGGAGCAATGTCTTTTGCCTACAGGACTGCGTCATCTACAATAATGACTTGATCTGAATTGTGAACACTGCTGCCTGCAGTGTAAATTGAAGGCAGTAGTGATCACAGTCTTCCAGGAATACTTTTTTCGAATTGCGATCTCTGCTGTCCACTGTGTACACTGTTATTCAGTGTTTTTTACCACTACCAAGAAGAATTTGGTCATTGTACTAGACCTCTAAGTCATCTTAAAAAACCTTTTCATGCAAGTATACTAAAAGGCTATTGTGTATATTTCAATAGACATTGTAGTTAGCTGCCTACTGGATTCTGTAATTAAACAATCACCACCTGATCTGAATTGTGAGCCCTGCTGACCGCAGTGTAGGCCAGAGGCAGTGGTCATTAACGCCTCACAGCCACGTGCCGTTGGATTCGGAAGCACGCAGTTGGTTGCACCTGATCGGAGGGGGTACACACAAATCATCATAAACTTTAACTTCTGACATCCTCAATCATAGAATCAAGACCCCGTTTCACTGTTCCGACCTGCTGTACCACAGTGTACTCCAACAACTGCAGTCAACCAAGTCCAATAATCATGTGCAGCAATTAGCTACGGAAGCACTGAGTCTGATGCACCTCAACGGAGGGAGTTCTGTCAAAGCCAAGAAGCAAGTAATATCAGGCATCGTCCATTTTGGGATCAAGACACCGTTCCACTGTTGGGACCTAGAGTTGGTTGCACCTGGTCGAAGGGACTACCTTCATCTCCACTCTCAGATACAGTTCTAACATCGTCCATTGTGGGATCAAGACCCCGTTCCACTGTTCAGACCTGCTGTACCGCGGTGTACTCCACCGACTGCAGTCACCCAACCCCGATAATCATGTTCAGCATTTAGCTACGGAAGCACAGAGTCTGATGCACCTCAACGGAGGGAGTTCTGTGAAAACAAAGCAGCACGTAATATCGTACATCGTTCATTTTGGGATCAAGATACCGTTCCACTGTTGGGACGTAGAATTGGTTGCACCTATTTGAAGGGATTACCTTTGTCTCCACTCTCAGATGCAGTTCTAACATCATACATTGTAGGATCAAGACCCCGTTTCACTCTTAGGACCTGCTGTACCGCGGTGTACTCCAGCGACTGCAGTCAGCCAAGCCCAATTATTATGTGCAGCACTTAGCTATGGAAGCACAGAGACTGATGCACCTCAATGGAGGGACTTCTGTGAAAACACGGTGCTGGGCCTCAGGCTGGGCGCTGTCTGCCTTTGTCGCGGTAGCCAGCGTTGATCTCAGGAGCCTTCCCAGCTCGCAGACCTCGGCCCAGGAGCTTTCGCCAGCACGTGGCGGGCCCTCTTTCACACACGACGGTGTCGAAAGGTGAACTGTGGGGCATATGTGCATCGCAGCGGCCATGACGGTTTCTGGGTAGCAGCAGGCTGAGAGCATTATTCCCACAGCCATCTTCGCTCACGGCGTCAGCCTTGTGGCAGTGTAAGCTGCGCAGACCTGACAGACATGTTCGCCATTCCGGCAGAGAACCACACCCAGAGAAACGTGCCTTTTATTCATACCCCTACGCTAGCCTTGCGTACGATGAGCCAGCCCACTACGCTAAAGATTTGGGGGGGGAGGGGGCATGTACGCGCTTCTTTTTCGCAATCTCCCTACTGACTGTACTATCATGGTTGCGTCCACTGTCGACTTCACTCAATAGACCATCAGTGTATGTTGACATGTAAATGTCTGTGCTCTGCATACTCAAGACTGTCCGGCACATCCCCTCAACACTTTGCATTGTATACTTTTATAATCGACAATCACTTGCCACCTTCGCACATACTTTGCTCCCATCTCTCCCCGCATTCTGCATTATGGTGGCAGAGGTGCCATGCCATGTTTGGTTTGTGTACATGGCTAGCCACGGTTCCCACAGTACGTAGTGTCGTTGTGTCTGCTAGGTGTACATGTTGTTTGTCATGTTGTATGTGATTATATAAGGTAGCGCGTTTATTCACGAGGAGTGGTTTCTCCCATTTACATATCGCTGTATTAAAGTGGATATCAAAGTTTTTCTCACAGGTGAAAAGTGGGACTACAATGGCAATCATTCATTACTATGCAAGAATGTCCAACTGCACGACGCTTCTAAGCTTACAGCACCCAATCTTGCGTGCTTTCTTAAAAGCAAGCCAACTCCCACAATCAGACCAACATTCACACAGCTTTCTAATGACAGTTATCTGCTTCTTAATAACATGGACTGCTACGCAATGTGAGCTGGCATACTGTATGTCCTTACTGTTTCAAACCGGATAACTTCCTCTGGCAATCTCTATTCCCACCAACACAAAGTAACTCCCAAAGTTCAACTTGGCCTTCAATACCTACTTTGAAAACAGATTTTATTAAACAGAGCAAACTGAAAACACTTTTGTTTCAAACAGAAGTGTCCCTCACTCCTCCAAAGTAATTTATCGACTGCAGATAGCATGAACTTCAAGTAAAATACACTCCCTTTTAAATACGAACCTCCCATTACACTTTGTGAATTGTTACACAATTTTCAACACATCTGACATTTAAGGTCTGGCACACTTTTTTAACATTGTCTCCTCCAGCCTTCTAACAGGCTTTCAAACTGTTTTTAGTCTAATGCCAGACTTCATTCATTCGATCATCTTTGGAAAAACAGCAACGGTGCCCATAATTCTCGCTCTGTTTGCGGCCATCCTACTACTATTTTAGCTTGTTAAAAATGGCTATGCACCCTGTGGTAACAAGCACGTCCGACAGAATATGCCTCTACGAGAAGCTACATCAATACTGTGAAAAAATGGAACAACTTTTTGGCTGCCTGCCTCTATCTATTATCGGAGCCAGCTACAACATGACATTTATTTACGTATATACAATCTGCGTGCAACCATCTTTTTATTGCAAAACTTGCCCAATCAACTGGCGAATGGATCTATGCCTTGCCAACATCCCAGCAAACGCTCCCGATATCCAGCAGATAATCGAGTATCTTGAAAACCATGAACTTGATTGTTCGGGTAGTGGAGCAATGGCGGATGCAATGTAAAAAGGTATCCTGGCGGAATGGGATTTCTATGCAACCTTGAAAGATCTCCTGCAACGTGCGACCTTTGACAACATCACAGATTGCCTGCCAATTCAAATTGTCGCTCCAACATTCGAGGAACATTACTGTCCCTTCGAGGATATGAATTGGATCGCTTCGCTTTTCTCACACGATGGCAACAATCGCCTCTTGGAACATTACGCATCTCAAGCCTGCTGAACAACTTCCGGACTGCAATCTCCAAGACTTGTAAGAAATTCACTTTATTCTTGGATACATTTTTTCCAACTTTTTTGACTTTTTCCTATTTCATTTTTTAATATACTTCAATTGAACTATTTTCATATAATAACTTTCTAGTATGCTTATGCATTTGAACTCTGTTTTCATAATTGGCCCTCACCTCTCCACACTAACCAGGGATGGATGATGTATGGCCTATGCAAATACGCTATTTACTTGCTAAATTAGCCTAAACCCGACATCCATTTTGAAACCATATCTATTCTTTGTACACACGTCTCTCTGCCTGCCTCTTATCCACAAAGCCCTTTCACACAAATTAGCTCCTCCTCAGCCTCTGCTCACGAACTGACGATCAAGATCAAAAAACACGGCATTGTTTAGGAACTGGTTGGCACAGTGTGGTAATCGTATGCTACCTTTATTTTCATTCTACAATTTACAGTCATTCATGTCTAATAGGTATTGTTTATGTTACATGGAACTGTAACATGTAATGTGGAATTGGCTGATGCAGAAGCTTAGCTTTGAATACAGCAGAAGTGGTTGGAGTTTGCCTCAGCTGGATGCCTTAGCTCCTGCACCAGTGGTTCCATTTATGGCACTTAGATAAAGACACTGTTTATATAACTTGCAGACTCCATCGCTTTATCCCACACAGCCACTTTCTTAAACACACCTGATTTCGCCAATTGTCTTCTGTGGCATTGCAACATTCTGCATTATATTCTTCACAATTATTTCTTTATTCCTGCTTCCTAAAACACTCCGTACGAGTCTTCAGACCGGTAGGGGTGAGTAGTTTGCTTCCCACTCCCGCTATAGTCTAAACCCATACTAACACCACTTGCACAGCTATGCTACAGCGGCCAGTATCCTACAGCGCCCAGGGCACATCAATTTACAGCAATCAGCTCACTGTTTCATCCCCGAGTGTACTGGTACCTCACCTCAGAACCATCTCACTCTGGGCAAAACAGCACTTTCACACCGGTAGGGGTGAATACATCGCTTCACACTCCCTGTGTAGCACACCCTAACCACCCCACAGACCTCACAGCGCTCCTATCCTCCTCTTTCCTTCTCTTTTTGCCCTTTTTTCCCCTTATTCACTTCAACTAAATCACAAAATGGCTGCCAACACTTCCTAGTTGCAACCGCTCACAGCCAATAAGCAGCAAGCTCGTGCTCGTAATGCCTCAGACAATTAGAAGGCAGAATTCCCAAATATCGATATCTGTAAATTTCGATATTACTCCAAAACTACTGAACAGATTTACACCACATAAACAAAAGTGTGCTTTCTAGACCAAGACCCATCTCCCTGCCAAATTTGGGGTAAATCCGTTCACCCGTTCGACCTGTAGCCTTGTCTAAACTTTCCTATGGAGAAAACACGTTTTGGGACCCCCTTTTTTCTCGCCCCCCCCAGACGAATCACCCCCAAACTTTCCACATAGGAGCTGATATGAACAAAAAATTAGTTTGGAAAATTTCATGAAGATTCATCAAACGACGCCAAAGTTAGAAGTAAAACAAAAAATGCTCTTCCTATGGAAACCTGGTCCTAACTATAACTACCTACTGGCAACCTCCATTTATTTCTCAGGAAGAAGGCAGCAATTTAAAGTCCTAACGCTTTTGAGCAGATTGCCTTGATCACAGGTGAGTAGGATTGCTTGCAGTATTTGAACTGTTATGTCACATGGCTCAACATTTTCCTGCAAATACCAGCATGCACCATTGTTGTTGTTTCAACTCTGTATTGTGGTACGCATTTGAATACAGCTGAATAGCATCATTACACCACAATTCCAAGTTCATATTTAAAAGTGCATTTCTTCATGTTCTTGTTCTCAGTGCAGATAGCCACGTACTTTGCAAGTTAAAAATATATTCAAAATCCCAATCCATATTGCTGCTCCTCATTAGCCTATCTTGCAACGACAGTCCAGAATCTCCAAAGGGAGGCAGTTGCTTCCCTCATCTCCCTTTTTCACCTTTCATTACCATTAATATCACGGAAAATCCATTTCTTTGGAATGAAGGCGAGCCGGTCATGCCCCCTATAAAATATCCACAACAAAGACTCCATGAAGGGGGCCCCAACCCTGCAGGGCGGCTTCTGCTTACGGGAATGGAGAGACCTGTTAAAGCACGTCGTGCACACAAGGAAGGAAACGCAGAAGCCCGATGCTGGATACCATCAAAGCGTTTATTTCTCAGGGAGAAGGCAGCAATTTAAAGTCCTTATGCGTTTCAGCAGATTGCCTTGATCACAGATGGGTAGGATTGCTTGTAGTATTTAAACTGTTATGTCACGTGGCTCAACATATATAATGTGGTAGGAAACCTTGATAAGAAACATTTTGTTAGATGAAGGACAGCAGACCCATATTTATGTATGTATTTATTTTATATTTTTATATAACTAGCAAAAGGTCCAAACGCATCACAGCAACAACGTGAAAAACAGTAGCATATAGGAATATGAAATGCAGTAATGTGATGATAGTAACTTTTATTTGATTATGTATTATAATCATAAAATATAAAGACTCAAAAAGAGACATATAAAAATGTTAAAAACCTTTTTAAACACAAAACAATACAATTCATTCAGATAGAGCAATTTATAGACGTATAAGAACCTTATAGAAACAACTTCCCAACCTGACATATATATTATTATTTACTAGGCACACAATATTTTATTCCAATGTAAAGCACCTTTTAGAAAACCAATAATTGCTGACATCACCGCCTGATAAGGTAATAACTGTAAGTATAAAAAGGCAGGTCGGAACTGAGTAAAACCTCTCACTTTTAGAATTGGTAGTAGGTACCTTCTGCGCAGGAATTCATAACATTTACAAAATAAAACCAGATGTAATAGGATCTGGGGAAAACTGTCGTTACAAGGGCAAATTAAAAGGTCATGGGGATTGAACTGACCCGGAGGGAAACAAATCATTGTACGAATAGTGCCCCCACAAAATGTAGTAAGCAGAGATATGTCCCAGGGATGCTTAACTGCTGTAAGATATATTTCAGCACCGATAACAGATTTCAACAATAAAAAGGATCTGATCGCATTTTTCTCTAATGCCCAAACTTCCCTTTCTTCTTTAAACTTAGTTAAAAATTGTTCCTTAAAAGGACCACAACCACCCTTTTTAAGGATGTGTGGCCTATTGAAAATGTCCATACAATCAAGGGAATAGGCAACAGATTTTATATAATTTATCCACTGTATCTTTTGTCCATATGTGCATTCCATACAGTCCTCAATCACACTCCTGTTGAACCACAAACTCTTGTTGACCCAAACAGAAATCACGAGTAGCAGTAGAGCCAGTTTAACTTGATCCTCCACTTTGTTCAGACCCAATTCCTCGTGGATGACAGTTGAGGAACTGTTTGGACTCAACCCCAAAAGTTTCCTACAGAATCGGTCCTTTTCCAGCTGAATCCCCCTACACTTGCGGTACCCCCAAATGGCTGCACCATAAGTCAGGACTGGGAGACACTTCATTCTGTAGATTGTAACAGGGGCAGAATAGGCTTATTACCCACCAACAGTGAAAATCTAAACAAGGCACAACAGGCTTATGTGAATTTGGAACAGCGACTGGAAATGCAAGAAAGCCAATTATTCTGTTGCTCCAATGATATCCCCCGGTTGGGAAAGGTGGACACCTTTGGAATCTTTTGCCCTTTAATGTCAATGGGTCTTGTTTTGGCTTTCTTGCTCCTGCAGACCATATAATGAGTCTTTGAGATGATAGTATCTAGTTCCAGATCGTCCATGAACTTCACAAACTAGTCCACCAGGAGTTTTAACCCATTAGCCGTTCTGGCCATCAATACGGCGGCGTCGGAATATAACAGGGTAGGCACACTGACAGACTTTACCATGGGCAGATCAACCCCATTTTCACTCAAGCAGGACTTTAGGCTGTTAATATATAATAAGAACAAAATTGGTGCCATCGCGCATCCCTGCCTAGCCCCCTGCGGAAAGCTAAAAGATTCAGTTGTCTCCCACTCTGTGCCGTATCTCACTCAGGCATTTACGTCTGCGTGTAGAGCTCTAAGAAAATGTATCAACTGATCTGACAATCCCATTACACCAAGAACATCCCATAGCTTAGACCTGTTCACCCGGTCAAAGGCCCTGCTGAGATCCATAAATGCAAGGAAAATTGATCCCTGCTTCACCACAACATATTTCCCTATAATAAGGTTAAGGTTCAGGCATTGTTCCAATGTGCGGAAAACCTAGGGCACTCAGAGGAGGAACACTCCTCCTCTGTCACAAGGGCAGAGAGGAAATCTCTGGTGGGAGTACGTCCTCCCTTAGTCCCAAAAAATGGAGCCAATAAACATCAAATCTTGCAATATGCGGACGACCTAGTGGTGATGGATCATACAAAAACAGGACTACAAAGGGGAATAGACGCTTTAAACGCCTACAATCAGATCAATGAATTAACAATAAACTCAGAAAAGACCAAAGTATTGATCTTTGGGCGTTGTACAAAAAAAATATTCCTCAAATGGCACGTGGGCATAGAGATAATAGCTGTTTCAAAGTCTTACAATTATCTCGGGTGCTGGATGAACGACTCGGGTAAAGCAACTTTGCATTTACAGAAAATTAAATCTAAAGTAGAGTCTACAATCCACGCCTTGTGCAAACCACATGAGAAAATGCAATGCCCAACGACCATCCCAATCAGAAAGGTGTTACAATCTAATAACAATCTAATATAAGGGCAATTGCGGGCTACGCACAGCAGGCATTCCCAGGCAAAATGAACAAAATGATGGAAAAAGCGCAATGCCGGGCGTACAAACGAATATTTAAATTACCAAAATACACACACAATAGCTGGATTCGCCTGGAGTTTGGCCTGGTGCAACAGAGCAAAGAATGCTTGGGAGTGCTTGCAAAATATTATTATCAAGTACACAAAGCTCCAGATGGAAGCCTGAAGAGCATGCTAAAATCCATCTATGGAAGACCATCCAACCCATGGCAGGTCTATTTGCAGGAAGCAGTAGAAATTTTAGATTTGGCAACACAGAATTGGGGTCAAGAGGACATAAACTATCCGGTTATCAAAAATGCAATCAATAAACAATGCTACCCCTTGTCAAGAAAAATTGATCTAGCACATTTTGAAAGTGGAAGTGGCCAACCTGGGCTGATCGCTACATACATAGAGCACAAATTCCAGCCTTACCTTCACCAAGGATTGGCGAGAAAGGCCCTAAAAACATTCAGTGGGCCAGACTAGTACCCTTCCCAATAAAAGGACTAAATCCGGGGTGGAAATCCCTTGATCACAAAATCTGCTGTAGAATCTGCAATTTTAAAACAGAATCATTACTACATTTGATGTACTGCTGTCCCGGCCTGTTACAATCTGGTCTGAAGCTATTAAAGCCAATATGACTACGCAAAGGTGTTCTGACAGTAGAAGAAGCAGTCGTAGTTCTATTTTCTTGCACTTTACCGACCGATTTGGCTAGAATCGGGAGATATATGGATGATGTGTATTTCAGACTTGCTAAAGAATAAGATCTCGCCTACCGCGAGAAAATAGACTCACAGTGGACAGAATAAGGCTCACTTCCATCACAATGCTTCATACACAATTATTCACTTTTTAGTTTTTAAATCTTAATCTCATTTTCTATGGAATGAAATTGATTATAATTGTAAATGAATGTTTCTTAATGTTCTGATTTTAAATTATTCTGTTAGATTGCAAATGGTTTTAAGTAACTGTACAACAAATAAATATCAAGCAGTCTGGGATGTTAAAATTAATTAAGCATATGAAAGAATCAATTGGATGTTTGTGGTCCGATGACCCTAGTGCCAACATGTTTCAGCCTGACTATTTGCACACTAGGGGTCCTAGGCTTTCTTCAGGGCTATAGAAATAGATGTTCCCCCCCTGGTAAGAGCAGAAGATATTTATCACGCTACTCCTGTGAAAAAGGGCAGATACCTGCTCCTTTTGTGAAAATAAAGACACACTTATCGTTAGTATTATTATTATTTGGAGTTTTATACCGCACACAGTTACCCTTGGGCATCCCAGCGCTGTCAATAGATCGGAGCAGCACCCAGCACATGTCATCTCAAACCGGGAACAGGTGAGTTTTTAATAGTTTGCGGAAACGCAGAGTGTTGGTTTCTGCCCGCAATCTGAGTGGCAGGGAGTTCCAAGCGGAGGCCGTATTCACTGAGAACCTTCTCCCTCCGGTACGGGCTCGTCTTACTCTATAAGACTGGAGAAGAAATTTATGATCAGAGCGAAGAGCCCTTGCTGCTTTATAAGGTTGGATCATGTTCCTCAGGATCGCTGGGCCCTTCCCCTGCAGACTCTTCTGTGCCATGCAGAGTGCCTTAAAGGTTACTCTTTCCCGCATCGGGAGCCAATGCAGTGCCATCAATGCTGGTTTAGCAGACTGCCTTCTGGGGACATTAGTTAGCAGTCTGGCTGCTGCATTTTGCACCTGCTGCAACTTCTTGAATGTGGATTCCGGAGCACCCAAGAAGAGTGCATTGCTGTAATCCAGCCTAGAGATGATGAGCCCCTGTATAAGCAACTTACGAGAGGTCTCAGGGAGGAGTGACAGAATCTTGCGGGCTGACCGGAGCATACCAAAACAGACACCCGCGGTCTTTTTGGCGTGTGTTCTAAATGTCAGGTCTTGCTCCAGCCACACCCCCAGGCTCTTAATCTCCTTCTTTGGGCTGGGAAGAGCTCCCATGCAGTCAGGACAACTACTGGGAGACAGGGAGACAGAAGACTGACCTAAGATCATAAGCTCGGTCTTAGAGCCGTTCAATTTCAGGGATGAGTTACACATCCACCCAAATACTGCCTCCAGGCAGGAATGAAGCGCCGCTGGTTGCTTCTCTAACTGAGAAAGCCCCACCACCAACTGCGTGTCGTCCGCATAGCTGATGATATTAAAGCCGAACGGAGACACCACATCCTCCAGGGGGGCCATATATACATTAAATAATGTAGGGCTCAGCGACGAGCCCTGGGGAACCCCACACTGGAGGGCGAAAGGGGGAGACTTCTCATTTCCTTCCCAAACTTCAAATGACCGTCCTCCTAAAAAGGAGGCAAGCCATCCCAGAGCCTTCCCTGTGACACCCAGCCCTTCCAGTCGCTGGAGTAATACCTGATGATTCACGGTATCAAAGGCCACACTCAGGTCCAGGAGGATCACTGCCACTGACCCTCCTGAATCCAGAATGCATCTGGCCTCCTCCACCACGGCCAGAAGGGCGGTGTCTGTGCCCTGTCCAGGCCTGAATCCTGTCTGGGAGTCCCGTAGCCGGCCATTAGCCTCCAAGAAATTCGAAAGTTGGTGGTTGACCAGCCTTTCAGCCACCTTACTCACCCCAGGGAGCAGGGAAATCGGCCGAAAATTAGCCAAATCAGTGGGGTCAAGGCTCGGCTTCTTCAGGAGGGCTTTCACAACTGCTCCTTTCCATCCAGGTGGCACCACCCCCTGTGAAAGCGACAGGTTAATCAACTCAGTCACTGGGGCCACAATTGTCGACGCGACCTGTTTTAGATATCGCATCGGGACAGGGTCCTTCAATTTCCCAAGCACACTCAGCACTTCCTCCGCAGTCACGGGGCCAAAAAGGTCCAGCTCAGCTGCTCCTACCCTTTGCTGAGCAATTGGCACTGCTACTGCAGTTGGCTGAGGGAGTGAGTGTAGGATGGTCTCGATTTTAGAGTTAAAGTAAGTAGCCAACTCCCGACATTTTCCTTGGGGATTGTCGTGTATAACCGGTGGGTCGGGGGTTTTTAGCAGCTCTTTCATTACTTTAAAAGATTCTCTTGAGGAACAGGTGGCTTTGCAGATTCTTTCATTGAAGTGTTTGATCTTAGCCTCCCTTATCGTGTTCTTGTATGATCTCATTGCTGAGCGGTAGTTGTTCCTACTTATTATCCCCCAGTCCTTCCTCCACTCCCGTTCCAGCCTTTTACAGCTCTTTCTCAGAGCCCTCAGCTCAGGAGAGTACCATGGGGCCGAGCCCACTCTCTTATCCCTGATGAGCATCTTTTTCTTTGGGAGAATGGCATCTAAGGAGCTACTCAGCCAGGTCTCTAGGCTGGCGTCCGCCACCACCGGGTCAGAGTCCCCATGGGGGCATGTTGATTCCAAGAGGGTCACCCATTTATCCATAGGGAGCCTCGACCAGGCTCTATCCGTCCTAAACGTCCTAAGTGGGGGAGGATCCCAGATCACAGGGGCCCAGCTGAATAAGACCAGGGAATGGTCTGTCCATGGAAGGGCAAGGGGAGGTGGGGCAGTCAGGTACTCCATATTGGAAAAGATAGGGTCTAGCAGGTGACCCTTTTCATGGGTCGCACCTGAGTTGATTTGTCTCATCTGCATGGCACTCAGGTCGCATTGCAGGTTAGTGGCCGACACGTCCATTGAGTCCTCGAAATGGAGATTCAGATCTCCTAATAGGATAAAGTTCGTCGTAGAGGAGGCTATACAGG
The DNA here is from genome assembly GCF_964204655.1 of Triturus cristatus. Lineage (NCBI taxonomy): Eukaryota > Metazoa > Chordata > Amphibia > Caudata > Salamandridae > Triturus > Triturus cristatus. The sequence goes on from NC_140590.1 coordinate 397,254,466, forward strand.
TAACGGATTCCATTAATGAGTCGATGAAACCGGCCACTGCCCCCGGGGGGCGGTAAACAAGGAGGCCTGAGATAGCGACCGTGGGGGAAAGCCGAAGGGAAAATTGACAGCTTTCGCAGTCCTTAACCCCGGCTTCCTGTGTTTTACAGGTGATCGTATCACGGTACAGAATGGCCATACCCCCTCCCCGTCCTATGGGCCTGTCGAGATGCAAAATAACAAATCCCGGCGGGAGGGCACGAACCATATCTGGGCCGGATGTGGACGTGGTCCAAAATAAGACATCAAGGTCCTGGTCCAGAATTAAAGAATTAATTTCTGTGGCATGACAGGGAAGTGACCTGCAGTTCAGCAGACCGAATGCTAAATATTTTCTAGCCTTATGGGCCCCAAGCCCTGGACGACACATCTTGCAACTGACAAAAGGTTGCCCATCCTTCACAAGGTACCCACATGTATCCACTTTAGGAGGACGTAATGACAGGAGCTCAGTTGCAGAGTACCGGAGGCGGTTGTCCTGCAAAGATGTCGCGACGGGCATAGTGGCAGGCCCTAGGCCCGGTCGGGCCCGGACGGGCACAGACGGGCTTTCCTCTGGCACTCCTCCGGCGCGACGCTGCGCGCGACCATTTCCTCCCCTAAATAGCGTATGGCGAGGGGCGGCGATCCGAACTAGAGTGCTAATCCCGGAAGCGACGTGGGAGCGCTTCCGACCCACACCTAAGATGGCGGTCGGGGGTAGGGCAGCGAAAAACACCCAAATGGTGAGTCTAGTGCAATAGCTTTTAAGTGCAAGCAATGCGATCGTGTTGGGGAGGCAGATGGCAATAAAAACACAATTTACCACAGTTTTTAAAAAGCACGAAGATCAACAGTTAATAAACAGTAAAAATGTTAAAATGAGGAAAGCCACAGACAATATCACGTTTCTAGAAGCAGCGTTAAGGTGACAGTCCTATCTATTGACCAGCCGGACACCAACTACGCCCCCTAAATAGTGTTTGCCAAGGGGCGGCGATCCGAACTAGAGCGCTAATCCCGGAAGCGACGTGGGAGCGCTTCCGACCCACACCTAAGATGGCGGTCGGGGGTAGGGCAGCGAAAAACACCCAAATGGTGAGTCTAGTGCAATAGCTTTTAAGTGCAAGCAATGCGATCGTGTTGGGGAGGCAGATGGCAATAAAAACACAATTTACCACAGTTTTTAAAAAGCACGAAGATCAACAGTTAATAAACAGTAAAAATGTTAAAATGAGGAAAGCCACAGACAATATCACGTTTCTAGAAGCAGCGTTAAGGTGACAGTCCTATCTATTTGAGTATTTGAGTATTTGAGGATATTATTCCTTCTTCTCCATCCCATTCTGGGAGAGGTAAATCATCACGGGGACTGTAGTCGAAGGGGTAGCCCTCTAGTCAAACAATCGTCAAGGGTCCTACCCGCGTCTTTACCTATTCGATCTACACCCCGTGTTTTCGCCTTCCAATGTGCTCTTCCCTTCCCTAAATCTATATTGGACAGGGCAGATACTATTGTTGGACTGGGCCCAGGGTTCCACTCTCTAAACGACGATGCACCCTACCACCATAACCACCAAGCTTAACAGGGAGATTGGTCTATAGCAGGTAGGGTCCTGCTGATTCCCCTTCTTAAACACAGGGACTATTGTAGCAGATTTCAAGGTCGACAGTAGGCCGAACTGGGTCATGGCATTAGGAGCATTAGTCAGAACTGAAGCCCAAAGGTGTGGTTCAGCCTTGTATAAATCCATAGGTATTCCATCTAGCCCAGGTGCTTTATTGGACGGGCTACCTATAATTGCATCATATACCTCCTCATACTCAAACCTGATTCCAAGGGAGTACAGGTTCTCGACATCACCCTGGTTAGAGAGAAGGTCTTTATTCAGTGCGTACACCTTATGATAGTGGGCGACCCAGAGGGCTGGAGAGATGGAGGAGCCTTTATCATCTTGTGCAGCCAAATTAGGCTGCCTACCGTTAACCACCGACCAAAAAACCGTAGAATCTTTAGATGAGCAAGTGGACACCAGCCGGTCCCAAGATGCTTCTTTAAGCTCCGCCTTTCGCTTCCCTAGGGCAATTTTATACACCTTTCTAGCTTCCTTAAAAATGTCCTAATTACGGGGTTTAATGTTCAAGGCCTCCCATAAATAAATGCCCGCTGGCCTGCATGCTTTATCAAACCAGCCCGGCTTAGCCCCCTGAGTTTTCTCGCCATATCCCTTATGATATTAATGGTAGACTCGTTTAGCTGGTCAAATGCTTCCACAACTAGAGCAGGTGATATATCAAGGGCTAACATGGGCTCCAAGATAATAGTGATATTCCGACTGACTACAGATGTATTCACTTTAGACATTGGGAGGTTACGTCACTTTACCCTCAAGCCTTCATCTTTCGCAGTTAAGCCAATCAGGGCTGGATCAGGAATCACACCCAGGCCAACATTAATTCCAAATACAATTCCTATAGGGTTGTGGTCACTAAAGTTAGTTTCATGACCACTCCTCGGCTAACAAGACAATCAAGGGACCTCAAAATAAAAATATAATTGATAATGGTCCCTTTACCCCAACCCACAAAAGGGGGCAGTTCCCTACACGGACTAGGGCCCACAGGCATTACATTTCTTAAACCAGCTCAACCAAGTGCCTCCGATAGCTTACGGCCCCTCTGGTCAGACTTGGAATTTCTAAACACAAATCTTTTTCCACAAAAGGGTTACCATCATTGGAATTTTGTCCTAACCTAGCATTAAAAGCCCCATCTATTATTATGCGACAAGATTTTTAAAAAGCATATGATCTAGACACTGGGAGCAACACTACTTCAAAGAGCGCCTCAATCTGTCACCCAGGGTCACTGATAGAGTTATAAAAATTCACAGGAAAAAATGTAAATCTTTAGAGATGAGCACCCAAAGGATCTGAATACCGCTATGTTTAATAGGGATTGGAAATACCCTCAGATTGGGTGAAAATCTGACTAAGATGATTAGACCCCCTCGTGGCCGATGGCCAAGGAAGGGAGATGCGGCCACACAAAAACTTTCATATCCGTCCCAGCCGACAGGATCAAGATCCCAAGTCTCCTGAAGCAAAATTACATCAAACTCAGAAATTAAATTATGCCATTCAGGATCTGCCAGCTTATCACAGATACCTGCTATATTCCAATTTAAGATTTTTAGTGAGCACCCTGGGACACTTAAAGATGCAGACTCAGCAGGTGGAATACTTGGGTAAATGCTGTCTAGGTTGGGGAGACTAACACTAGAAGTACATGGAAAAATATCCTGGAGTCAATCATTTTGGGTTTTTGAGTAAGAAAGAGAGGAGGCCCCACCAGCCAAAGGGACCAGGGCACTACTTAATAGTGGGGAAAAGTGTGTATGTCCCTTGGAGAAGGAAACAACCTGGATACACACTCAAACAACCATCAACCACACTTAACAAAACCCCAAACAGGGGGGTGCACATATGCTAAAGAACACTCAGCTGGGAGCATGACAGTGAAGGAGCTCCAGGACTGCTATACCAGGACAAGCGGACTCTGGTTGTGGATAAACACCCAACTTGGTTACCCAGACCTTGGAGAGGTGGGCCCGCTGCCGGTATCTGAAACTCAACCTACACCAGTAAAAACATATATAAAGCAAAGAGTTACATCGCCAGGGTACTCAAACTTTGGGATGGTCAGCACCGTTTGACAAGACGATTAACAAGGGTTTATACATGTGATGTCATCTTGTAGGACTATTAGATTTCGATTACTCAGAACCGAGGATATAACGGAGCTAAATCCGGTGGAGAGAAGTACAAGTATAAAAAAGCGTATATTTTTTTTAAACCTTCTAGCGCAAGGAGTATTTGACGCTATTCTACAGCACATCACTAATTTTTGATTTATCAATTTGTAGTCCTTCTGAAAGGGAGGTTTTTCACTGTATACAATTTCTTGGTCCTGAGGAAGATGGGGTATATAGTGCCAAGACCACCGAAACGCGTTGACGCTGGGTAAATTACTGAATCCAACCACGAGAGAGAATGTTGCGAAAACTATGATGGACAGCAATAAAAACAGATACTTTACGCAATAAGTTGGATCAGGCTCTGTAATAGTTGTTCTTTTGCTGTACAATAGGGTCTCCCTGTAATGTTTTCATAATCTTTTTTAGGAACAATATTTTTTTGTTATTATATATTTTTTTTAAATATTTTATTTTAACTGACAATTTGTTTTGATGGAATGAATATATGTCACAATATGATGAACTAATTGGTCCTAAATGTATTCCAGCTATCCTTCATCGAATATGTTATGTGTTTATTGTTTGTTAGAATTACTGTTTGTTTAGAATTGTATTACAATCCTGTTTTTTTAATGAACATTGTTGTACCCATGATAGGAACAGGTTTTTAATTTTTTTTTTTTTTAAATAAAGACTCTGTTAATATATCCTTGGACGAGCTGGTATTTCAACTGAGTGCTATTTAGCATATGTGCACCCCCCTGTTTAGGGTTTTGTTAAGTGTGGTTGATGGTTGTTTGAGTGTGTATCCAGGTTATTTCCTTCTCCGAGGGACATACACAATTTTTCTCACTGTCAATCATTTTGGTCCACAATACAAAGGGGATCAAATCTATTGCTCACCGGGAGACCTATTTGTGCAGAGGAGATAGCTGGGTGCCTAAAAGTGTGATGAATCATGCTATCCCTTATAGGGAGATGGGGTTGCAAATATCGTCATACTCCTTATAATCAAAATGAGCATTATTTACCAACCAATGACATACTTTGTTTTCAATTGGCCGGAGGTTTCTGTTGTGTTAACATTACTACTAGGAACCCCTGACAGGATAGCCATGCAGGGACAACAACCCGGCGGTATATTTAGGCAAGGGAGCCGTGCGCCCGACTTGACATTCCTGCCCACTGGCACCCCAGGCACTAGTTGGTCCACACGAGTCATTCTTGACCTATCCTTGTCTGGAAAGTTCCAAGCTGCAGATAAAGCCGGAGGAACCAAAGGATGGTGGAACATCTGGGGTAGATTACGGGCGTAAGTATACACCCCTACTGCAGCTTGACATTTGGGCAAAGTATCTCCCAGAGTATCACGCCCAAGGGCAATAAGTGGATCAGGCCCCGTAACCCTTCCTCCTAAGGAGCAAGTTGAGTTCATGGCATCTTTAAGTGGGTCAAATCGTTCAGCCAGTTTTGTTATGGATGACTCCTGGGCGGATAATCATTCAATCAAGGGGGCAATACAAAGCTGGATTGAGTCCTTAAGCTTGCCAATCATGTCAGACTAGTCCATGGCAGCAAGACTCCCTCGGGCCGAGCAATTAGCACTGAGCCAGATTGTAGATGAATTCGAAGGTCCTTTCAAGCCCTTCACTTTAGGTGGTTGTTTGGTTTGCCTCTTCCTTTTAGGCAGGGGTGAGCAGATGCTGTTGTTAGGGGTTACCATAACAGGGTTGTCAGAGGAATGAGCCACGGGAGGGATGCAGGAAAGGCTTCGCTCGGTCTGGGGCACTGTGTGACTTGTGACTTGTTGCTTGTACTTGAATACAGAAATTGCGACAAGCGTGATAAATGGCTACACCCGTAACACATAATGATAAAATTGTTAGTGTGTACGGTGTTTTAAGGTGTCGACGACGTTTCGATCCCTATTTAAAATGTTGGGATCATCATCAAGACAGTGGTAATGTTGGCCTGAGCAATTTAGAACACCTGAATAGACATACAAATAATGAGGGTAGGGGGGAAAAAAGAAGGGAAAAAATGAAAGACATTCAAGATTAAGAAGAGCTTCCCAGTAGTCATCAAAGCAGGTTTTGCTATTTACAGTGATTCATATACAATAAGCAAAATTGAAGACAAAATTGGAAGCAGTTGGCGTAATTCTAAGCGAATCAGAACCCATTGACTGATATGTCGTACTGTAAAGACTAGAGTACATGCTAATTAAATTAACGAGATGTAGATCACGGATGATGGCGTGAAAGTAGCACGGTGAAGAAAAAAATATAGCGGTGAGGTGGCGATGGCCGGTTCAAGTGGGGTGAATATATCGCGGCATGAAGGAGCGGAGAATAGTGAGTTGCAATAGTAGCGTTGGTGGTGTGGTGGCGATGGGCGAGTAACTTGCCGTGGATACATCACGGCCTGAATGCGCAGTTTACACGAATAACCCGCGGCGTGAAAGTGCGGAGAGCAGTCAGTGACTGGGTGTAGGCAAGGATTAATATCTGAAGAGTCAAGTCGATGCGGTCTTCAGTGAAGGAGGGGGCCACTAGGTTCAGAGAAGAACGGGCACTGAATAAGAGAAGGAAAATTATTAACTCGTAAGGAGGGTGAAGGGGTAAGGAACCGTGCTGGGTCGCAGCAGAAGGCTGGGCATGCTTATCTAAATTGAGAAGTACAAGGCAGTGCTTCGTTTCTCCGCCCCGGTTTGGTGCGTGGCTGCTTGCATGTTTCAAAAGTTGATGCATAAATTGTTTAAGGATCATATTGGAATACTTTTTTTTCAGGAAGATATTTTAACTATGGGGATAATGAGGAAATGCATGATGTGACAGTGAATGAGGTATTGAGAGTCTTGCAAGAAAAAGGAATGACAGCTGAGTTTTCAAAGAGCAACTTTAAGGTAAAGAGTTTGAATTATTTGGGTCATACTGGGACCACTGAAGGGGTCAAACCCAAGGAAGAATTCTTACGGGCAGTAAGGGAGGCTCCCAGTCCCACATGCAAGGATGAATTAAGGTCCTTTTTAGGACTAGCGGAATTTTACACAAAGTTTGTATGCAGTTTTGTGAAAACACGTACAATTTGCAACAACTACTTAAAAATAGTGTAAAATTTAGTTGGTCTGCAGAACTACAAAGTGATTTGGAGTGTTTAAAAAAGAGTAAGAGAAAAGAATCTACAAGGTTTTGATCCCGAACTGAAATGTATACTTACCAGAGATGGAGTATGAAGAGGATTGGCACAGTGTTTGGTCAAAGGGATAAGAGTGGCAATGAAGTTACTGTTGCGTTTGCATCTAGGGCATTGTCCCCATCAGAAGAACGCTATTCTGTCATTGAAAACGAAACTTTAGCAATTGTGTGGGGGTTGGAATATTTCAGGAACGTTTTGTGGGGGTTTGAGATGGAAGTAAAATGTGATCGCAAACCACTTCTGAAAGTATTAACTCCTGAGGGTTAGTTGAATGCAACGCCACGCATTGCCAGAATGTCGTTGAGATTGATGGATTATCGGTACAGGTTATGTTATCTACCTGGGATAAAAAATAGGGTTGCTGACTGTTTGAGTAGGTTACCTTTACCTTTGGAGGAGATTTCTGAAAGTGAGGGTGAGGAACTGAGTGTGGCATGGACTGGTGTTGAGGAATTGAATGCTATATCTAATACAGGAGAGAAGCTATGGAAGGGGTTACCTTGCTAATGGATGTGAAGAAATTTGTGGTGGAAGGATGGCCCAGTAAAAGATTTTTGAAAGATGAGTTTAATGTTTCAGGGAAGTATGCAATGAGCTGTCTGCGATGAAGGGTTATGTTGTCAGGGGAAACAGAGTTGTACCACCTTACTATTTGAGATCCACCATTGTTAAGATATGCCAGGATGGACATTTGGGTATAGTGAAAAGTAAAAGGAAGGTTAAAGAGTTGTATTGGTTGCCCAGGATGGATTTGGAAGTAGGAAGAGTTGTAAGAGAGTGTGAATTATGTGAGAGGGATGATAAGTCTCAGGTTGCTATGGAGCCACATTTGCATCTGGTACCTTGTCCGGACATGCAGTGAGAAGATATTGGTGTGGACATAATGGGCCCTGTGAGTGAAACGGATGGTATCTGTACTTATGCTTTGGTGGGGATGGACTATTTTTCCAAATGGCCTGAGGTAGATTTTGTGCAAAGAGCCACTGCAGATTCCATTGTTGCATTTTTGCACAGTATTTTTCAAAGAGAAGGTTTCCCCAAATAATTTTTTCTGATAACGGAGTACAGTTCAGGAGTGACATTTTTAAGGAGTTCCCATTATGAAATAGTATTGAGCAAAGATTCCCATCTCTCTATCATCCTGGTGAGAATGGTGAAGTAGAGAGATGTAATGGAGTGTTGAAAGGCTCCTTGCAAGCAGCTAGGAATAAGGGGGCGAACTAGAAAGTGGATATTAAACATCCTGTATGGATGTATCCTACAACTTTGACCTTTACAGAGTTCAGCCCTTCTATAATGAGGGGCTGAATACCTTTCATGAAAGATAACCAGAATTCCAGATTGTCACATTGGTCTCCTACTGTGGTCAAGGTGCAACGAAAATACAAGGAGTATCAGGATAAGAGAAAAAGTGCAAGGGATTGTGGTTGTTGGGGATTTTGTGAGGGCTAAGTTACTTTTCAAGGTGAAAAAAGGGCAGTGTCAGTTTTCCAAACCGATGATGATACAGGACATATTAAATAATTCAGTAAGATTGAGTGATGGTAAAGTTTGGCATTCGAGTAGGTTGGTGAAGTGTGGTAAAGGTAGTGTGGAAAGTGATGAAGTGATTAACTATTACGGGTTGGATGATTTATGGATGAACAGTGACAGAAACTGTCATTTGGATTTGAATGATGATGGATCGGATCATGAGAACAATCATGAACATTCAGATGGGTGTGGTGGTTTGGAAATGGATGCTGAGGTTTCGTGTTGCAATAGATCAGATGAGAAGCTTTGCATTATATAATGGATCAGATGAAGGAGTTCTACATTGCAGTAAATCAGAAAGGGTGATTAAACATCCTGCATTTCTACAGGATTATGTGTTTTGAAGTGCTTTTATCTTTATTTATTAGGTTCTGTTATACTTGTTATTTTTTCCTTTTTTTTATTAGTTGTTAATTTTGGGTCAAGGGTTTGCTTTTCTAGTGTATAGGGAGAAGATGTGTTGTAGTGTTATATGCACGAGGGAACATGTAATGTTCTAGAATGTGTTATGTCACTATGAGGTTATACATGTATGGTTCTAGTGAAGGCAATTAGTTCCTGCCTGCAGCGGAGATTGGATGTGTTGGCCCAACTCCATTGTACTTATAATAAATTAGTACAAATATTACAGACGTCTCGAGCTTCTGTACACAACATATAGAATGATCTTTTGTCTATGTGTTACTTTTCTCGGATCACAGGATGACTTACAGGAACAGGTATCATTCAGAAACACACAATCAAACCTTCCTGCGCCTTTGAAAACAAGGTGGATACATAACCAGACACATAACACGTTTTACAATGGCAGACACAGGAATAGGGAAAGCGGTCAGGACAGTTCAGGTGTACATGCAAGGAAGGGGCACAGGACACAATACCACTATCTACATCCATGAATTGGTTATAAATCAAAGCTATATGCATTCCAGGGAACCCCAAACGGTGGTACCTTACCCCTTATTTATCCTGGCACTAAGCACTGCTCCACACACACACATCTTACTCTCAGAAGGAATGAGGAGTTCCAGTAAGAAGAGACTACACAGATCATATCAGCATGAGACAGTGGCTAATTGTCCAATCGTGGAGCCCAGGTACCCCACAAATATAGATCAGGTGCTGCCAACTGTTAGCCCTGCAATGTATGGTCATAAGGACAGTTATGTTAAAAGGCGTTACAAATGATTAACCTGCACAGTCTGGGACACCACACATAATATTGCAGAGCACCAGAGTACTGTGAAACAGCTCTGCTGCACAAGAAAAAGTTACCAAGTTTGGCATAATGATGAAATAAAGAGTATGACAGCACATGGCTATTGCACAAAGTACTTTACACCAAAGCATGTGAATAGTCCAGGGAAGTGATAACTGTTGCATTTTTTTAATAGTACTTGTGAATTGTTTGTGATTAAAAAAGACAGAAATGTACTTCAATAATAGAAGAAAGCATATTCCCTACTCTTTCAGCACACCATTATGCTCGAATTGGGCAGGCAAAAGACAAAGTAAATTTATTGAGTGTGGTCATAAACATCTGAGTGCTAGCATCTTTGCACATCTGACTCAGGAAAACATGTCACTAAATGGTTCACCCTTTTTGACGCTGGTGTGCACAAAAGGATGCTGATCACTACTTATCTTGGCGTGTCAGAGGATTAAGTGTGCCATGGAAATGTGCTTATTTTACACAAGTCTTTAATTTAGATGTATGAAAAACCTAAGAAGAAAGAAAGGTGCAAATCCCTAAGTATTTCCTGCCCAAATAGACACTACAAACATTAAGATACACAGTGTTATTGTAGTGAATACAAAAAGTTGGATTGTTTCCAAGAAAGCCTTTATTCTCCTAAAGTGCGTAGCAGGGGTGACAAAGATCTTCATAATACAGACATCAGGTCAAACGTACATGTACAGAATCACCCCAGCATTCTAGCATACAGAGCAGAATACAAATGAACACAGTTCACGTGACCCTGCATGCGCACAGGAAATGCATGCAGGAGCCACAACACAAACACACCCCTTTAAAATGAAACATCATCAGCAGTGCATTGCGAGTTATAGTTAGCAGAACTAACTATAACGGAGGAATTTCTATGGTTTTGCGTGAGTCAAATGGCCAGCTAACTATAACACCCCTGAAACCTATGTTTTTTCTGTGAATTTCTAAGGTTTTTAAAATGCTAATTTCTAACTATAACGTCTCTGAAACCTATGGTTTTTTCAGTGAATTTCAAAGCTTTTTTAAATGCTAATTTCTAACTATAACGTCTCTGAAACCTATGCTTTTTTCAGTGAATTTCAAAGCTTTTTTAAATGCTAATTTTGTGGGATAGTAGTTATATCTATTTTTTGCACTGATTTTCTACAGTTTTTTAACTGTTTATTTATAAATATTTTATTCATTAAATAACATTATATGTTTTTCTGAAAATTGCACAAAAAAAATAAAAAAAATTCAAACTGAAATATTGATTAATTTTCTTGTTTTCATTTTTTATTTTAATATATTTATATTATTTTCTTGAAAAAAAATCACTTTTTTTCGGAGTCGCGCGCTCAAAGCGTACACATCACAGTGGGTGCGCGCATTCTGGCCGCCATTTTAGAAAAGTCGTGAAGGATCCCCATACGGTTTGCGACGGCTGCGTGTTTTTCAGTTACATCATATACATTTAATATTACGTGATGTGCGCGATTGGTATGCGACCAGTCCGCGACTCCTGCTCCTGCGCATTCGCGACAAATGCGCATTACGGTACGAGATGCTTGCGCGGTTGCGTGTCCCGTGTGACGTCATATACGTGCTGGGTGTGCGGCTCCCACAAAAAAAATGATGTTCCAAAATGATATGTATGTGTCTTTAATACACATATTAGGTCAAGAGATTATCTAAGACAGTGGTTCCCAAACTTTTGACTCCGGAGGACCCCACTGAATCACTACTGGAGGCCGGGGACCCCCAAGCAATTTTTACAAGACACAGACAGCAGGGGGTGAGCAGTGCAGTTTAGGCATTTTTCAGAGAGGCCTCGCGCGGTACCTGATATGACCCTCGCCTGTTAGGAGGCCCACTGCCCCCATTCCCGGCCAACAACAAACCGCAAAAGCTTCACAGTATAAGAGCTTGATATGTCTGAGTATGAAAGCTTGACAACAGACATAATTGACCCAAGGGTTTATGGAAAGTGAGCAATTGGACAGCAGCACGAAAATCCTACTGCTGATCCTGGCTGCATCTATTTTTACCCGTCTGCCAAGTAACGATAACCTATACACATGTGCCTTTCCACAGCAGCAGCCACAGACACAAAAATCAACATAAACAGCTCTATAATTGCTTGATTTTTGCTCACATTTAAGTGTCACTTGTAGTCTTTGAATGTCACCCAAAATGTCATTGAAATTATGAAAATGTCACACATAGGCAATCTGAAACATTGGCAGCTTTTTTACATGAGGATGACATAAAAAAGAAAGACATTTTTAAAGCGCACACGCGCTTTTACTGTAAATGCAGGCGTACAATTGTAAAACACAGTCACATGCAGTTCCAGAGGCAGAAGAGCCCACCTGCCGGTTGAAATTCCACTTTCAGGGCAAAAGGGGACATCTGGTAGCAAAATGCCCCGGGTCAGTGTCACAAAGGTTTGTGTAAGCCGCAAGCTCTCCCATACTTGCTGCCTTGGATTAGCCTCCAGCACTCCAGCAGCACTCCTCCATAAATACCAGCATTTGTGAATAGCGGGAGAGTGGTGTGTGCTGAGCTGCATGCAGCCTAAGTTTAAGGAGGCGTAGTTGCAGGCAGTGTGGCAGCAAAATCGGTGGCAGCTTTGGCAAACATAAGGGAATGGGAGAGTTCAGGACAGCAAGTGCTAGGCACTGGCAGCATTCCTACCTGCCGCGGAAGTGGTCAGAATCAACAAGTAACAAACTGCATCCAAAAGCTCTTGGTGCATCACACGCGCGCTTCATTGAAATTATGAAAATGTCACACATAGGCAATCTGCAACAATGGCAGCTATGTTACATGTAGCAGACATAAAAACTGGAAAGACAAGCATGCGCGCGCTTTTACTGTATATGCATGCGTACACTTAAATAAAACACTCACATGCAGTTCCAGAGGAAGAGCCCTCCTGCTGGTTCGAGGTGCTCGAATGCTCTTCAGCCTCGATACAAGAGGCACAGCTGCACTCTGGTTCAAGGGCAAAAGGGGACATATGGTAGCAAAATGCCCCGGGGCTGGCTGCAAACACAAGAGGAAAGCACGCACTGCTGTGCAAGATCGACGTCGGGTAATGGCAGAATTAAATAATAAAATAATAAGCCTTAAGGCCAATCACCCTTCAGCTTGCACCTAAAGCTGAACGGTGATTGGCCAGATTGTATTGTGGTTTTGCCGCGATTGTATTGTGGTTTCGCCGCCCCTGCGCCAACATTCACAACTCTTCTGTGCTGTGACAGCGCATGGGCGTTTCGTTTTTCACTAGGACTGTAGTCACTCAAGTCCGTCCTGCGGACCCCCTAGGAATGTGTCACGGACCCCAGGGGGTCCGCTGACCACAGTTTGGGAAACGCTGATCTAAGATATTCATAAAAATAATATATTTGTACTTATAATAAACTTATATTATTTTTAAATATATTTTCGCGAAGTCAGGTGCGTGCATCGCGAGTGCAGAGAACCAGGTCAGCAGAGCTGCTGTAGAGCCAGAGAAACCAGGTCAGCAGAGCTGCTTTAGAGCCATAGAACCAGGTCAGCAGAGCTGCGTTAGAGCCAGAGAACCAGGTCAGCAGAGCTGCTGTAGAGCCAGAGAAACCAGGTCAGCAGAGCTGCTTTAGAGCCATAGAACCAGGTCAGCAGAGCTGCTTTAGAGGGAGTGAACCAGGTCAGCAGAGCTGCTTTAGAGGCAGAGAACCAGGTCAGCAGAGCTGCTCTAGCTGACACTGACTGACTGACACTGACTGATTGACACTGACTGACACTGATTGACTGACACTGACACTGACTGACACTGATTGACTGACACTGACTCACACTGATTGACTGACACTGACTGACTGACTGACACTGACTGACTGACACTGACTGACACTGACTGACTACTCTATACTACTCTACTACTCACTCTCTACTACTATCTACTACTCACTCTCTACTACACACTCTCTACTACTCACTCTCTACTACTCACTCTCTACTACTCTACTACTCCTCACTCTCTACTACTCACTCTCTACTACTCTCTCTCTACTACTCTCTACTACTCACTCTACTACTCACTCTCTACTACTCTCTACTACTCACTCTCTACTACTCACTCTCTACTACTCTCACTCTACTACTCTCTACTATTCACTCTCTACTACTCACTCTCTACTACTCTCTACTACTCATTCTACTACTCTCTACCACTCACTCTCTACTACAATACTACTCACTCTCTACTACTCTCTACGACTCACTCTCTACTACTCACTCTCTACTACTCCATACTACTCTCTCTACTACTACTCTCTACTATAAACTCTCTACTACTCACTCTCTACTACTTAAACTACTACTCTCTACTACTCTCTACCACTCACTCTCTACTACTCTACTACTCTCTACTACTCTCGCTACTACTCACTCTCTAGTACTCACTCTACTGCTCTCTACTACTCACTCTGCACTACTCTCTCTCTACAACTCTCTACTACTCACTCTCCACTACTCACTCTGTACTACTCGCTCTCTACTAATCTCTACGACTCCCTCTCTACTACTCACTCTCTACTACTCTACTACTCTCTACTACTCTCTCTACTACTCACTCTCTACTACTCACTCTCTACTACTCACTCTCTACTACTCTACTACTCTCTACTACTCTCTCTACTACTCACTTTCTACTACTCACTCTCCACTACTCTACTACTCTCTACTACTCTCTCTACTACTCACTCTCTACTATTCTCTACTACTCACTCTACTACTCTCTACCACTCACTCTCTACTACTCTACTACTCACACTCTACTACTCACTCTCTACTACTCACTCTACTACTCTATACTACTCACGCTCTACTACTCTCTCTCTACTTCTCACTCTCCACTACTCACTCTCTACTACTCTCTACTACTCACTCTCTACTACTCACTCTCTACTACTCTCTACTGCTCACTCTCCACTACTCACTCTCTACTACTCGCTCTCAACTACTCTCTTCTACTCACTCTACTACTCACTCTATACTACTCTACTACTCTCTCTTACTCTCTCTACTTCTCACTCTCTGCTACTCTCTCTACTACTCACTCTCTACTACTCTCTACTACTCACTCTCTACTACACACCCTCTACTACTTGCTCTCTACTACTCTACTACTCTCTCTTACTCTCTCTACTTCTCACTCTCTACTACTCACTCTCTACTACTCTCACTCTACTACTCTCTACTATTCACTCTCTACTACTCACTCTCTACTACTCTCTACTACTCATTCTACTACTCTCTACTACTCTCTACCACTCACTCTCTACTACAATACTACTCACTCTCTACTACTCTACTACTCTCTACGACTCACTCTCTACTACTCACTCTCTACTACTCTATACTACTCTCTCCACTACTACTCTCTACTATAAACTCTCTACTACTCACTCTCTACCACTTAAACTACTACTCTCTACCACTCACTCTCTACTACTCCGCTACTACTCACTCTCTACTACTTAAACTACTACTCTCTACTACTCTCTACCACTCACTCTCTACTACTCTCGCTACTACTCACTCCCTAGTACTCACTCTACTACTCTCTACTACTCACTCTGCACTACTCTCTCTCTACAACTCTCTACTACTCACTCTCCACTACTCACTCTGTACTACTCGCTCTCTACTAATCTCTACTACTCCCTCTCTACTACTCACTCTCTACTCTCTACTACTCTCTACTACTCTCTCTACTACTCACTCTCTACTACTCAATCTCTACTACTCACTCTCTACTACTCTACTACTCTCTACTACTCTCTCTACTACTCACTCTCTACTACTCACTCTCTACTACTCTACTACTCTCTACTACTCTCTCTACTACTCACTCTCTACTATTCTCTACTACTCACTCTACTACTCTCTACCACTCACTCTCTACTACTCACTCTACTACTCTATACTACTCACGCTCTACTACTCTCTCTCTACTTCTCACTCTCTACTACTCACTCTCTACTACTCTCTACTACTCACTCTCTACTACTCACTCTCTACAACTCTCTACTACTCACTCTCCACTACTCACTCTGTACTACTCGCTCTCTACTAATCTCCACTACTCCCTCTCTACTACTCACTCTCTACTTCTCTACTACTCTCTACTACTCTCTACTACTCACTCTCTACTACTCACTCTCTACTACTCTCTACTGCTCACTCTCCACTACTCACTCTCTACTACTCGCTCTCAACTACTCTCTTCTACTCACTCTACTACTCACTCTATACTACTCTACTACTCTCTCTTACTCTCTCTACTTCTCACTCTCTACTACTCTCTCTACTACTCACTCTCTACTACTCTCTACTACTCACTCTCTACTACACACCCTCTACTACTTGCTCTCTACTACTCTACTACTCTCTCTTACTCTCTCTACTTCTCACTCTCTACTACTCACTCTCTACTACTCTCATTCTACTACTCTCTACTATTCACTCTCTACTACTCACTCTCTACTACTCACTCTCTACTACTCTCTACTACTCATTCTACTACTCTCTACTACTCTCTACCACTCACTCTCTACTACAATACTACTCACTCTCTACTACTCTACTACTCTCTACGACTCACTCTCTACTACTCACTCTCTACTACTCTATACTACTCTCTCTACTACTACTCTCTACTATAAACTCTCTACTACTCACTCTCTACTACTTAAACTACTACTCTCTACCACTCACTCTCTACTACTCTCGCTACTACTCACTCTCTACTACTTAAACTACTACTCTCTACTACTCTCTACCACTCACTCTCTACTACTCTCGCTACTACTCACTCTCTAGTACTCACTCTACTACTCTCTACTACTCACTCTGCACTACTCTCTCTCTCTACAACTCTCTACTACTCACTCTCCACTACTCACTCTGTACTACTCGCTCTCTACTAATCTCCACTACTCCCTCTCTACTACTCACTCTCTACTTCTCTACTACTCTCTACTACTCTCTCTACTACTCACTCTCTACTACTCACTCTCTACTACTCACTCTCTACTACTCTACTACTCTCTACTACTCTCTCTACTACTCACTCTCTACTATTCTCTACTACTCACTCTACTACTCTCTACCACTCACTCTCTACTACTCTACTACTCACACTCTACTACTCACTCTCTACTACTCACTCTACTACTCTATACTACTCACACTCTACTACTCTCTCTCTACTTCTCACTCTCTACTACTCACTCTCTACTAATCTCTACTACTCACTCTCTACTACTCACTCTCTACTTCTCTACTACTCTCTACTACTCTCTCTACTACTCACTCTCTACTACTCACTCTCTACTACTCACTCTCTACTACTCTACTACTCTCTACTACTCTCTCTACTACTCACTCTCTACTACTCACTCTCTACTACTCTACTACTCTCTACTACTCTCTCTACTACTCACTCTCTACTATTCTCTACTACTCACTCTACTACTCTCTACCACTCACTCTCTACTACTCTACTACTCACACTCTACTACTCACTCTCTACTACTCACTCTACTACTCTATACTACTCACACTCTACTACTCTCTCTCTACTTCTCACTCTCTACTACTCACTCTCTACTAATCTCTACTACTCACTCTCTACTACTCACTCTCTACTACTCTCTACTGCTCACTCTCCACTACTCACTCTCTACTACTCGCTCTCAACTACTCTCTACTACTTACTCTACTACTCACTCTATACTAGTCTACTACTCTCTCTTACTCTCTCTACTTATCACTCTCTACTACTCTCTCTACTACTCACTCTCTACTACTCTCTACTACTCACTCTCTACTACACACTCTCTACTACTTGCTCACTCTCTACTACACACTCTCTACTACTTGCTCTCTACTACTCTACTACTCTCTCTTACTCTCTCTACTTCTCACTCTCTACTACTCTCTCTACTACTCACTCTCTACTACTCTCTACTACTCACTCTCTACTACACACTCTCTACTACACACTCTCTACTACACACTCTCTACTACTTGCTCTCTACTACTCTACTACTCTCTCTTACTCTCTCTACTTCTCACTCTCTACTACTCTCTCTACTACTCACTCTCTACTACTTTCTACTACTCACTCTCTACTACACACTCTCTACTACACACTCTCTACTACTCACTCTCTACTACTCTCACTCTACTACTCTCTACTATTCACTCTCTACTACTCACTCTCTACTGCTCTCTACTACTCATTCTACTACTCTCTACTACTCTCTACCACTCACTCTCTACTACAATACTACTCACTCTCTACTACTCTACTACTCTCTACGACTCACTCTCTACTACTCACTCTCTACTACTCACTCTCTACTACTCTATACTACTCTCTCTACTACTACTCTCTAATATAAACTCTCTACTACTCACTCTCTACTACTTAAACTACTACTCTCTACTACTCTCTACCACTCACTCTCTACTACTCTCGCTACTACTCACTCTCTACTACTTAAACTACTACTCTCTACTACTCTCTACCAATCACTCGCTACTACTCTCGCTACTACTCACTCTCTAGTACTCACTCTACTACTCTCTACTACTCACTCTGCACTACTCTCTCTCTACAACTCTCTACTACTCACTCTCCACTATTCACTCTGTACTACTCGCTCTCTACTAATCTCTACTACTCCCTCTCTATTACTCACTCTCTAGTTCTCTACTACTCTCAACTACTCTCTCTACTCCTCACTCTCTACTACTCACTCTTTACTACTCACTCTCTACTACTCTACTACTCTCTACTACTCTCTCTACTACTCACTCTCTACTACTCACTCTCTACTACTCTACTACTCTCTTCTACTCTCTCTACTACTCACTCTCTACTATTCTCTACTACTCACTCTACTACTCTCTACCACTCACTCTCTACTACTCTACTACTCACACTCTACTACTCACTCTCTACTACTCACTGTACTACTCTATACTACTCACGCTCTACTACTCTCTCTCTACTTCTAACTCTTTACTACTCACTCTCTACTACTCTCTACTACTCACTCTCTACTACTCACTCTCTACTACTCTCTACTGCTCACTCTCCACTACTCACTCTCTACTACTTGCTCTCAACTACTCTCTACTACTCACTCTACTACTCACTCTATACTACTCTACTACTCTCTCTTACTCTCTCTACTTCTCACTCTCTACTACTCTCTCTACTACTCACTCTCTACTACTCTCTACTACTCACTCTCTACTACACACTCTCTACTACACACTCTCTACTACTTGCTCTCTACTACTCGCTCTCTACTACTCTCTAGTACTTACTCTACTACTCACTCTCTACTACTCACTCTCTACTACTCTCTACTACTCACTCTCTACTTCTCCACTATTCTCTACTACTCTCTCTCTACTACTCACTCTCTACTACGCACTCTCTACTACTCTCTACCACTCACTCTCTACTACTCTCTCTATACTACTCACTCTCTACTACTCACTCTCTACTACTCTCTACTACTCACTCTCTACTACTCACTCTCTACTACTCTCTACTACTCTCTCTCTGCTACTCACTACTATTCACTCTCTACTACTCACTCTCTACTACTCACTCTCTACTACTCTCTACTACTCATTCTACTACTCTCTACCACTCACTCTCTACTACAATACTACTCACTCTCTACTACTCTACTACTCTCTCTTACTCTCTCTACTTCTCACTCTCTACTACTCTCTCTACTACTCACTCTCTACTACTCTCTACTACTCACTCTCTACTACACACCCTCTACTACTTGCTCTCTACTACTCTACTGCTCTCTCTTACTCTCTCTACTTCTCACTCTCTACTACTCACTCTCTACTACTCTCATTCTACTAATCTCTACTATTCACTCTCTACTACTCACTCTCTACTACTCACTCTCTACTACTCTCTACTACTCATTCTACTACTCTCTACTACTCTCTACCACTCACTCTCTACTACAATACTACTCACTCTCTACTACTCTCTACGACTCACTCTCTACTACTCACTCTCTACTACTCTATACTACTCTCTCTACTACTACTCTCTACTATAAACTCTCTACTACTCACTCTCTACTACTTAAACTACTACTCTCTACTACTCTCTACCACTCACTCTCTACTACTCTCGCTACTACTCACTCTCTACTACTTAAACTACTACTCTCTACTACTCTCTACCACTCACTCTCTACTACTCTCGCTACTACTCACTCTCTAGTACTCACTCTACTACTCTCTACTACTCACTCTGCACTACTCTCTCTCTACAACTCTCTACTACTCACTCTCCACTACTCACTCTGTACTACTCGCTCTCTACTAATCTCCACTACTCCCTCTCTACTACTCACTCTCTACTTCTCTACTACTCTCTACTACTCTCTCTACTACTCACTCTCTACTACTCACTCTCTACTACTCACTCTCTACTACTCTACTACTCTCTACTACTCTCTCTACTACTCACTCTCTACTATTCTCTACTACTCACTCTACTACTCTCTACCACTCACTCTCTACTACTCTACTACTCACACTCTACTACTCACTCTCTACTACTCACTCTACTACTCTATACTACTCACACTCTACTACTCTCTCTCTACTTCTCACTCTCTACTACTCACTCTCTACTAATCTCTACTACTCACTCTCTACTACTCACTCTCTACTTCTCTACTACTCTCTACTACTCTCTCTACTACTCACTCTCTACTACTCACTCTCTACTACTCACTCTCTACTACTCTACTACTCTCTACTACTCTCTCTACTACTCACTCTCTACTACTCACTCTCTACTACTCTACTACTCTCTACTACTCTCTCTACTACTCACTCTCTACTATTCTCTACTACTCACTCTACTACTCTCTACCACTCACTCTCTACTACTCTACTACTCACACTCTACTACTCACTCTCTACTACTCACTCTACTACTCTATACTACTCACACTCTACTACTCTCTCTCTACTTCTCACTCTCTACTACTCACTCTCTACTAATCTCTACTACTCACTCTCTACTACTCACTCTCTCCTACTCTCTACTGCTCACTCTCCACTACTCACTCTCTACTACTCGCTCTCAACTACTCTCTACTACTCACTCTACTACTCACTCTATACTACTCTACTACTCTCTCTTACTCTCTCTACTTCTCACTCTCTACTACTCTCTCTACTACTCACTCTCTACTACTCTCTACTACTCACTCTCTACTACACACTCTCTACTACACACTCTCTACTACTTGCTCTCTACTACTCTATTACTCTCTCTTACTCTCTCTACTTCTCACTCTCTACTACTCTCTCTACTACTCACTCTCTACTACTCTCTACTACTCACTCTCTACTACACACTCTCTACTACACACTCTCTACTACTCACTCTCTAATACTCTCACTCTACTACTCTCTACTATTCACTCTCTACTACTCACTCTCTACTGCTCTCTACTACTCATTCTACTACTCTCTACTACTCTCTACCACTCACTCTCTACTACAATACTACTCACTCTCTACTACTCTACTACTCTCTACGACTCACTCTCTACTACTCACTCTCTACTACTCACTCTCTACTACTCTATACTACTCTCTCTACTACTACTCTCTAATATAAACTCTCTACTACTCACTCTCTACTACTTAAACTACTACTCTCTACTACTCTCTACCACTCACTCTCTACTACTCTCGCTACTACTCACTCTCTACTACTTAAACTACTACTCTCTACTACTCTCTACCAATCACTCGCTACTACTCTCGCTGCTACTCACTCTCTAGTACTCACTCTACTACTCTCTACTACTCACTCTGCACTACTCTCTCTCTACAACTCTCTACTACTCACTCTCCACTATTCACTCTGTACTACTCGCTCTCTACTAATCTCTACTACTCCCTCTCTATTACTCACTCTCTAGTTCTCTACTACTCTCCACTACTCTCTCTACTCCTCACTCTCTACTACTCACTCTCTACTACTCACTTTCTACTACTCTACTACTCTCTACTACTCTCTCTACTACTCACTCTCTACTACTCACTCTCTACTACTCTACTACTCTCTTCTACTCTCTCTACTACTCACTCTCTACTATTCTCTACTACTCACTCTACTACTCTCTACCACTCACTCTCTACTACTCTACTACTCACACTCTACTACTCACTCTCTACTACTCACTCTACTACTCTATACTACTCACGCTCTACAACTCTCTCTCTACTTCTCACTCTCTACTACTCACTCTCTACTACTCTCTACTACTCACTCTCTACTACTCACTCTCTACTACTCTCTACTGCTCACTCTCCATTACTCACTCTCTACTACTTGCTCTCAACTACTCTCTACTACTCACTCTACTACTCACTCTATACTACTCTACTACTCTCTCTTACTCTCTCTACTTCTCACTCTCTACTACTCTCTCTACTACTCACTCTCTACTACTCACTCTCTACTACACACTCTCTACTACACACTCTCTACTACTTGCTCTCTACTACTCGCTCTCTACTACACTCTAGTACTTACTCTACTACTCACTCTCTACTACTCACTCTCTACTACTCTCTACTACTCACTCTCTACTTCTCCACTATTCTCTACTACTCTCTCTCTACTACTCACTCTCTACTACTCACTCTCTACTACTCTCTACTACTCACTCTCTACTACTCTCTCTATACTACTCACTCTCTACTACTCACTCTCTACTACTCTCTACTACTCACTCTCTACTACTCACTCTCTACTACTCTCTACTACTCTCTCTCTGCTACTCACTCTCTACTACTCTCTACTACTCACTCTCTACTACTCACTCTCTACTACTCTCTACTACTCACTCTCTACTACTCTCTACTACTCACTCTACTACTCACTCTCTACTACTCTCTACTACTCTACACTACTCACTCTCTACTACTCACTGTCTACTACTCACTCTCTACTACTCACTCTCTACTACTCTTTACTACTCTCTCTCTGCTACTCACTCTCTACTACTCTCTACTACTCACTCTCTACTACTCACTCTCTACTACTCTCTACTACTCACTCTCTACTACTCTCTACTACTCACTCTACTACTCACTCTCTACTACTCTCTACTACTCTACACTACTCACTCTCTACTACTCACTGTCTACTACTCTCTACTACTCACTCTCTACTACTCACTCTACTACTCACTCTCTGCTACTCTCTCTACTACTCTCTACTACTCTCTCTACTACTCTCTACTACTCGCTCTCTACTCTCTATTACTCACTCTCTACTACTCACTCTCTACTACTCTACTACTCTCTACTACTCTCTCTACTACTCACTCTCTACTACTCACTCTCTACTACTCTACTACTCTCTTCTACTCTCTCTACTACTCACTCTCTACTATTCTCTACTACTCACTCTACTACTCTCTACCACTCACTCTCTACTACTCTACTACTCACACTCTACTACTCACTCTCTACTACTCACTCTACTACTCACGCTCTACTACTCTCTCTCTACTACTCTCTCTCTACTTCTCACTCTCTACTACTCACTCTCTACTACTCTCTACTACTCACTCTCTACTACTCACTCTCTACTACTCTCTACTGCTCACTCTCCACTACTCACTCTCTACTACTCGCTCTCAACTACTCTCTACTACTCACTCTACTACTCACTCTATACTACTCTACTACTCTCTCTTACTCTCTCTACTTCTCACTCTCTACTACTCTCTCTACTACTCACTCTCTACTACTCTCTACTACTCACTCTCTACTACACACTCTCTACTACACACTCTCTACTACTTGCTCTCTACTACTCGCTCTCTACTACTCTCTAGTACTTACTCTACTACTCACTCTCTACTACTCACTCTCTACTACTCTCTACTACTCACTCTCTACTACTCACTCTCTACTACTCTCTACTACTCACTCTCTACTTCTCAACTATTCTCTACTACTCTCTCTCTACTACTCACTCTCTACTACTCACTCTCTACTACTCTCTACTACTCACTCTCTACTACTCTCTCTATACTACTCACTCTCTACTACTCACTCTCTACTACTCTCTACTACTCACTCTCTACTACTCACTCTCTACTACTCTCTACTA
This sequence comes from Triturus cristatus, assembly GCF_964204655.1. NCBI lineage: Eukaryota > Metazoa > Chordata > Amphibia > Caudata > Salamandridae > Triturus > Triturus cristatus. The sequence continues at coordinate 397,278,433 of NC_140590.1, forward strand.
CTCTCTCTCTGCTACTCACTCTCTACTACTCTCTACTACTCACTCTCTACTACTCACTCTCTACTACTCTCTACTACTCACTCTACTACTCACTCTCTACTACTCTCTACTACTCTACACTACTCACTCTCTACTACTCACTGTCTACTACTCACTCTCTACTACTCTCTACTACTCACTCTCTACTACTCTCTCTATACTACTCACTCTCTACTACTCACTCTCTACTACTCTCTACTACTCACTCTCTACTACTCACTCTCTACTACTCTTTACTACTCTCTCTCTGCTACTCACTCTCTACTACTCTCTACTACTCACTCTCTACTACTCACTCTCTACTACTCTCTACTACTCACTCTCTACTACTCTCTACTACTCACTCTACTACTCACTCTCTACTACTCTCTACTACTCTACACTACTCACTCTCTACTACTCACTGTCTACTACTCTCTACTACTCACTCTCTACTACTCACTCTACTACTCACTCTCTGCTACTCTCTCTACTACTCTCTACTACTCTCTCTACTACTCTCTACTACTCGCTCTCTACTCTCTATTACTCACTCTCTACTCTCTACCTCTCTACATCTCTCTACCTCTCTCTCAACTACTCTCTACCTCTACCTCTCTACCTCTACCTCTCTACCTCTACACCACTACCTCTCTTCCTCTCTCTACGCGCACACATATGCACATTTATATATTCATATATATGCATATGCATTTATATATATGTATGTGTATATGTATACATACATATATAAACATATATATAATCTGCATATCTATATAAATACAAATATAAATGCATGCATACATATACATATATATATATGCATACATATGCATGTTATGTACATGAAAGTTTGAAAAACACTAATACAAGCAAACAGAATTGCTTTAACTTAAACGAGGGCGAGACCTATTGCATTTTCAATGCTTGTTTACTTTGGTTCCATCAAGAAGGCATTCAGATGTGTCACACATTTGCCATAAATTCTGAATGGTAGCACCTTAGTTGCTCATTAGATCACTGTAGTAAAGCTACTGCTCACCAGGGAAGTCTGCTGCTGGTATTCAAAGTGCATGTTTCAGTCTGCATGTCAGAATTTTTTAATGAAATAGAAGAGGATTTGAGAAGTCAAAATGTGCCCTAATTTTTCTTTCTGCAGCAATAATCATAATTTCTATGGCAAAATGAACCACCTAATTTTGTTCCTTTGCAAATTAAATGTTTTAAGTGTTACCACTTTATTCCAATCAAGATGGCTTCAGGTGTGCCATACTTTTGTCATAAGTAAGACTGTTAGCGCTCTAGTTCTTCTTTTGAACACTCTGGGACATTCTGCCATTGGGCTATACTTGGGCTACATCTGGGTGATATTTGTGCTACATTTGGGCTCTTTTGTCTCTGGTGGCCATCTTGGGAGACTTATTTATTATAAAGTTTCCTAATTTCCTCATTTAATACAGTCTCCTCAGTAGGAATACTTTCAGTTTTTTACTTTGGTTTCATCAAGAAGGAATTCAGATGTGCCACACATTTGCCATAAATTCAGAATGTTAGCACTCTAGTTGCTCATTAGATCACTGTAGTAAAGCTATTGCTCACCAGGGAAGTCTGCTGCTGGTATTGAAAGTGCATGTTTCAGTCTGCATGTCAGAAATTTTTTATGAAATAGAAGAGGATTTGAGAAGTCACTCAAAATGTGCCCTAATTTTCTTTCTGCAGCACTAATCATACTTTTTATGGCAAAATGAACCCTCTCATTTTGTTCCTTTTTAAATTAAATGTTTTAAGAGTTACCACTTTATTCCAATCAAGATGGCTTCAGGTGTGCCATACGTTTATCATAAGTAGGACTGTTAGCACTCTAATTGTTCTTTGGAACACTCTGGGAAGCTGCAGTAGAACACAAAGGCATCAACTGACAGTCTCTGCCCTTGTTGAATGTACATGTTTTACTGAGAATGTCAGACTTCATTCTCACATGACTGAGAAAGATAATGCGAATTTACAGAAAATATGCTCTCAGTTTAGCTTATAGATCACCTTCCAAACCTCTGAAGGGAAAAGCATGAGAAAATAGTTTTCTCTCAAACATGATTCATGATATCCCACCAGAAGGCTTTTTCACATGGTAAAATCACCTTAGAACATACGACAATTCCTAAAATGAGTATGGTACCATCAACAAATGATTCATAATGTAACTAAAGTCTTAAAACCTTCTATTAACTGCAATGCTTTTTAATGAGGTGCTATCATGTATATTGGTCCCAAGATGGCTGCCAACACTTCTTGGATGAAGTGCTGACAGCCAATCAGAACTCACGATGAGATGTGTGGTTAGGCTCCGCCCAGATATAAATGTGATTTTACTTTTGATTTTCTCAGGAACTACTGAACGGATTTACACCATTTAAGCAAAAGGCACGACTCTGAACCAAGGTCTACCTTTCTGCCAAATTTGGTGTAATTCCGTTCAGCAGTTCGGGCTGTAGCTGGGACTAAAGGTCCCTATGGAAAGTTGCATGGGAAAAACACATTTTGGGACCCCCCTTTTTCTCGTCCCCCGTTTGACTCTCTACTACTCTCTACTACTCACTCTCTACTACTCACTCTCTACTACTCTTTACTACTCTCTCTCTGCTACTCACTCTCTACTACTCTCTACTACTCACTCTCTACTACTCACTCTCTACTACTCTCTACTACTCACTCTCTACTACTCTCTACTACTCACTCTACTACTCACTCTCTACTACTCTCTACTACTCTACACTACTCACTCTCTACTACTCACTGTCTACTACTCTCTACTACTCACTCTCTACTACTCACTCTACTACTCACTCTCTGCTACTCTCTCTACTACTCTCTACTACTCTCTCTACTACTCTCTACTACTCGCTCTCTACTCTCTATTACTCACTCTCTACTCTCTACCTCTCTACATCTCTCTACCTCTCTCTCAACTACTCTCTACCTCTACCTCTCTACCTCTACCTCTCTACCTCTACACCACTACCTCTCTTCCTCTCTCTACGCACACACATATGCACATTTATATATTCATATATATGCATATGCATTTATATATATGTATGTGTATATGTATACATACATATATAAACATATATATAATCTGCATATCTATATAAATACAAATATAAATGCATGCATACATATACATATATATATATGCATACATATGCATGTTATGTACATGAAAGTTTGAAAAACACTAATACAAGCAAACAGAATTGCTTTAACTTAAACGAGGGCGAGACCTATTGCATTTTCAATGCTTGTTTACTTTGGTTCCATCAAGAAGGCATTCAGATGTGTCACACATTTGCCATAAATTCTGAATGGTAGCACCTTAGTTGCTCATTAGATCACTGTAGTAAAGCTACTGCTCACCAGGGAAGTCTGCTGCTGGTATTCAAAGTGCATGTTTCAGTCTGCATGTCAGAATTTTTTAATGAAATAGAAGAGGATTTGAGAAGTCAAAATGTGCCCTAATTTTTCTTTCTGCAGCAATAATCATAATTTCTATGGCAAAATGAACCACCTAATTTTGTTCCTTTGCAAATTAAATGTTTTAAGTGTTACCACTTTATTCCAATCAAGATGGCTTCAGGTGTGCCATACTTTTGTCATAAGTAAGACTGTTAGCGCTCTAGTTCTTCTTTTGAACACTCTGGGACATTCTGCCATTGGGCTATACTTGGGCTACATCTGGGTGATATTTGTGCTACATTTGGGCTCTTTTGTCTCTGGTGGCCATCTTGGGAGACTTATTTATTATAAAGTTTCCTAATTTCCTCATTTAATACAGTCTCCTCAGTAGGAATACTTTCAGTTTTTTACTTTGGTTTCATCAAGAAGGAATTCAGATGTGCCACACATTTGCCATAAATTCAGAATGTTAGCACTCTAGTTGCTCATTAGATCACTGTAGTAAAGCTATTGCTCACCAGGGAAGTCTGCTGCTGGTATTGAAAGTGCATGTTTCAGTCTGCATGTCAGAATTTTTTTATGAAATAGAAGAGGATTTGAGAAGTCACTCAAAATGTGCCCTAATTTTCTTTCTGCAGCACTAATCATACTTTTTATGGCAAAATGAACCCTCTCATTTTGTTCCTTTTTAAATTAAATGTTTTAAGAGTTACCACTTTATTCCAATCAAGATGGCTTCAGGTGTGCCATACGTTTATCATAAGTAGGACTGTTAGCACTCTAATTGTTCTTTGGAACACTCTGGGAAGCTGCAGTAGAACACAAAGGCATCAACTGACAGTCTCTGCCCTTGTTGAATGTACATGTTTTACTGAGAATGTCAGACTTCATTCTCACATGACTGAGAAAGATAATGCGAATTTACAGAAAATATGCTCTCAGTTTAGCTTATAGATCACCTTCCAAACCTCTGAAGGGAAAAGCATGAGAAAATAGTTTTCTCTCAAACATGATTCATGATATCCCACCAGAAGGCTTTTTCACATGGTAAAATCACCTTAGAACATACGACAATTCCTAAAATGAGTATGGTACCATCAACAAATGATTCATAATGTAACTAAAGTCTTAAAACCTTCTATTAACTGCAATGCTTTTTAATGAGGTGCTATCATGTATATTGGTCCCAAGATGGCTGCCAACACTTCTTGGATGAAGTGCTGACAGCCAATCAGAACTCACGATGAGATGTGTGGTTAGGCTCCGCCCAGATATAAATGTGATTTTACTTTTGATTTTCTCAGGAACTACTGAACGGATTTACACCATTTAAGCAAAAGGCACGACTCTGAACCAAGGTCTACCTTTCTGCCAAATTTGGTGTAATTCCGTTCAGCAGTTCGGGCTGTAGCTGGGACTAAAGGTCCCTATGGAAAGTTGCATGGGAAAAACACATTTTGGGACCCCCCTTTTTCTCGTCCCCCGTTTGACTCTCTACTACTCTCTACTACTCACTCTCTACTACTCACTCTCTACTACTCTTTACTACTCTCTCTCTGCTACTCACTCTCTACTACTCTCTACTACTCACTCTCTACTACTCACTCTCTACTACTCTCTACTACTCACTCTCTACTACTCTCTACTACTCACTCTACTACTCACTCTCTACTACTCTCTACTACTCTACACTACTCACTCTCTACTACTCACTGTCTACTACTCTCTACTACTCACTCTCTACTACTCACTCTACTACTCACTCTCTGCTACTCTCTCTACTACTCTCTACTACTCTCTCTACTACTCTCTACTACTCGCTCTCTACTCTCTATTACTCACTCTCTACTCTTTACCTCTCTACATCTCTCTACCTCTCTCTCAACTACTCTCTACCTCTACCTCTCTACCTCTACCTCTCTACCTCTACACCACTACCTCTCTTCCTCTCTCTACGCACACACATATGCACATTTATATATTCATATATATGCATATGCATTTATATATATGTATGTGTACATGTATACATACATATATAAACATATATATAATCTGCATATCTATATAAATACAAATATAAATGCATGCATACATATACATATATATATATGCATACATATGCATGTTATGTACATGAAAGTTTGAAAAACACTAATACAAGCAAACAGAATTGCTTTAACTTAAACGAGGGCGAGACCTATTGCATTTTCAATGCTTGTTTACTTTGGTTCCATCAAGAAGGCATTCAGATGTGTCACACATTTGCCATAAATTCTGAATGGTAGCACCTTAGTTGCTCATTAGATCACTGTAGTAAAGCTACTGCTCACCAGGGAAGTCTGCTGCTGGTATTCAAAGTGCATGTTTCAGTCTGCATGTCAGAATTTTTTAATGAAATAGAAGAGGATTTGAGAAGTCAAAATGTGCCCTAATTTTTCTTTCTGCAGCAATAATCATAATTTCTATGGCAAAATGAACCACCTAATTTTGTTCCTTTGCAAATTAAATGTTTTAAGTGTTACCACTTTATTCCAATCAAGATGGCTTCAGGTGTGCCATACTTTTGTCATAAGTAAGACTGTTAGCGCTCTAGTTCTTCTTTTGAACACTCTGGGACATTCTGCCATTGGGCTATACTTGGGCTACATCTGGGTGATATTTGTGCTACATTTGGGCTCTTTTGTCTCTGGTGGCCATCTTGGGAGACTTATTTATTATAAAGTTTCCTAATTTCCTCATTTAATACAGTCTCCTCAGTAGGAATACTTTCAGTTTTTTACTTTGGTTTCATCAAGAAGGAATTCAGATGTGCCACACATTTGCCATAAATTCAGAATGTTAGCACTCTAGTTGCTCATTAGATCACTGTAGTAAAGCTATTGCTCACCAGGGAAGTCTGCTGCTGGTATTGAAAGTGCATGTTTCAGTCTGCATGTCAGAATTTTTTTATGAAATAGAAGAGGATTTGAGAAGTCACTCAAAATGTGCCCTAATTTTCTTTCTGCAGCACTAATCATACTTTTTATGGCAAAATGAACCCTCTCATTTTGTTCCTTTTTAAATTAAATGTTTTAAGAGTTACCACTTTATTCCAATCAAGATGGCTTCAGGTGTGCCATACGTTTATCATAAGTAGGACTGTTAGCACTCTAATTGTTCTTTGGAACACTCTGGGAAGCTGCAGTAGAACACAAAGGCATCAACTGACAGTCTCTGCCCTTGTTGAATGTACATGTTTTACTGAGAATGTCAGACTTCATTCTCACATGACTGAGAAAGATAATGCGAATTTACAGAAAATATGCTCTCAGTTTAGCTTATAGATCACCTTCCAAACCTCTGAAGGGAAAAGCATGAGAAAATAGTTTTCTCTCAAACATGATTCATGATATCCCACCAGAAGGCTTTTTCACATGGTAAAATCACCTTAGAACATACGACAATTCCTAAAATGAGTATGGTACCATCAACAAATGATTCATAATGTAACTAAAGTCTTAAAACCTTCTATTAACTGCAATGCTTTTTAATGAGGTGCTATCATGTATATTGGTCCCAAGATGGCTGCCAACACTTCTTGGATGAAGTGCTGACAGCCAATCAGAACTCACGATGAGATGTGTGGTTAGGCTCCGCCCAGATATAAATGTGATTTTACTTTTGATTTTCTCAGGAACTACTGAACGGATTTACACCATTTAAGCAAAAGGCACGACTCTGAACCAAGATCTACCTTTCTGCCAAATTTGGTGTAATTCCGTTCAGCAGTTCGGGCTGTAGCTGGGACTAAAGGTCCCTATGGAAAGTTGCATGGGAAAAACACATTTTGGGACCCCCCTTTTTCTCGTCCCCCGTTTGACGAATCACCCCGAGACTTTCAGGATAGGAGCCGACCGGAGCGGGCCACGAGTTTTGAAAATTTCACAAAGATTCTTCAACTGGCGTCATAGTTATTCTAAATAGAATGTTGCGGACTTCCTATGGATAATATTTCGTAACTATAACATATATATATATATATATATATATATATATATATATATATATTCACTTAAAAACCCATAGGTTTCACACATGTTATAGTTAGGTGGACATTTCACTCGTAAAAAACCAATGAAATTCCCCCGTTATAGTTAGTTCAGATAACTATAACTCGCGCGCCCGCAATGCAGTGCTCATGATGTCACATATTACATCACTCATGACATGGTCAGTGGCATCACTCATGACATCACTGATGACATCATCCTTGTGATAGAGTGGCGGTCGTGCGAGTTATAGTTATCTGAACTAACTATAACGGGGGAATTTCATTGGTTTTTTACGAGTGAAATGTCCACCTAACTATAACATGTGTGAAACCTATGGTTTTTTAAGTGAATTTGCAAGGTTTTTTAAATGCTAATTCTTAACTATAACGTGTGTGAAACCTATGGTTTTTTATGTGAATTTGTACGGTTTTTTAAATGCTAAGTTATGTATGTATTACACCCCGCGATTTAAAAAAAAAAAAGTTTTTTCACCCTTCGGGGTCCTTTAGGGACCCCCTGACAAAGGCTAGGGGGTCAGGAACTCTCTACCCTGCCCCCTTTTCACGTTCGCCACCTCTCTTTTTCACTCTCCCACCCAAAACAAACAAAATGACGGCCGACACTTCCTGATTTCGTCCGATTCGAACGTTGACTGACATGTAACCACCAATCAGAATTACGCACGCGCACGTTGAGGTGCGCGCACGGTGCGCGGCTATAGATATTTATGTGCTTTAACTGCAATTTTCTCAGGAACTACTGAACAGATTGACACCATATATGCAAAAGGCACTTCCCTGACCTGAGGACTACCTCTCTGCCAAATATCAAGTAATTCTGTTCAGCCGTTCGGGCTGTACCTTCGACTAAAGGTCCTATGGGAAAATGCATGGGGAAAATGCGTTTTGGGACCCCCCTTTTTTCTCGGCCCTCGCTTGACGAATCACCCCGAGACTTTCAGGGTAGGAGCTGAGCGGAGCGCCCCATTAGTTTTGAAAATTTCGCGAGGATTCGTCAACCGGCGCCAAAGTTATTCAAAATAGAATTTTCAGATTTCCTATGGAAACACGGTCCTAACTATAACTATCTACTGGCGACCACCAGTAGATAATATAATATATATATATATATATATATATATATATATATATATATATATATATATATATATATATATATATATATATATATATATATATATATATATATATATATATATATATATATATATATATATATATATATATATATATATATATATATATCAAAGAAACTTCCCAGATTATGCCGTCACGCACAACAACAGGAACGGACAACTTCAGTCGCCAATGCTGGAAAAAGGTATTTATTTAGATTTAAATTTCGTGCCTAGTCCATGATGCGTTTCGAGCCACTTGGCCCTTGCTCACATATATGTATATTATCGCTGCACGCCTCCTCTCCTCTTCAGACAAGACACAGCACTCGCGGGGGAGAGTCAATAGATTTATTCTGACTCACAATGCACCAGATGCGTTTCGTCAAACGCCTTCCTCCATGGTATACGGCCATATTTTATGTTTACATGTGACCACATTTCCTGTTATCAACATAGACAAAGGACCAAATTCATTCATGTTACTTCTGCATATGAAAACCCCGACCCCCAGCTTTTAGAGGAATGGGTAGAATATATGGCAGGCTCGTGCAAAGGGATGTTGATGATTTTAATTAAGTTCGCATGGTGAAAAGATTAAAAGCATATGAAGGCAAAATAAGACAGCGAAAGCAAGAAAAGTTTGAGCACGATGAACGCGATTATGAAATGGGAAGGGTACTTACTTTCGCTAAGAGGTATGAAGCATCAAGACAAGCATTGGAGAATAAAAAAAGTTTACCACCAATGAGCGATCAGGGGGATACAACTGAGTCAGAGTCATCAGAAACGGAACAGCTATTGTCCAGTAAGGGAGGTGCTCGAGGCCCCGCAACAATAAGGAAGACCCCTTTTCACGAGGAATTTCAAATAATTAGGCAAACGTGGCAAAAGGGAACAAGTGGCAAACCGCCCGAGAATCAAAGAGGCGACCAACGTGGAGGGGAGGGGAGTGGCGCAAAAAGCAAATTCTCACCACCCATAACCAGGAGCAAACGATACAACAAACGGAAATTAATTTAGAAATGGACAATAATCTGACTATCATAAATTTGACCCCCAAAACGCTAACGAGTAATGAGGAGTCTGTATTAAAATTAGGACTCTCCTTTTGTCCCCAGAAACATTTAGAGTATACGCAGACGAGAATCGATTTGTTTAAATTTTCACGCAAATTGAAGCTACATAAATTTTATAAGCTGTGGCCAAAGAAACACACAGTAAAAAGTAAAGCGGAGATGCAAACGGACATTCTAATTGGACGTGATTTGCCAGCATTACTGGCCCTGAAAGAACTGGGGATGGTGTATGAGGATGCACATGCGAATGACATCTCTGCAATAACAGGAATAGAACAAATCGGAGGTGGGAGTCTGTTTAAACCGGTGTCAACCTTCTTACCCCAGATGCCCAGTGATAATATTGATATGTTTGTGGATATAGTATCAAAAGAATTGATGAAGCGGAGAACAAGATTTATGGATAACAAATCGAATCTGACTCAAGATCAGATTAAGGCCATAGAAAACATCAAAGCAGACACCAACATAATTGTGAAACCTTCGGACAAGGGAGGGAACATAGTGCTCCAAATCTATGAGGCCTACAACGAGGAGGCACTACGACAATTATCGGAAACTGGTTGTTACGAGAAAATTGACAAAAAAGTCTGCATGGATAGTATAACAAACTGCCATCAACTACTTAGGAAATGGTATGAGAAAGGCTTGGTGGAATCCGAAGAATATCTGTACTTGAGGTGTTAGAATCCAATGATTCCTAGTTTTGATCATCTACCGAAAGTACATAAGGACAGCACCAAACCACCGGGGAGACCTATAGTTAGCTCACAAGGAAGCCTGCTTGAGCATTTGTCTGCATATATTGACTATTTTTTAACTGACTTTGTGAAAAATCTGTGTAGCTATATCAGAGATACGAAGGACTTTTTGGGACATGTCTAACAAATTAATTGGCGGGAGGGTGATTGTATGCTAGTTATGGATATAGCTAGCTTATATACCAATATATCACATCCCAATGGTATAAAAGCTGTGAAGTCCTTTTTAGATACACGCTCTGTGAAATTCACAGAGCATAGCTCCTTGCTGTTAGAATTTCTAACCTTTTGTCTTGAAAACAACATCTTTCTGTACCAGGAGCAGTACTATAAACAACTCACGGGTACGGCCATGGGCACCTGCTTCGCCCCCAGCTAAGCAAATCTCTTCGTGGGCTAGTGGGAGGGGCGGGTGGCCTGGGCCTCTACCAATGGGGAATGGACACAGAAAAGAGTGGCCTGGTACAGGTATATAGACGATCTGTTTCTAGTTTGGAGAGGATCACAGGAATCAGCTTCCGTGTTTACTGACATTTTAAATGCAAATGAGAATAACTTGCGTTTTACAGCTGAAATAAGCTTGAAAAGTGTGAATTTCCTTGATTTAGAGGTTTTTATTGATGCGGGTAAAATCTAGGGGTGGGCGGAATTTGCGGAATTAACCTTCGCAAATTATCGCGAGAATGTTTAAAATTATCGCAAACAAGCAGAAATATCGCGAAGATGCGGAAGTTTTTTTCCGGCATGTTCGCGAGATTTTCTGCATGGTTGCGGGTCGCCAACTTACCCATGTGGTTGCTTGCGGGCGCGGCCATCTTGTTTTGAGTTGTTCTCGCGGTGCATGATCGCGAGAAGAAAGACGTGATCGCGCGACGCATGACGTCACCGCGGGCGCGAACTGTCGCGAGACAGCGCAAATGGCTAAAAACAATACAACATCTCATGGAGAACGCAACCGGATCAAGAAAACTTGTCGGCGAACGCAGGGATTCAGGTAAGGCGATCGCGCGCGCGCGAGAATGTATTATTTTACAGCGCGAGCAAGAAACAAATTATCGCCAAGCTGCGGAAACCGGAATTTTTGACATTTTCGCGCTCTCCGCGGAACGCAAAAATGTCAAATTATCGCAATTTCCGAGAACGGAACGAAATTTTTGCCCAGGCCTAGTAAAATCAATACACGATTGTATCGAAGGCCTACTGCTGGTAATTCTACCTTGCACTCGACAAGTAGTCATCCCCCTAGATTGGTCGTGAGTATTCCCTATGGGGAATTTCTCAGGATTAAGAGAAACTGTACCAATGAGAAAGACTTCAATGCCAGTGCAGAAGCCAGTATAAGGAGGTTTAAGGCACGAGGATATGGCGAAAAGTCATTGATGGAGTCCCTCTCTACAGTGAAGGCAAAGTCTAGACAAGATATTCTAAAACAAAAAAAGGTGTGGAAAAAAAAGACCATTTTTGAATGATAACAACCTTTTCGAGTGGGGCTGGGGAGTTAAGAACAATATTAAAGCAAAATTGGAATTTGTTATGAACGGATCCTATTATTGGGATGGATATACCTAGATGCCCAATGCTTACTTTTAGGAGAGCTAGAGCTCTGAGAGATACTCTAACCAAAAGTCATTTTGTACGAACAGTTCCCAGGCCATTTGGGGAGGCACCACATGGCTTCTACCCGTGTGGTAGGTGCAAATCATGTAAGAACAGTAAGAAGTTTCTGTCATATGAAGCACTAGGGACCGAAACACCAAGGTGTATCAGAAAGTTCTTAACATGCAGTACCCCATACACGGTGTACTGCTTGGTGTGTCCATGTGGCCTTAGATATATTGGGAGTACTATCCATCAAACAAAAATACGTATTTTGGAACACACACGAGCTATAAAAAATCGGGATGTAACGTATCCCGTTGCAAGACATTTTCAAGCGCATCATAATTGAAACAGTGACTTATTGACCTTCTTTGTGCTGGATCATGTGCCTGTGAATCTAAGTGGAGGGAATTGAGTAACTAAGTGAAAAAGGCTGGAGTCGAGGTACATTATAGATCTTGGTACAAAGACCCCCGGTGGGCTTAATAGTAATGAGGAACTTACAGTGCATCTAGGGTAGAGGGCTCTCTCCCCTATAGAAGCAGTTACCCCTGGGGCTTGCTACTCTATCATATTTATAGATATGGATATATCTTATAAATGAATTTGGATTTGTATGTTATAATTTGATGTTGAAATATAACTGATGAGGATTTTAGAAATATGATGAATTTAACTCCTTTGTATATAACATAATAATTTTTTCCTGTTTCTTTTGTTACCAAGGGATATATTATAATTAAATTGGTGTTTTTCACTTTTGCGGGGTTTTGAGAAGGACCGTATTTGATAATTGGTCAATAGCGCCTGAGCCCATTTAGGGCTGAATCTGGTTTGATAACAGATGTGTTCAGATAGTTCCGTGCATGAGTATTAAAACATGCGGGACCATTGGCCCATCTAGGGCGTGATGTGGTGACTGTTTACATCTATTTAGATGAATTACTATTACAACAAATTGTTCAAGTACAAACAGTCGTTGGACTATGCCGATATTGGGTAATTTACCTATGGGTTTTTTCTGCAAATCGCCAATGTTATGATTTATAGGACATTTAACCCCTTCAGTGCCCATGACGAGCTGGACTCGTCATGGGCTGCGGTGGCGCTGTGCCCATGACGAGTCCAGCTCGTCATGAACTCCGCCCGCTAATGCAAGGCGCGGCACTGGGCGGGGAAAGGGGCGGGCATGCAAGGGGTTAAATATGGCGCTAGAAGTAACATGAATGAATTTGGTCCTTTGTCTATGTTGATAACAGGAAATGTGGTCACATGCAAAGATAAAATATGGCCGTTTCTGGCGCGCCCTCATACCATCGAGGAAGGCGTTTGAAACGCGTCTGGTGCGTTGTGAGTCAGAATAAATATATTGACTCTCCCCCGCGAGTGCTGTGTCTTTTCTGAAGAGGAGAGGAGGCGTGCAGAGATAATATTGGCGGAAGCACCCCCTGCCATACAGCATCCGTTTGTGAGTGCGAGAATTTGGTGCAAGTGGAGTGATTATATATACATATATATATATATATCCAAACGATCAAAATGCCAAAGCCATCTCTCGGAGTGCCTGTATTTTATTAACAAATTAAAGGTGGCAGTTTCCTCCTTCCTAACGCGTTTCGGCTCTGGTACGAGCCTTGATCACAGGTGAGGGAAGTTACTTTGTAAGAGTAACCACGTGGCTTTAAATACAGACTCCAATGCGCCACAATGGTTGAAAAAATACAACATCCAGCATGCATCTTAGTGAAATACTTAGCTTTGGCAGCATGTTAAACGATGAATAAAATACAAGATAAATGCTGTTTCACCATCGTACTTGCTGTTAAATGTCCCAAATTCAAGCATGCTGGAAAACATAAAGTAGTAAAGTGGCTACGTGCATTTGAAGTTTTGTTATTTGAATTATTTATACCAGCATTATGCCACTCGCCAAATATTGTCGGTGTAAAAAATATGTATATAAGCTCATGGGAAGAAGAAGCATTTGACCCTGTGTTTCTACTAATGCTAGAAGATGCAACTTTCAACTCATCAAGAATAGGAGTATTAACTCCATCCCCTGCTTCCTCCTGTACAACACAATCATCACCAATAACCTCCACATCCCCAAGATCTACCGAATTCCTGTTAAACTCTTCATCACACCACGCATCCCTGCTACATAATGCCAATCGTTTAAGATTCCACACCATTGGTGAGGCGAACTGCATTGTGTAAAACCTCCACCACTTTCTCTAGGTCATACAATTTACTATCTCCTTTAATCACAAACCCAGGTTTCCTGATACAAATCCAATCCCCTACCTTGATGAGTGCTGCTTGGTACTGTACTGTGCATCATAATACACCTTGCACTTGAAATTACTTTTGGTCAAAATGTCTCTAACAGTTTCAATAGACCAGGGTTCCATGCATTCGCCAAACAACCAGTCAGGGTAGTTCTTTGTCCTGGGATTCCTTCCTCTCGTTATTACGAATGGAGATAACCCAGTAACTTCATTCCTATTAACTCTGTAAGCCCACACAGCCTTCATCACTTGAACCACCCAATCCTCGCGATACGCGCATGCAGCTTGGATGACTCCCTTGATCACTCGGTTAAACCTCTCAGTGGTACTATTACCACTAGGATTGTAAAGGCATTTTGTTCTTAATTTGGTACCAGTTTGTTCACAATACTGTTTGAAAGTATTAGACTGAAACTGCACACCGTTATCACTTAATGTAGGGATCCCTTCTCTACTAAGCACGACATGTGATCCAAGGATAACAAGATAAACTCAGTGTCAGCTTTGTGCACTAATTTCACAAAAGGCCATTTAGAAAACAGGTCCACGATTACAATATGGTACATTTGTGAAGTCCCAACAGGACCCATAATTTCAATTGAAACTGATTTACAAGGATTCCTAGGATGATGACCCCTGCACATTGGAGGTCCAAACATTTGCAAGAATTTGTCAGGCCTAGAACACTCCATACACTCTCTGATTAAGCGTTCAACATGGATATCTATAATTGGCCAGCAAAACAACTTCTGTACAACAGATTTAGTACGGCCAATGCCAAAGTGTTCTTCATGACATAGTTGCAAAATTTTCTCACTGGGAATAATTTTTTCTCCTCTAAAAATCCCCGATCTGTGGACAATTCCATCCTTACCTCCCAAAATGGTTTAATTTTGTCTGACAACATTCTTTTTACCAGCCATCGAGAAAGTATGAATCCAGCAACATCTTGTAAAACTTAATCATTCTCAAATTCCTTCTACCAACCTTCTCTTTTATCCGTGAGATAACCATAGACATGTATTAAAGCTTCTTGACTATCATTCCATTTCAAGCCTTCGCACTCTTGAAGTGGGACAGGCAAACGAGACAAGCAATCCAATAATACATTACCCTTACCAGGCCTATTCATTATTTTATAAATAAAATATTTCATCCTCTTGGTAATACAGGCAATTCTGGCAGAAGCTGTAGCTGTTCCTTTAGTAGTTAACAATTTCACTAATGGTGTGTGGTCACAGCGTATCACAATTGGTATGCCCCAACAAAAATATTTAAAATGTTCCAGGACCCAAGCACATGGATACTTGTGCCCTCGGTAGGTGAAAGTGATCTAGAGGTAAGTGCTATAACGTTCTCAGTGCCTTTCCAGTCAATTTATGGGATATCTCCCCCCAATCCTTTGATACTTGCATCAGTAGATGTGACACAATCAGAGGGTGGGTCAACACTATACAACTTAGTTGCATTAGGAATGACATTTTTATATTCAAGAAGTCACTCTCAAATTGCTGAGATCACAAAAATGTACACCCCTTCTTTAAAAGTTGGCTGATGTGGTAGCATTTTTCAGCAAATTTCGGAATGAACTGGGCACAATACTATGCCAACCCAAGGAAAGAATGTGCATCCTCCTTTGAAGTTGGCGTAGTAGCATTTGTAATAGCTTGCACCAAAGATGGTTTGGGCTTAACCCCTGACTTGTCAATAACGTGGCCCAAGTATGTGATGCTCTTCTCAGCAAATTTGCACTTGCTGATTTCCACAGTTAAACCTTTGTTGGCTAATATGGAAAAGGCATTGGACTATTTGACATCATGTTCTTCCTTACTTTTGCCAAATACTAAAATGTCATCTTGGAAGAACATTATTCCTTTCTCCTTACCAAAAAGGCTGAGCATTAGACGCTGGAAAACAGCCGCAGCAGATGCCAATCCAAATGGCATACGTTTGTATTGGAAACAACATCAGGAGTAATGAATGCAGTGTATTTCGTTGAGTCAGGAGTTAAGGAGACCTGGTTGCACGCAGAAGAAAGGTCAATGGTGAAAAACCACTGGGCATCCTTAAGCATTCTCATGAATTTTTGGGAGAGGAAATTTATTGACAATTATATTGCTGTTCTGCGCAAATCACACAACGTAATTTTCCCATTATTACATCATGCGACGACAACGGGGGCAATCCATTCATAAGCTTTGACTGGTTCAATGACCCCAAGTGTAACTAACTTCTCCAATTCTTTAGACAATTCTTCCCTTATGGAAATAGGTGCATTCCTTACTTTATGTATCTTTGGAACCGCATCCTTTTTCACTCACATTTTGTATTGAAAACCTTTCAAATTCCCCAAGGCTGTGGTGAACACAGTAGGAAATTTGGCTTGCATCTCACTGTCTAAGGTAGTGCCATCATCTATAATTAATTCCTGCTCCCTACTGTTTGGGTTCACGGTAATATGGCGATCCTTTTGGTCACGCCACCCTAAAACTGACCGTCCCTTGTTTGCCACATAAAGTTTCCCTCAAGAAACTCTGTGTTTGAATCTGAAGGACAACCAACAAAATCCTAAAATTTAAATTTTTTCTTCTACGAAGCCCTCAGGGTTAATATCAGATTCTGCTAAAGCCTCTCCAATTTTCCCAATAGATTTGTCTCTCCAAACTCCTTCATTGACAATAGTGCATGGGGACCCAGAAGCTGCATACATTGGTACACCTACACCACCAATAGTCATCCAACGTTCGGGTTTGGCTCTGCAGACCAAATCGTCCACATTCAAGATGAACTTCTCTTTAACATTCAAGTCTATGTTTAAGTTATCATGTACCTGCACTTAAAGCATTTCTTTTTCCGACATACTTTTGCGTAGTGCCCTTTAATCGCTACATTTCTGATTCTGATTCAAAGCCAGACAATTTCTGCTAAATGCCAGGTGGTCCTTGCTATCGCACCTATATCATCCCCCCTTCTCCAGTTTTTGTTTTCCTTTAGGAGAGACTTTGAACTGCGAGCTGCTGGCCTTTGTGCTATAATTTTTAAACACTCTATTCACTGACATTGATTCTTTTTCTTTCTCCTTTAAAGCTGTGGTACTCTTAGAAATGTCCGCTTTCCTAAACAAAGATAAAATTGCCTCTAAAGGAGAATCCCCATTCTTTCCTTTATGGATGGGTTGCTGGCATGCATTACCACTTGATCTCTAATGAGGTCTTAGAATAACACTCCAAATGTGCAATCACTAGCAAGCTTTTGTAAATCATCAACATACTCATCTATGGTCTCATTTGTGGACTGTTAACACTGAAAGAACTTGTATCTGTTAATCCTTACACATACTTTGGGTGTGCAATGCTTGTCAAGGTCACTTAAAGCAGCTAAGAATACATTTACATCTCCAACTATGTGTTTTAGGCATACGAGAATGTATCTGTAACACAATTGGAACCAAAGAATGCAGTATGATGTGATTCTTTCGCGTAGGCAACATTTCTTCAGCATCATCAATGGCAGCAATGCAATTAGGAAAGTACTCCTTCCCTTCTGTCTACTTCAATTGGGGTTCAGAGCCAGTGGACCAAAATGGTTGAGGAGGGCCCATTGTAAAATTCTGGACACTCCTCTTGTGAGGGTCTAGTTCAGTGGTATTTCCTGTGTGAGTGATATCAGCCACTGTCCTCTCTTCACCATCCAACATGAGAGACACCAAAACTCTTGTTCTGGCCCCAAAATTACATAAAAATAGGGAGAACAGTAGAAATAATTAGAAAACAAATCCACTGACTAAGCAGCGTTTATTTGCTTAAAAACGTCCAGTTCTTAATGACTGCATTCTTGAAAGTTTATAATATGCGGTACTTTGATGACTCTAGTGAAGAAACACGGAGGATCGTAGAGCATAGTATAAAAAAATGGCGCTCACGTCGGGTCACTCTACGTGAAGAATCCAATGATAGCAGAAACCACAGTGCGTGCCTACCCAAAATGGCGCTTGCATTGAATCATGTACCAATCACCTCGCAGGGTGCTCGTAAGAGTGACTTTACTGGCATCGGAAGACATTGCTAGGCAACAAGAGCACACGCTCCCAGCAGGAGAATGCATGAATAAAGCATCGCTAGGTAACAAGAAATCAAGTATGCATGTGATCCAGCGGTAATTACCTGGTAATTTCCCTATTCAAAACCTCATTACCTATGGTTTACCGCTGTAAAGGGTGAAAATGATGGACCTTTTGATGACCGCGTTTCACCAAACAGGAGACTTTACATAAATATGAAAATTAAATGCAAACAATATTAGAGGCAATAATGAGAGTGGTGAGTTATTTTAAAGGGTTTTATTTTAAGTCAAAAGTTAAGGTTCTCTGACTCTTTATTCATTAGTCAAAAAACAATCAGGTTACAGAATTGAAAAAGAGGAAAAATAGCATTAATACAGAACATATTACAGTCTGCATATAAGCATCACATATAGGAAGGGAAATGTGGCGCAAATTGTCAGTCAAAACTCTTAAAGAGTTTCTAAGAAAAAAGAGTAAGTCTTACAAGGTTAATCAATAATTAATAATGGCAAAAATCCCATAAAGAGAAATAAATGCAGTTTAGCACCTAAAATCTAAATATGTTCTGATCCTTTCAGCTCTTTCTCTCTGCCTCTGCTTCGCTGTGCTAGTCTGTGTCTCTGTCTCAAGCTGCACAATAGCCCCCACAGAATGCAGCCTCTCCCAGTCTCTGTGTCCAGCAAAGAAACTGGGCCAAGCCCTCAGAAAAAAAGAAAAAAAAGGCACCCCTCCCACTTGTAAGCCATATTTCAAGCAAACGTTCACGTGCTCAGTCCTCATAGCTGATCCAATCAGAACTTCAAGACAGATCATCTCCCCATGGGGTGACTGGATACGTCATTAATCAGGCGTGCTCTTGTTCAAATTTCAGTCTTGTAATTTATGAAAAAAAAGTGTTCTCTTCTCTCCACGTTTAAACAGGCTACAAAAATATGCAACATAGTGAAGGTCAAAGGGAAACCGGAGGCAGGATTTTTTAACAAAGCCCTTTCATTGAAAGTTGGTAGGAAGAGGAGCACATTCCATTCTGAATGTTCAAGGGCAAAAACTGCAGTTTAGCTGAGTCCACTAAAGCAAACTGAAATCACATAGTTTTCTACACCGTGAAACACAATTCAGCACATTTCTACTCTTGCAAAAATACATGATGCCATTTTAAAAGTACAAATACATTTTCTAAATTAATGTGCATTCTATAATGAGATTACATATTAATTAATCCCATACAAGCATGGCTGTTCAGCTAATTGAGCATGTTTTCACATGAAAGCACCTCCAAACTGAAGCATTCTGATCAGGCCTATGTTTTCATCTTACTTACGCCACAATCTGCGTGCCATTTTAGAACTCATGTCTGCAACCTTTTGTCATATAATAATGCATACATTTTTTAGGTGAAATCTAAGCTCCCTCGTATGCACTGATCGGAGGGATTAGCCCCCCCAAAAAAATAGGTACAACGGAACTGAAGCATGTCACCTCAAGTGCTTCACATCTGAAACGGCACATCCAGGAATCACCAAGCCGTGTGGCCACCACTTTCCAAAACCAGAATCACAAGAGGTTGGCAAACTCATTGAACAGGAATCCATGGGTCCAAAGCACTTAAGGGTATCCTCGTCGTCATTTGTAGTGAAAACAAAAAGGCAGATTACTTCCAAGTAAGCCTTTATTCTCCTAAAGTGCGTAGCAGGGGTGACAGCGATCTTCACAGTACATACACCAGGTCATACTGCCTTGCACAGAATCACCCCAGCATTCTAGCATACAGTATACAAATGAACACAGTACGCGAGAACCTGCATGCACACGGGAAACACATGCACGTGCCACAACAGTTGTCCACAGGAAGTTGAAGTATACTCCTCTTAATGTTTAACCTTGCACACAGGGTGAGCGATTAGGTAATATGTGTGTCTTTTTTTAGTCCTCTACCCCTTATGTGCTCTCCAATTTGCTGCAAGAGAACCCTTGAGATAGTGCTTCCAACACATCAACCTGACATTGTTAGACCTGGCATCTTTGGCGTGGTTACCCCTGGCTTTTTGCCTCTACCTCCTGTATTTTTGATGCTATGCTGGATTTCGATTTTGCTGGTTTAGATGCTTTGGGCACTTTGCCACTGCTGATCAGTGTCAAAGTGCAAGTGCTCCCTTGGTAAATTGTTGTATTGATTGGTTATCCATGATTGGTATATTTGTTTCACCTGTTAGCCCCTAGTAAAGTGCACTGCGTGTGCCAGAGCTGGTGATTCAAATGCTACTAGTGGGCTGCAGCACTGATTGTGCCACCCACAGGAGTAGCGCTAAAATGATGTCTTAGGCCTGCTTGCAGTGCCTATGTGCAGTCCAGGACTGCCATGTCGACCTGGCCAGTGCACCCACTGACCAGGCCTTATCCTTCCCTTTCTGTACATGTAAGGCATCCCTATGGTGGCCCTAGGTACCCCCCTGGGCTGGGTGCAGTGTATCTGAAAGGTAGGGCATGTACTGAGGTGTGTAACATGCCCTGATAGTGAATTACAGCCATTTTCGTTTTTCACTGCTGAGAGGCTATCTTGCCCATAGGATAGAATGGGGAAGGCTGTTTACATGCCTATCTTCCCATAAGGGCAAGATAGAAAATCCAAGTTTGGTATCTCTGTGTTCAGAATTTAATTATACATCTTTTTAGCAAGATGGTTTTTAAATTCACTGTGTGAGAATAGCACTTTTTAGAAAGTAGCTATTCTCCTGTTTAACCTTCCTGTGTGCCTGTGTGCTGGTTGGCTGAAGGGTGTCATGTGATGGGCCAGGTGGCTCCAGGAGCCTGGATGAGTCAGCAGCAGGGTGAATAGGGAGATCTGCTTTAGATGGGTGGGAGGAGTAGTCCCTGGGTTTGAATAGGGCTGTCCCTGCCAAACACAAAGCTGGCTCCACCCCCTGCTGGCCAGGCTGAGGACTCTGCCTCTGCTGGAACAAAGAAGGCTCCACCTCCTGCTGAGCGTCTAACGACCCTGCCCCTCACTCTGAAAGGAACCAGGTGCTCCAGGGCAGAGCACACCCCGGAACCGGTTTGAGCAGGGGAATCCCCCCACTGGAACAAAAAGAGACAAAGACTTGGAGGGGTATAAGAAGAGGACCCCAGACACCTAAACTTTAGATCACTTTGGAACTAAGAAGAAACCTCTGCCAAGGAGAAAGCTGGAAGAAACTGAAGAGGAGAAGACTGCCTGCTTGCTGTTTTGCTTTGCTGCCAAGGAGAGGGGAAGGACTTTGCTGTGTCCCCTTCTTTTGATTCTGATCTCCAAGGGCCTGAGAAGAGCTGGCTCCCTGTTAAGAAGTCCCAGGAACAAAAGGACTTCACCACCAGCTCCCCTGGAACTCTGCTGAAGGAGTTCTGACCTGCCTTGGAGTGCTCGCCCAGTCTTGGGGCCTCAGGAGGTCGTTTTGCTGTGTTTGGGAGCTGGGAAGCAGAAGCGTGAACAAGAGTGACTGGTACCCAACGCATCATCCGATTGCGTGTCGGAAGACGAGAGTGCGTGGAAAATTTCATCGCGGCACCATCGCAACACGCAGGGTCTCCGCATCGCCGAGTGCGTCGAGCATCGTCCCGAAGCGTGAAGCTTCCTGCCATTGCGAGGGTTGTCGCAGAACCAGTTTGCGGGCCGCACCACTGCCAGTGCGTGAAAAGTCTCCAATCGCTGCGTGCGTCGACGCAGAGTCCCGTTCCGTGGCGCATCGAGAATTGCGGCGCCGGAAGGCAACGCTGCGCCACGCATCGCACCACATCGAAGAGTGTCGCATCGAACCTGTGCGTGAAGCTTCCCCCTAAGAAACCTACGCAACGAAGGCCAAAGTCATCGCATCCTCCCCTTACAGATCGGAGCCGGCGCATCCACCTCTGCTGCGTGAAGCAGGGCTGCTGCAAAGCCTCCCCAGGATCTCAGGAGCATCGCATCGCCTTTGCCATCTTCCTTGTTATAGCTTTTGGGAACCTTATCGCAACTACAGGTACTGTTGGGCACGAGAGTGTCGCATTTTGTGCATTGAGAGTCGCACTGTGCAGGACACTGATTTTGACATCCTGGAGTACTTTCTGCAAACTCTTGAACTATCTTTAAAGTAACCTTTTGAAGTATATGTTGGTTTGTCTGTAGTATTTGGTCTTGTGAAGTTTTTAGTAAAGATACATTATTTTTCTAAAACTGGTGTGGAGTAAATCTGTGGTGTTTTCACTGTGTTACTGTGAGTGTTGGTACAAATACTTTACACATTGCCTTTGATAGCCTAGACTGCTCAGGCCAAGCTACCTAGAGGGTGAGCAGGGGTTATCTTAACAGTGTATCCCCCTTTCCCTGACTAGAAGCAAGGGTCCCTACTTGGACAGTGGTACCTACCCTGCCAACTAGAGACCCCCAGATCTAACATTGGTGGTCAGCGGTGAGGATTGAACTTGTATTTGTACTTGACCCACAGTAATTGGTGTACATCACTAGGAGTGCAGACCAATAGACAACCACATACTGTATTATTTTTGATTCTATTTTTGAGTAACTCTTCAAGAGCATCATGTCTCAGGTGGCAACAAGTGAGAGGGCAGAATTGGAGTTTTCCATTGCGGATTTATATTCATACAAAGTTGAAGATCTCAAGCAATTCTGCAAAGACCGTGGTTGCTCTTTTAAAAGCGGAGCTAGAAAGGATGTGCTACAAAGAGTCCTGAAGGCCTGGTGGGAGGCCCAAGAGGAAAGTGATGCAAATGAAGAGGATGGTTTTGTTCCCCAAGATCTGCCTGTGGGCAGACCAGTCTCAAGGGCTGGCAGCTCCCATTCCAGTAGGGGGCTCACTCCAGAGGAGTTGGAGGAGAATCAAAGGGTGAGAAACCATGAATTGGAAATTATGAAAATGAAGATGAAGCAATCAGAAGTAGACAAGGCGGCGGAGGAGAGCAAGAATGCCCGTGCCTTGGAGGAGAAGAAATTGCTTCTGGCTCATGAAGTGAGCATGAGAGAACTGGACATCAAGGCCAAGCAGGTGGAGTCCGGTTCAAATGGTGGCAGCGCACAGCCAGTGCAGGGGGGTAAAGTATATATCCCCAAAGACTTAGTACAGAATTACAATAGGAGTGAAGATATCTATGCCTGGTTTACATCGTATGAGATAGCATTAAGAATGAATGGTGTGCCTGAACAGCATTGGGGGGCGGGCCTGTGGAAACATTTTGAGGCTTCTGGGAGGAGTGCTCTAGAGCCCTTAGAATTAGCAGGTGCCATGACCTATCCCAATATGAAGGAGGCCCTATGTCTCAGGTATGGACTTACTCCAGAGCAGTATAGACTGCAGTTTAGAAATTCCAAGAAGAAAGAGTCTGAGACTTGGATGGAGTGTGTGAATCTGTACTCGCGGGCACTGGAAGGTTGGATGAAGGGCAGCAAGGTAACTGATTATAAGGGGTTGTTACATTTAATTAGTTGGGAGCACTTGAGTAGTCTATGTGTTCCAGAGCTGCGCCAGCATCTTTTAGATAGCAAGTTGACGGACCCCATTGAGCTTGCTAAGGAGGCGGACCGCTGGACCAGTACCAGGGTCCACAGAGGAATTGTGGGTACCATTGCCAAAGGTGGGCAGGGTCCCCAGCCGAAGAGTGGGGGGGACAAGGGTAACCAAAAGGAGTTCTCACAAGGGCCCCAAAATAGTTCCCAGGGTAACCAGTCCCAGCCCCCCAAGTCAAAACCCAAACCAACCTGGCCCCCTAAGGGCAGGTCGGATAACAAGGGTCCCATTAAGTGTTATCACTGTCAGGAATTGGGTCACAAGTCTCCTGTGTGTCCCAAGAAATCCCAGGCACCCACTGGTGCTCCAACACCGGGTATAGCTAGTGTAGCTTTTGGGGGGGATTTAATTTCTAGTGATTTGGAGGGTTTAGCAGTTATGTCCCTTGTCTCTTTAGGAGACACAGAGATGGTCCAGGAAACCCCTGTCCCTGATAACACTAAGAAGTACAGGCAGTGGGTGACCATCAATGGGAGGAGGGTGGAGGCTCTCAGGGACACTGGAGCCAGTGTGACTACGGTCAGGTGTCAGTGGGTCCCTGAGGAGCTGATCATTCCAGACGTACTTCACCCAGTAGTGTCAGCTGACAACTCTGTGCGCCTTTGCAAGGTAGCACATGTTCCCTTTGAGTGGGGGGGGGGTCTCAGGTCCTCTCAAAGTTGTTGTGAGTCCATCCATGCCAGTAGACTGTCTGCTAGGTAATGACCTGGAGAGTTCCCCGTGGAAGGAGGTGGAACGCCAGGCTCATTTGGAGATGTTGGGTTTGCCTGAGTGGGTCTGTGTGACCACCCGGTCCATGGCAGCCAGACAGGGTTGTGAAGCAGACCTGGAGCCTGAAACAGTGGCCCAGGTCCCTGCCAGAAAGAGGAAGGGCAAGGGGCGTGGTGCGTCCACCCCCGCTGTTCCCACGGTCCAGGAAGGAGCAGAACCTACGGGGGATGCCCTGGAGCCTACAGGGGAACAGGTCGCTGAGCTGGGAGACATACCTGAGCTGACCCATTGGCAGCAAGAGGGCGGTCCCTCCAGAGAGGAGTTCTGCCGTGCGCAGAAGACATGCCCTACTCTTGAAGGTCTGCGGCACCAGGCTGCAGACCAGGCAGCAGGTGCTGATCCGAAGAACTTTTTTCTCTACTGGGAGAATGACTTGTTGTACAGTGAGCCTAGGTTTGCTGAGCCCAGTGGATCACGTACCCTGGTGGTACCCGCAGGGTTCAGAGACTTCCTACTGGGTCTGGCTCACGACGTGCCGCTTGCAGGACATCTCGGGCAGGACAAGACCCGACAAAGGCTTGCCACCCACTTTTACTGGCCCGGGATGAAGACGGACGTCGCTTCTTTTTGTAAATCATGCCAGACTTGCCAGGCAAGTGGCAAGGCTGGAGGAAAATGCAAAGGCCCTCTCCAGCCTTTTCCGGTAGTGAGCACCCCTTTCGAGCGGGTGGGAATAGATATTGTGGGGCCACTGGACCCCAGGACCGCCTTAGGCAACAGGTTCATCCTGGTCCTGGTGGATCATGCCACCCGGTACCCGGAGGCTATCCCTCTCAGGACAACCACAGCCCCGGTGGTGGGCCGTGCGTTGATGGGGATCTTTTCCCGTGTGGGTTTCCCCAAAGAGGTGGTATCTGACCGGGGTACCAACTTCATCTCCAGGTATATGAAGTCTCTGTGGGAGGAGTGTGGGGTAACTTATAAGTTCACCACTCCTTACCACCCTCAAGGAAATGGGTTGGTTGAAAGGTTCAACCGGACCCTGAAAGGCATGATCATGGGGCTGACAGAGCCCATGAGACGGAAGTGGGACATCTTTTTGCCATGCCTATTATTTGCCTACAGGGAGGTACCACAAAAGTCTCTAGGGTTCAGTCCCTTTGAGCTTTTGTACGGGCACCCTGTTAGAGGACCTCTCAGTCTGGTGAAGGAGGGTTGGGAGAAATCCCCGGGGAAAACCCCTCAGGATGTGTTCAGCTATGTGCTGGCCATCCGCAACCAGACACAGCGCTTCCGGGCCCTCGCTCAGGCGAACCTGGAAGCCAGCCAGGATGAGATGAAGAGGTGGTATGACCAGCATACCACTCTGATGGAATTTCAACCTGGGCAGATGGTGTGGGTGATGGCGCCAGTGGAGCCTTGCGCGCTCCAGGACAAGTGGACTGGGCCATATGAGGTGGTGGAGCGCAAGAGTGAGGTGACCTACCTGGTCAACTTGCGATCTCCCAGGAACCCCATGAGGGTCCTACACGTGAACCGCCTCAAACCCCATTTTGAGAGGTCTGAAATAACAATGCTACTGGCTACAGATGCAGGGATGGAGGAGGATAGCGATCCTCTTCCTGACCTCCTGGCAGCTAAGGAGCAAGATGGGTCAGTGGATGGAGTGGTCCTCTCGCCCACCCTGACCCCAGAACAGCAGAGGGACTGTCGCCATGTGCTGGGTCAGTTTGCATCTCTGTTCTCCCTGACCCCCGGTATCACCAACTGGTGTGTCCATGACGTGGACACGGGAGATAGCATGCCTGTGAAACAGAAGTTTTACCGGGTGGCTGACAAGGTCAGGGCCAGCATCAAGAAGGAGGTTTCTAAGATGTTGGAGCTAGGGGTGATTGAGCCCTCCAGCAGCCCCTGGGCTAGCCCAGTGGTACTTGTACCGAAAGCTGCTGCGCCAGGTGCCACTCCAGAACTTAGGTTTTGTGTGGACTACCGTGGGCTCAATGCTGTCACGAAGACTGACGCACACCCCATCCCCAGAGCTGATGAGCTCGTGGATCGGTTGGGAGCTGCCAACTACCTCAGTACGTTTGATTTAACTTCTGGGTACTGGCAGATTGCCTTAACTGATGGGGCCAAGGAGAGGTCTGCGTTTTCAACTCCAGAGGGGCACTTCCAGTTCCGTGTCATGCCCTTTGGGTTGAAGAACGCCCCTGCCACATTCCAGAGACTGGTCAACCAGGTACTGTCCGGGCTGGAGCAATTCAGCGCCGCATATCTGGATGACATTGCTGTGTTCAGTTCCACTTGGGAAGAACACTTGCAACACCTCTGCGCAGTGTTGAAGGCTCTGCATAGTGCAGGCCTCACTATCAAGGCCAGTAAGTGCCAGATAGGGCAGGGTTCGGTGGTGTATTTGGGACACCAGGTAGGAAGCGGCCAGGTGGCGCCCCTACAAGCCAAGATAGATACCATCCGGGCTTGGGAACCCCCCAAAACCCAGACAGCGGTGAGAGCCTTCTTAGGACTCACCGGGTACTATCGCCGTTTTGTCAAGGGGTATTGCACCATTGTTGCTCCCTTGACAGAACTAACTTCCAAGAAGTTACCGAAGAAAGTGATTTGGACCAGTGCCTGCCAAGAAGCTTTTGATGCCCTGAAGGAGGCCATGTGTACAGCACCTGTACTCAAGGCGCCTGACTTCTCCAAGGAGTTCATAGTGCAGACAGACGCTTCTGAGCATGGAGTGGGAGCGGTGCTCTCACAACTAAATGATGAGGACTTGGACCAACCTGTAGCTTTCATTAGTAGGAGGCTACTTCCCAGGGAACAGAGGTGGAGTGCGATTGAAAGGGAAGCTTTTGCTGTGGTCTGGGCGCTGAAGAAGCTGAAGCCCTACTTGTTTGGGACTCACTTCCGGGTTCAGACGGACCACAGGCCCCTCAGATGGTTGATGCAGATGAGGGGTGAGAATCCTAAGCTGTTGAGGTGGTCCATTTCCCTACAGGGGATGGACTTTACGGTGGAACACCGCCCCGGTACAGAACACGCCAACGCTGATGGTCTGTCCAGGTTTTTCCGCCTTAGCGATGAGAACTCCCAAGAGGGTGGGTAGTTCTCCCCACTTTCAGCTGGAGGGGACACGTGTTAGACCTGGCATCTTTGGCGTGGTTACCCCTGGCTTTTTGCCTCTACCTCCTGTATTTTTGATGCTATGCTGGATTTCGATTTTGCTGGTTTAGATGCTTTGGGCACTTTGCCACTGCTGATCAGTGTCAAAGTGCAAGTGCTCCCTTGGTAAATTGTTGTATTGATTGGTTATCCATGATTGGTATATTTGTTTCACCTGTTAGCCCCTAGTAAAGTGCACTGCGTGTGCCAGGGCTGGTGATTCAAATGCTACTAGTGGGCTGCAGCACTGATTGTGCCACCCACAGGAGTAGCACTAAAATGATGTCTTAGGCCTGCTTGCAGTGCCCATGTGCAGTCCAGGACTGCCATGTCGACCTGGCCAGTGCACCCACTGACCAGGCCTTATCCTTCCCTTTCTGTACATGTAAGGCATCCCTATGGTGGCCCTAGGTACCCCCCTGGGCTGGGTGCAGTGTATCTGAAAGGTAGGGTATGTACTGAGGTGTGTAACATGCCCTGGTAGTGAATTACAGCCATTTTCGTTTTTCACTGCTGAGAGGCTATCTTGCCCATAGGATAGAATGGGGAAGGCTGTTTACATGCCTATCTTCCCATAAGGGCAAGATAGAAAATCCAAGTTTGGTATCTCTGTGTTCAGAATTTAATTATACATCTTTTTAGCAAGATGGTTTTTAAATTCACTGTGTGAGAATAGCACTTTTTAGAAAGTAGCTATTCTCCTGTTTAACCTTCCTGTGTGCCTGTGTGCTGGTTGGCTGAAGGGTGTCATGTGATGGGCCAGGTGGCTCCAGGAGCCTGGATGAGTCAGCAGCAGGGTGAATAGGGAGATCTGCTTTAGATGGGTGGGAGGAGTAGTCCCTGGGTTTGAATAGGGCTGTCCCTGCCAAACACAAAGCTGGCTCCACCCCCTGCTGGCCAGGCTGAGGACTCTGCCTCTGCTGGAACAAAGAAGGCTCCACCTCCTGCTGAGCGTCTAACGACCCTGCCCCTCACTCTGAAAGGAACCAGGTGCTCCAGGGCAGAGCACACCCAGGAACCGGTTTGAGCAGGGGAATCCCCCCACTGGAACAAAGAGAGACAAAGACTTGGAGGGGTATAAGAAGAGGACCCCAGACACCTAAACTTTAGATCACTTTGGAACTAAGAAGAAACCTCTGCCAAGGAGAAAGCTGGAAGAAACTGAAGAGGAGAAGACTGCCTGCTTGCTGTTTTGCTTTGCTGCCAAGGAGAGGGGAAGGACTTTGCTGTGTCCCCTTCTTTTGATTCTGATCTCCAAGGGCCTGAGAAGAGCTGGCTCCCTGTTAAGAAGTCCCAGGAACAAAAGGACTTCACCACCAGCTCCCCTGGAACTCTGCTGAAGGAGTTCTGACCTGCCTTGGAGTGCTCGCCCAGTCTTGGGGCCTCAGGAGGTCGTTTTGCTGTGTTTGGGAGCTGGGAAGCAGAAGCGTGAACAAGAGTGACTGGTACCCAACGCATCATCCGATTGCGTGTCGGAAGACGAGAGTGCGTGGAAAATTTCATCGCGGCACCATCGCAACACGCAGGGTCTCCGCATCGCCGAGTGCGTCGAGCATCGTCCCGAAGCGTGAAGCTTCCTGCCATTGCGAGGGTTGTCGCAGAACCAGTTTGCGGGCCGCACCACTGCCAGTGCGTGAAAAGTCTCCAATCGCTGCGTGCGTCGACGCAGAGTCCCGTTCCGTGGCGCATCGAGAATTGCGGCGCCGGAAGGCAACGCTGCGCCACGCATCGCACCACATCGAAGAGTGTCGCATCGAACCTGTGCGTGAAGCTTCCCCCTAAGAAACCTACGCAACGAAGGCCAAAGTCATCGCATCCTCCCCTTACAGATCGGAGCCGGCGCATCCACCTCTGCTGCGTGAAGCAGGGCTGCTGCAAAGCCTCCCCAGGATCTCAGGAGCATCGCATCGCCTTTGCCATCTTCCTTGTTATAGCTTTTGGGAACCTTATCGCAACTACAGGTACTGTTGGGCACGAGAGTGTCGCATTTTGTGCATTGAGAGTCGCACTGTGCAGGACACTGATTTTGACATCCTGGAGTACTTTCTGCAAACTCTTGAACTATCTTTAAAGTAACCTTTTGAAGTATATGTTGGTTTGTCTGTAGTATTTGGTCTTGTGAAGTTTTTAGTAAAGATACATTATTTTTCTAAAACTGGTGTGGAGTAAATCTGTGGTGTTTTCACTGTGTTACTGTGAGTGTTGATACAAATACTTTACACATTGCCTTTGATAGCCTAGACTGCTCAGGCCAAGCTACCTAGAGGGTGAGCAGGGGTTATCTTAACAGTGTATCCCCCTTTCCCTGACTGGAAGCAAGGGTCCCTACTTGGACAGTGGTACCTACCCTGCCAACTAGAGACCCCCAGATCTAACATTGGTGGTCAGCGGTGAGGATTGAACTTGTATTTGTACTTGACCCACAGTAATTGGTGTACATCACTAGGAGTGCAGACCAATAGACAACCACATACTGTATTATTTTTGATTCTATTTTTGAGTAACTCTTCAAGAGCATCATGTCTCAGGTGGCAACAAGTGAGAGGGCAGAATTGGAGTTTTCCATTGCGGATTTATATTCATACAAAGTTGAAGATCTCAAGCAATTCTGCAAAGACCGTGGTTGCTCTTTTAAAAGCGGAGCTAGAAAGGATGTGCTACAAAGAGTCCTGAAGGCCTGGTGGGAGGCCCAAGAGGAAAGTGATGCAAATGAAGAGGATGGTTTTGTTCCCCAAGATCTGCCTGTGGGCAGACCAGTCTCAAGGGCTGGCAGCTCCCATTCCAGTAGGGGGCTCACTCCAGAGGAGTTGGAGGAGAATCAAAGGGTGAGAAACCATGAATTGGAAATTATGAAAATGAAGATGAAGCAATCAGAAGTAGACAAGGCGGCGGAGGAGAGCAAGAATGCCCGTGCCTTGGAGGAGAAGAAATTGCTTCTGGCTCATGAAGTGAGCATGAGAGAACTGGACATCAAGGCCAAGCAGGTGGAGTCCGGTTCAAATGGTGGCAGCGCACAGCCAGTGCAGGGGGGTAAAGTATATATCCCCAAAGATTTAGTACAGAATTACAATAGGAGTGAAGATATCTATGCCTGGTTTACATCGTATGAGATAGCATTAAGAATGAATGGTGTGCCTGAACAGCATTGGGGGGCGGGCCTGTGGAAACATTTTGAGGCTTCTGGGAGGAGTGCTCTAGAGCCCTTAGAATTAGCAGGTGCCATGACCTATCCCAATATGAAGGAGGCCCTATGTCTCAGGTATGGACTTACTCCAGAGCAGTATAGACTGCAGTTTAGAAATTCCAAGAAGAAAGAGTCTGAGACTTGGATGGAGTGTGTGAATCTGTACTCGCGGGCACTGGAAGGTTGGATGAAGGGCAGCAAGGTAACTGATTATAAGGGGTTGTTACATTTAATTAGTTGGGAGCACTTGAGTAGTCTATGTGTTCCAGAGCTGCGCCAGCATCTTTTAGATAGCAAGTTGACGGACCCCATTGAGCTTGCTAAGGAGGCGGACCGCTGGACCAGTACCAGGGTCCATAGAGGAATTGTGGGTACCATTGCCAAAGGTGGGCAGGGTCCCCAGCCGAAGAGTGGGGGGGACAAGGGTAACCAAAAGGAGTTCTCACAAGGGCCCCAAAATAGTTCCCAGGGTAACCAGTCCCAGCCCCCCAAGTCAAAACCCAAACCAACCTGGCCCCCTAAGGGCAGGTCGGATAACAAGGGTCCCATTAAGTGTTATCACTGTCAGGAATTGGGTCACAAGTCTCCTGTGTGTCCCAAGAAATCCCAGGCACCCACTGGTGCTCCAACACCGGGTATAGCTAGTGTAGCTTTTGGGGGGGATTTAATTTCTAGTGATTTGGAGGGTTTAGCAGTTATGTCCCTTGTCTCTTTAGGAGACACAGAGATGGTCCAGGAAACCCCTGTCCCTGATAACACTAAGAAGTACAGGCAGTGGGTGACCATCAATGGGAGGAGGGTGGAGGCTCTCAGGGACACTGGAGCCAGTGTGACTACGGTCAGGTGTCAGTGGGTCCCTGAGGAGCTGATCATTCCAGACGTACTTCACCCAGTAGTGTCAGCTGACAACTCTGTGCGCCTTTGCAAGGTAGCACATGTTCCCTTTGAGTGGGGGGGGGTCTCAGGTCCTCTCAAAGTTGTTGTGAGTCCATCCATGCCAGTAGACTGTCTGCTAGGTAATGACCTGGAGAGTTCCCCGTGGAAGGAGGTGGAACGCCAGGCTCATTTGGAGATGTTGGGTTTGCCTGAGTGGGTCTGTGTGACCACCCGGTCCATGGCAGCCAGACAGGGTTGTGAAGCAGACCTGGAGCCTGAAACAGTGGCCCAGGTCCCTGCCAGAAAGAGGAAGGGCAAGGGGCGTGGTGCGTCCACCCCCGCTGTTCCCACGGTCCAGGAAGGAGCAGAACCTACGGGGGATGCCCTGGAGCCTACAGGGGAACAGGTCGCTGAGCTGGGAGACATACCTGAGCTGACCCATTGGCAGCAAGAGGGCGGTCCCTCCAGAGAGGAGTTCTGCCGTGCGCAGAAGACATGCCCTACTCTTGAAGGTCTGCGGCACCAGGCTGCAGACCAGGCAGCAGGTGCTGATCCGAAGAACTTTTTTCTCTACTGGGAGAATGACTTGTTGTACAGTGAGCCTAGGTTTGCTGAGCCCAGTGGATCACGTACCCTGGTGGTACCCGCAGGGTTCAGAGACTTCCTACTGGGTCTGGCTCACGACGTGCCGCTTGCAGGACATCTCGGGCAGGACAAGACCCGACAAAGGCTTGCCACCCACTTTTACTGGCCCGGGATGAAGACGGACGTCGCTTCTTTTTGTAAATCATGCCAGACTTGCCAGGCAAGTGGCAAGGCTGGAGGAAAATGCAAAGGCCCTCTTCAGCCTTTTCCGGTAGTGAGCACCCCTTTCGAGCGGGTGGGAATAGATATTGTGGGGCCACTGGACCCCAGGACCGCCTTAGGCAACAGGTTCATCCTGGTCCTGGTGGATCATGCCACCCGGTACCCGGAGGCTATCCCTCTCAGGACAACCACAGCCCCGGTGGTGGGCCGTGCGTTGATGGGGATCTTTTCCCGTGTGGGTTTCCCCAAAGAGGTGGTATCTGACCGGGGTACCAACTTCATCTCCAGGTATATGAAGTCTCTGTGGGAGGAGTGTGGGGTAACTTATAAGTTCACCACTCCTTACCACCCTCAAGGAAATGGGTTGGTTGAAAGGTTCAACCGGACCCTGAAAGGCATGATCATGGGGCTGACAGAGCCCATGAGACGGAAGTGGGACATCTTTTTGCCATGCCTATTATTTGCCTACAGGGAGGTACCACAAAAGTCTCTAGGGTTCAGTCCCTTTGAGCTTTTGTACGGGCACCCTGTTAGAGGACCTCTCAGTCTGGTGAAGGAGGGTTGGGAGAAATCCCCGGGGAAAACCCCTCAGGATGTGTTCAGCTATGTGCTGGCCATCCGCAACCAGACACAGCGCTTCCGGGCCCTCGCTCAGGCGAACCTGGAAGCCAGCCAGGATGAGATGAAGAGGTGGTATGACCAGCATACCACTCTGATGGAATTTCAACCTGGGCAGATGGTGTGGGTGATGGCGCCAGTGGAGCCTTGCGCGCTCCAGGACAAGTGGACTGGGCCATATGAGGTGGTGGAGCGCAAGAGTGAGGTGACCTACCTGGTCAACTTGCGATCTCCCAGGAACCCCATGAGGGTCCTACACGTGAACCGCCTCAAACCCCATTTTGAGAGGTCTGAAATAACAATGCTACTGGCTACAGATGCAGGGATGGAGGAGGATAGCGATCCTCTTCCTGACCTCCTGGCAGCTAAGGAGCAAGATGGGTCAGTGGATGGAGTGGTCCTCTCGCCCACCCTGACCCCAGAACAGCAGAGGGACTGTCGCCATGTGCTGGGTCAGTTTGCATCTCTGTTCTCCCTGACCCCCGGTATCACCAACTGGTGTGTCCATGACGTGGACACGGGAGATAGCATGCCTGTGAAACAGAAGTTTTACCGGGTGGCTGACAAGGTCAGGGCCAGCATCAAGAAGGAGGTTTCTAAGATGTTGGAGCTAGGGGTGATTGAGCCCTCCAGCAGCCCCTGGGCTAGCCCAGTGGTACTTGTACCGAAAGCTGCTGCACCAGGTGCCACTCCAGAACTTAGGTTTTGTGTGGACTACCGTGGGCTCAATGCTGTCACGAAGACTGACGCACACCCCATCCCCAGAGCTGATGAGCTCGTGGATCGGTTGGGAGCTGCCAACTACCTCAGTACGTTTGATTTAACTTCTGGGTACTGGCAGATTGCCTTAACTGATGGGACCAAGGAGAGGTCTGCGTTTTCAACTCCAGAGGGGCACTTCCAGTTCCGTGTCATGCCCTTTGGGTTGAAGAACGCCCCTGCCACATTCCAGAGACTGGTCAACCAGGTACTGTCCGGGCTGGAGCAATTCAGCGCCGCATATCTGGATGACATTGCTGTGTTCAGTTCCACTTGGGAAGAACACTTGCAACACCTCTGCGCAGTGTTGAAGGCTCTGCATAGTGCAGGCCTCACTATCAAGGCCAGTAAGTGCCAGATAGGGCAGGGTTCGGTGGTGTATTTGGGACACCAGGTAGGAAGCGGCCAGGTGGCGCCCCTACAAGCCAAGATAGATACCATCCGGGCTTGGGAACCCCCCAAAACCCAGACAGCGGTGAGAGCCTTCTTAGGACTCACCGGGTACTATCGCCGTTTTGTCAAGGGGTATGGCACCATTGTTGCTCCCTTGACAGAACTAACTTCCAAGAAGTTACCGAAGAAAGTGATTTGGACCAGTGCCTGCCAAGAAGCTTTTGATGCCCTGAAGGAGGCCATGTGTACAGCACCTGTACTCAAGGCGCCTGACTTCTCCAAGGAGTTCATAGTGCAGACAGACGCTTCTGAGCATGGAGTGGGAGCGGTGCTCTCACAACTAAATGATGAGGACTTGGACCAACCTGTAGCTTTCATTAGTAGGAGGCTACTTCCCAGGGAACAGAGGTGGAGTGCGATTGAAAGGGAAGCTTTTGCTGTGGTCTGGGCGCTGAAGAAGCTGAGGCCCTACTTGTTTGGGACTCACTTCCGGGTTCAGACGGACCACAGGCCCCTCAGATGGTTGATGCAGATGAGGGGTGAGAATCCTAAGCTGTTGAGGTGGTCCATTTCCCTACAGGGGATGGACTTTACGGTGGAACACCGCCCCGGTACAGAACACGCCAACGCTGATGGTCTGTCCAGGTTTTTCCGCCTTAGCGATGAGAACTCCCAAGAGGGTGGGTAGTTCTCCCCACTTTCAGCTGGAGGGGACACGTGTTAGACCTGGCATCTTTGGCGTGGTTACCCCTGGCTTTTTGCCTCTACCTCCTGTATTTTTGATGCTATGCTGGATTTCGATTTTGCTGGTTTAGATGCTTTGGGCACTTTGCCACTGCTGATCAGTGTCAAAGTGCAAGTGCTCCCTTGGTAAATTGTTGTATTGATTGGTTATCCATGATTGGTATATTTGTTTCACCTGTTAGCCCCTAGTAAAGTGCACTGCGTGTGCCAGGGCTGGTGATTCAAATGCTACTAGTGGGCTGCAGCACTGATTGTGCCACCCACAGGAGTAGCGCTAAAATGATGTCTTAGGCCTGCTTGCAGTGCCTATGTGCAGTCCAGGACTGCCATGTCGACCTGGCCAGTGCACCCACTGACCAAGCCTTATCCTTCCCTTTCTGTACATGTAAGGCATCCCTATGGTGGCCCTAGGTACCCCCCTGGGCTGGGTGCAGTGTATCTGAAAGGTAGGGCATGTACTGAGGTGTGTAACATGCCCTGGTAGTGAATTACAGCCATTTTCGTTTTTCACTGCTGAGAGGCTATCTTGCCCATAGGATAGAATGGGGAAGGCTGTTTACATGCCTATCTTCCCATAAGGGCAAGATAGAAAATCCAAGTTTGGTATCTCTGTGTTCAGAATTTAATTATACATCTTTTTAGCAAGATGGTTTTTAAATTCACTGTGTGAGAATAGCACTTTTTAGAAAGTAGCTATTCTCCTGTTTAACCTTCCTGTGTGCCTGTGTGCTGGTTGGCTGAAGGGTGTCATGTGATGGGCCAGGTGGCTCCAGGAGCCTGGATGAGTCAGCAGCAGGGTGAATAGGGAGATCTGCTTTAGATGGGTGGGAGGAGTAGTCCCTGGGTTTGAATAGGGCTGTCCCTGCCAAACACAAAGCTGGCTCCACCCCCTGCTGGCCAGGCTGAGGACTCTGCCTCTGCTGGAACAAAGAAGGCTCCACCTCCTGCTGAGCGTCTAACGACCCTGCCCCTCACTCTGAAAGGAACCAGGTGCTCCAGGGCAGAGCACACCCAGGAACCGGTTTGAGCAGGGGAATCCCCCCACTGGAACAAAGAGAGACAAAGACTTGGAGGGGTATAAGAAGAGGACCCCAGACACCTAAACTTTAGATCACTTTGGAACTAAGAAGAAACCTCTGCCAAGGAGAAAGCTGGAAGAAACTGAAGAGGAGAAGACTGCCTGCTTGCTGTTTTGCTTTGCTGCCAAGGAGAGGGGAAGGACTTTGCTGTGTCCCCTTCTTTTGATTCTGATCTCCAAGGGCCTGAGAAGAGCTGGCTCCCTGTTAAGAAGTCCCAGGAACAAAAGGACTTCACCACCAGCTCCCCTGGAACTCTGCTGAAGGAGTTCTGACCTGCCTTGGAGTGCTCGCCCAGTCTTGGGGCCTCAGGAGGTCGTTTTGCTGTGTTTGGGAGCTGGGAAGCAGAAGCGTGAACAAGAGTGACTGGTACCCAACGCATCATCCGATTGCGTGTCGGAAGACGAGAGTGCGTGGAAAATTTCATCGCGGCACCATCGCAACACGCAGGGTCTCCGCATCGCCGAGTGCGTGGAGCATCGTCCCGAAGCGTGAAGCTTCCTGCCATTGCGAGGGTTGTCGCAGAACCAGTTTGCGGGCCGCACCACTGCCAGTGCGTGAAAAGTCTCCAATCGCTGCGTGCGTCGACGCAGAGTCCCGTTCCGTGGCGCATCGAGAATTGCGGCGCCGGAAGGCAACGCTGCGCCACGCATCGCACCACATCGAAGAGTGTCGCATCGAACCTGTGCGTGAAGCTTCCCCCTAAGAAACCTACGCAACGAAGGCCAAAGTCATCGCATCCTCCCCTTACAGATCGGAGCCGGCGCATCCACCTCTGCTGCGTGAAGCAGGGCTGCTGCAAAGCCTCCCCAGGATCTCAGGAGCATCGCATCGCCTTTGCCATCTTCCTTGTTATAGCTTTTGGGAACCTTATCGCAACTACAGGTACTGTTGGGCACGAGAGTGTCGCATTTTGTGCATTGAGAGTCGCACTGTGCAGGACACTGATTTTGACATCCTGGAGTACTTTCTGCAAACTCTTGAACTATCTTTAAAGTAACCTTTTGAAGTATATGTTGGTTTGTCTGTAGTATTTGGTCTTGTGAAGTTTTTAGTAAAGATACATTATTTTTCTAAAACTGGTGTGTAGTAAATCTGTGGTGTTTTCACTGTGTTACTGTGAGTGTTGGTACAAATACTTTACACATTGCCTTTGATAGCCTAGACTGCTCAGGCCAAGCTACCTAGAGGGTGAGCAGGGGTTATCTTAACAGTGTATCCCCCTTTCCCTGACTAGAAGCAAGGGTCCCTGCTTGGACAGTGGTACCTACCCTGCCAACTAGAGACCCCCAGATCTAACATACATCAATCTGAAAGAGCTACCAAATTGAAAGGTGGAGCCTAGGTAACGCACAAGTGCGGAGCAGGAATATGTCGGGTGGGTGAGGGCACAGCATCCTATTATTGAATGACCAATTGTTGATGCTATTCCCAGGCATATTGTGACATAAAACACCTTAGACTATTATCAGACATGGTTGCATATAACGTTTTAGTGTTCTCTCCCCTACCCTGAGTCCCACATTATTTCTAGTGTATTTTAGTTTAAGATTTTCAAAAAGAATTGTAAATGAATTTATTTTCTTGAAGAGACTTACCTTTCTTTATTGTTTATTCTAGATTTGATTCCATCTATTATCGAATTCTTCAAAGTGTCATATTTGCAACAGA
Organism: Triturus cristatus; assembly: GCF_964204655.1. Classification (NCBI taxonomy): domain Eukaryota; kingdom Metazoa; phylum Chordata; class Amphibia; order Caudata; family Salamandridae; genus Triturus; species Triturus cristatus. The sequence continues at coordinate 397,316,407 of NC_140590.1, forward strand.
GGAAATAAACAAAAAAGACAATTTGCTTCCTAACACAACTCTTGGAATCTCAGTATATGACTCCTGCGACTCTGTGGCTATCTCTCTTCAGAGCACAATGCAGCTCTTGACTGGAAAGGATCAGCCTATTCCAAATTTCGGATGCAAGAGGCACCCTCCACTCTCTGCATTCATTGGGGAGGACACCTCTGCACTCTCAATCCCCATGGCCAGGTTATTGGGTACCTACAGAGTTCCCCAGGTGAAAAGCATAAATACGGCTTGCATGAATTGTCCCTTATGTGGAATTTGCAATTACATTTCATTAGGAGACAGACTAGGAGAATAAAAGTGCAAGATAGTGAGAAAGACTCAGTCAGAAAGCATTTTTCTATTGGTAGGTGTGAATTATTCCTCGAAACTCATAAGATCATAAGATCAGAAATTCAAGGCAGTTGCTGTGAATGTATTGGAAACTTTGCAGTATGGCAAATTTCAAAACGTTTTCTATTTTCAAAAACAAAACTCCAAAGTGGGTTTTTGTTTTTTTGAAAATAAAATATTAAACTAATGCTTCCCTTGCCATGGGAGTCATCCCCCATGGCGAAGGGGGCATTTTTCGATTTTTAATGTCCCTTACCACCAGGTATTTCCTGGCAGTGACAGACAGTAAAAAATGACTAGATTGAGTGGGTGGACATATAGCCATTTCTGCAACGTTCCTTACTCCTTAGGGCCATCAGAGATTAGCCACAGTAGAGATGTCTCTGCCGATGCCAACCTATGGTCCGCCTGCATCTAAATTCATCACGCGGGGCATTATTCTGTCAGGAAGGATACTCCGTGACCATTGCGTAGAAGTACGCTTACAGCCAATATATGAATCAGGCCCTAACTGGCGCAAGTATAGCTAAAGCCAATAGGTGTAACTTGAATTTTGAGCCTTGAATAAAATATTGAAAAAAGGTCTGTTGGACTGCAAAAATACGAAAACTATTGTTGCGTGTAATGCATTTATGAAATCAAAATGTTAATGTTTTTTGATTCTGTATATATTTCAAATGTAAAATAGTGCCTAATGTATTGCACAGCAAACACTCAACAGGAGGTAAAATGATACACTAAGCAGCTAACAGAATCAGGTGAGAAAGAAATTCTTCTACAGGTGGATCCAACTCCCACTTTATGTGTATTTTAAAGACTGGGTAACAATAGTGTTGCAGACTGCTGTGCTTTCAAGTCCGACCAAAAAATTTAAAAGTGAGAGATCAAGAGGGTAAGAGAAAGTAGGGAAAAGGATGAAAAGAAAGAGAATGGAACGGATAAAAGGAAGAGAGAGAGAAAGAGATAGAGCTACAGGATGTATGCCTTTATTGATGTTTCAGCTTCCCTTTTTTTCTACTGTGTTCTGTTCTTACTTTTTGCTGGCTTCCTTAGTTTGTTGCCTGGGCTTGGCTGGGAATGTGTGTGCGCCCTGACCACACTAATGGACATGTTGTGAATTGTTTAGTGATGGTTTCAGTGTTTGGCCTACCTTCCCTGGCTCCCTGTTGTGTTTGATGGCGGTGTAGAGGTTACCTACTTTGACATTGCTTTTGGGCTCAGCAAATGGTGTTTTGTGGATTATCACTTCCTGACCTCACATGTGGTTTCAGTCCTCACTTCTGTTTTCTGTGATGGGGCCCACCTTTTCTGTGTAGGGTGCTGTAGGCCACCACACAGAGCAAACTTATGAATGACGAACAAACACCCTTTTTAGGTTGACCCTACACCTCTTATGCCGCAGAATGATCTGTTGTATGTACTTTGTGGGCTCTGGTGTATTTCCGCAGGACTTGTCTGTTTCCGCTGTTTTACTTTCTGCTTTGGTCCTTTTTTTGTACACAGCACGCCTCCCAGGCTCTTCTTCGGGTGCATGTTGAGCTTCTGTGCTGTATTTTAGTGCATCTTAGCACCCTCCTTCCCTGGTGTTGCTGTCATCCTTCATGTACCCCTCTTTCGTTTGTTCCACCCCTACCGGCCTCTCTCCCACCCTGCTTTCATGTCCTGCTAGTCCCTGCAAATCTTTGCTTCGTCGGTGCTGCCGCCTGCATTCTTTTAAATGGCTCTTTCTCGTTACCCGCGACCCTTCCATGATATTTTGTCTTTTTTCCACGGACTTTGAATAAAGACCTATTTTACCAAACAAAAAAAAAATTAATTTAGGAGTGTCACATGGCCCAGAAATAGATGCACGTAGACCGTAAATTACGCTTATGCTAGAATGAAGCAGACACAACAAAACAGAGGAGCGGTCCAGACCACAGTCTCTGGCGCAGCCTCTGGCGCTGCGGGGTCTCCCGGAGGTGCTGCAGGGGCGCGAGAGGCTCGTAGGAAGAAGTAAGATAACAGAGCTGTTGCAATGTCCTCTGTTCATTAAATAAGATGCTGTCTTTAAAGGGTTTCGCTTGCGCATGCCTAACTATTTTCAAACAGGACGGGGTGAACAAAATCAAAAGATATGGCAAACACATGCTGTGTACATTTATTCAGAAATACAGAGACCAGAGGCGTAGCTAGAGCTTGTGGCGCCCGGGGCTATCCCTCAGATTGCCGACCCTGGAGAGGGGGATGAGGGGTGCTGGGGAAAAAGGACCGAGAGACACATAGTATCGCCGCTAATAGTTACCTCGATCATGCAAGTTACATGCACATACATGACACCGTCCAAGGCTACACAGTTAAATACACCGGTGACTGGCAGTACAAAGGAGAACACACAGACTGCCACCCTGCAGGATTTCAGGAAGGGCCTAAAAACATGGTTATTCGATTAACGTCCCTAATCAGCAGCACCGCCCCCACCCTCCAGCGCCTAGATACCCTCACAGGTGATAAGTAGCGCTATGCAAATCCTGTTTGTTTGATTGATTCACACCCGATTTCCACACATCGTTTGTGCGCTACATTAGTTTTATCTGTAAAATTGTATGTCTTTGCAAGTTAAATGACCACTTCAATGGAGATTGTGCTGTCTATAAATGACACTGCGCGAACACACCATGCTTTAATGATATAAGTTCAACATTGTGAGTTCAGTGATGAAGCACTGATGGCAGCGACGCCACTCTGAAAATTGTTCGAGCACCACTGGGTGTTCCCAATCCTGTTTCTCTTGGTTATTACCTTCTCTGACTCAACGAAATTCTAGTCCCCCTCCCATATGAATGTGTCACAAGCCCTCTGGACATTATTAAGGCAGGTATTGGCTTGATAATGTGGTAACCAGATATTTTACTCATTTGCATTTTTAAAGAAGGGCGCATGTTGTGTGTGTTTTTAGTGTCTCACCAGAGTGACCAAAAAAAGAAGCCTGCTGTGGTAGGCCCTTTATAGTTTTCAGAGCTTGATACAGTCTCTGACAATTCTATGTTTATTTGTAAATTGCTGGCCTCTGTGCTAAGGCTGGGTGTTAAGCAGTCTGGATTCCTCCTTGCACAATTGTTGGCTCAATTACTTTAACTGTAACTCTAAACCTAGAACACAAACCCTAACCACAAAGCTGCGGTAAGACCCAATCGAAACACTTGTGTTCATCCAAACCTTAAAACTAACCCGCAATCTAAGCATAATCATACATGTATCTCTAAACCTATAGTTAATCCAAGCGATGCTAATAATTCCAGTCCTCGTTCCACCCCTATCCCATTCATCTAACCATCACCCTCATCCTAGTTGTAACCTAATTCTTTCTAACACTAATATTGACTGTCACTCCAACTCAAACACTAATACCAGCTTTAAGGCAACCCCTATCTCGTGCCCTAACTCGAGAATAGCAGATCTTGTTTCCGTGCAAGATTTGTGCATGCTGTGGTGCCTTATGTTAAAAACAAGATCTGCAAACTTTAATCCATTCTCTAGATGTCACCAGGTAGGTATGTGAAACTGCCCTACTCACTGGCCTATCGAGCCTGGCTTCCCCAACATTATTATTAATCTCAGCAGTAAGGCTTACTGCAAACATGGAAAAGGGCAGACCACAGCCCATCAGTTAGAGAATGTCTGAGCTCGCTCCCAGTAGAGAAACACTGCATACTTAGGACAGTGTGCATAACCTTCAAAGCCCTTCACCAACCTACCTAGCATCAGCAATTAGATGTCACTGGGCAAAACAGAAACCCCAGAAACAAAGAAGCACTGATGTTTGTAGCTCTGAAATTCAATATAAAAAAATCGTATGGCCTTATTTAGAGATTGGTGAATGGAATACTCTGCCACACAGTGGCAAATATCCTGTGCTCTGTATACAAAGGCTATAGGCTACAATGCACCTGTAATACATTTGTGTCTGAGCATCCCATCGGCCAAACTCCGAAGTAGGCCCTTACTCCATCTCAATAACAGCACCCAGAATATGGATTTTTTATTTATCCAATAAAACTCCATATTCATGCCTCATAACACCTAACACTAACACTTACGTTTGTGACATTTAATTGCAGCTCTCTCCAGCACCTGCACCGCCACATATGCAGTGCCATTCTTAAATCAAATATTGTAGAGAGAAGAACAAACTGACTACTTAACGTTCACTATAAGACAACACGTCTTTGCTAACATGGATTTATATGACTTGGATGCATTTCTCAAAATATGTATCTACAAATTTGAAAATGCTCTGCCGTCATCCTGAACATTTCTTTGTAAATATGTATGTTTATTATTTGGAATCATTTCTCAAATTTTATTGTAAAAATAAAAAACTGTAGAGTACTTTAACATCGTCTGCGTGTGGTATAAAATTTCAAATAAAGAAATAAAAACGTAGAAATTACCAGCATTCGCAGGGTTCTAATCTATATGGAATGCTCTCCGACACCCCACTGTACAACCGGCGGCCATGTCTACGTTTCTACAGGGCAATGCCTGCAATGTTCAGTTCATGGTTTGTGCACGTGGAGGTGCGAGCTGGAACCGAAAGTACAGCTAACAGCAGCAGGCCGGACATAAAGGAAGCATAGCTGCCAAGGTTTCAGATTGCTAAGTTTCACATTTTTATAATGTCAGCGTAATTATGAGTGACATTTCAACAACTATGAGTGACACTTTTTTCGCAAGGAAAATCAAGCAATAAAAACAAAGGCAACATAAATATCAGAAATTACACCCATTTGAGCAACGAGAAACTGTAAGAATTTTTTTAAACGGCTGCAAAGCACTGGATATGGAAGGGTACACGCGTAGCTTAGAGGCCACAACCCCTCTGCAGACTGTAATTTATCTCAAAAGGACACACTGAGCAATTTGATAAAAATCAATTTATTTGTCACCGCCCGTTATTTATTAACAATCTGAAGCTACGTTGCATTGCTAGTCTAAGCAATTAACATTTAGACACAATTAAGCATGGGGGTGCATGCAAGCCTCAGGAGAAAAGTTTGATTAAAGTACACATAGGCTAGGGGTCACAATTCGGCTGTAGGCAGTTTTATTTCAAATATATACTTTTTGAGAGAGTGAGCATTAAAAAGCCCGCACTATCTAAGAGTACTTGCACCAGTGCGTGTTATGTAGCAGGCTGTAAAAGTAGTCTAAAAAATACATATGGCACTGCACAGAAGTGTTTGCTTTAAAACATACCTGTACTCGTACTGACTCCTGAAGATGAATGACTTCTTGTGGCAGCTGTGCATCAGATCACACGCGCAGGTGTCGACATGAGAAGCTTAGACAGCTCCTATACTTCTGCACAGGTTCGCCAGTGACTCAGACGGCCTGCCTCACTCGAGTAAGCCATAGGTAGGCCTGAGGTCATGGGTCGAGTCGCCAGGCGGGATCTCATCATGCTGTTTTCAGCTGCTCTCAGCGGCCTTGCCAGCACTTAGCAGGCTGTTGACCAACTTAAGTTAGCCGCGGACGGCGTTGCCTGGGCCCGCCTGTCCTGAATGGCGTGCGTCGGTGGTGGTAATCAATCCATTTAGGGGAGGGGATGTGGTCCGTCGAGTGCGTTACCGACTTTGGTGCAGGAAACCAGGTTTCGAGCCTCGAGGTCGCGTCCACATCCTGTGATTCTGGGCAAATCACTTAATCTCCCCGTGCCTGAATATGTAATGTAAATACGGTGCTCATGTACAGCGCTCCAATACCTTCGGGTCGAGTTTGCGCTATATAAAAGATGCAAAAAAATAAAAATCCCCACCGGGACATGGTCGAGTAGCTCGAAGCTGGCTCCCACGCTATCGCATTGTGCAGAATTATGGCGCCGCCTAAACGTGCAGCACAACCTTCGATAAATGCCGCCCGCTCGATGTGCACCGCGGGCGGCAGCTGAGCTCAGCATGACTGCGGGACCTGGCTGTGACTCGTCCCCGCCTTAGCCCGTGTCTGTGCGCGGGAGGTTGGCATTGCCCAGGACTCGAGAGACTGGTGACCCGGTTGCGACTCGCGCACGCACCACACCACCACCACTATGCGGTGCGTGCGCTTGTGCAGTAGTTGCAGGTCACGTGAGCTTGCTTGCACTTCAAACAGGGCTGCGAGGCACTGGCGGCAGAGCGTAACGAAGGTTGAGGGGGCCCCCCTGCAAGGTACATGGAGGGGCTCCCATTACGGATTTTTGCCGGAGCTCTCAGACCCGAGTACTGTGCTGAGGGGGCCCCCTGCAGCTCACCCCCCGCACTGCAGGGGCAGCGGGGGCCTGTGTTATGCCACTGGACAAAGCATGTGTAAAGGCACCTGCCTTAAGCATCTGCCTCAGGAAAGTGGCAGAGTGTGAAGGAAAAACTTGCTTTACATCCCTAGTAAGGTGTTTATTAAGGCGTATTGCAGCGTGTGTTCTACAGCCATGCGAAGAACTTACAGCACGCCCATGAGTAAAAGGAAGAGCAGCACACGGTAAGGGAAACTTGCTCTTCATCCTCAGCAGAACGTTTAGCGGAGGATATCGGCAGTGTGTGTAACTGCTGTACGAAGAGTAACTATCACTCCTGTGAGTAAGGGTGATTTTTCTAGTATTCTGCTTCACTGTGTCTTAGGAGGAGGTGTTAAGAAGTGGCAGCAGGGCGCGTGTAGAATCGGTAACGTTTGCCGCCTGTGTCAGGTGCACTGTCAAAGTTGTGGTGCTTTGCTACACTCTGGAGTGACTTCCTCTTTTCAAGAACTTCTTGTGAATTTCTCTGTAGTGTAACTGCAGCTTCTTTTTGGGTACAGTGCCATCAGTGCCTCAGTGTGAGCCTTGTGATAGGAGCGCCAACAAGGGTGTTTAGATGGTGCTTCAAGGGTCTCAAGATGCGCTCAGTTGTGCACAGTTCCATATCCTCACAGTGGTGGTCTCAATTCTCAGCTCATCAGACAGGCACAGGCCATACTGGTTAGAATGCTGGTCCACAGTGTTCTGTGAAATGAGGCCTAAAATCACAATCTCGCAGCTTTTCAGCAGAGTGGTGTATTTCAGGGCTCCGGCCAAAATGGCTGCCCTGTGCCACACTAACAGAGTAATTGGAAATGCAGAGTCTGTACTGAAGCTGATCAGTGTGCAGGATGGAAAGATAATGGGAAGTGGAATCCAGAACAGCAATAAACAGCATAACCATCAAGACCAAAACAGTGGCATTGTTTGGCTAATTGGAGATCATGCCCCTAACTGTCCACTGAAATGTAGGAGAAACTAAGGGTTTGGAGACAAGCTCCACAAAGCAGTAAAATGATGATTTAATGATAGACAACCACCGAGTGTAGATGAAGTCTGTCTAATCTTGCCGCTGAGTGAAGGTTATTTTTCGAGGATGCGGGCATAGGTGCAGTGGAGGAGCCCACTGTTATATATCACACTGGCACACTCAGCTTTCCTCATAACAAGCAAAAATCTAGCTGTGCCAGAGGTCCACATGACAGATGCCCAAGAGGAAGAAGCTTTTCCTATCAGTACCAATCTGCTTTTAATTGCAGTATTAGGTGACATGCTCGAGTCCTCGGATGACAGCCACCCATGTTTTCTCATCTACTATGGTAGTTCAAAAGGCAGGATGTGTTTAGATGAAACAGAACTGAAATGTTTTTAATTATACCATACAGTTTGCACTCAGCAAATAAAGGTACACTAATCCCTCTCTTTGATTCTACCACAGTGCTTCATACTGGCACCGATTGCGGATCTTCCTAAAAAAGATCTTGACCTATCATTATAACAGTATACTGATGACACTCAAGTTTACGTTAAACAGGACTTCACTGAATCTACCTCCATGATCACACCTGCTCTACAAGTCACAGTAATGCGCACTGTCGCAGCCTGGAATCCTCGGAATCGTACGTTGCTTTTATGGTCCACCTCTCGACACCACCACGGTCTGGTTTGTAGTCACAGACTCCATGGAGTGGTCAAGCGAGGGAAGGAAAGGATGGGGACAGCGGGGAGGGAGACCTGTAAACCAAAAGTACAAACACTTAGATATAATAAATACACATATCCTCAGGCATGTACGATCTTGTCTACCCTTATACTGTGAAGGCACCCATGACCTATGATTTTACCTGCAAAGGAAAAAAAGGCATCTGCATGTTTCATCAGCAGTTGGAAGAACCAGTTTTCATTAGTGGAACATTCACCGGATACTGTTAGATCACCCCTTGCGCCACTCCGGGCGCTGTTCTCACTGTTAAATTATAATGTCACACAATACGCCACTCCGGGCGTTAAACCCACTGGAAATGAATAAGGTCACACAATACGCCTCTCCTGGCGCTATGCACACTGGACTTGAATAATGTCACACAATACGCCACTCCTGGCGCTATGCACAATTGAAATGAATACAGTCACACAATACGCCTCTCCTGGCGCTATGCACACTGGACTTGAATAATGTCACACAATACGCCTCTCCTGGCGCTATGCACAATTGAAATGAATACAGTCACACAATACGCCTCTCCTGGCGCTATGCCCACTGGAAATGAATAATGTCACACACTCCAGTAAATCACAGGTATGAGGTAAGTGACCCGCGGGGCAGGAGCCACTGCGCGTTCCACTTTCTGCTCCGGGGAAGGAATCCCCAGCCGGGGCTTCCCAAGAGTAATCACCCACGCCAACCTCCCGCAAGAATCCGGACTAGGATTCCGCCAACGGGAGCATAAGCGTTATCAAGACTTTGCCGCTTCCACTGCGAAGCACTGCCACAATAGCATACGAGATACCTCAAGATTGGTGCTACTGCACCCTTACCGGACCGTTGGCAGCTAGTGCTCCTCAGCGTCTGGAGTAACCGGCACCGGCATGGAGTGCTCAGCCCCGGAAATACCTTCCTTGCGCGTCGCGCTGACGTCATCGACGCGCCTCAGCCGGGGCTCATGGGAAGTGTAGTTCTGAGCCCGGTCGGAACGGGAACCTCCTGCGGCGCCTCGTCAGTGTCTTCCGACGTGGCTCCTGACAGTACATCCCTCTCCTGAAGAACACTGACAGAGGCAAGGTTTGTGAGGGAAACGATTGTGAAACATCCGCACATATCTAGGAGCGTGGACGGCACTAGCAGGTTCCCATGAATTTTCTTCTTCACCATAGCCTTTCCAAGCGACCAGATACCACAACCGGGTGCGGTGGATCTTTGAATCTAGTATGCCTCGTACTTCATGCTCAACCTCCCCATCCACCAGAACGGGGGCTGGGACTTTATGCGCCCCTGATTTCGCTGGTTTAAGTAGGGAAATGTGAAATGCCGGATGTATACGAAGGGAAGAGGGCAGATTTAGCTTCACTACCACAGGATTGATTAGCTTCGTTACTCTATATGGGCCAATGTAGCGAGGATTGAAGATACTGTATCTTTTAAACCTGATGTTCTTGGTAGATAGCCATACATAATCGCCTATTTTGTATGAGGGACCCTCCCGTCTATGCTTATCTGCCTGTGTTTTGTACTGTCTTTTGGCTTTTAGCAATTCTTTGCGTACCCTTTGTAATGTTGTTTGGATGTGAGTTATCCTTTCCCGTACCTCGGGCACCTTCTTTGGGCCCACAGGATGCTGGAAGGGAGAAAAGTCAGGATGAAAACCATAAGTGCAGTAAAAAGGCGTGTGTTTTATGGATCTATGCATGGCGCTATTATACGCAACTTCCGCTAGCCAGAGCTGTTCGACCCAGGATTCGGTGGCCACCTCCCCGTAACATCTGAGGTATTGTTTGAGGGTCTGATTGACCCGTTCTGTCTGGCCATCGGTTTTGGGATGGAAGCTAGTGGACAGGTTGGATGTGATCTTAAGGGCCGAACACCATGATTTCCAAAAGTGTGCAGTGAATTGGGCCCCCCTATCCGAAATTACCACGTGCGGCAATCCGTGCAGACGGACCACATTATGCAGCAACAGGGATGCCAATTCTCCGGCTGTCGGTATCTTTTTGCAGGCTATGAAGTGAGCTAACTTGGTCAAATAGTCCACCACAACCAGGATTACTGTGTGCCCTTTGTCTGGAGGCATCCCGACCACAAAGTCCAGGGATATTTGTTTCCAGGGGATGCTTGGCGTAGGAAGAGGGTGTAGGAGACCCACCGGTCGAGCGTGGGTGGTTTTCATTTGACAACTCACCGTACATTCACCCACCCAAGTTCTTACGTCCTTCCTGACTGTGGGCCACCAGAATTGTCGCAGGATTCGCTCTCTGGTTTTTTCGATGCCATTATGTCCTGCACTGGGTAAGGAATGACACCAGTTGAATACTTGCTTTCTCAAGCGAAGAATAGGTACCAGTATTTGGTTTCCTCGTACGGGGACCCCCCCTTTTAATGACCACTCCTTGTTATTACCCAACCATTCCTTCCATTTGGCTTGGGAAATGTTGAGTGCGATGCTCTTAAGGAATTGTTCCGTGACTGTGGCGTTGATCACGTTCTTGGGATTAACGATGGCATTCTTTGCTGGCGTTTCTGGATTGTCGGGAGAGGATTGGCGATTGAGCGCGTCTGCCTTTTTGTTTTCACTTCCAGGGCAGAACGTTACGATAAAGTTATACTCCGCAAAGAATAGCATCCAACGAAGCTGACGGGGAGACAGGTGTCTGGCTGCTGCCATGAATTGCAGATTGCGATGATCCGTAAAAACGGTAACCACGTTTTTGGAACCCATCAGGTACTGTCTCCACTCCTGGAACGCATTCTTGATGGCTAACAATTCCTTCTCCGCTATCGTATAATTACGCTCTGCAGGGTTCAACTTTCGTGACATAAAGGCCACCGGGTGCATTTGCCCCGTCTCTAGGTGTCGCTGTGAAAGGACTGCTCCTACCGCATATTCTGAAGCGTCCGCTTCTACGATGTATGGTAGGTCGGGATCGGCGTGTCTCAACACCGGGGCGGAGGTAAAGGCCTCTTTTAAGGCTTCAAATCCCTGTTGGGCTTCCTCGTTCCATTGAAATACCACCTTCTTCTGTAATAGGCGCGAAAGGGGAGCGGCCAATTTGGAAAATTGATTGATAAACCGACGATAAAAATTGGCAAAGCCCAGGAAGCATTGTATGTCCCGAACCGTCTTTGGAATTGGCCAATCTTTCACTGCTTGGATTTTTCTGGTGGACATTTCCTGCCCGGAAGGGGTTAGCATTACTCCAAGGAACTCCACGGTGGTGACACTGAACTCGCATTTGCTGATCTTGCAGAACAGTAGGTGATCGCGTAGAGCCTGCAGTATGGTTCTTACATGCGCTCGATGTAGTCCTATAGATGAAGAATAGATCAAGATGTCATCTATATATACCACCACGAAACGATCCAGGAATTCCCGCAGAACATCATTCAGGAAATATTGGAAGGCGGCAGGTGCGTTGCAGAGTCCAAAAGGCATGACCCGGTACTCATACAGCCCGTACCGGGTCTTAAACGCCGTCTTCCACTCATCTCCCTGTCGCATTCGTACCAGATGATACGCCCCTTTTAGGTCTAAACGGGTATAAATCACGGCTTTTTGGACTTGTTCCAACAGGACAGGGATGAGCGGCAGCGGGTACCGATTCTTCACGGTGATGGCATTAAGGGCGCGAAAATCCACACAGGCGCGTAACTCGCCGTTGGCCTTGGGTATGAAAAACAACGGGGACGCTGCCGGGGATTTGGATACCCGAATGAACCCTAAGGCTAAATATTTATCCAGGTATTCTCGGAGGTGGAGGTTCTCGGGTTCAGTCAGGGCGTACACTCTTCCTGTCGGGACCACAGCCCCAGGCAATAGGTCTATTTGGCAGTCATATTGTCTGTGGGGAGGTAGGGTTTCGGCCAGGGTTTCATTAAACACATCCTCGTAATCCTTGTAGTCGTCGGGTAGTGTCACTGGATGTTCCGCCGCTGTCGCGATGTGGTGTTTTTCCGTCTCCATGGTTGCCGGGAGAACGGGGATGGACTTGCAATGCCGTTGGCAGTAATCGGATGTGAAGGTCAGAGTTTGTTTTTCCCAATCCACCAAAGGGTTGTGCTTCTTCAGCCAAGGTAGGCCTAGGATAAGTCCATACTGCGGCGCGGAGATAACATTGAAGACCAGTCTTTCCAGATGGTCCTTCCCATGGAGAACTTCCACTTCTTTGGTGCAGAACCTAATGGGACCCGCCTCCAAACGTCTCCCATCCACTGCGTACACTGCGTACACTGCTTCTGGTAGAGTCTTCTCGAGTAGTTCAAGGCCTATTTCCACCGCGTGCTCGTGATCGATGAAGCACCCTGTTGCTCCAGAGTCCAGCATAGCTTGCACCTGCCTCCACCTGCCTTGGATCAGAAGCTCTAGCGTCAGGAAATAGTGTTCTTTCCCACTAAGATGGTACCTGTCTAATGAAGGGATGTACGTTTTGCTTGACGAAGTCCCTTCGTTCATCCTCAAGCTTGTTCGTTTCCCGCCGTTGATAAGGAGTTGACTGGAACTGACCTTCGGGTGTCTGGACGGGCAAATTTTGTTCTCAAAGAGCACTCCCGAATAAAATGACCCTTCTTTCCGCAATAGATACAAAGGCCTGTCTTTCTACGGTGTTCTCTCTCCTCAGTGGTGAGTGAGGCCCGCACCGATCCGATATCCATGGGTTCAGGTTTATTAAGGGAGTGGGTTTCTCCACGATAGGGTGGATCATATCGAGGGGGCACGCGCTCCTTCTTCTTGCGATCCCCTTTCCGGTCGCTCAGGCGATGATCCAACTGCAATGTAAGATTTATTAAGTCTTCACACGAAGTAGGTTGGGGGTCTATCTGGGCCAAAACATCTTTCATTTCGTCCCTAAGCCCTTGCTGGAACAGGGCCGCTCGTTTGGATTCCGGCCAGTCGGTCTCTGCAACCAACCTTCGAAAGTCATTGAGGTATGAGATGAGATCTCGGTTGCCCTGTCGCAACTCCAATAGGTCTCTGTCTGCTGAATTCGTGGCGGCCCTGCGATTAAAGGTTTTCTCGAAGGCACTGAGAAAAGAGTCCCAATCGTAAAGCAGAGGGTCATCGCTCTTCACCAAAGGTACGGCCCATTGTGCTGCATCCCCTGCCAAGTATGAGAGAAGGAATGCCACCCGGGCATGGTTGGTAGCGAAGGCTTTGGCCTTGCATGTGAAGTGTAACATCACTTGAGTTAAGAATACTTGGACCTTGCTACTGTCCCCGTAATATCTCTCCGGTGGGGCCAGGGAAATGGGAGTTGGCATTTCCACTACTACAGGAGTGGGATGGGATCCGTGAGAAATGCCAGCACTAAAGGGGTTTCGCTGCATTCTATCTACTACTACATGTAGTGCAGCGGTTTCTGCTCTAGCGGCCGAGAGTTCTGTCTGCATTAGGGCTAGCGCGGCCATGACGTTGTCCATGGTGGCCATACTCAATGTGCGATCGGGAGGATACGTATACGTGGGCCGGTTACTCTGTCGCAGCCTGGAATCCTCGGAATCGTACGTTGCTTTTATGGTCCACCTCTCGACACCACCACGGTCTGGTTTGTAGTCACAGACTCCATGGAGTGGTCAAGCGGGGGAAGGAAAGGATGGGGACAGCGGGGAGGGAGACCTGTAAACCAAAAGTACAAACACTTAGATATAATAAATACACATATCCTCAGGCATGTACGATCTTGTCTACCCTTATACTGTGAAGGCACCCATGACCTATGATTTTACCTGCAAAGGAAAAAAAGGCATCTGCATGTTTCATCAGCAGTTGGAAGAACCAGTTTTCATTAGTGGAACATTCACCGGATACTGTTAGATCACCCCTTGCGCCACTCCGGGCGCTGTTCTCACTGTTAAATTATAATGTCACACAATACGCCACTCCGGGCGTTAAACCCACTGGAAATGAATAAGGTCACACAATACGCCTCTCCTGGTGCTATGCACACTGGACTTGAATAATGTCACACAATACGCCACTCCTGGCGCTATGCACAATTGAAATGAATACAGTCACACAATACGCCTCTCCTGGCGCTATGCACACTGGACTTGAATAATGTCACACAATACGCCTCTCCTGGCGCTATGCACAATTGAAATGAATACAGTCACACAATACGCCTCTCCTGGCGCTATGCCCACTGGAAATGAATAATGTCACACACTCCAGTAAATCACAGGTATGAGGTAAGTGACCCGCGGGGCAGGAGCCACTGCGCGTTCCACTTTCTGCTCCGGGGAAGGAATCCCCAGCCGGGGCTTCCCAAGAGTAATCACCCACGCCAACCTCCCGCAAGAATCCGGACTAGGATTCCGCCAACGGGAGCATAAGCGTTATCAAGACTTTGCCGCTTCCACTGCGAAGCACTGCCACAATAGCATACGAGATACCTCAAGATTGGTGCTACTGCACCCTTACCGGACCGTTGGCAGCTAGTGCTCCTCAGCGTCTGGAGTAACCGGCACCGGCATGGAGTGCTCAGCCCCGGAAATACCTTCCTTGCGCGTCGCGCTGACGTCATCGACGCGCCTCAGCCGGGGCTCATGGGAAGTGTAGTTCTGAGCCCGGTCGGAACGGGAACCTCCTGCGGCGCCTCGTCAGTGTCTTCCGACGTGGCTCCTGACACGCACAGGCAGAAATACTGAAGTTACTCAAAGCCTGAATTTCTGTTACTTCCCCCAAAGCTAGCTGTATAAGCAAGAGTTTGTGGCTTGAAATCATTACCAATGCTGGCATTACTATGAAAGGTCCCCTCACTGCCAAATTCCTAGCATCCTTCTTTGGTGAAACCCTTCCTCTCAAGGAGCATATTCAAAGCATGGCTAAACTGGCAAGATTCCAACTTCACAAACTCAAACACTTAAAGCCTCTTCCATAAACCTTGAAAATAACAGCAGGAGAGGATGTGGTCTAATGGCTACGGCAGTCAACCTCAAATCGGGCGAACGGGGTTCGAGTCTTGGCAATGACACTCAACATCCTGTGATTCTGGGCAAATCACGTAATCTACCCGCCCCTAACAAAAACGAATGTGCCCATGTGAAATGCAACTGGTGCTCATGTGAAGGCTTCAATACGTTCAGGTCGAGTTAGCACTATATAAAAATCAGAGGGGAAAAAACAGCAGTGAATTTGAAAACTTGGGCCACACCATAGCTCTGCTCACTACCCTCCCCAAAACCAGACAAGCCTTACTCAGAGCCGTGCCAAATCATGCTACGTGATTTGTGAGGAGTGCCCAAAACCATGAACATGTCACCCAACTCTCACTTTCTTCAAATGACAACACATTGATCATAAATGAACTATGAGAACTGCCTGCCTTGCCTACAACCCCAGAAATGCCTAACAAAAAAAAAATGAATCTGTCTCCTCATGTAATGTAACTGGTGCTATGTAAAGCGATCTGATATCGGATTGGATTCGGGTCAAGTTCGTGCTTTATAAAACTCTGCAAAAAAAAAAAAAAATCTCTCATAAATTACCCATACCTGGAGAGTCACAAAACCTGTGATTCAAAAAAGTTCTCTCTGTACCCCGCAGTTCAAGAGGTGTGCCTTGCACAGAGCCTCCCTTTTCAGGCAACTTTCCGAAAGTGCCAAATGCACTTTTTGTAGTCTGCAGTACTCCTTCAGCTATTACTGTTTTCAAACACCTCCCAAAACATACTAACTGAGAAATATTTTCATGTGACTGCAAATTGTTTCACCCAGTGCTTTTTTTCCTACTGGTACTGCACAGCTCTGAAATTGTTTCATTAGTTTCCTCCAATAATACTATCATTATATGATTTTGTACAGTGTCAGAGTTCCGGGTGGGTGGAGCTCAAGCAATAGAAAACACCAGTAAATAAATCAATAAATATCTTAGGCTTACATACCACATTTAGCATAACGCTGCCACTTCTTGCATTACAGCTGCTACACTTTCCCTGCCTCTTTTCTTGTGTGCTGGTCGCTTGTCCCCTTCATCATGCGGTCTGCCTGATAATGCTGACTTAACCTTACAGACATCATGGGCCGCACGCCCCTGCCCTGGAGTGCTTTTAGCCTATTAGCTCCCGTGACCAGAACTTGTTTCTGTTGCTCATTGCAACACAAGTGCGCTCTTCCCTGTTAGCACAGGAGGCACCTGACCTATGACCTTACCGGTAAGCGAGTTATAAGTAATCAATTTAAATTGCCAGGTAATGAACCCTGCTTAGACTTATTGTAAGATCCGCTATATTACAAAGATAGGTTACGCATCCAACAAGTTTTGGGAAACATTTTTTAAGGTAAACGTTGTACAATTTCTCAGGGGTGTCTTAGCTTCATCACAGAGCTAATAAAACTCTTGTGTAATACAGAGCACAGCTCAGTCAGGGACAACTTAAAGCTCATTCCATGTTTGTGCTTACCAGCAGAGCCGGTCCTGGGCATGGGCGAGCTGGGCCTTATCATCAGGATTATAAATGTTGATTTACTGCTGCCAGCCAGCCACGCCACGGCGCCCGCCACAACCACCAGCCACCTTGCTTCGCTTTCACTGTAATCACGGTCTCAAATGAGCAGAACGGGGCCGGGGGCTCGGGCCTAATAATAATAATAATAATAAAGCCATTTCTAAAGCGCCTGGCTGCACTAAAAATAGTGTGTCCCCGCGCTGAATTGTTGCTATGTCACAGGAGGCAATGAGTCATGAGAGCGGAAAGGGGCGGGGGGGAGAAGGGGATTAGTTGGGTGGAAATAGGTAAGTTTTAAGTTTGCCACAAAATCTGGTCTCTGAAGGTTCCATACGGAGGTCAAGCGGTAGTTCATTCCAGTGCCTAGGGGCCAGGTACCTGAACGAGCAACCTCCCATTCTGGCTCTATGAATGCGGGGAAGTTTAAACAGCATCGCGCCGGATGACCTTAAATTCCGGGTGGGGCGATGGATAGTGAGGAGCTTTTGTAAGTATCTAGGACCTTTGCCATGGGCGATGCGTGAAGCATAAGGATTTGAATTTAATGCGCTCCTTAACCGGGAGCCAGTGGAGTTTAGTTAGAGCATTCTTCCCAGATGCTCTGCGAGGCAGGTTAAGTACCAGGCGAGCTGCCGCGTTTTGTACGCACTGAAGACGATGTAGGCCTGTTTTACTTAAACCTAGGAGCAAAATATTGCCGTAGTCAAGGTGGGGTGTGACTAAGGCATGGACGAGTGTTTTTCTAGTGTTGATGGGAAGCAGGTCAAGGACTTTACGGAGAGTTTTTAGTGTGCTGAAGCATCTACCCGTTACTTTGCTAACCTGAGACCTGAAAGAGAGATCGGAGTCGATCATTACTCCGAGGTTTCTGACAGATTCGGCGGGAGTGGGAAAATTTCCCAATTCCGCAGGCCACCACATATGCGTCCAGGCATTTGAGGCTTTTCCGACGATTAAAAGTTCAGTTTTGTCGCCATTAAGGCGCAGACAGTTGTTGTTCATCCATGTTGCCACTGCTGATAGGCAGTTGGAGAAATTAGTGGCATCTTCCGTGTGGTCAAGCGTAAGCTTGATCATTAACTGGGTATCGTCAGCATAGGTGACAATATCCACACCAAAAGCTTCAACAATATGGGCCAAGGGTTCCATGTAAAGGTTAAACAGAGTTGGGCTCAGACTGGAGCCTTGTGGAACCCCATGGGTCAGCTTGCGGGGGGAAGATTTAAAGGGTGGGCAGTGCATTTGGAAACTCCTGTTATCTACGTAAGATTTTATCCAGGCAAGGGCGGATCCCTTCACCCCCATATCAGAGAGGCGGGACAGCAGCGTGGTGTGCATCACGGTGTCAAAAGCTGCACTAAGGTCAAGTAAAACCAACGCTGCTGTCTGTCCTTCATCCACCATCTGTCTAAGGCATTCGGTGGAGTATAGGACGGCTGATTCCGTTGAGTAGCCAGCTCTGAAACCCGATTGGGTGGGGTGAAGAAGGGATTCCTCCTCTAGATAGGTCATGAGTTGGCCGTTGACCACTTTTTCCAAAATTTTCGAGAAAAAGGGGAGGAGGGAGATGGGCCGAAGATTTTGAAGTTGGGAGATGTGGGTATTGGTTTTTTTTTTCAGTGGGATGACCTGTGCTGTTTTCCATGCATCAAGCACATGGCATTCTTGGAAGGAGAGGTTGGCAATATGAGTGATCTGATCAATCATGCTATCCAGGACTCCCTTACAGCGCTTAGGGGGACACACGTCACAGGGGGAGCCGGATTGTATGCTGTAGGCAATGTTCAGCAATTCTTGTCTTTCGGGAACTTTGAAATGTGTCAGACCAGGTATTATGGTAAGATTGTCTGTAGGTGCTACATGCTTACTAGGGAAATCGGTGTTGATTGTGAAAGTGGCGTGTATTTTATCAACCTTGCCAACAAAATGATCAGCAATAGCATCACATAATTCACTGGAGTAGGTGTCTTGCACTTCGAGTCTGGTAGGGACCGTTAGCTCTTTGTAGATGGTAAAGAGTTCTCTGGTGGGATTGTCGGCGAATTCTATTCTACTCTTAAAGTGGGCACCTTTTACTGTTCTTATAAGTTTATGATATTTGTTAAGTTCTGTTCTATATAGTGACTTACTTTTATGGTAATAGTTTTTCCTCCATTGTCTTTCCAAATTTTTGCATTTAACTTTGGCTATTTTAAGTTCCTCAGAAAACCAGGGGGCCGTTTTGGTATGTCTTGCTGGTGGTTTATGTGTGCAGGGGGCTACCGTATCTAACGCGTTGGACATCCAAGTTTCATAGCTATTCCATGCCTCCTGTAAGGTGTTACTAGGGGGTGGAGGTTTTTCAAGTAGGGCAAGATTAAATGCTTCTTGATTGAATTTTTTCCAATCTCTCCGTTTCAGGGGTAGGGGTTTGTTGGATCTTGTTTCTGAGGACGTGTTTTCTATATCGAACGGAATAATAAAGTGGTCTGACCAAATAGTTCTGATCGGGGGGGACACGATTACACCCTCCCAGTTGGCAAAGATAGGATCGAGAAGGTGGCCTAGTTGGTGTGTGGGGGAATTGGATTGGAGTTTAAATTCTAGGGCTTTCAGTGCTTCTGCTACGTCTTGTGCCTCCCTGCAATCAGCAACATCGAAATGAAGGTTTAAGTCTCCTAAAATGAGAAATTTTTGGTATCGAAGTGCTGGTTGGGTGATTAGTTCTGTGAGTAGGTCGCCGAACTGAGCTGCCCCTCCGGGCGGGCGGTATATAAGTAGCCCATTAATGATATTTTTAGTTCCTGCCTTTATAGTGAAAAAACCACCCTCGCTATTAGGTAGCGAAGCCTTCCCTAGGGTGCATTCTAAGTGTGTTTTATGCAATAATGCAAGCCCCCCCCTCTCTGTTTCTGTCTGTCTAATCTGAGTATGCAATAACCAGAAGGGATGGCTTCGAGAATTTCGGGCGATGAAGTTTCGTCAAGCCATGTCTCGGTAAGACATAGAACATCCGGACAACTCTCCGTCAATAGATCGTGTATTTCCAATTTATGTTTCTTCAAAGATCTGCAGTTTAATAGCAGCATTTTTAATTTCGCTGTCGCCCGTTTTTCCTTTATCAAGGGTTGGAAGGTGCATTTGCAGGTTTCGCAGATGAGGGGTAGAGCGACCGCCTGCGCGGTGTGGAAGCAGCTATCTATCAGTGTAGGGCATAGGGATAATAGTTCTTGTTTAGTGTAATGTAAGTTTTGTCTGTGGACTGCCGGGAAGTCCCGGGGGACAAGTGAACCAGGGGGTAGGGCCCCGGGCCCCGTTCGGCCGCAGACGGGCGCAGACGGGCTTGCCTTTGGCGCGCCTTTGGCGCGCCGGCGGCGCGCCCGCTGCGCGCGTTCGCGCCATCGCCCCAGATATAGTGCAAGAGAGACAGACGCTAGAACTGCTCCCTGCACTACACCCAAGATGGCGGGCACGTCGGGACTGAATGAAATGAGAACAGGTGAGCTTCACTTATGGCAGCACAGACTTAGTGGAATCGGACCGGAGTTAAGAATCAGGAAGTGAAAATAAAAGCACTTAAAAGCCCCGTTTTTAGCAGCCCCCAGACCAGGTTAAGAACACAGAAAATGTACAGTTTACAATTTTAAAACTCGCTGTTTGATCAGTAAAAACGCTAAAAGGAACTCACAGGGAACGATGAGCGCTTCCCTCTCACTCTCGGCTCAAGCCTCAAGAGTGGCAACGCTGTGCGTTCGCGCCATCGCCCCAGATATAGTGCAAGAGAGACAGACGCTAGAACTGCTCCCTGCACTACACCCAAGATGGCGGGCGCGTCGGGACTGAATGAAATGAGAACAGGTGAGCTTCACTTATGGCAGCACAGACTTAGTGGAATCGGACCGGAGTTAAGAATCAGGAAGTGAAAATAAAAGCACTTAAAAGCCCCGTTTTTAGCAGCCCCCAGACCAGGTTAAGAACACAGAAAATGTACAGTTTACAATTTTAAAAATCGCTGTTTGATCAGTAAAAACGCTAAAAGGAACTCACAGGGAACGATGAGCGCTTCCCTCTCACTCTCGGCTCAAGCCTCAAGAGTGGCTATATATTACCTTGGCGTTTAATCCCGGCCCGGCAGCCCGCGCCCCACGACGATGCATCATGCATGCATTCCTCCCATTTCATTCCACCCGATTGGAACAGGCGAAGACTCACCTGCCAGGGCAGCAGAGAGGGCAGCAAGGCTAGCCAGGAGCAGGCTAAAAATAATTAAATCATGGCTGGTGGTCGCCGTTGCACGGTGCCTCTCAGTCCTTTCTGGGATCATTGGGATGCCTCCTCACCGTGGCCTCACCAGTCACGCGCACTTTTAATTGCAATGCGCATGACAAGTGATCACCAACCCCACCCTAAGAGTGACGCGGTGGCGGAGACATCTGCGCGCTGTGCACCATTACCTTTTTTTTTTATTTTACCATTTAATTTATGAAGACAAATCTCTAGAGCAAGCTTATGTTACTGAACCTAGCACCTATTAATTAATTACCTATCCCAGACAGTCACGGATGTGCTGCTGACTCCACTGAGGGGGCCCCTGGAGCACGCCCCCCCCCTTTAATTTAGGAAGTCTAGAGCGAGCTTATCCTAACGCAAGTTACGTAACCCCTACCTATTAATGAATTACATCACATATGTGTATTGTGTAGTGCTTACTAACTCCGCGCTGCCACGCGGCTGCCGCCTCCAAAACAGTGCCGCCTGGGGCGGTCCGCCCCCCTCGCCACTGACAGAGACTCTTCTTGAGATCCTGACTTCTGTTTTATGATATGAATATTTGAATTTCCCAAATCGTTGGGATCCTCGGATTGGTATTTTGTGTGGCGTGTAATATGAACACTTTCCCACAAATGAGCAGGGCCCATCCACATCTATGAAACTCATTTACTTGTCCAAGCAAATTATGATTCAGTAGCAAACTCCTGTTTGCAAACGTGGGATTAAAACGAGTCCCAACTATTGCACATCCTTATAGTTATTATTTCCAAAAGACAGCAAGCAGTGGTGTTTCTGGACGGCAAAATATCCCAATCTTATAGTTATCTTATACTCACTTCTGGATTTCTGACTGCCCACAAAACTCAATCCTTGTTAAATGTTTTCATAATATTAGGAGGGCAACCTAATTTCCTTGTTCACATTGAATTTTCCAATTTGATTTGCATGTATCTGTAATCACTCTTATGTTTTCATTTACTGTTCATATTTCATTTTCCAATTAATTTCCAGAGGTTGGTGTCTTTTTCCATAAAGTTCTTTTTAGTAAGTGAATCATATATTATTCGGGGGGCTTGTGATTTATAAACCCCCCGGATATCAGGCAGACTTTAGTACCAAACTACTTACGCAACTATTGCCCACACTCATAAAACACAAAAATTACTTGGTTATTGGAGACTTTATTGTCCACTTTGAAAAAACTGACAACATGGCGATAACCCATCTCGAGAACGACATGTCCATCCTTCAATTAAAACAATGGATCAAGGGACCTACACACATTGCAGGGCACACACTGGATCTACTGTTCTTCAATATAGAAGATACCATAGATAAGGAGATCAAACCAGTCACATGGACTGACCATTCATTAATTAGCTTTTCATTTTCCACACACGCGATATCAGCAAGAGTCACCAAACTCATGCACGGGACCTACAGAGCCTGAAAATTAGTCACTCCTGACTCATTTCATCAGCACTTTGCTCCCAACGGCCTAGCCACTCTGGGAACAATACCCACCGACAGAGGTGAAATGAACCTTGAAACAGAGATCACTAAGACGCTGGACCTATGCGCACCGAAACTTAAAGCTAAACCCAGAAAAACGGTATCCTTTGCTGGACCAGGGAAAGGCAGTAGCCCTGATCCTGCTAGACCTGTCGGTGGCTTTCAACACGGTCTCCCACCAACTTCTACTGGAAAATTTGCACGAAAAAGGGATACATGCCAAGGCCCTTCAATGGCTCAGCTCATTTCTATGTAACAGAACTCAAACTGTGCAGCTAGGGGCCTTTTCATCCACTCCACAAAACTGCATCTGTGGCGTCCCGCAGGGAGCATCCCTGAGCCCCACAGTATTTAATGCCTATGTCTCATACTTGGCAAAAATTGGAATGAAATGGGGCTTTGGAATTTGCTCCTATGTAGTTGATACCCAACTAACAATAGCCATTGGAAACAGGCATGATGACACCAGAGCCAAACTCAACAACTGCCTTACTGAGATGGCAACCTGGATGTCAGCGCACTGTTTAAAGTTCAACGCAGAGAAATCTGAAATCCTGCTTCTCGGCGGAGCCAATCATATCTGGGATACATCCTGGTGGCCCCACTCTTTGGGTGCAGCGCCAGCACCAAAGCAGTGCGTAAAAAACCTGGCCATCATCATTGATAACACCCTATCGATGCAGGACCATGTGCGGATCCTGTGTGGCAGAAGCTTCGCCACACTGAAGCTTCTAAAAAGGCTCTTCCCCTGGATCCCACTGGAAAGCAGGAGGACAATCACACAAGCCCTGCTTGTCAGAGCATTAGACTACTGAAATGCACTTTTTGTTGGCATGCCAGACTACCTTTTTAAACGTCTGCAGGTGATACAAAATGCAGCGGCTAAACTGGTGTGCAATGAGGGCAGATATAGCTCAGCGACCAAATGCCTGAAGCAACTTCACTGGCTGCCCATGCAGCAAAGAGCATGATTTAAACTCTTAGGACATGCACACAGGGCACTTTATCGCACAGGCCCCAAGATTCTCCAGAACAGAATCAAATTTTATGTCCAGACCAAGTGCTTAAGGTCACGTTCCTTAGCGTTAGCTGAGACCAAAAGAATCAGTAAGAGCAGGACAGGTGGACGCACCTTTGCGCACCTTGCAGCACTTTATTGGAACGAGCTTCCACTGGAACTACGGCTAACTGTAGAACACATGGCGTTCAGGAAGAAACTTAAAACCTATTTAATTCCTTAAAACTGCCACTACCGCCCTCAATTAGACTAAACTGACTCATCACTCTCCTGCCACACTAGCACTGTGATATCCCAGTGGGATGAATGTCGCGCTTTATAAATAAATAAATAAATAAGTATCCAATTCCATCACACTTAAAACAGACCCAGCCAACGCGTTTCATCTCTTATAGGGACTTCATCAGGGCAATTTGATTTATCATCCTTCTCAAAGTTCTTTTTTTCCATTCATTCACCGTTTTAATGTCTGGGTTCCTTTCGAGCAGCCTTACAGCGTGTGTCCAAGTCCTATCTGATCGATCAGATAGTACTAGGACACACATGCCAAAAGGCTGCTCGAAAGGAGCTTATATTTTATATAGTTGCACTAATAATGTCCATAAATTGCTTCTCAATAGATACCTATATATCAGATATCTTAGGTAAAATTGTAAACACAGACCTTGAGGCGCGCCCTCACCCAGTGGCACTCTGTCTCCGTGGCCTCTGTTGGATGTAGGCTGTGTCCAGCAGGTCCAGCTCTCCCGCCTGCCCCACTAGTGGGACAGGATCACCTGCTTGGCTACCATCCACTCCAGAGGTGGATGCAGAGGAACTTAGCTGCGTACTACCTGCTCATGCAATTCCCCTCATTGCAGGTTACCCCGGGATGAGGAGAGGGCAAGCAGGCACACAATCACTCAGATGCTCAATAATTCACACCGATCTGATCAACTGTAGTGGCAACTCCATTAGCTGTGACCTCAGAACATCTATGTAAGTCTCCAACACCACTTGCTAATAGCAGCCAACGAATCAGTACCCTGAGGGCCTAAAGGACAATTAGTGGGCCTTGAGGCAAAGCCAAACTAACCAAGAAGATGCCCATCAGGAAGAAATGAAGCCTGTCTCTCTGAGTATAGAAAATGGGTGTCCTACAGCTGATGATGACTGCCTCACCTCTACTCCCAAATCTATCCACATAATTCAACAGCACACCATGCCACATAATTACACTACACAAATCCACTCTACCCCACACAATGCCATGGCACACAATTCCACAACTAACTAATCCAATCCAACCCACATAATTCCACTACACACCACAAGCATACACTTCATAACACATAATAAATGACATTGTCATTTACAATGCCAATAGCTCTAATTAAAAGAATGTGAGCCCTATTACATTTTCAATGCTTGTTATTATTGGTGTGAGTGCTGGGCATGGGTCTTCTGTTGATCATCCTGCTGGGCTTGTGGTACGTTGTGCAGTTTCCTTGTCTCATCGCTTCTTCCCAGCCTCGCTGCTGGACGTCTTAGGGGCTGTGTTGAATTGTTTTGATGTTATGTCTGCCGTTCTCGGTCAAGCCAGTTGTGACAATGAGGTTGGTTCACTTGACAGCAAAATGGATTGCTGTGCATGGTTGTGGCTACCCCACCACAGGCATTGATGGACTGGATATGGGCCCTCCATGTTCTTGGTTTTGAAGGTGTGATGTAGCACTAGAGCCCCCTTAGTAGCAGACCAGTGCCCCCAAACAATCCTTGTATGTTCAGCAATTTTCAGGGAACAATAAAAATGTCAAGATAATGCTGTGATTAATAAACTTGGTGGAAAGAGATTGTGGGTTTTGACTCATCATAAAATAGCGGAGAGGGTTAATGCCTGCTGGAAAGAACGTGTACCTTACAGATCACAGAATTGTATTTTATGTGGATAGCTAAGTGGGTTACTGCTTTTGCCACAGAAATCCTTTTGTTACTTTCAGTTCATGAGATACCATATAAATATAACACAGTGACCTATGAACTTCAAATAGCTGCAGGCAATCTGAGTGGTATTGGTTAGAACGTTATGTGTTTTTCCCCTATTCTTTCAACATCATAATTTTGCTAAATATGGTTAGTTTAGATAGATATACTTTCTTATTAGTAAAGCCAACCACTGAGGTCAATTTTAAATCCTGAGTTTGTGCTTCTCCAGACGAAGCACCCTTGAAATGAACTGTCTAACAGTATGGATGGTATGTGATTGCTACGTCTTGTAATCCTCATTGGTTTATGTAACGTTTCCTCTAGACTGATTTACACACATATGATTAATTGTCTCTGTATAATGTGTGTGTGATGTACAGAGCTCTGATATACAACCATGGTATGAGTAACGCTATAAAACATATGAAATGCATGTGAGAGAGGGCTATGGAGAGATGAGGGGCACTGTTTGAGGGTGGGAGTGAGGGAATCCGTGAAGGAGGAGGTCATGGGGAGGGGCCAAAACATATTTGTCGCACCGAGCTCAACCAGCACTACAGCTGGGCCTGGCAGTCGCTTCTGGCTTACATAACCCACATTTCTGTGCATTAAGGGCTTCTTTCTGGGAGCTACGTTAAGTGCCATTGGCCTTCCTTTTGCCGCATGAGGTTGGTCCTTGCTGATGTATGCTCTTTTGCAGGATGCCCTAGTTGTGCCTCCTTCCATTTAGCCCTATTATGTAAAGGGCGCACTTTCCCTGTTTGTTCCTGGTGCACCTTAAAACAGATGTGCCAGGCGCAAACAGGGAACTTGTGCCCTATTACATGGAATGCGCTGCCCCCAGGACAACTGCAAACTTGCGCTGTCCTGGGGGCAGTGCTCCCTGTTTTCACATTGCAGGCGGCAACCCACCTGCACTTTTAAAGGGGACTAGAGGTCCACTTGCAGGCGGGTGCAGTAAGTGACAATGACAGTGTGCCACTC
The DNA here is from genome assembly GCF_964204655.1 of Triturus cristatus. NCBI lineage: Eukaryota > Metazoa > Chordata > Amphibia > Caudata > Salamandridae > Triturus > Triturus cristatus. Next base: position 397,342,941 of record NC_140590.1, read on the forward strand.
ATTGATTAATTGATTAACACACACATCCACTCGCTCACCCATACAGCCACTCATACACCCACTCACTCACTAATACAGCCACTGAAATTGCCACACATACACCCATGCAGCCACTCACACACTGAGTCAGTCACCCAAAGAGCTACTCACGCACCTACTCACTCACCCATACATTCAGTCACACAGCCACTTACTCACCCATACAGGTATACATACACTCACTCACTTAATCATTGTGGGCCCGATTCACAGAACTAACTTAAGACAAATTCCTAACCTTACTACCATTTTGGTATTCACATAAGGCACTTACTCATTTTGGTATTCACAGAAGGCACTTACTCATTTTGGTATTCACAGAAGGAGCTTACTCATTGATGAGTAAGTGCCTTCTGTGAATACAAAAATGAGTAAGTGCCTTCTGTGAATACCAAAATGGTAGTAAGTTTAGGATTTTGTCTTAAGTTAGTTCTGTGAATCGGGCCCACAGATACTAACACGTATTCACTCATCTATACAGTCACTGACACAAGCACACACTCACACACACAGCCACTCTCACCTTCACTCACTCACCCTTACAATCTCTCATATAACCCATCACACACCTATACTGCCTTACACATACCCAGTTACTCACCCATATACCACTGACACATGCACTCACTCACTGACACAGCCATACACACGCTCACTCACCCATACAACCCCTCACACATGCACTGACTAACCCATACAGCCACTGAGTCACCCACTCACTCATCACTAACCCACACAGACACTCAGATGCCCATAGAGGTACTCATATAACCAATCACTCACCGATACAACAACTTACATACCCACTCATATCCCCATACAGCCAATTAGACAGCAACTCAATCAATCAATCAGGGTTGGTAAAGTGCAACTACTCACCTGGGAGGGTTTCAAGATGCTGGGGGCAGCTCAGTTGAGTGCTGTGGTCATCCGAAGAGTCAGGTCTGGAGGTCCTTTCTGAACTGGGGCAATGTGGGAGACTGCCAGAGGTGGAGGGGGTACCAACTGACAGTCAGATACAGACATTCACACAACCAGTCACTCACCCATACATTCACTGAGAAACCTAATCACTCACTTATATAGTTAGTCATGCACCCACTGAATCATTCAATAAGGCACTCATACATCCACTAATTCACCAATACACCTTGGAATACAACTTAACACTGAAACTTTTTAAAAACATAGTCACCAGATGATGTCATCAGAGATGTAATTTGAGATGTCATCAGTGATGTCACTGACCATATCACGAGTGATGGTCATAAGCAGTGCATTGCAGGGGTGCGAGTTATAGTTAGCTCAGCTGAATTTCTCTGGTTTTGTATGAGTGAAACCTAAGCATAACTGTAATGTCCCTGTAATCTTTGTTTTTATCAATGAATTTCCAAGATTTTTTAAATGTTGATTCTAACTATAACTTCCTTCTAACCTTTTTACTTCTAGTGAATTTCTATGGATTTTTAAATGCTAATTCCTAACTTTAACGTCCTTGTAACCTTTATTTTTTTCTGTGAATTTCTATGTTTTTTTAACTAGTGGTCACATGTACATAGTGGTGGAGACAGGGGGCTGGGCCTCTGACCAGCTCTCAGGAATCCTGCTGTGTAGGACTTACAGATGGTATTACGAGAGCTTCTTGGCCCCCAAAGCCCCTCAGGAGTAAAGTGGACTTCATCTCCCAACCAGTAGTGCACCATGAGCCGCATTAGCAGAGTGGTGGAAAAAGGCAGCGTGGCCAACGAAGACCTCTTAGTAATTCTGCTGTGTGGGACTTATTGGAGATAACAGAAGACGTCGTTGGCCACCAAGGATGTCCTTGGGGGCCAACTACACTTCCTGTTACCTCCAGTAGGTCCCACACAGCAGGATTGCTGAGACCTGGCAGAAGGCTACACCCCCTTTCTCCACCACTCTGCAAACATGCATCCTGGTGCACTACTAGTAAGGAGAAGAAGTCCCCTTGTCTATTGATGGTCGTTGGGCGCCAACTACCCCTCCTGTTACCTTCAGCAAGTCCCACACAGTGGGTTTGCTGAGAGGTTTTTGGTGGCCACACACCCTTTCCCCACCACTCTACCACGCCTCCTGGGGCATTACTAGATGGGGGATTATTTCACTTTGGCTCTTGAGGGTCCTTGGGGGCCAGCTGCCTTTCCTGTTACCCCCAGTAAGTCCCACACAGCTGGATTGCTGAGAGGTCACCAGAGGCCACACCCTTTTTCTTCACCACTCTGCAAATGCACCTCCTGGCACACTGCTGCTTGGAGGATCAAGTCCACTTTAGTCCTGAGGCCCTCAGGAGGCAAAGGAACCTCATCCCCCCACCAGCAATGCACTAAGAGGTACATTTGCATAGTGGTGGAGAAAGGGGGCATGGTTTCTGACCACCTCTCACCAATTCCACTGGAGGTAACAGGAGGTTTGTTGGTCCCTAAGGACCCTCAGCAGCCAAGGGGACTTCATCTCCCAACCAACAGCGCTCCAGGAGGTGCATTTTCTGAGTGGCCCCCTTCCCTGGACTGTTTTGGGCCCCAGGGACCCCATCACCCGGGGCCTGCCTTTTTTGAAAAAAATGTATGAAAAAATATGGAGGGGGGCTTTGCGGCCCCCCTCCCGGACCAATTTCAGCCCTGGGGACCACATCTATCAGGGCCCCGTCTTTCTATTTTGAATTATATTCTTTTATTTAAAATGTATGGAGGGGGGCCTAGCAGCCCCCCTTCTCGGCCCTTTTCAGCCCAGGAGACCCCATCCCCTGCAGCCTGATCTTTTCTTTCTTTTTTTCCTTTTAAAAAGGGAGGGGGGCTGTGAGGCCCTGGGGCCCAGCCTGTGGTCTGGGTGCCCTGGTACCAAAGCAATGTCTGTTTCCCTGCTTGCTTCACAGCGGACAGGGAAACAGACACTGTCTGGTTTCAGCAAGCAAGAGCATTTTCTGCTCTCACTTGCTGAAAGCAGAGCATTTGTTTGCTATGGCATGGTGGGAGAGGTGCTTCCGCCATACCAAACTGCAATGTCCGGGGTGCTGCTGGAGCCGTTTCTGGTGGTTGGCGGTCCCCAGAGCCATGTAGGGCTCCAAAGGGATTTGCATGGCCTCCCACCAATGTTAATGTTAGCCCAGAGAAATGCTAGTTCCCGGGGCTGAGGGGCCGCAACAGACCCCCTTCATTGCCCCGGGGAGGTGGTGGTCCCTGAGTCAGTGGAGGGCCAGGCTTCCCCAACACATTCCTATTTAGTGCCCTGGGGAGGTATGTTGTGATCTTATATATAGTTGATGTACTCTCCTGATAGTAATGTCATCGGAGAGTTGCCCAGCAGCTGTGGCTTAGCAACGGGGGTTCTACTACGGGACTCCAGTCTGGGGAGTCACGGAGACAGGACAGCTGTGTGCAGAGGAACAGCTGTTGGGGGTTGCTGATCTCTTACTTCAATAAACATTATTCTTCACATAAGTGCCCCATTTCTTCTTCAAAATTGGCGATGAGGATGGGATGCTTATTAAGGAAGAAGGCTGAAGATATTATATTGAAGGACTAGAAGATCTTCTTAACTTATCCTGTTGGCAAATGTGCAGCTTGGATTTTTAACTTTGATCAGTGAAGAGCCCCAAGGCAAAGAAAAGTCACTAGCGCAAGCGTGATTGGCATGTATCTGGATTTATCAGACTTCTCTAAATACATTGATGTTTGCCTTGTAACTGTCGGTGAAACGGAAACGGAAACTCTAAATAAGTTATATTAGAGTACCAGTTTGGTGCGTCTACCAAGGAAGCAACAAAGATTTTCCTGAGAGGGAGTTTTGTGCACCATTTCATTTTTGGGACAGTGTCTGGAAAAGGTGTGCTGGCGTTTGTTCGTAGCGACTGGCTAAAGTCATCTAAATCACTAGTGTCGGACACATCGCTATTGGCAACGCTATTTGTTGGACACATCGAGCGGAAATCATCGAGCGAAAATTGCAACTTGAAGACAATAACTTTGTAAGTATACAAAGTAAGGTTACCGTTAAGGTGAAGCGGTTGTTTAGACGCGCGACATCTTGTTGTGCATCTTCAACTCGCGGCCGCCATTCTGTACGCAGTTCCTTGCATGCGAGACGCGCATGCGAGTAGAGCGGAAACAAGCGTGCGTGACCTTACGTGAGGTCGCATCACGCGTACACGTTGCATTGTTGTCCGTTGCCTAGATACAGTGATCACACAACGCGTAACCACGGAGGAGAACCAAATGTTAAATTCTGTGTGACGAGTTGGATAACAAGGGTAAGCGTTACGTAATTTACAAAGGTGGCAAGGAAAATAAGAGTGGTGAATTGTGAAACTCATATTAATCAACTTTAAAGTATTTCAAGGTGATAGTGCCAAACAGAGGGTAAAATAAAGCTCTGAAATAAATACACCACGTTACAACTTACAGTATGGCAAATCAAACTATTATACCTCCACCTACATTTTTACAAGAACCAGGAGCACCTTGCATGTTGTGGGAGGATTGGAAGGAATCCTTTATAACATATTTAGAGGCTATTGGAGCAGAAATATATGTAGCCAACAGGAAGTTGGCAATTTTAAAGCACCATTTAGGAGTCGAAGGGAGAAATGTTTTAAAAACACTTCCCAAACCTGCATCCATTGGAAGGGGTAATGCCAACTCAGACGACGAAGATGACGAAGACATCTATGAGGTAGCCATGGCCATGCTAGAGGGAAAGTTCGGAAAAAAATTAAGCATAGTAGTGGAGAGACACACGTTTTTCTCACGCAAACAGGTACAAGGAGAATAAATTGAACAATATGTTGCTGCATTGAGAAAGCTGGCTATTTCGTGTAAATTTAAAGATTTGAGAGATGAAATTATAAGGGATCAATTGATTAATGCTACATGCAATAAAAAGATCCAAGAAAAACTGTTAGACTTGACGGATCCCACATTGGATAAAGCCATAGAGATTGCAAAACGCATAGAAAATACGTCAAGATATGTCAAGGAACTAATGAATTCTAATACATCACAAAGTGAACCCAGTGATACAAAAGTGTGTGAAGTAGTAGCGGATAAAAAAAGTAATAAGAGTTCAGAAACCAAAAAGAAACCATCGTTTTACGCAAACAAAGTGTGCTATAGGTGTGGAAGCAACAGACATTCTGAAGATGCTATGCATTGTCCAGCTGCAAAAACTAGATGTTATAAATGCAAGAAAATAGGTCATTTTTCTAGAGTTTGTAAGGCGTCTAACATTACTCAAAATACTAATACGAAAGTAAACGTGATCAGAGACATTTCCGTTGCAAGTTCTGATGAAAGTGAAGTAGAAATATATGTAATTGAGGATGTTAACGATGTTGGTGCTAACAATAGCGAAAGTTATATTCCGCCAAAGTGTAATCTCATAATTGATATTAGTATGATTTCTATATGGGCGGATTCCTGTTCCCCTTTTACACTAATAGACAGGCACACATGGGAAAATTTAGGTTCCAAACCATTAGTCCCCACAGATGTTAACCCAGTTGGTTATTGTGGCCAGAGATTGCCAGTTATAGGATATTTCACAACCACGATCAAATTTCAAGACAGGAAAACGGAGGCCAAGATTTATGTGGTGGAGAAGGGTAAGTCCTTGTTAGGGTGGAGAGAGCAGAAAAACTGAGATATCATATTAAATCCTAACCATCCTGCCCAAGTATTGTTAACAGAATCTGCAGATTCAGAAATGTGGAAATCCAAGTTTCCAAAATTATTCAAAAAGGACTTAGGATGTTTAAAAAAGTTTAAACATCGTATTATTTTGAAAGAAGGCACCATACCTAGGGTACATAAGGTGAGAAATGTTCCATTGGCCCTTAGAGGTCCTCTCAATGACGAATTACACAGGTTGTGCGTGGAGGGGGTCATAGAACCCATTGAGGCCTCGGATTGGTTAAGTCCCATAGTTTTAGCGCGCAAACCCAATGGCAGTATCCGCATGTGTGTGGATTTGAGAGATCTGAATCAATGTATATGGATTGATCGTTACCCTTTGCCACATATTAATGAAATGTTATCAACGATTGAGGATGGAAATATTTTTTCCACATTAGATTTATCAAGTGCATATCACCAGATTATGTTGCATCCTGAGTCAAAACATCTAACATCTTTCATCACACCTGAAGGTGCATTTCAATTTATACGCATGCCTTTTGGTTTGGCATCAGCAGTCTTTCAAAGGGTAATGCAAAATATATTAGGTAATGATCCAAATGTGGTAGTATTCCAGGATGATATATTGGTGTGGGGTACTAACGATCACGAGCATGACAAAGTCCTAGAGAACGGTTTACACAAATTAGAACAAGCAGGCTTGACGATAGGATTACAGAAGTGCAAATTTCACAAAACAGAGGTGGAATATCTAGGACACAAATTATCATCAGAGGGAGTTAAACCAAAATTTAAGCTAGTAGAAGACCTGGAAAAGGCACCTACTCCAATAAACAAGGATCAATTAAGATAATTTTTAGGTCTAGCGGAATATTACTCAAGATTCATTCGAAATTTTTCTACGTGTGTATCACCTTTAAGAGAGCTGATGGAAAAAAGGGTAAAATTTCATTGGTCTGATGAGTGTCAACAGGCATTTCAAGATATAAAAAAAGCAGTAGCAAGTGCCGTTGCCTTAAAACCTTTCAACCCCGATAACAAAAGTATAATTGTGAGTGATGCCAGTGGTTATGGTATAGGAGCTGTTTTGATGCAGGTACATGATGGCAAAGAACGAGTGATAGCATTTGCTTCACGCACACTAAAGGGAGCAGAAGGCATGTACTCTGCTATAGAAAAGGAAGCGTTAGCATGTTGGTGGGGGGTACAACATTTCCGAAATTTTGTTTTGAACTACATACTGACCATAAACCGCTAATTGATATATTTTCCACTTTTGGTGCAAGTAAAGCTTCTCCACGTATCGCAAAATGGATATACCGGTTACAAGAGTATAACTTTAAATTAAGGTATGTTCCCGGTGTGAGAAACATCAATGTTGATTGTCTTTCACGCCTTCCAGTGGATAAGTGTGACAAAGAAGAGTTAGACCATGAGACAGATGATTGGGAAGTGGCCAGTGTATTTGATGTTTGTCAAGCCATTTCCGAAGTGGAATGGAAGGAGGCCATGCAAGAAGATGTAGCTATAAAGAAAGTGATAGAGCACCTGCCTACCATAGATGGGTGGAAATTGCATGAGAGTCTAGTACAGTATAAAGAGGTTTGGAATGAATTAGCTGTTGTAAGTGGAATATTGAGGAAATTTGACAAGTTAGTAGTGCCTAGTTCACTCAGACCGAAGTTAATTGATCTATTGCATGAGGGACATGGAGGTATGTCCGCAATGAAAAGGAAAGCACAAAATGATTTCTGGTGGCCAGGTATGGATATACAAATAGAGAGATTTGTGAGAGACTGCGTAGCATGCTCACGCAGTGACAAATCTCATACGGTTCAAGAGAGTCCTATTCATCAAACGAAGTGGCCAGAACGTGCGTGGGAGAGGTTGGCAATGGACATTTGTGGTCCAATTGATATTTTAGGAATTGGGAATAAATATGCCATTGTGTTGATGGATTATTTTTCAAAATGGGCAGAGTTAACATTTGTTAAAGAGGTTAAAGCCACCAACATTATTGAATTTTGTGAGGAAATATTTCGTAGAGAGGGTTGCCCAGCGGAAATCTTAACTGATAATGGTTCACAATTTACGTCAAGTGAATTCTCTGATTTTCTCAAAAGGTGGGGTATAAAGCATTAAAAAACCCCAGTATATCATCCCAGGGGTAATGGATTAATTGAGCGCTTTAATCGAGTGCTTGGTGAATGCATCCAAATGTCATTACAAAACAATGGATGTTGGAAAAATGATATAAAAAACATATTGTGGAATTATAGAATAACACCTCATTCTGTAACAGGTGAAACTCCTTTTTGTTTACTAAAAGGTAGAACACCATGTTCCATTGCTGTGCCTACATGGATGGGAAGGTGTGGGAAAAGAATAGTGAATGAAGAAGAATTGAGGTCCAAGATTGAGAAGTATCAAGATTCATATGTCCGGAGACATAATGATAACCTATGCAAGAAACCCAAATCATTTGGTATGGGTACCTATGTGAGAGTTAAATTAGATTCATTTCAGGGAAAAGGAAGATCTAAATTATCTGAACCAAGAAAGGTGTTAGTTGACAATGGGCTTTTTGTAAAATTGTCAGATGGCAAGTGGTGGAATGTAAATAGAGTAACAAAGTGCAATGAAACGGAAGTTAGGGAATGGTTGAAAGAAAAAGAGGTGAATGATAATGGGGGGGGGGGCAAGATCTGATGGAGTGAGTACTTCCAAACCCAGTAATTCTGTAGTGAACAAAAAAACCAACTACAATGTGGATGTCGATACGAGTACAAGGTTCAGTTCAAGAAGAGTATTTACTCCAGTAAAGTTTCGTGATTATGTACGTTTTTAAATATAGTTGTTGTTTTGTAATTTTGTTATGGAAGGAGGATATGTTGTGATCTTATATATAGTTGATGTACTCTCCTGATAGTGATGTCATCGGAGAGTTGCCCAGCAGCTGTGGCTTAGCAACGGGGGTTCTACTACGGGACTCCAATCTGGGGAGTCATGGAGACAGGACAGCTGTGTGCAGAGGAACAGCTGTTGGGGGTTGCTGATCTCTTACTTCAATAAACATTATTCTTCACATAAGTGCCCCATTTCTTCTTCAAAAAGGTGGTGGTCCCCGGGGAAGTGGGGGTGGCCATAGTGCCTCCCCGCATTTGTTTTTAATAATGTATGTGCCCCAGGGAGGTGGCAGCCCCCGGCGCTGCGGGGGCCCAAAAGGGCCCCCGTATTTTCATTGTTTACTGCCCCTGGGAGGTGGCAGTCCCCAGGGCTCCGCATAAGCCTAGGAGGGGGGCCCGTGAGCCCCCCTCCTTCATGCCGCCCGGATTTGGCCCACCTAGGGGCTTTAAAAAACAGAGGCAAGAGAGCCTGCATGTCTTTTTTTTTATTTGGCTTCAGGTTCGTGGATCCACCTGCGAGTCTACAGCAAAATAAAGATTTGAAACCCCAGCGGGTTCCTGAGGGAGCCCCCCACCATATCTGGGGGTCAGGGTATTCCTACCCTGCCCCCTTTTCTTTATTTTTTACTTTGTTTGTGGAACTCAGTTTCAAGCCGAGTCCCAATATGGCTGCCAACACTTCCTGGTTAAATTGTTGGTAGCCAATCAAATTTTAGTAGGATGCGCGAGTCCACTGCATCTCGCGTCTCCAGGTATCAGTATTTTTTTCAGTTAGATATCTCAAAAACTAATGAACTGATTTAGACCAAATCACAAAAAGTACGTTTTCTGGACCAACATCTAGCGTTCTGCCAAAATTTGTGCAATTCCATTCAGTCTGTAGTCATGTTCAAAACATGAAAAATCCCCATATACATAACATGGGGAAAACATGTTTGTGACTCACCTTTTTTCTCAGCCCCATCTTGAAGGATCATCCAGAAACTTTCAACACAGCAGCTGAACAAAAAAGGGGAAGTTTTGTGAAAATTTCGTGGAGATTCGTCAAGCGGCGCCAAAGGTATTGGCAAAACAAAAAATGGTTATATATATATATATTCACTGAAAAAACCATAGGTTTCACACACGTTATAGTTACGAATTAGCATTTAAAAAACCTTGCAAATTCACTTAAAAAACCATAGGTTTCACACATGTTATAGTTAGCTGGACATTTCACTCGTAAAAAACCAATGAAATTCCCCCGTTATAGTTAGTGCAGGCAACTATAACTCACGCGACCGCAATCCTCTGCTGATGACGTCAGATATTACATCACTGTATTTAGACACTTATTTACCCATGTTTTCTTCCATTAATCTTTAGCTATACATATATTACAAATATTTAATTTTCATAAAGACACATATGTCATCAGTGATGTAATATCTGACGTCATCAGCAGAGGATTGCGGTCGCGTGAGTTATAGTTGCCTGCACTAACTATAATGTTTTCTGCCTAGAATCACACCATGAGACAGTGTGCACACAGGAATTGTTATGAGAGATTTAATTTGTGTTGCTCTTGCTCTGTTAGCCTTGCACTCGCAGGAAAGGGGCAGCTTGTTTTTTGGAACTGTGATGGTTTGTATTCAGTATAAAAAAGCTGTTTGGGCATGTGCTATTTTCTGTTTCTGAAAACTAATGCTTGTATTATTGAACTGTGATGGCTAGCATTGAGCCCAAATTAATACGTCACAAATGAGAGGGCAATGCAAACACATTTGACATCAACATGGTAGATTTTCCTTCCACTCCTGCAATTGGTCATGTAGTTTGTACATGTTCAAAAGTCCAATTAACCCTTACCACACATGTAGTGTTACATACATGTCTCCAATGTTTATGCAGTTGCGCAAGGATCAATGCAGATCTCTTTTGCACTTTTCAGTAGACAGTCTCCAGAAGCACACTTTTAGCAGAGAGCAAGCTGTTTCTCATGTACAGTCAAGCTTACTATTCAGTGCTTTGTGGTGTTTCAGATAGCAGTGAGTAATGCTAATACATTGAACCTCACCAAGGCTCATTTCCTTTGCTAGACTGTAGTATGTCATTCAGGTTGCACATGTTCATGGTCTCAAAAAACAGTTTGGGCATGTGCTGTTTTCTGTTTCTGAAAAATATAATGAAAATGTGTCAGACTGTTACAGTAATTATCACTTGCTCTACCACAGTTGTAAGTGTGCTTTCAAATTGCAAATCAAATTTCGTTTTCTGCCTAGAATCACACCATGAGTCTGTGCGCACACAGGAATTGTTTTCAGAGATTCAATACGTGTTACTCTGGTTCTTTCAGAATTGCATTCGTAGGAAAGGGGAAGCTTGTTTTATTGAACTGTGATGGCTACCATTGAGCCCAAATTAATATGTCACAAATGAGAGGGCAATGCAAACACATTTGACATCAACATGGTATATTTTCCTTCCACTCCTGCAATGGGTCATGTAGTTTGTACATGTTCAAAAGTCCAATTAACCCTTACCACACATGTAGTGTTACATACATGTCTCCAATGTTTATGCAGTTGCGCAAGGATCAATGCAGATCTCTTTTGCACTTGATAGTAGACAGTCTCCAGAAGCACACTCTTAGCAGAGAGCAAGCTGTTTCTCATGTACAGTCAAGCTTACTATTCAGTGCTGTGTGGTGTTTCAGATAGCAGTGAGTAATGCTAATACATTGAACCTCACCAAGGCTCATTTCCTTTGCTAGAGTGTAGTATGTCATTCAGGTTGCACATGTTCATGGTCTCAAAAAGCAGTTTGGGCATGTGCTGTTTTCTGTTTCTGAAAAATATAATGAAAATGTGTCAGACTGTTACAGTAATTATCACTTGCTCTACCACAGTCGTAAGTGTGCTTTCAAATTGCAAATCAAATTTAGTTTTCTGCCTAGAATCACACAATGAGTCTGTGCGCACACAGGAATTGTTGTCAGAGATTCAATTCGTGTTACTCTGGTTCTTTCAGAATTGCATTCGTAGGAAAGGGGCAGCTTGTTTTATTGAACTGTGATGGCTAGCATTGAGCCCAAATTAATATGCCACAAATGAGAGGGCAATGCAAACACATTTGACATCAACATGGTATATTTTCCTTCCACTCCTGCAATGGGTCAGGTAGTTTGTACATGTTCAAAAGTCCAATTAACCCTTACCACACATGTAGTGTTACATACATGTCTCCAATGTTTATGCAGTTGCGCAAGGATCAATGCAGATCTCTTTTGCACTTGACAGTAGACAGTCTCCAGAAGCACACTCTTAGCAGAGAGTAAACTGTTTCTCATGTACAGTCATGCCTACTATTCAGCGCTGTGTGGTGTTTCAGATAGCAGAGTAACGCTAATATATTGAACATCACCAAGGCTCATTTCCTTTGCTAGAGTGTAGTACGTTATTCAGGTTGCACATGTTCATGGTCTCAAAAAGCAGTTTGGGCATGTGCTCTTCTCTGTTTCTGAAACAAATAATGAAAATGTCTCAGACTGTTAGAGTAATTATCACTTGCTCTACCACAGTAGTAAGTGTGCTTTCAAATTGCAAATCAAATTTTATTTTCTGCCTAGAATCGCACCATGAGTCTGTGCGCACACAGGAATTGTTGTCAGAGATTAAATTCGTGGTACTCTGGTTCTTTTAGAATTACATTCGTAGGAAAGGGGAAGCTTTAATTCGTGTTGGTTTTATTGTGTTTTTCACTTGTAGGAAAGGGGTAGATAGTATTATAAGATTTGAAAAGCACAAAAAAATATAGTAATAAATTTAAATTACATAAAGGTATTTTTTTTTAGTTTCTTTCAGGTATTGCTGAACAACAGTGAAATAAGTTAAAGATGCCTATAAAATCAAGGAAGAGAAAAGAACAGAAAAATCATTTATATTTGAAGACAACTGGAGGACCCAAATTAGTTGAAGATCCTCATGTTGGAAAAAAGAAAAAGTCTTCTGATAAGCAAACCAAGGATTTTTTAAAAAATATCTTCAAAAAAAGAACAAATTTGAAAAATGTACCCCCTGCAAATAGAGTTTCAAGTAGAAAACAACAGGACAAAAGTGAGAAATTAGAAAATGCTAATGTACAATTAGAAGCAATAAAGATTGACTTAAAAAGAAAAGCAGCATTTAAACACATTCGTAGATAAATGTTTCAGAGAAGAGTGATGTCCAATTTGCTAAAGGATGTGAAAAAATATAAGAAGAAAGCGAAATTTTATAAGCGAAAAAAAGATATTGAATCAATTGTAGCTAAGGCTTTAGATTTAAAAAGAAAACTATTCATTTTAATTTTGAACAGGATCCGTACATTAGATAAAATGGTCAATGTAATGAAGTCACAAAGCAAAACGAAAAGAGTAGTGAAAAGAAATAACTTTTGTAAAGTGTTTTTAGGAGAATGGATGCATAGTTCAAGTACTGAACCATTTTTTAATGAAGAGAGTTATCTTCAAAGTAATAGTTTGCTGCATGCAGTTGACACCAGAGGTCGTGCTTATGAAGTGAAAGATGGTTGTATAATGGAAAAGGAGAAAATGGTTCCAAGAAATGAGGAAGAAGTGATAGCTGATGAGGTTATGGGGAGACGTCCTAAAGCCCCAGTGTATACTTGGAATTGTAGTAGTATTTGTACTGCACGACAGGAATCTATTGATAAATTACGTGAATTTCTAAGAGAATATAGTAAAAAAAAGTGTTAAACAGAAGATTAAGGTGCTTTAAAGACTAGATCCATGTAGAGTGAGAGAGAATACTGGTTTGCAAGGACATTCTCTGGCTTGTCTTTCTAGGAAAGTTTGCCAAAGTGGTTTTTCACCATTTTAGGATGCTGGCAGTTCATCATACTGAAATGAGAATGTTTGTGAGAAGATTGTATTTTGCTAAAAGTCCAGCACTAAAGTTAAATGAGTTGAATAGGGCTCTGTTCCGTGGATCTGTATCAGATGTAGAGAAGGTAACTGATGAAATTCAGTTTTGTTACTTTGGTCCGGAACAAGAAAGTGCAGATAATGACACAGTAATTGAAGAAAATGTGGAAGAGAATGTAGAACCTACCATTAGTAAAAATGTTGAAGATCAAATGACAAAATTTACTATCATCTCTAATGAAAGACCAAATATTACTTGTATTTGTTGCCGGAGAAGCCATTATAAAAATCAAACAAGGTATGTTGATCTCTATAAAAAAAGTGAAAAAGAAAATAATACTAAGTGGTTGGATTTTGCTACATATTTATTTCTGGAAAATTGTTTTGATTTGGGTGAATATCACTGTATGTGTAAATACTGTTATAACAAGTTAGAAGAAAATAAAATGCCAGCAAGAGCTGTACATAATAATTTAGAATTGGTTGAAATTCCTGCAGAACTTAGTGATTTAAATACGTATGAGTCTATACTCATACAATGTGTCCAGCCGTTCCAGACTATAGTTCGTATGGAGCCCAAAACAGGCAAATTACCTCCTTTGGATTTACAAAGAGGTTTAAAAGGAAGAGTTGTCTATTTGCCATTGGATTTGAAAAAAAATATGGAAACTATTGATGCAGATAGATTGGAAACTGAACCATTAGTTATTTTGGTTAATGGAGTACCAACAAAGAACAAGAAAATTTGGCAGGAGCTGGTAGATGTACAAAAAGTACAAAGAGCAAATTTATATTAGAAAAGAAATAATAAATGGTATGAAACAATTTATATGGATGAAGATGAAGAAGTTTTACTACCAGACTCAGGAATACCAGCTGGGCAAATTGAAAAAGTGGATAAGTCAAAAGAAGAAGAAATTTGTGAACATTTCAGCATACATCCTCTTCATTCAAAAGAAGTTATGGCAAACACTATTGATCTGTTTCAGATGAAAAAAGCACAAGGAACTCCCGTGAGTGTATGGGAGGAGAGGTTGGAAGCTCGTTGTTTTCCCCAGCTGTTTCCTACAGGAAAAGGTGGACGATATGATGAACGTCCAGTACAGATTCCTGCTTCTGGGTATCGGACTACAAGATTATATGCAGAAGATCCCAGATTTCGTCAAAGTATTCCTTATTTATTCCACCTTTTATTTGAAAGTGACTTGTCAGCACTATCTTATGCAGTAAATCACACTTTGAAAACTGGAGTACATATCTACGTAATGTGTCTGCAAAGGATTTTATGAACAAAGTGCAACAGCGAGATGATCATTTGGAATCTCAATTGATTAATCTAATGGCTTGTCAGCGTGGGACAAATGAATATTGGTACCAACGCCATGGAGAATTGAAGTGTATGTTACGGAATTTAGGAACTCCTACATGGTTTCTCACCCTAAGCTGTGCTGAGTACGCTTGGGATGATCTTCTGGAATTTCTTCGAGAGGCGAATTCAAATATTGAAAACATCCAATACAAGACAGCAGGAGAATTGTGCTCATTGGATCCGGTTAATGTTTGCAGATATTTCAATCATAGATTTGAGGCTATGATGTCCTTCATCTGCAATAAAAAAAAATCCACCTCTTGGAGAAGTTGTGGATTTCTTTTGGAGAAAAGAGTACCAAGCAAGAGGCGCTCCTCATATTCATATGCTGTTGTGGATCAAGGATGCCCCAAAATTTGGAACAGATTCTGATGATGCAGTTTTAAGTTTCATCGAAGGATATGCAACATGTGCTATACCTAAAAGCACAGAAGAGAAACACTTAAAAGAGCAAGTTTTACGTTTCCAAAGTCATTGCTGTGGAAAATACTGTCAACGAAAGTACAAGAGTAAAGAAAAATTCTACACAAAATGTCGATTTGGATTTCCACAACCTGTTCTTTCAAAAGGAAGAGTAAACAGTTTTATGTCAGCTGTGCGACATACTATTACAATAAAATCGCCTAAAAATACCTACAACCTAAGAAGAAAAGAAGAGTCAAAATATATAAATGACTACAACCCAGTCATTTTATCCATGTGGAATGCTAACATGGATATTCAGTATGTAGCTGACAATTCTATTGCTGTTGCTCGGTATGTCACATGTTACATCACTAAATCTGAGAAAACGGAATTGAAGGAAATGTGGGAAGAGATTTCTCACGAGAAGACTGTCAGTAAAAAGCTATACAGTTTCAGTTTAAAGATGTTATCGCATCGAGAAATTGGATCCTACGAATGCTCAGATAGGTTATCATCTGCAAGTCTGTACTCCAAATCCAGAAGAATAATTTGGGTAAGTTTAGGCCTTGCAGGAATGCAAAATCAGGTACTGAAATCTGTTGGAGAAATTGAATATTTGACAGAGAATGACCCGGAAAGTACAGATATTTTGAAATCAAACATGTTGGACACATATTACCCAAAAAGAAGTCGTCATCTGGAGAACATGTGTCTCTATGAAGTGCTGCAGAACTACATTTTTACACGGAAAGCCACAGAAGACATCAACAATGGAAAATATAAAGTCATTGGTGAGGAAGGATGTTTGGTGAAGCAAACAAAAGGAAGCTTGATTAATCACAGAAAGCTGAGTTGCGACACTCCTGACAAAAAGGAATTTTACTACTTAGCACTTTTACAGCTGTTTAAACCATGGCGTTCAGAGGATGAATTACTTTTCACAGCTATGAAGATTCCTTTAATGCATGCAAAGATACGATTGAATGCAGTACTTTCACAAATTATGTGCAAATGTTAAATGAAGAAAATGAACAGGAAGCTACAATTGCAGCTGAAGTAGCTAGAGACAGTTCTCAAGACAGCCAAAGTTCTGGAACACTCAGTCAAGATCCCCTAGGACAACCAATCGTAGAAAATGAAGCTGCAATAGCAATGACTGAAGTGGAAACAGCTATGAATCAAGCTCAGGAAGATTTAGTAGACTTAACATATTTGGAACAGCAACTGAATGAAGAACAAAAACAAATTTATGAAGAAGTCAAAAAAAAATTGATCATGGATTACTACATGAAAAGAAAGAGTGCTCATGTGCATCATTTGAACCAATCAGGATGTATGTGAGTGGACAAGCTGGAACTGGGAAAAGTTTCTTAATTAAAGTCATCCGAAGTTACCTATAGCAAAAAACAGATTCAACTTTGTCTTGTGTTGTTACTGCTCCAACTGGGTTAGCAGCATATAACATAAAAGGAATTACCTTACATCGCTTGCTAATGTTACCAGTGGAGCATGAGAACAAAATAGAATATCACAAGTTAACAGGAGAAGCATGCTTCGAAGTTTCAAGAGTGTTGAAGAAGATGCAAGTTCTCATTATTGATGAGGTAAGCATGGTATCAAACTTAATGCTTGCCTTTGTGCATTTAAGAATGCAGAAAATTCTAAAGAGAGACTATGACGTGTTATTTGGAGGAAAACATGTTATAGTTTTTTGGGATCTTCTGCAGCTCACTCCAGTTAAAGGACAACCAGTGTTTAATACTGTGACACATGAAGGCACAAAGAAGTCATTAGGAAGTATTGGTAATGCGAATATTTGGTCATTCTTTGAGTACAAAGAAATCACTACCAATATGAGGCAAGCAAACGATGAAGATTATGCAAGTATTCTGAAAGATATCAGAATTGGACTACTTCCAGAAGTTGGCAGAGAAGCATTACAGAGTCGGATGCTACATAATTTATTTCCAAATGAAGAAATAGTTGCAGAGAAAATATACCAGAACATTGCAGAAAAAAATACTGTAATCTGCTTAATGCCAATATTCAATGAGGAACTTTTGAAATTGGAAAAGGAAGAGATTCAGAAAATGGAAGCAGTGGACAAAATTCAGCATGAAGGAATTACTATTACATTAACAGGCAAACTGAAAAATAAATTGGATTCTCTAGAGAAGAACATTTCGAAAACAGCTGGATTAGAAAAAAATATTTATGTTTGTATGAACTGTCGAGTATTTTTAAGAAGAAATTTGGATGTAGAAAAAGGTTTAGTGAATGGAGCTATGGGTAAAGTTGTGGGTTTTGTGAAATACCAGAAAAAAGATGGAATTGAATTTTTAAAAATAAAATTTGATCAGATTGAAGAGGTTAAAGACATTTGTCGTTGTTCAGTTCGTTTCTTGCTTGTGAAAGACTTATATGTACGTAGGAAGCAGTTTCCGTTTTCTCTAGCATATGGTGTAACTATTCACAAATCTCAAGGATTAACTGTAGATAGTGCTTTTGTAAACATTGGTTCAACTGTGTTCAAAGAAGGTATGGCATATGTTGCTTTGTCACGAGTGAAAACATTATCTGGTCTATTCATGATTGACTTTGATGACTCAAAAGTTAGTGCTGATGCAAACTGTGTAAAGGAATATAATAGATTAAGAAGAAGCTATGCTCCTCATTTAGGTCAGTATCCTGTGTTTGAAAAACGTGGTGTTTGTCGGAAAAGGAGAATTGAGAATATCTGTAATGAGGATGTACAGAAGAGAAAACAAAAGGAGAGTGATGTGATTGCAAGCAAAAAGAAAAAGGACAATGCTGAAGAGGTTGTTGGTTGTCATTTTGAAAATAGCTCTGGTGTCAACTGCTACGCTAATGTAGTGCTGAATGTTGTATTTTATCTTGAAAGTTTGCAAGAGCAGATAATACTAAATCATGAAAAAAGATTCTGTTCTCTGCTGAGTTTTCTTTTTGAGAAGCTGAGTAATGATAAAACTAAAATAGAAAGTGCTTCTGATGTTAGAAAACTTTTAGATGTATGTTCAGGAAGTACACAGTTTACTCAAAATGTCCAGCAAGATGCACAGGAATTCTTGATGTATATTCTTATGGTACTGGAAGAAGAAGGGGTAGAAATAGAAAATATGTTTGGTCTCTCTTATAAATGGGAACATAGTTGTGAAAACTGTTTCAACACATGCAGCTCTAATGTTGATTCTGAAAGGTTCATATATTTAACATTACCAGAGAGTCAATCAGTCACTTTTAGTAAATTAGTTAAATATGCCAATCACAGCATGGAATGTTCTAAATGTAAATCAGACATGTTTTCAACGTTATTTTTAAAGAAATATGGACAGTATGTAATTTTAATGATGCAACGTTGTAGAGCTGATGGAACAAAATTGGACACTTCTATAAAGAAGTTTGTAGGAAAACAATTATCAATATCAGGAAAAACTTTTGTTGCAGTTGCAATAATTTTCCATGATGGACCTTCGATAACTTCTGGTCATTACACAGTTTATCTTAAATGTGAAAAAGGCTGGACACTGTGTAATGATTCTCAATTGATTTTCAAGCAACGTTTGCCTGCAGAATTACCAAATTCTTATTTATTTTTTCTAAAACCAAAATTTTAGATACAAATTGCAACATCTGAACAAATCATTTTTTGCGATTTTATTGGATTACCTTTGGATATTTCATCCAAAAAGAATTTAAAAATTACCATTTGGCCTCATGGAAAGGTAAAAATTTCTCTTGTGGACTTCTTTGACAGATATTATTTGGATGTATGAGCTTAAGCAACAAGATTTACAGACGTTATTTATTGCAAATAGTTATTGTTGTTAGATGATATTTTTATTATATATATTATATTTCTATCAAGGTATGTTTTATTGAGAAGAGATTCAGGGCTTTTTTTAAACAATCTTTCAGATTGTTAATTTTTTTGCCCGCTGTTAAGTGATGAATGCAATTGGTTTCACAATTTGCAGTGAAATTCAATATATTCTGAAAACAGCAAAAAAAGGGCAAAACATGTCTTTGTTAAATATGAAAATATGTGTACTGTATTCTAAAATGTATTGTTAAATAATTTAATACTTTTTTTCTTTTGTTACAGATAGAAAAAGAAATTTTAGGAAAATTAATCCTTTTTTCTAGCAATTAAAAAAAAACATTTAATGATAATTAAGTTGGTCAGGTAAGTTTGAAATATCTGTATTTATCACACATTTACTTCCGTAGTCCCTTGTTTTCACTTCTCCTCACTCTGCTTTTGTCATTTCCCTTGTGGTTCTTCAAGTACATTGAAGGGTGAAAAAAATATTTTATTTAAAAAAAAAAAAAAAAAAAGGTGCGCGTACCGTACGCGCCCGGTAAACATTTTTTTTTAAAAAACTGATAAAATAAATTTTAAAAAAATTGTGAGGTAGGGTGGCTCTTCAAAGAGCCCTTGTGTTAATACAGGGACAGAGGAAAGAAAGAATGGGAATATTAGAAGGGACCGCACTTGTGCTGCTCAATCTTATTATCTATTAGAGGAATACTAGATTCCCCCATAGCAATAGGAGAGTAACAAGTGTTGCACCTTATATGTACCCTCTGAAACCGAGGGTAGATGTCCAGAGGAGCAGAAGAGGGTGATGCTCCCACCGCAGAGGAAGTGCTCGGCTGAGCTGCCGAAGATGTACTCGGCTGAGCTTCTGCAGATGTGCTCGGGTGACTTACTGGGATGTACATCCCTAATGTGTCTAAACATAGTGTAATTACCAAAGGAATACTTCTTCCTTGGATTACCTCTAGATAAGACACGCTCACAAAGTGAGCAGGTGACTAATGGAGCATTTACCTTTTTCTGCCCCTCTGGAAATGTGAAATATTCCCAAACAAAAGAATTCTTCTATTTCCTCCTTCTCTGTCTGATGATGCTGCTGCCCTGCTCACTCTCAGAAGAGGACTGCTGCTCTGCCATTGTATCCCAAAGACAATTCAGCTCCTTCTCCTAGGGAATCACAAGCAGTAATGAGGGGAATGGGTGTGGTGTTGGAAGTTTCTGGAAATGAAACAAGTTTAAACCAATGTAAATTGTTGTTTCTGGATCACATGACCTACCGTGCGCGCTCCGTACGCTTACCGTACGCGCACGGTAAAAGTACGCATGCGCGCACGTAAGACACGCGCACGCGCGCATGCGCATTAGAGGCACGCGCGCACGTACGGCAGTTCCGCATAACGCGTGCGCACAGGGAGCAGGCGCTTACGCGTCGCACAGGGAGTACGGACGCGTACGTAAATCGCATACGCATGCGCACACGGAGCATAAACATTACGTACGCGCACAGTACATAAAACGTACCGTGCGCGCACGGTAAAAAATCCTAAAAAAAAAGGTTTGTAGAAGATATTAACTATGTTATTCAACTATATCTAACCATTTATTTAAAAAAGGTGAACCTTTCTATATTGCAGGATACAGTAAATCAATGATTATATACATAGGTAGCATATTGTTTAAAAAAAAAAAGAAAAAGAAAAAAGAAAAAGAAAAAAAAAGGATTTAAAAAACCTTACAAATTCACTTAAAAAACCATAGGTTTCACACACGTTATAGTTAGGAATTAGTATTTAAAAAACCTTAAAAATTCACTGAAAAAAACATAGGTTTCACACATGTTATAGTTAGGAATTAGCATTTTAAAAACCTTGCAAATTCACTGAAAAAAACAGAGGTTTCACACATGTTATAGTTAGCTGGACATTTCACTTGTACAAAACCATTGAAATTTCCCCGTTATAGTTAGTTCAGCTAACTATAACTCGCGCACCCGCAATCCACTGCTGATGACGTCACATATTACATCACTCATAACATGGTCAGTGACATCACTCATGACATCACTCATGACATCTCAAATGACATCACTCATGACATCTCAAATGACATCATCCATGTGATAAATTACCACATCTTCTCACACCCTAATATAACCTTTGATACACCGACTCAAAATTTAAGAGTTCCATTCTCAAAACCATAAATACTGCAATACCAATAACTACATACCCACTTATTAACTCTTAGGTCTTCATACACCTCCACTCACTCACCTGTACAGTCACTCATACTTACAGTCACTCCATACAAAACTATCATATACATTTATACACTTATATAGACACTCACACACTAACAAGTATCCATAGAGCTACTCTTACACCTACTCAGTCATGCAAATAATCACACTCCCATATACTCACCTATGCGATTATACACACTCAAGTTCACTTACTCATAAAAATAGTATCACATTCTTACACTCTTATAGAATCATTGATACAAGCACACACTCATCCATTCAGTCACTTTCACAATCACACACTCTCACATCTACCCACTTATATACTCTTACACGCACATATACTGCCTTTCACATATGTAGTTAGTCACAAATGTACCACTGAGATATACATTCAATCCCTAACACACCCATACATACACTCACTCAACCATACAGTCCTTCACAGATGCACTCTTAAAACCATGCACCCACACCCTACCCACACAAACACATCGAACCCATACAGAAACTGAGACAAGCAATCAATAACTTATATAGACACTCATATAGCTATTCACAAAACCATGCAGCCACTTATACACCAACATACAGACACATACAGACATTTACACAGTTTAGTCACTAGTCTGCAGTAAGATACATTTAATGACTCACTTATAGAATCATGTTACGCACCACAGAAAATCATCCATTTACACACTTGTACACCCACTCATTCTTCAACAGGCCTTTCCCTATATATATTAAACATATTAAAATTGTTCAGAACACATACTCAATGGATGATGTCATCAGTGATGTCATCAGTGATGTCATTTGAGATGTCATCAGTGATGTCATGAGTGATGTCACTGACCATGTCATGAGCGATGTAATATGTAAGGTTTTTAAAATGCTAATTCCTAACTATAACGTGTGTGAAACCTTTAGTTTTTTCAGTGAATATATATATATATATATTCACTGAAAAAACCATAGGTTTCACACATGTTATAGTTAGCTGGACATTTCACTCATAAAAAACCAATGAAATTCCCCCGTTATAGTTAGTGCAGGCAACTATAACTCACGCGACCGCAATCCTCTGCTGATGACGTCAGATATTACATCACTGATGACATATGTGTCTTTCTGAAAAAAAAAAAAATGTAATATATGTATAGCTAAACATGAATGGAAGAAGACATGGGTAAATAAGTGTCTAAATACAGTGATGTAATATCTGATCGGGGAGGGCCCCACTGCAGAAGTGCAGGTCTCTGGCACTAATTATTTCCAGCGCTGTTGGGAACGTTGTGCTTCCAGTTGGTGGAAATCGAATTTTGGGAAGGTGAGCAACAATGAACTTACATGCTAACCTACTACAGGATTAACAGCGTTTTCATCTGGCAGCATGCACTATGCTAACATTGTGGATACTACATCTACCATGATGCCGAGTGAACCAGGGGCGTGTATTTAAATGAGGCGCAGGTGCGCTTTGAAATGTTTGCTGCTTCCTGAATTTGCCTTGGATTTTAAATGCCAGTGATCAAGGGAAATGCTGCCCGAAACATGTTTGGTTTTTAAGGCAAAGCTGAATAAATATGCTTGTAAGGACAATGTTTACGAGCCTTCCTTCTGCCAGCAAGAGAGGAATTCATTGCCACAACGTGAGAGGCCCTCTAATGCAGAGTAACTTTTTTGTGGATTTATTACGGTCTGACTCAGATCGGGGAGGGCCCCACTGCAGAAGTGCAGGTCTCTGGCACTAATTATTTCCAGCGCTGTTGGGAACGTTGTGCTTCCAGTTGGTGGAAATCGAATTTTGGGAAGGTGAGCAACAATGAACTTACATGCTAACCTACTACAGGATTAACAGCGTTTTCATCTGGCAGCATGCACTATGCTAACATTGTGGATACTACATCTACCATGATGCCGAGTGAACCAGGGGCGTGTATTTAAATGAGGCGCAGGTGCGCTTTGAAATGTTTGCTGCTTCCTGAATTTGCCTTGGATTTTAAATGCCAGTGATCAAGGGAAATGCTGCCCGAAACATGTTTGGTTTTTAAGGCAAAGCTGAATAAATATGCTTGTAAGGACAATGTTTACGAGCCTTCCTTCTGCCAGCAAGAGAGGAATTCATTGCCACAACGTGAGAGGCCCTCTAATGCAGAGTAACTTTTTTGTGGATTTATTACGGTCTGACTCAGATCGGGGAGGGCCCCACTGCAGAAGTGCAGGTCTCTGGCACTAATTATTTCCAGCGCTGTTGGGAACGTTGTGCTTCCAGATGGTGGAAATCGAATTTTGGGAAGGTGAGCAACAATGAACTTACATGCTAACCTACTACAGGATTAACAGCGTTTTCATCTGGCAGCATGCACTATGCTAACATTGTGGATACTACATCTACCATGATGCCGAGTGAACCAGGGGCGTGTATTTCAATGAGGCGCAGGTGCGCTTTGAAATGTTTGCTGCTTCCTGAATTTGCCTTGGATTTTAAATGCCAGTGATCAAGGGAAATGCTGCCCGAAACATGTTTGGTTTTTAAGGCAAAGCTGAATAAATATGCTTGTAAGGTCAATGTTTACGAGCCTTCCTTCTGCCAGCAAGAGAGGAATTCATTGCCACAACGTGAGAGGCCCTCTAATGCAGAGTAACTTTTTTGTGGATTTATTACGGTCTGACTCAGATCGGGGAGGGCCCCACTGCAGAAGTGCAGGTCTCTGGCACTAATTATTTCCAGCGCTGTTGGGAACGTTGTGCTTCCAGTTGGTGGAAATCGAATTTTGGGAAGGTGAGCAACAATGAACTTACATGCTAATCTACTACAGGATTAACAGCGTTTTCATCTGGCAGCATGCACTATGCTAACATTGTGGATACTACATCTACCATGCTGCCGAGTGAACCAGGGGCGTGTATTTAAATGAGGCGCAGGTGCGCTTTGAAATGTTTGCTGCTTCCTGAATTTGCCTTGGATTTTAAATGCCAGTGATCAAGGGAAATGCTGCCCGAAACATGTTTGGTTTTTAAGGCAAAGCTGAATAAATATGCTTGTAAGGACAATGTTTACGAGCCTTCCTTCTGCCAGCAAGAGAGGAATTCATTGCCACAACGTGAGAGGCCCTCTAATGCAGAGTAACTTTTTTATGGATTTATTACGGTCTGACTCAGATCGGGGAGGGCCCCACTGCAGAAGTGCAGGTCTCTGGCACTAATTATTTCCAGCGCTGTTGGGAACGTTGTGCTTCCAGTTGGTGGAAATCGAATTTTGGGAAGGTGAGCAACAATGAACTTACATGCTAACCTACTACAGGATTAACAGCGTTTTCATCTGGCAGCATGCACTATGCTAACATTGTGGATACTACATCTACCATGATGCCGAGTGAACCAGGGGCGTGTATTTAAATGAGGCGCAGGTGCGCTTTGAAATGTTTGCTGCTTCCTGAATTTGCCTTGGATTTTAAATGCCAGTGATCAAGGGAAATGCTGCCCGAAACATGTTTGGTTTTTAAGGCAAAGCTGAATAAATATGCTTGTAAGGACAATGTTTACGAGCCTTCCTTCTGCCAGCAAGAGAGGAATTCATTGCCACAACGTGAGAGGCCCTCTAATGCAGAGTAACTTTTTTGTGGATTTATTACGGTCTGACTCAGATCGGGGAGGGCCCCACTGCAGAAGTGCAGGTCTCTGGCACTAATTATTTCCAGCGCTGTTGGGAACGTTGTGCTTCCAGTTGGTGGAAATCGAATTTTGGGAAGGTGAGCAACAATGAACTTACATGCTAACCTACTACAGGATTAACAGCGTTTTCATCTGGCAGCATGCACTATGCTAACATTGTGGATACTACATCTACCATGATGCCGAGTGAACCAGGGGCGTGTATTTAAATGAGGCGCAGGTGCGCTTTGAAATGTTTGCTGCTTCCTGAATTTGCCTTGGATTTTAAATGCCAGTGATGAAGGGAAATGCTGCCCGAAACATGTTTGGTTTTTAAGGCAAAGCTGAATAAATATGCTTGTAAGGACAATGTTTACGAGCCTTCTTTCTGCCAGCAAGAGAGGAATTCATTGCCACAACGTGAGAGGCCCTCTAATGCAGAGTAACTTTTTTGTGGATTTATTACAGTCTGACTCAGATCGGGGAGGGCCCCACTGCAGAAGTGCAGGTCTCTGGCACTAATTATTTCCAGCGCTGTTGGGAACGTTGTGCTTCCAGTTGGTGGAAATCGAATTTTGGGAAGGTGAGCAACAATGAACTTACATGCTAACCTACTACAGGATTAACAGCGTTTTCATCTGGCAGCATGCACTATGCTAACATTGTGGATACTACATCTACCATGATGCCGAGTGAACCAGGGGCGTGTATTTAAATGAGGAGCAGGTGCGCTTTGAAATGTTTGCTGCTTCCTGAATTTGCCTTGGATTTTAAATGCCAGTGATCAAGGGAAATGCTGCCCGAAACATGTTTGGTTTTTAAGGCAAAGCTGAATAAATATGCTTGTAAGGACAATGTTTACGAGCCTTCCTTCTGCCAGCAAGAGAGGAATTCATTGCCACAACGTGAGAGGCCCTCTAATGCAGAGTAACTTTTTTGTGGATTTATTACGGTCTGACTCAGATCGGGGAGGGCCCCACTGCAGAAGTGCAGGTCTCTGGCACTAATTATTTCCAGCGCTGTTGGGAACGTTGTGCTTCCAGTTGGTGGAAATCGAATTTTGGGAAGGTGAGCAACAATGAACTTACATGCTAACCTACTACAGGATTAACAGCGTTTTCATCTGGCAGCATGCACTATGCTAACATTGTGGATACTACATCTACCATGATGCCGAGTGAACCAGGGGCGTGTATTTAAATGAGGCGCAGGGGCGCTTTGAAATGTTTGCTGCTTCCTGAATTTGCCTTGGATTTTAAATGCCAGTGATCAAGGGAAATGCTGCCCGAAACATGTTTGGTTTTTAAGGCAAAGCTGAATAAATATGCTTGTAAGGACAATGTTTACGAGCCTTCCTTCTGCCAGCAAGAGAGGAATTCATTGCCACAACGTGAGAGGCCCTCTAATGCAGAGTAACTTTTTTGTGGATTTATTACGGTCTGACTCAGATCGGGGAGGGCCCCACTGCAGAAGTGCAGGTCTCTGGCACTAATTATTTCCAGCGCTGTTGGGAACGTTGTGCTTCCAGTTGGTGGAAATCGAATTTTGGGAAGGTGAGCAACAATGAACTTACATGCTAACCTACTACAGGATTAACAGCGTTTTCATCTGGCAGCATGCACTATGCTAACATTGTGGATACTACATCTACCATGATGCCGAGTGAACCAGGGGCGTGTATTTAAATGAGGCGCAGGTGCGCTTTGAAATGTTTGCTGCTTCCTGAATTTGCCTTCGAGAGTTTATTTCCACTAAAATGATGCAGGTACCAAAGGAAAAAAATGCTGAAATAACGCTGTTTGAGGATCAATCATGATTCCATGTGTAATGAACTTACGAACTGTACAATGCATTATGGGGCTAGTATTCCGAATGCCTGGTCATGTGACATTTTGTTTAAAAAAGCAAGCACAACGCACTTTGCATTTGTTAACTTCTTACCTGTGAGCAAGGCGACAGCCGAAACGCGTAAGGTGATGGAAGATTAGTGCTGCTGTCTTCGAAATAAATGCTTTTATCTCCGTGATGGGCCTCGCATCTTTGTTTGGTCACTGCGTGTGTTGGTGAGCTGCTCCATGCTCACTGTTCCGCGAGGCCACCCTGAAGGGTCGGGGGCTCCTTGGGCTTGGAGACTTTGTTTTGCATATATATATATATATATATATATATATATATATATATATATATATATATTACCTACTGGCGGTCGCCAGTAGGTAGTTATAGTTAGGACCACGTTTCCATAGGAAATCCGCAACATTCTATTTTGAATAACTTTGGCGCCGGTCGACGAATCCTCGCGAATTTTTCAAAATAGGTGGGGCGCTACGCTCCGCTCCTACCCTGAAAGTCTCGGGGGGATTCGTCAAGCGGGGGCTGAGATAAAAGGGGGGTCCCAAAACGCGTTTTTCCCATGCATTTTTCCATAGGACCTTTAGACAGGGCTACAGCCCGAACGGCTGAACAGAATTACTTGAAATTTGGCAGAGAGGTAGTACTCAGGTCAAGGAAGTGCCTTTTGTAGGTTTGGTGTAAATCTGTTCAGTAGATTCTGAGAAAATAGCCTTTAAATCAATATATATATCTGAGCCAGCTTACGGTGCGCTTACGGTACGCTTACCGTACGCGTACGGTGGCGTGCGCGAGCGCGATTCTGATTGGCTCTTAGATCTTAGTAAACATTCGAATCGGCCGAAACCAGGAAGCGGCGGCCGCCATTTTCTCTCTCGCACTGAGAGTGATGATGAAAATACAAAGCACAAAAACATGTAAAGGGGCTGTTTAGACAGCTCCCACACACATAGCCAAGGTGGGGGGGTCCCCAAAGATCCCCCAAGGCCAAAAACGGATTTTTTTTTTTTCGCTAATTTCGCCGATTACGCTTACCGTACGCGTACGGTAAAAAATTGTATAAAAAAAAAATTATCCACACTCTCCCCACCCCGTGTGCAATTGGTGGCCGAAGGCCACCAATTGTGCATTGCTTATAAGAGTATATGAAAAACTATAATATTTAAAAAAAAAAAAATAAAAAAAAAAATTATCCACACTCTGTCCACCCCGTGTGCAAATGGTGCTTGAAGGGCACCATTTGTGCATGGCTTATAAAAATTTTACGAAAAATTAAAATATTACCTTTCAAAACGAAGTGCATCATATGTCCTCCATGTGCGCACGGTGCGCGAAGCGCATCGTGCGTACATGGCCCATCTAGTGTAACATGGGCACGCGGTGCGCGTAGCGCACCGCGTGCCCACCGTGCGTGCACGGCACTAACTGCGTAAAGTGAGCGCGCGGTGCGCGAAGCGCACCGCGTGCTTACTGTGCTCGCACGGTGCGCGAAGCGCACCGTGCGCGCACGGAACGAACTGCGTTAAGTGGGCGCGCACGCCACGAATGGCGTAAAGTAACTTAGCATTTAAAAAACCGTACAAATTCACTGAAAAAACCATAGGTTTCACACACGTTATAGTTAGGAATTAGCATTTAAAAAACCTTGCAAATTCACTGAAAAAACCATAGGTTTCACACATGTTATAGTTAGCGGAAATTTTACTGATAAAAAACCAATGAAATTCCCCCGTTATAGTTAGTGCAGGCAACTATAACTCACGCGACCGCAATCTTCTGCTGATGACATATGTGTCTTTATGAAAAAAAAATATTTGTAATATATGTATAGCTAAAAATGTATGGAAGAAGACATGGGCAAATAAGTGTCTAAATACAGTATTAGCATCAGCAGAGGATTGCGGTCGCGTGAGTTATAGTTGCCTGCACTAACTATAACGGGGGAATTTCATTGGTTTTTTATCAGTAAAATTTCCGCTAACTATAACATGTGTGAAACCTATGGTTTTTTCAGTGAATTATATATATATATATATATATTCTAATACAACTTGGGTTACAGGTAACATAGCCCGGCGCCACCAATCTCAGACACTGGTCCCCACCAGTGCAAATATATATTCAACACAAACAAATCTGAGATAGTTTCATAGTACAAGGAAAGAAACAACATATGAGTCTTCTTATGTTAACAGTCTTTATACTAGTATCAAACATGACAAAGGGATTGAAACTGTTAAATACTTTCTGTATACCAAATCAGCAAGCTATCTTCAACACTCTAATATGATACTAGAGCTTCTACACTTGGTTCTTACAAACAACTTCTTTTTTTAGAGGTGATTTGTTTCATCAAATAACAGGTACAGCAATGGGTGCGAAATTTGCACCTTCATATGCAAATTTATTTATGGGACATTATGGAAGAGAACATGCTTGGAGGCGAAGTGAATTTGAGGAAAATATTATCTACTCGGGTAGATTTATAGATGATGTGTTTATGATTTGGAAAGGTAGTGAAGTAAAGCTAAAATTATTTCACAATTATTTAAATACTAACAACTATAATATAACTCTTTCTCTTGAATATAGTCTAGAAAGCATTGTTTTCTTAGATGTAGAAATGTACGTTTCACATGGGCACATAGAGTCGAGACTTTTTCGGAAATTAACCCCTTCCCCGCTCATGACGGAACCACTCCGTCATGAGCCACGGTTGCGCTGTGCTCATGACGGAGTGGTTCCATCATGCTGTGGCCGTTGGCGGCCGCTCCGCCCACGCGGCGCTAATTCCCCGCCTGTGCGGGCGATTAGCGCAGTGGGCGGAGACGTGACGGAACCACTCCGTCATGAGCACAGCTCAACCGTGGCTCGTGACGGAGTGGTTCTGTCACGAGCACAGCGCCACCGCGCTGCCCCCAAACCCCCCCCAGTGCCATGGCGGAATTCCTGCCGCGGCGAAGGGGTTAACATCAACAAACTCAATATTACATGCTAAATCAGTTCACCTAAGAATGCAGATTGATAACATTCCATACGGGGAATTTCTTAGAGCTAAAAGAAACTGTAGTGAGGAATGGAATATCAAACTGTATCTAAAGATATAACTGAAATATTTTTGAGAAGAGGTTATGACAGTAGAACTGTAGAAAAAGCTAGACTCAGAGCACAGAAAGTGACAAGAGATGAACTTTTGAATGACAGACCATGACCCAGAGAGAATAAAAAAGATGTGATTAGATATATCACTACGTACAGTGAAGGAAACGATAGGGTCTTCCATTCACTTCGTAAATATTGGGACATATTGACTTTCGATAAAGAAATTGCCCAATTTCTAGACAACAAGCCTAAAATGGTGTATAAAAAAGCACCAACACTTAGAAAAGAGTCCTAGTGATACATGCCAATATGAAGTGCAGAATGAACAACAACTATTAACAAAAACTATCTTAACACCTGGATGTTATAGATGTAATCAATGTATTTGTTGTAAATATGTTGTAGACAAAACTCAAACTTTTTGTGATCACACTTATAAGAACACGTACAGAATCAACTCTTTCATTAACTGTAATACGAGCCACTGTGTATACACAATGACTTGTATTTGTAAAAAAATATTTGTGGGTTCGTCTATGAGAAAACTGAAGATTAGATGGATGGAACATCTTAGAGCCATCAAAAACTGCGATCCTAAATATCCAATGGCAGTACATTTCAAAGATAAACATAAACTGATTGAATTAAAAGATATCCAATTCATGGGTATTGAACAAGTTAATATTGATAGAAGAGGTGGAGACTTAGAAGCAAAATTAAGATCGAAAGAAACCTATTGGATTAATAAATTACGAGCAGTACAATATGGGTTGAATATGGATCGTGAAATATATACGTTATTAAGTTAACTCGCTCCTCAATAAGTAGGATATATATACAGCATGTAGGTAATTTCTCAATATCTTAATTAAAAATGTTTTGCAACTCTGTATGTCTCATGTAGGAATGAAACAATAGAAATATATGTTTATACTCATTGATATGTAAGATGATCATAATTGGGACATTAAGTTACTGCCCATTGATCACGACCTCCTGCTACAATACAATTAAGAAGTTGAGAATAGGTACAGGGACCTGAGCAGGCAGCTTTGATGTTGATTCTAGTAAACAACAATGATTGAGTATTCTAATTTTGGGTACGTTCTTTCATTAAAATACTAGTTGATCAAGAGGTTATTTATAATAGATTGTATGTATATTTGTTTTTTTCTTTGGTTAGTTTTGTTGTCCTAACTTTTAGATTATGACTAAGGACTTATGAAGAAATTGTGTATTATCCTAGAACTGTGTGGTAGGAAAACTATTATAAGATGCTACTTTTATATAGCTCTCGATAGCACAACATATAAGAACGGTCAAGTTCCAATGCTAGCTATCCAGGGTCTGATTCTCGGCTGAGATACTTAAAAGATGCATGGGTTTGGATAATTATCAAAATACCATGAATTTATGCCTTAGGCTTTATTTATTGTAACCTTTTTAAGTTGAATTATATATAATTCTAGTTCATCACCATTATTATAACACTAGCTCAAGGGTAGAAACAGATATCTATTAAAAGACTGACCACACTGACTTACAAGATAGCTCAGAGCAGTAAAACACGGAATCCCAATAGAGTTAACATTGGAGGTTCGAGTTTGTGATGAGAAAAGAATTCAACTAAATACATTTTTTCTTTTTATAAATGCCTTAATTTTGCCACATGTAGTACTCTATTTTTATATATAGATATATATATTTTTTATTCTTTAATATAAATTCAGATTTTGTTCTAAATAAATGTTGAACATTATTAAGGAGAAGAACTAATGTTGATTTGGTAACGGCGCATCTTGAGTCTGTCAACATTTAAACAAACTTTCCTGCCAAATTACGCTAATTGATTAACTAAGGGGGAGTATATAAAGTGGCAGTTGACACTAATGTTTTGTCTGCGGTACGGGCTGAGGAAAAAGCTAGACGATCGTCGAAAGGTTGAGAGGTAAGAAGAATTCTCTAGCATAGGGACTCTAATCTTGTTGAACTTAGACAAAAAGTGTAGTCATTTCTCTGTCAATTTGACTTTACAATACTGACAGGTCCTGTCCTATCTTGTAAATACTTTTCACAGCTATTCTCAGAGTCAATTGTCATAGATATTTTTTTACTGATATTGACAGAATGAAGCTTTTTAGTCATCAGAAAGAGTAGAGTGTACCTATAGTGTATATTCAAATGTGAAATAGTAGTAAGTGTTCTTTAATTTTGGGTATAACTCATTAGAAGTCTTTTTGAACATACAACTAACCTAAAAAACCAAACAGATAGCTAGTTGAAACTGGATTCGCTTTGACAAGAAGGATAGCGTAGCGCATTAGATCATGGCATCAACAAAAAATAAACTTCGCGGGTTCGATCCTGGTATAAGGTCCAACTAATAATTAATTAAAATAAACTCTTTAATAATAAAAAAAAAATCTTTTTTAGACTAGGTGACACTATGTAAGTTATATGTTTGTTTTTTGGACTATTACAGATCTTATCAAGGATCAGTAGACTGGGGATTGATGAAGAATACACTCTGACTATGAAGATATATTTTAGCTGTGCAACAAGTATACATGAATAATTAAGGTGAAAGTTAAGTTTCATTATTAAAAATGATTATTTGTAAATAAACAAAGCAATAATGTAACATCAATATATATTATTTTAGGAACCTATACTTAGAAAATGGTGATTCTACTAATGGGAGAACTTTTTCCAAAATACAAGGCAAGAAGTGAGATTAGCTACTTAACTGAGGTAAAGAAATGCTCCAGCCATTATGAGAACTGGGAGGATAAACATTTTTAAAAATTGATACACCCCTATGGATCATTAGAATGGGTATACTTACCATAGAAAATGTGTACATTATTATGACAACCCGAATTTCTGTACACGTTTGACTGATTGAACAATCGGTTATAATTTTGATATTGCTTTTGAGTTTATAAATTAATAATTATGTTCTAACTTTAAATAAGTGTTAAACGGTCTATTAATGTACTAGGAACGTGCTCTATTGTAAGTTGTTCTTCTTTTTTGTTTTTTACAATTTTTTTTATGTTGTTTGTATGACAGCCCTGAAGAAGCGCAGTGTGCGCGAAACACGTGTTGGCTTTACTGTGATACTTGTATGTAAATCTGACCATAAAGGAAAAAGAAGGCATCACTGTGATTCTTATATGTAAATTTCTACAAAGAAGATGAACACATAAGAAGACTCATATATTGTTTCTTTGCTTGTACTATGAAACTATCTCAGATTTGTTTGTGTTGAATATATAGATATATATATATATATTTATTTATATTTATATTTAAATAAAGATATATATATATTTTTATATTGTACATTTTCCTAGATGTTATTTTAAAATGTAAATTCATATATATATTAAGTCTACTATGACTACTATTACCACTAGTAGTAGTAGTAGTAGTAGTAGTAGTAGTACAGTAGTACTAATAATAATTGTTGGAAATTGGGTTACTGGTTGAAGTGGGTGAAACTCTACTCAAGCAGCAGCCACAATTTCTGTCAAGTGGAAGTCACAAGCAACTTGTAATTATTCTGTGCTTTACCTTCTGATAGCTTGGTGCAAAGCTGTCAATCTTAATTTAGAGGTAATGTGTAAAGTATTTATGCGTGTGCAAGAAACAATGGTTCTGTCGGAAAATGAACGGACTGATTTAATAGGTACTGAATACACTTTAGACTCTCAAGGACACACACAGACCAAAAGAAACAGGACAGAATCCAGGTCACTTGATAGAATGATGTTAATTAATGTATCAAAAACACCAAAAATATTTACAGGGTAATCCAACCAAAAAACACACAAGATGTAGTGAAACAATTAGTGAAACGGTGATACTTAGCACAAAACACATCACATATAACGAATATGTACAATGAACAATACATAAAAATAATCAACAAACAAGGTCCTATTTACAATACATAAGCCACTTAAGGGTTCAAAGTTTCCTCGTTATCTAAGTGGATTTGCATGTGACGCATAGGACATGTAACGTCTGTGTGTGTCCTTGAGAGTCTAAAGTGTATTCAGTACCTATTAAATCAGTCCGTTCATTTTCCGACAGAACCATTGTTTCTTGCACACACTATCTTACCCAGGTTCTGAGGGTTACTGGGTTGCCCCATTATCGTTAATGGTTAAAGTATTTATGCACCACTTCAAAGATTAATAAAGTGAAACCACAACACAAGACAACTCCCACCTCACTTTAGACAAATAGAGTAAAATTTAAATAAATTATTTGACACAAAAATAATAACAATCCACTTGGTAGAACCAGAGATATGCAATTTTTAAGATGTAAGTGAAAATAGTGCCTAGAAGCACAAAGCACGAACTCTGGTTATCTAGTCGTGGTGGACTGGGACATAGCCACAAGTTCAGATTGACCACGATGGAGCGTGGACCAAGTTAGGTCAGCTGAACAAACTATCTAAAATCCTGGTTTGGGTACAATCGCGAGATCCTGCATCAAGGATGCATCGCACAGCGGTGGTTCCGAGCAGCTGCAAGGCAGCGATGCAGAGTCCTGAGATGTAGTCGAGGAATGAATATACAAGGAACACCCCGGACAGATTTAGGCTTTATTCGGCATGGTTACTGGCCTGTTGTCCCCCTGAGGCTTGAGCAGGGAGAGACCAACGGTAAGATTCTCTGCTAATTGCGATTTTAAAACATACTGCTTTTAGAAAAATAATTTTGCACATACCTTTTAAACTCAATACTGGCACTTGCACTTTAGCGTGTTTGACTCCCGGTGTCCGCTCGCAGAACGCGGTACCACCATCTTGGCAGAAGTGTGGTTAGCGGGCTAGTCTTTACGGCCCGGGGGGAGATAAGAGGGGGAATGGCACGAGCGGGCTTCCTGTTGTCCTCCTGAGGCTTGAGCCGGGAGAGACTAACGGTAAGATTCTCTGCTAATTGTGATTTTAAAACATACTGCTTTTAGAAATATCATTTTGCACATACCTTTTAAACTCAAAACTGGCACTTGCACTTTAGCGTGTTTGATTCCCTGGGTCCGCCCGCAGAACACGGTACCACCATCTTGGGAGAAGTGTGGTTAGCGGGCTAGTCTTTACGGCCCGGGGGGAGATAAGAGGGGGAATGGCATGTGCGCGCAGCGACACGCGCAGCGGGCGTGCCGCAGACACGCCGAAGGCGCACCTAAGGCAAGCCCGTCTGCGCACGTAAGTGTCTGGCCCGCGTCTAGCGCCACAACCCCTGCATGATCTCCTAAAGCTCAGAGGCCCTTAACATATTCAAGAGAGTAACTCATAACGCTGAACTCTAACATCAACGTCTTCTGTGGCGTGCCATTAGACCTCAGGTTCGAGCCAAGGAGGTGTAAACATTGTGAGCTGCACTTTAGCTACATTAAGGTGAAGGAAACACTATTCAAGATGCACCTAAAAATATGTTAAATTTGAAAGCGTGGAGAGCAGTGCTAATTAATGCGTGCTCACTGATAAGACATAACACTGAATTGGCGGATCTGCTAGAAAGCCAAAAATTAGACTTGGCATTCATAACTGAAACTTGGGCAGATGCCGCATCAAATCCAGAGCTGACATCAGCACTCCCTGCGGGTTACTCTATGATTAGAGCAGACAGAGAGCATAAGCGGGGGGGCTTGCTATCATCTTTATAGAAGGACTTAGAGTGAATGGTTGTGTGAAAGGGTGCTCACCAGACTGTGAAACATTAGCTTTCCAGATAACACTCAATAATAATTATACGTTAAAAGGTCTTCTCATATACCGTCTGCCGAAAGCTCGTACTCCATTGATGGAAAACATAAGTCCCTTTTTGGAGTCGAGTATAAATTACTCAGATTTTACAATATTAGGAGATTTTAATTTTCATCTAGAAAAAGGAGATGATAATAATACTGCTGCACTTACTGACTCAATGGCAAGTTTTTCTTTGAAACAGATAGTTAAGCAAGAGACTCACATTGCAGGTCATACCCTGGATGGAATTTTTACGTCCAATTCTAGGATAGAAGTGGCGGAAGTTATACCTGTTATATGGTCAGATCATAAAGCCATAATATTTACCATACAGGATAACTGGCATCTAATAACACCAATTGATATCCAGGCTAGAACCGTTTATCAGGATTGGGCTAAAACTGATATCTCCACTAGGAGCATCAAAGCCAAATCTAGAGACTGATTTGAATGATATGGTCAATAGAGTAAACTCCTGGGTTAAGGCGGCCATAGATACAGTAATTCAAAAGAAAACCTCCTTGTCCAAAAGGAAACGACCTTCCGAACCGTGGTTCTCTGAGAAACTCAGAGAACAGAAAAAAGCTTGTAGGAGGTCCGAAAGAAAGTGGAGAGTGAGCTATGATGAAGGGAGGAAAAGAGAGTATGCACAGACCTTGCTAGAATATAAGAAAATTATTAATGAGGAAAAGAGTAAATATTTCACACATACAATCCTAGAAGCTAAAAACATCAGTAAAGAGCTGTTTGACACAGTGAAAAGACTTGCTAATCTTCCAGGGAACTCTCAGAAGATGAATAATCCAGAGTTTTGCAATATTCTGGGAGAATTTTTTACTGATAAAGTAGAGACGGTATATAAATCTCTCAGTGAGACTCCTAATTTGTCCTCCAACTCTATCAAGCCAGGGCTACATACAACAGGATCTAGCATCGGTTTTTCCTTCCTCCCGCCCACGGAGGAACAGATTAGACAAGTAGTAATGACTACCAAGTCTGGAGCCCCCTCTGATCCTTGTCCTCCCAAAATCTTTCATATGTTCACAGAAATGATTAGTGAGCAACTTACAACAGTATTTTCAGAAATAATACTGTCAGGGCTGTTCCCAGGAGCCTGGGAAATAGCCTCAGTTCGGCCTTTACTGAAAAAGAATAATCTCGACCCCACCGAACCAGGCCGCTATCGGCCGATTTCAAGGATCCCCTTCTATTCCAAAGTGTTGGAGAAACTACTCAACAGGCAGATTACAACCTTCATCATGGAGGAAGATCTTCTAGATCATTCACAATATGGATTCAGAGAGGGTCATGGAACAGAGACAGCTCTGGTAATGGCAGTAGAAGAACTTAGAAGAACATTGGACGAGGGAAGGAAGGCCGCCTTGATTTTGTTAGATCTGTTGGCGGCCTTGGACACAGTCAACCATGGAATCCTAATTGGAAGATTAGAAGAGTTGGGATTCCAAGATACCGCCATTACTCTACTATCATCATATCTAACTAACAGATTGTTTGTTGTAGAAATGGACGGATCAGTCTCTAAATCCTTTAAACTGCCATGTGGAGTGCCGCAGGGTTCCTCCCTCAGACCCATCCTTTCTAATATCTATGTGGCCCCTTTGGCGGCCATTATTAGGAAATGTGGTTTCTCGGTGGTCTCCTACGCCGATGACATGCAGGTGGTGGTTTCGGTGTCAAATAGCATAGAGGAGACAGCAGACTGTTTTAATACCTGCATGACACAGATCAACATTTGGATGCAGAAAAATTGCCTCAAACTTAATGGGGGAAAAACAGAGGTGTTGTTATTAGGATCCAAGACCTCCTTCTGGTCCCCAAGATGGTGGCTGGCTGACCTAGGTGAATGCCCAGTTCCGGTCACGAAGGTGAGGAACTTAGGTGTAATATTTGATGAAAGACTAACGTTTGAATGTCAAATTAAAAAACTGGCCTCCATTCCATCGGACGCTTTAAAAACAGTGGTCACGGCACTAGCTCTATCACGATTGGACTATGGTAATGCCCTATATGTGGGACTTCAAACACAGCTTTTAATTAGACATCAAAGGATGCAAAAAGCAGCGGCTAGAATGATTCTGGATATCCCCAAGTATGAGTCTGTCTCCCTTCGATTGAAAGACCTACATTGGCTGCCAGTGGGTAAAAGAATTATTTTTAATTCACAATGCCTGGCATTTAAGGCACTACAGGGGAAGGGGCCACTGTACCTGAGAACACATCTTAAGAAATACATGCCAGTTAGGAATTTAAGGTCAGTGCAAGCACATCTACTGTCAACCTCAGGATATAAGAAAGCTCGCTGGGGGGCAGGAGCTTTTTGTTGGGAACAGTAAAAATGTGGAATTCCTTGCCGCTGTCTATAAAAAACAGTAAGACATTAATGTCATTCAGAGGGCTGCTGAAAACATGGCTATTTAAGAATTAAAAGTTAGAGGCTCAGTTAATTGGTAGAGGCATCATACCCATTGGTCATAGCGCCAAGACGCCCTTGGGCATACGTGCCCTTCATAAGTTTTAAATCAAATCAAATTATGTGGCTTCAGTCCCATGGAGCACTCTCATGCTTAGAAAGACTTGTTCATTCAAGTATTCCATCCATCTCTTTCAGTTTTTCTCCATGATGCTCTCGAAGTGGAATGAATATGCCTAGTGTTGGGCCTCGTGTCCTTTTGCAGAGGGGACAAGGCCTGGAAGTTCCGACTGGTTTGCTCTAGTGCTGCCGACCCGAGGTTGTTTTGGATAAAGTTGGTCTGTTCCTGTGGTGGCACAGTGAGCTAAACAATGCACTCTTGTGAAGCCTAGTAATTTTCCGTGGCCGAGATTTATTTAAGCATTCCACTGATTCTCTTTTTTCTTTTATCAAAAGATCATTATAGCTCTGTTTATTAGCTCATCGTTTTCAACAGGCCTTTTAATATATTACTCCACCTGGTAACATGTATCCTTTCTCATGCAGGTAAGAAGTCTAGATTCAAGTGATTGGGAAAAACAATGTGGGTAATTACACAGTTCCTAGTGGCTTAGAAGATTCCAGTAACCAGGTAACTATAAACGGATCTAGGTCTGTGCTGTTTTGGAAGCCACAATATACCCCAGAGTGGGCATCTTGCAATTGCTTGGTCCATAAGCTCTAACTTTTTTGATCTCAGCGGTTATTCAGTCTCTCAATTTCCTCATTTGTTTGGCCTTGAAGTGACTATCTTTGTCTGGACAGACAAGTCCTTCCCATTCTCTAGGCTCCATAAGTATTTGCCTACACACTAGTTTTTTTACCCACCCATACATTGAATATTTGTTGCTGCAGGCATGTCGGTTTTCGGGATATCCACTGTTAGTGTCCTAAAATAGAAGAGGATGCAAGGTAGAACCATCATCAAACCCTAGTGTCACTTCTACCTATATATGTCTAACCCTATGTAACTCGGTAACTTAAGATCGTTGCCTTTGTATAGCATTTCTATATCTCTGATTATGAAGACTCACAAGTATTTTAACCCTTCTTTTACCCACAAGAGCATATGGTATTGGCCTGTCGATATTTAGAATTGTATTACAAGAATACCATAGCAAAATGACCCACCACCAAACTACCAACAAGGAAAGTATATATGAGTAAAAATTGTTTTACTCCATAATATGCACCTCAAATATATATATATATATCTTCAACACACATATATGTGAAGATGAGAATTGTAAAGTTGTGCTTTCCAATATATACTGACCTTCACAATATATTGTTTTTCGTTATTCTTATTATGATATTCTTGTAAGTCGATTATATGTGGACTCATTTTATTATATTTTGGCTGTTATTTTGTAATATGTGGATCTCCAAGGAGTTCCAAAATCATATTTAAATAAAATTGAATTGAAATTGTAGCGTGATATTTTTGAGGTTGGTATTCTGAAATCAATCCATGGTAGATCCACCCGAGTGTCTGTCACAGGGGCACCAGGCATGCATGGGCGTAAGGGATGGTGCCCTACCAAGCATGGCAGCTGAAAGGAGGAGGAGAATGGCAGGGTCACTTCGGGCAATGAATCACATCGCAGGCTGATGGGGGTTAAAAGGTCGCTTTTATTTAGCAACATAGCAAAATAATCATAATGCCAAACAATGACTTTCAATGCAAAATGACCCCGCCCCCGCCACCCCTCAATGATCCCCCAAGAAAAGTCCCCAAACCGATTCCCCAATGAAATTTCCCCATATCGATCCCCCAAATAAAATTTCCCCCATATCGATCCTCCAATGAAATTTCCCCCATATCGATCCCCCAAGAGATTTTCCCCATGAATTTTTCCCCCACATAGATCCCCAATTCTCCCCCACCTGGAACCTCTACCCCAGCCCCTTATCTCTGTTTCCCTTCTGTCCTAAGCTATTCTGCCTGACCCAACCCTTCCTACCTGCCTCAATCCCGTCCCAATCTGCCCCCAATGGAAAAAGAAGGAGAGAGGGGGGGAGAGAGAGACCCAAAAAAGAGACCAAGGAATCGGAACGTTACCTTAACCGCAAAATATAAAACCTGCAACAAAAATAGGGAGGGTGGGTGGGGCACAAAAAGCGAGCGCGCCTCCTGCCTACCTGCTCCTGGACCCCCAACTGCCACTAATTAGCACTCGGCGTTTGAACGCCAACGTTCCAAAGCAGGCTCCCTGCCTGCACGAGCTCAGCCCTGGGCGATACCAAAGCCCGAAGCTGCCCGGGGGTGGACATTCTTCGAATGCCACCCACAAGCTCCCATCGGGCAATGAATCACATCGCAGGCCGATGGGGGTTAAAAGGTCGCTTTTATTTAGCAACATAGCAAAATAATCATAATGCCAAACAATGACTTTCAATGCAAAATTACCCCGCCCCTGCCACCCCTCAATGATCCCCCAAGAAAAGTCCCCAAACCGATTCCCCAATGAAATTCCCCCCATATTGATCCCCCAAATAAAATTTCCCCCATATCAACCTCCTACAGAATGATCTCCCGGCCTTCACTACTCTGCAGGCAAAATTCAAATGACCCAACAACCGTTGCATCTCAAATAGAGTCAGTTTTTTCGCCGCCTTAGCATAATTGAGCAACTGTACAATTTCTTGCACCTTGCCTTGTGGTAACCTAGCTTCCATCTTTTCAGTATCAATTTCTATGCCTAGAAATATAAGACAAGTCTCCGGTCCCTCAGTTTTTTCTGCCGCTAAGGGAACACCTAATTCCTGCATCAAAGATTGGAAAAATTGGAGGGCCTTGCCACATGAACGAGAGCCCTTCCTACCCACAAAAAGAAAATCATCCAAATAATGCGACACTTGCATGTCGCCGGACCTGAATGAAAAAAGCCATTGTAGGAAAGAACTGAAATCTTCAAAAAGTTGGCAGGAAACTGCACATCCCATAGGTAACACTTTGTCAACAAAGAATTGACCTTGAATATGAATCCCTAGCAACTCGAAATCCTGAGGATGCACTGGAAGCAGTCTGAAAGCTGACTTAATGTCACACTTTGCCAACTCCGCTCCTGAACCGGCCTTTTCAACTAAATCCAGAGCTACGTCCACAGAAGAAAACTGCACTACAGTATCCTCCTTAGCTATAAAATCATTTACTGACTGCCCTTGAGGCCAAGACAAATGTTGAATCATACGGAATTCTCCCTCCGTTTTCTTGGGAACCACTCCTAAAGGAAAAACAATAAGATTGGGAAGAGGCCAGGAAAGGAAGGGGCCGGCTATTCTACCTTCAGCAATTTCAGAGTCTAATTTGTTAGCAATGACTTGAGGAAACTGCTTTGCAGATTTTAAATTTTGCGCAAACCTACGTTGCCTAGGACCTTGATAACCGAGTTTGAAACCTTCCTTAAACCCCCACTCTAACTTTAAAGCTTTCTACCTGAGAGGGTAAAATTTAAGCCACTTACATAAGTTGGGAATTTCAATTGGTGTAACCGCCTTTGAAAGGAGGCTGGACAGGGACGCCTCTCCCTCTGCCCTGACCTGTATAGAAGCTGGGGTTTTGTCCAGCAAAACATTGCAACAAGGCATGCTTACCGCCGCACTTTGAACATTCGTGCCTATATTTGCATGGATACTTTTGACAGAAACCCCTGTTGAAATTCCAGCACACCCCTGAGGTGAAAGCTGGGTCTTTAGCCCATGACCCCACCCCTCCCAGAGTGGGTCTATTAAGAAAGGGCCGTGGGGTAATCGCCAAGCCGCTTGCTGTATGTAATGTAGGAGGAGGCCTTTGGGGATACATCCACTGGACCCACAATTCGCTGTCTACCTCACCCCAGGGTTTATCTGGAATTAACACTAAACGAGCACGAAATTCCTCATCATAGTGTAACCATGCGAAGCCCCCAAATTCTGCATGCGCCTTTCTAATTGTATCCAAATATTTTAAAAGAGAGACCGAACGGTCCGGAAACTTTTCACAGTAAACGCTTGCGAAAATCAAAAGGGCAGAGGTCCAGGAATCAATATTAGTGGGAACCCTGGGTCTTCTCGCTAGCTCCCATGCCTCCTCCCTTGAACCCTCTTTAGATTGAAGCTCCCGATGTAGTAGTTTAAAAACGTCTACAAACTCCCCGCTCCAAATCTTTTCTTTAGTATGTTTAGTTAAATGTGACCCCAGGGGCATGGACAACCCCATATAAGGCAACCTCTGTAAACCTGTACCTTTGTCTTTGGTATTCTTTTCTTCTTGCGAAACTGAAACAGGTACCTTAGCTGCAATTGCATCTGTTTTTGGAGATACCTGACCCTGTGAACTTGCAAATTTACAATGACAACAAACCTTATCACCTGTGACTGACTCCGGAACTGCTACTTCCCTACGTTTTTTCACATTAAATAAAGAACAAGCATCACCAACTTGCCCACCTGTTTGAAGGGGCTTGTCCAAAGCTGCGCTCTTCCTCGTCTGTATTCCTTCCGAGGCCTTGGAAAAACGCTCTAGCCGCTTCCAGTTCCTCTCGGATTCTTGTGTCTGTAAAAGATCAGCTCAAGAAAACTGATTAACAAGCCCCCCCCCTGTTTGGAAGAAAAAACATCATTAGAAAGGTTCTCTTGATGGGGGATTTCACCCTCCTCCAGGTCAGATAAGTCGTTATCTCCATTGTCATAATAATTCTGCTCGACGCCACTACCGGAAGGCCTAGCCCCATCCCCAACACCACCGTCGAAAACCCTCCAATTCACTGCTTTTTTAAGCTGTGGAAGCCTATACTCAGGTAATGAATTTGGAAAAATTTCTTTAACAGCTGTTTCTTGCGTGAAAAATGGCGAGCAAGACGCCTGAAACTCACTCAATGGTCGTTCGCTGCACCCGCCGCCCTTGCTCAGGCTTGTAGGAATGTCGGCCTGCAAGCCGCTAGTACTTGCAGACTGAGGGGGTCCTTGAAAATTTTCAGGCACCGCGTGCAAAGGTGAGCAAGACGCTGGAAACTCGCCACACCTGATGCCCTTCTGCAATCTAGACGCAGAGTTGGCCTGCGAGTCGCTATTACTCGCAGACCGTTGATGTTCAGGCACCGCAGGACTGCCTTTATTCCCCCCCCCACCCACACCCATCCCCTGTGGCAGGAGGCT
This sequence comes from Triturus cristatus, assembly GCF_964204655.1. Lineage (NCBI taxonomy): Eukaryota > Metazoa > Chordata > Amphibia > Caudata > Salamandridae > Triturus > Triturus cristatus. Next base: position 397,386,277 of record NC_140590.1, read on the forward strand.
CACGCTCTGACCTAGAACGGCTAACATTTTCTCCGCCAACAACAGAAACGGACAAAAAATCTTTATTCAATTCCCTGACAGGAAAGTCCAAAGAAGGCAAAACCGAAGATACACCAGAAGGCACACTCTCGTCAGCCCTTACGCTGGGAACAGTTGGCAAACTTGAAAATTCCGCTAACAAATTAGTGGTATCTGAAGACCTAACAGGAGCCAGAAACCGGTCACCAGAAACAGAATTGCCAACCACTGAAAATAACATTTTAGGAATTAGGAATATCGCGCTTTATAGGCGATTTACCAGAAAGCATGTGTTCACCATTGCCAGAATCACGAAAATGTACTTTGCCGCTAGATGGCGCCAATGCCTCATTACGAACAGTTTCTGCAACTTCAGAGACCTTGGATATCCCTCTAAGAAAGGCAGGTTTCTTAGCCCCTCTACCCCTCACTGAGCGTGTGCGAGCCCTCCCCCTGCTTTTAGCCACAACAGTAGGAGCTGACTGCTGACAAGAGGTAAGAAGGGGAGCCTCCCTAGATAATCTCTTCAAAGACTTTGAATTCTCCACAGAGAGAACTTCAGGGGAACTGTCCGATAATGTGCAGGCAATAACTGCAGCAGACACACCCTCAGAGGAAGCCCTCTTCTTAGGGGTTAACCCAGTCCAAGCCTGTGTCAGGACACCAGGGGCCAATAAATCCTCCCTCCCTGCTTGGCACAATGTTCTAAGGGCTTCCCTGACTCTCTCCGCAGCTTCAGCCATCATAAAAAATCAATTAGCAGCCTGCCAGAGCCCCAATAAATAACACAAGAGGCACAAAAAGCGAGCGCGCCTCCTGCCTACCTGCTCTGGACCCCCAACTGCCACTAATTAGCACTCTGCGTTTGAACGCCAACGTTCCAAAGCAGGCTCCCTGCCTGCACGAGCTCAGCCCTGGGCGATACCAAAGCCCGAAGCTGCCCGGGGGTGGACATTCTTCGAATGCCACCCCCAAGCCCCCATTGGCACTGCAGCACTGCTGACTGCATCGGGACATGATATTAAAAATAAAGAAAGCCTTTTTGGCGAGATGAGTAAAACTGTGCATTTGGCGGGCGCCGTCGTATCTGCCTTCGAGGCTCGAGCTGGGACAGCTGCGTCATTAGTGGGTGTGGCTGTATTTCAGTGCCACAGTAATCTTCTGCCCACTGCTCTGAATTAGGTGGCTAGGGTGGAGTCCGGACATCCTTCTTTAATTAAGGGCATAGGGAAGGAAAAGGAAGCATTTGGCTATGTGGACAGCACCCAGTTGAAATGTGTTTCTCAGACAGGCTGGGATGCAGTCTGACAGGCGCACAGCTACTTCTGTCTTGGTGCATGGAGCGCAGTCCCGGTTATAAAAGTTTGTGCACTTGGTTTGCTAGAGACTGATGTTGCATCTGATGCTGATAAGGAGCAGCGGTCCGTTTCTTTCTCTCGTCTAACTTCAAAAGGTGCCGCCTTGTTAACTGGAACTGTCGCTTCTTACAGTATTACTGCTGTGGCAGGGCCTCCCTGACTCTTCTTAACCCAGCCAAGCATGACTGCTGGGCATTAGCGTTGCGTGGCATGAGGAGTGACCAGCAGTGAGGAACCTGATTGGACTGGCGACCATCGATCTAGCTCAAGATGCCAACCACAGGGCTGCGCACTTTCCTATTGGCCAGGCCCTACTCCTCACAACAGTACAAATGACCTCAGGCTGCCACTGCCTGACAGTTAGGGTGGGGAGATACCATTTGCCACTGAGTTCAGCCTCCTGAAGCGCCCGTCACCTAGCTTGCCTCTCACCCTACCCGGGACAGCAGCATTGCTGAGACCACAGCCTGTCACACAGACTGGACAGCCAGGACTGGGACATGCAGCAGGGATGGACTGGAGTAACGTTATGTAATGTAACAAGCATTTATAAAGTGCTCTGTAACTCCAGGGAGTGTCCTTGTGCTATGCATCCGAGATGTGAAAATAACTGAGGGACCCCACTATTAGTTTTGATTATAAAGTCAAGTTTCAATTTCTGGGGGTGGCTGAAATGTTACGAAACTCCAAAGGGAGTTTGTTCCATAATGAAGGTCCTAGAAACTAAAAAAACCTGCCTCCCCCCCTGGACCACCGGATCTACTGGATTTTGGACAAAAAGAGGTTGGCTTTTTTGTTTGTTGCATATTTATATAGTGCGAACTCGACCCAAAGGTATTGGAGCGCTTTACATGAGCACCGTATTTACATTACACATTCAGGCACGGGGAGATTAAGTGATTTGCCCAGAATCACAGGATGTGGACGCGACCTCGAGGCTCGAACTCTGGTTTCCAGCACCAAAGTCGGCAGTTTAGGACCACATCCTCTGAATGAGACGCATGGCTGAGCACAAGCGTCTGAATGGAACATGCAGGCCTATCCTTGCTCTAAGATAAGCAGCACCAGACTGATGGAGAGCTCTATGTGCTAGCAGTATGGTCTTAAAAAGAATCTGCTTTCTTATGGGAAGCCAGTGTAGTTCCCTTAAATAAGGGGAAACGTGTGTTCTCTAAGGTAGACAGAGAAGAATCGGACCGCTGCGTTTTGGACCACTTGCAATTTATTAATCATCTTATACACATTGATTATAACATTTAAATATTGTGTAAAGGTTGCTTCCATAATTTTGTTGTTTCGCAATTCATGTATGACTGTATAGAAACAACCACCAATTGCCTGAGCTTTATTACTTTGTTTGCCTGTTCTGTGTGGGTCTATGAATACAGGCTTGTATCCCACTGTTATCTGACTCACAATTGTTTGGTTTAAAAATTTTTTATTCGAAAACAATTCTAAATATTTTGCATATTAAAAATGTCTTTATCCGGCTGGATTCTGGCAGAAATATAGTACTGACTGGGGCTATATTTATTGCACTCACATCCCTTATTTGTCTCAGGGACCACTGTCTCTTAGAAAAAAGTTAGTTCCCAAGGTCCCTGACCGATCATAATTGGGTCCCCTTCATTCTGCATTACATTTAAGCTGATGGTGTGTCAGCCATTGAAAGACCGATATTAATCAGATTCTGATTTTATCACCCTGAAACATCTCATCCCTGCCCCAATAAAATAGTAGCTGGGTGTCATCGGCATAGGAAATTACGTTTGCTCTCAGGGTCTCTGTCAGAAGAGCAAGAGTGTGGGTGATAGATATTAAAGAGAGTTGGGCTCAGAACCGAGCCCTGTGGCACTCTCACTTGCATCTCACAAGACCTAGATGAACAAGGGGGGCACCATACCTCCTGACCTCTACCCTCTAGTAATGATGCTAACCAGCTCCACACAAACCCCCTAATTCCAATGGCTTAAAGATGGGCAAGGAGAGTGGAGTGGGGTACCATGTCGAAGGCCTTTGACATTGTTGCCCACAGGCCATAGAGCTAAATGACTGGCTTCAGGCCTCAACAGAGTGGACCCTGCCAAAATACATTCACCAGCTACTTTTTCTTCTGCCCAGGCCTGCGTTATTTGCTTGCCTGCTTCCACTGCCCAAGTCTGAGTGTACCCCAGCCGAGGGTGAGAGACCCCCTGAGCCACACCCCAACCCACTGACTCAGCCCATGCGAAGGCTTGGCTGCCCATTCTCCAGGCCCTTCAAGAAGACAGTGTAGCTCCACTTCCTAGCTTAAGGGCATACAGCTTCATTACTTAGGTATGACCATTTGTGGAAATCTTTCACCTGCAGCTCTCCCTGGAGTGAACAAGTGGGAGAGGGTGATAGTCAGTAGAGGAAGACCTCCTGCTCTTCTATGCAGGGTCTCAGGCTCCAGTCTTCCATCACCAGTGAAGAGGTGGGTTCTGGAGAGGCCCAAATGGGAAACGTTGCTGGAGTTTTCCCCTGATTTAACTGTAGCTGAAAACTGACCTTACGTCATGAGGCTGCTTTTGCCCACATGACATGACGCTACTTGGCAGCTTTGGAAACAGGCATTGGTAAATGCAATAGGTTTCACCTTTGTGATTAATAATAAGCTGGGTTTTGTTGTAAGTTTTCACATTGCACAGAGACATAGGTCATGTCATCACTGACTGACTTTGGGGCCCAATGTGATAAGTTTACAATAAGGAAATTAGTAATCCTGGTATATGGTAGTAACAGCGTCTTTAAAATGTTTATGTATATATTAGAGACACCATACAGCCAGTTTCAAGAACAAATTGTGAGCCACCGCCAGACGAGCATGCTGATGTAATAATAACAATGGATACTACCTTGTCTCCTAGGATGCAAGCTTAAAGGAATTGTCAAAATATGGCTTTCACACATTGTCTTTGCCAAACCTAATCCGTCCCGCCCTGTTACCAAAATAAAAGTGTCCTTGAAAAAGCACATCATCAATTCTCTAAGGCAGATGCAATACGTGTCATTACCTCTACCCAGGGCTCTCTTTAATGGATTAAAGAACGCATGTTGGGGAACCACCGCAATTTCCATATTGAAATGTTGCCATCGGGGCCTAATTTCTTTTTCCCTTGGATTCTACTTGCTAACAAAAGCACCAAAGCGCCCTAGATCAAAGTAACATCAACGAAAGACACAACAACGACAAGATGGTTATAAATATTTGGAACATTAAAGCAGTACCGTCGCCATTAACCGAGCCTTTTTAAGACCTATTTACCCTTCGATATATTAGTTCAACAGTGCTTGCCTTCAATAGAAAACAGCTATAGCCTCGGGAGATATTTGCACAGCTCATCTACCCGTACAACAGCAATGTTCTCCCCATTTATATTATTCCTCTTACTAAACAGATTTGTGCTGGAGTCGCTTTTTAAGGTAGGCTGATTAATAACTGTAATCTGATGTGACATGTTGAGGTTAACCATCTGTGACACAGTGTCTACCCTTTACTAATAAACATAGCTGCCCAACCCAAGCTTGCATTCCAATCCACGTTCTTTTTAATATATTGTATTTGAAAGAATTTTCTATTTAAAGTATTATTATTCCAAGGGTTTTAGCTGTCAACATTCAGCACTGTTTCACAAAAAACACTTTACTTAATTGGGAAATGGATCCAGGTGGATCTGGATGTTTCTCCATTGGAAGAATTGACCCATCAACGCTCTTGCTGGAACAGAACCAGCTCTTTTTTTGAAGAGAGAGATATAGTTAATTTAGAAAAATCGCTTTATTAAGTATCTTTACAGCAACCTCCAACAGCTGTCATCCAGAGGACCTCTGCCTCCGTCTCCGCGACTCCAACAGACTGGATTCTCATAGTGGAAGCAGAATTTGCTAGGATGCAGTTGCTAGGAACAATATGGTGACATCACGAAATAGAATACATAAAGAATACAACATATCCTCTTTACTAATAAATAAGAACTAATAAAATATTTAATTACAAATGTAATCTTGTAATTTCCTTGGTGGTGTTTTTATGCCTGTGCTGCACCTGAAATCTTTATTGGAAATATCATTGTTGGGAACCACTATTTTGTTGGGAACCACCACAGGCTTATCTCCCTCAGCAGGATTGGATTTCAACCATTCCTGCATCTCAGTTTCATTGCACTTTGCCACTCGATTACTATTCCACCATTTTCCATCAGAAAGCTTCAGGAAGTCACCATTGACTGTTGTATCTTCTTGGGTTCAGACAACTTGGAACTTCCTTTGCAATGAATAGAATTAGTTTTTACTCTTACATACATACCTAACTGAAACAGCCTTGGTTTCCAGACCAACCTATCATTATGTTTCTGCTCATACAAGTTTTGATATTTCTCTACTTTAGTTCTCATGGCACTTTCATTGATTGCCCTCCTTCCACTTCTTCCCATCCAAGCGGGCACAGCAATATAACATCCTTCAACAAACAAAAGGGAGTTTCACCAGTAACAGAATGTGGAGTTATTCTGTAATTCCATAACACGTTTTTCACTTCACTCCTCCAACACCCCTTGTTTTGTACAGCCATCTGAATGCATTCACCTATCACACGGTTAAAGCGTTCTATTAAACCGTTTTCCTTGGGATGACATACTGGTGTCTTACAATGCTTGATTCCCCACTTTTTGAGAAACTCACCAAATTCCTTAGATAAAATTTGAGAACCATTGTCAGTCAAAATCTCAGCTGGACAACCTTCCCTACGGAATATCTCTTCACAAAGTTCTATCACATTGCTGGATTTAACCTCGCGGACAAATGTTATCTCTGGCCATTTGGAAAAATAATCCATTAAAACAACTGCATACTTGCTGCCAACTCCTAATATCTCAAACGGACCACAAATATCCATAGCTGCTCTTTCCCAAGCTTGTTTCGGCCATTTTACATGGTGAATGGGACTTTCTTGATACACATGAGCCTTGTCACAACGTGAACACGCTACACAATCCCTTATGCACCTCTCAATCTGTCTATCCATTCCTGGCCACCAGAAATCCCCTCTTGCTTTTCTCTTCATAGCAGTCATCCCACCATGGCCCTCATGTAAAAGTTCAATTAACCTTGGTCTTAAAGAAATGTGAACCACTAACCTGTCATTCCTCCTCAAAATACCATTCACAACAGATAATTCACTCCAAACTTCCTTGTATTGTAACATGCTCTCCTGAAGTCTCCACCCTTCACTGATAGGCAAACTCCCTATTACCTTTTTCATAACAATATCATCTGACATGGCCTGTTTCCAGTCAACTTCTTCAATAGCTTGACAAACATCAGACAAATTAGCTACAATCCAATCATCCATTTCTGAATACGCCTCATTATTGTCAGACTTGGCTACCGGAAGACGTGATAAACTATCAGCATTAATATTTCTCACACCTGGAACATACTTCAAACTAAAATTAAATTCTTGTAAGCGATATATCCATTTTGCGATATGTGGAGTGGCTCTGCCTGCACCCGAAGAGGAAAATATGTCAATCAACAGTTTGTGATCCGTGTGTAATTCGACATTTGTTCCCCACACAAAATTGCGGAAATGTTGCACATACCTCACTTGATGTACTTTAGGAACTATTCCTTCCTTTAAAATTATACGATGTGTACATTTTTTCAGACAACCCAAATCTTTTTTAAATAGATTAGGAAAGTTAGTTATCCATACATCACTATCTTGTGACTCAGTCAAAAGTACTTGAGCAGGATGATTAGGATTGAGTATAATGTTTACATTTTTCTGCTCCTTCCATCCCAGTAACGACTTTACCTTTTCTACAACATATATTTTAGCATTGGTTTCCCTATCTTGAAATTTAATCTTGGATGAGAAATATCCTAAAACAGGTAACTTCTGCCCACAGTACCTTACTGGATTAGCATCAGCAGACTGTAATATTTTGGAACCCAAATTTATCCAGATTTGTTTATCGATAAGCGTAAACGGAGAACAAGAATCTGCCCACATTGGAACAATTTTGTCTTCTATAAAAATGTCACATTTAGGAGGGTTGTAATTATCACTAGATTTTGCACCCACATCATTGACATCATCAATTACATATATTTCAATATCACTTTCATTGGAATTAGCAGTGGACTCGTCTCTAATCACATTTACAATTGGTTTGGAATGAGATGCACCAGATGCTTTGCAAACCCTCGAAAAATGCCCAATTATTTTGCATTTGTAGCATCTACTTTTAGCTGCTGGACAGTGAATGGCGTCAGAAGAATGTCTGTTACTCCCACATCTGTAACATACCTTATTAACATTAAAGGAATGTTTCTTTTTTTCGGCTTTGTTTTCTACAATTTTGTTACTTTGCTTATCACTAGTGCTTACTTCCCAAACCTTAGATGTGTTTGATTCTAAAGAAGTTCCAGTACATGTTAACTCCTTAACATATTGTGTAGTATTCTCAATGCATTTGGCTATCTGTATAGCTTTATCTAAGGTGGGATCCATCAAATCTAATAATTTTTCTTGAACTTTCTTGTTACTAGTGGCATTAATTAACTGATCCCTGATAATTTAGTCTTGTAAGACTTTAAATTTACATGTGGTAGCTAATCTTCTTAGCGCCGCAACATATTGCTCTATTTTTTCTCCTTGCGTTTTTTTCCATAGTTTTCCTCTTACATAACCATGGCAACTTCATATACATCCTCATCGTCATCATCAGAATTAGAATTGTTATTTCCACCACTCCTTACTGCTGGTAAAGGTTTAGGAAGCGTTTTTAATACATTTCTGCCTTCTACGCCTAAATGGTGTTTCAAAATTGCTAATTTTCTACTGGCAATATAAACCGCTCCACCAATCGCCTCCAAATACGTGATGAATGACTCTTTCCAATCTTCCCAGGTCATGCAAGGGGCACCAGGTTCTTGTAAAAATGTGGAAGGAGGAGTAATAACTTGATTGGACTTTGTTGTTTGAATTGTATACAGTCAACACGCTGAATTCGTGTATAGACACAAACATTGGCAGACGTTGGAAGAAATCTCTCAAAAATAACAGGTGGAGTATTTATCACTATAGTATAATGTCAGAAACACTGACAGAGTCTGAAAGGAATCTCCCCAAATACAAGCGGTGTGTTTTTTCACAGAAAGGAATCTCCCAAAATAACAAGCGGTGCATTTTTCACAGATGCATTTCCTCACCTTGAACTGTGTCACATCGTCGCACTGAATCTATTTAAGGTGAAAGTGGTTTGTTCATCGTAGATGTTCTTCCAATGACGAAGTCTCAATGACTGGTGTAATGAAAACAAAATCCTACGTAAGAATTTTTGGTAATTAAAATGGCGGCGCGCACGACGTGACCTTAAAAACAATGAGGTCACGTCCGTCCGCACCAGAGGTTCTGACAGACGCACAACACAAGGTTCTGGAATCACGAACACAATGCAGGAGCGAGAAACTGTGATCAAGTGTCCTCTCCTTGTAATGATTCAAATGTCTTCAATGCCGCTGCTGCACATTAACAAAACCGTTACATGTAAGTACATTTATACTCACAAATGTTGAAATTTGACTGATGTGACTTCGATGTCACGCAGGCACACGTAAACAGCTGACTATTGATCAAATGATTTTCCAATGCGTCTTTCGGTCTATCCCTTCTCCTGGCAACGGATTCCCTTGTCTTACTCCGCACTTTGTTTAAACGGAACAAACTATCTTTACAAGGTTGCATGCTGACAGGGAGAATTTAAGGCTGACAACACCGTAATTTTGTTCCTGTTGAGGGTCTTCGGTACTTCAAAGAAGTATGCTGCACGGTACTTCAAAGAAATATGCTGCACGATAATTCCTCTTTCTTCAGTGACGTCCAATTTTCCTCAATAATGAGTTATCCCATCCTCGTCACCATTTTTGAAGAGAGGGATAGCGTTAATTTAGAAGAATCGCTTTATTAAGTATCTTTACAGCAACCCCCAACAGCTGTCATCCAGAGCACCTCTGTCTCCGTCTCCACGACTCCAACAGACTGGATTTTCGTAGTGGAAGCAGAAGTTGCTAGGATGCAGTTGCTAGGAACAATATGGTGACATCACAAAATAGAATACACAAAGAGTACAACATCTTCTCACTTGGAATCAGGGCATTGGCATCGGAACCAACGCACCGAAACCACCTCATCACTGCTGCTGCAGAATAGAGAATCAACTTATCTCCTCAACTGCATGTAGAAAACCCGGTGCATCAGCTTCGGAACCAGCGCATCTCGAATCTGTCGCTTCATCTTCGGAACTGGCGCATCGCCATTATTGTGTGGAGAAAATTGACGCATCACCTCGACTGAGGAATTGACACTGGCGCATAACTCGGCTACACCTCGCATCTCGCTGTTGTGACCAGGATCAAGGTACTTTTGTTCATCAGTACTTGTGTGGCTCCTGTATCTGGCCCACACTCTATCATGGTCAGCCTGAACTCTTGACTTTGCTCCGGTCCAACATGACCAGTAAGCCCATAGGTGCTTATTCCTTCTAAGCATTTTTTTTCACGTTCAATCTTTAAAAATTCATATCTCGACTTATACTTATTGGATTTTTGTTGCTTTGGTCTTGTTTTATTTATATAATCCAATCTATTTTTTTATTTTTTATTTTAAAGTGAATGATAGCCAAAGATCAGGCAATAGAGCCTGCATAGACTTCATCATTGAGACCGTGTTGTTATAAATACTTTTTTCGGCCTTATGCCATTAAAGTAGTATAACAATTTTTTTTTAGAAATACTATACTTTATTTTGTGGGCAAACAGTGAGCATACATCGATTTGCATAAATACACCTCTGAGTCCAATTGCACAAAATTAGTGCAAAAACACTACCAGATACAAAAACCTAAAACGGTCCGCCATGCCCGAGGGTGAAATTCATACATAAACATTTGGCTAGAATTTGGATTATACATTATCACAAATCATATAACAAGGCTACTTAGATTAAAACAGTTAAACTTGGCACCTACATCATAAATACTTTGGCATTGATTGTCCAATTATAGCTGTATTAATAGATTATCTAGCTGGGAATAGCAATAGCTCATCTCTCATAACACAAGTACATATCTATACCCTACAAAAGTCCCATGAAAGCCCAATAAATAAAGCGCAAGTGCTAAAGTGCAGTAAGTGGAATCAGTTATCCCTAGGCAATTATATTTACAGATTGATTCAGCCTAGGACTCTAATGATTGTAATAAACATTGTTTTGGGCCCATCAATGTAAACTTGTGGCCATATAAGCAAAAAAGGTATGCCTGTTAAGCTTGAGTGTGCCTCCCCAATCATCCTGGCCCACAACATATCTAAAACCACTCTTTAAGAAAAAACAGAGTAGAATTTCAGACCTGCTTTCTTATGTATAAAACTGACTGCAAGTAAGTATCTACAAAGGGCAAAATTATGTAGGGTGATGTGTCAATTTAAGTACCATCAGGGCGTCTTCAACATTCCTGTAGCCCAAATTATTACATAACAGGCGAATCCATGTACTCCTTTGCCTATTGTAGGCTGTACAGAAAAATAAGGCATGTGCTATGTTTTCTGCCTGATCAAAAGTGCATAGGGTGCAAGTCTCAGTCTCATGGGTAGCATTCATCTTCCATTTTGAAATATAAGATCTGATTTAGAGAATTCCATAGTAACATTTCATATATAGTATCTTTGCCAAAAAGGGCTGGATTTCATCTAGGAAGTCTTTGAATACAGAGACTGGTTTTATAATGAGAAATTGAGTTGTAAGTTGACCTAAATTTGGGTTGCGATGTTGGGAGTTTGCAACATAGTCCCAGTACACTGATTTAAGATTTTTCTTTGAGCTAGTTTGTAGTGTTTGAGGCTCTTTCCAGTATGAAGTTAGAGCAAGTTTTATAAACTGCGCTTTTACATATCGCAACCATGTGAGAGTATGATTCCCGTCTAGTTCCAATATCTTTTGTCCCCCCCACACCCCCCCCCCCCCCCCCCAATCTGTAAAATTTTTCTTGAAAGACCTGTGTGGTTTCACAGTCATGTATTTTGTCTTACTTGTGTTGATTTCCAATCCCTTTTTCCTGCAATTATTGTGGAAAATATCAAGTAGATTTTGAAGTCCTTTTGGTGTCTGGGAAATCACAATGGTATCATCTGCAAAAAGTAAAGCAGGAACTAGATTTCCACAGATCTTGGGTGAATCGTCGGCACATTTTTTCAAGTGATCCACAACATTGTTGATATAGAGTGAGATCAGGGTGGGTGCCATCACACAGCCCTGCCTTACTCCTCTTCTTATAGAGATCTGTTCTGTAAGATTGCCTTGTTGGCCCCAATGCACCCTAGCAAACTTATTTTGGTGTAACCTGGTTATCTGGATTAGAATTTCTTCTGGGACACCCTGGGTATTTACTGTTTTCCACTGTAGTTCTCTTGGGACGTAGTCAAATGCCACCTTTAGGTCTACGAATGTTATGTAAATGTGTCCCTCCTTAAGTTTTATTTACCTCCATAGCAAGCACATTAATCTAAACGTCTGATCAAAAGTACTAGTACAAGTATTTGGCGGGCATAGATTTTTTGCATTACATCAATAAGGCTTATTGGACCATAATTACCAGGATCACACTTATTGCCTTTCTTGTGGATTGATTCTATCTAAGCCCCATTCCACAAGGGAGGGGTGAGTGCCCCAGATGAAACTGTGTTGCATAGCATATTTACAGAAGGCACACATACTTCCTTTTCATGCTTCAGCAGATTCCCCCGGAATTTTGTCTAGCCTTGGCGCTTTTCCTGGTGTAATGGCCTCTATTGCTCATTCTCGTTCTTTTAAACTAAAATGAAGCACCTGTCCATCATTTCAGTCAATTGTGGAGTCCTGTAGTGACTGTTCATCTTGCTCCATGAGAGTGGGGGCTGCATTAGGATTAGAGAGTGGCTGGTCCAAGTGGCTGGATCCACATAGTGCTCCATGTGGGAGACAAGGTCTTTATTTTCATGGTGTCTTGTTTTCCAGAATAAAGTGAAATCCCTTGATTTAGCTGCTTGGTATAGGTCAGGCCAGTTTAAGTCCTGCCCGTTTTTTTGTGCATTCAGTAATAATTTCTTATAATTAACCCTTGCTTCACTTACAAAGAAAGCCTTCCCACTCTTTAGACTATAAAGGAGTAGTTTCTTAGCTTCTTTGCATTTATCTGAGTACCATAGATTAGATGGATCGATTATCCTCGGTTCTGGATGTATTTTTACATCCAGGGCTTTTGTTGGAAATGGTATTAGCGAATCTATTTTTCTAAACTGGTGTGGGGTCTTTTTGTAGTGTTTTCACTATGTTACTGTTTATAGTGTTGCACAAATACTTTACACATTGCTTCTTAAATTAATCCTGCCTGACTGGGCCAGACTACCAGAGTGTTGGAAATGGCCCTTTTTACAGGGTTATCCCCAAAAGTTTTGTTTCCTCCTCCTATTTTTCCTGACCTTTTTTTGTTGGCCTTAGGACTCTGCGCACTTTACCACTGCTGATCAGTGCTGAAGCGCAAATGCTGTGTGTGTAAATTGTGATTATGATTGGTTATCCATGATTGGCATATTTGATTCACTGGTAAGTCTCTAGTAAAGTGCACTGTGTGTGCCCAGGACCTGTAAATAAATCAAATGCTACTAGTGGGCCTTCAGCCCTGATTGTGCAACCCACATGAGTAGCCCTGTAAATGTATCTCAGACCTATCACTGCAGTGTCTGCATGCACAGTTTTAAACTGCCATGTTGACCGTTTAAGTGCACCCACTTACCAGACCCCCACCTTCCCTTTTTGTACATGCAAGGTACTCCTCAGGTAGGCCCACGGTACCCCCATGGGCAGGGAGCATGTATGTAAAAGGTAGAACATGTGCTGGTGTGTTTTACATGTCCTGATAGTGAAATACTGCCAATTTCGTTTTTCCGATGCCAGACTTCCACCGTGCATCGCCTGTTGACTTTGTTTCCAAGGTACTGTTGTTTAGGGGTCCATGTGACTCCATGCATGACCTGCACACTTTTCGGTTGGCACCGTACTTTGGATTTTGTCGTAATAGTCCCATGTGAAGCTATTTGTTTCTAAAAGTAACTCTTAATACATGCATGTTGGTTTTTTGTCATTTTGGTCTTGTTTGGATTAGATAAAGATATTTTTTTTTCTAAAAGAGGTGGAAGAGGTGTGGCGCAGCAGCCGGGGTGCCTGACTCCGGACCACAGAGTTCACTGTTTGATCCCCGGCTCTGGCGGTGGTTAGCCCAGCACCATGTGACTCTGGGCAATAGCTTGCTTAATCTTCCCGACGGCTCCCAGCACCGGGACACCTGTGCAATTTACGAATTCTGGCATTTACATTTAAACTGATGTAGTGTCCTTTTGTGGTGTTTTCACTGTGTTACTGTGTGTTTGGAGTACAAATAATTTACAGATTGCCTTTGGGATCAGCCTGTCTGCTCGTGCCAAGCTACCAAGGGGGTGAGCAGGGGTTATCTAAAGTGTGTAACACCCTAACCCTGACTAGAAGAAAGGGTCCCTACTTGGTTGCTTTGTTTCAGTCTGTAGGCCAGAATACCAAGGACAGAAGTATCATCCTGCAGAGGTTTTATGTCATAAATATCAAGAACCCCAATATTGTGAAAATATATACATTCAACTATAAATTTATTATTCTTAACCCTGCATCCATGAACCTTGAAGAACAAGCATTGGCCACGTGGCCGTGAAAGTGATCGCGATCGCGGGCTGTAAGGGTGCCCGCGAGCGATGCACTTAATGACCCATGACGGAAGAAAGACAAATGGCGGCTGCGCACGCGCGCATAACCGCAAGCGTGAGGCCAGCAAAAGCGTGTGGTAGCACTTTGAAAACCCACTTTTCAAGTTTTCAAGCTGGCGCAGGCGAGACCTAAAAATATATTGTAATGGCACAATATACGAAGCCTCTACCTATCTACTAATGCTTACCATCAAGTTATTTTGAAGTTAATATTTTGATCACAGTATTTGTGTGGGGCGGCATTTTTCTCAGAAATATTTTGATAGTATACCCTGTTGGAAGGAGAGGCCACAGAGGACTGTCCTGACCCACAATGAAAATGATTACATTGGTGTTCTCTACGTAATATTGAGATGTAAAATTGACGGCAATGGAATGTGGAAAAGTCTACAATGTCTAACTAGAATACTGAGTATGGATTGCAACATTGTTTCTGAGCCAATCTATAAAACTTGTCTCAAAACAGTTTAAGTGACGGGATAGATTAGACACAATTACAGTCACAACGCAATTGATTATTAAATTAGGAACAGAAACAACAAGTATTGTCTTTTAGCATTACCAGAACTTGTTTTTCTAAAATTTTAATGTTGGGGAGCTGCCGGCCCCCACCAATATATATCAATAGCACACATTGTAATAGTAGCAGCTGGCGTGAATGTGACTACTTTGTGCATGAGTGTGCTTCTTGTGAAAGAGTAAGATGCACTCACTCACAGTGACATCAGTCAATGGCTGAAGAGGGCTAATGAACTGCCCCATGCTGTACAGGATTGAGAAAATGTGAATGGCAGAACAGACCAATGCACAACGAAAGCTGGCTGAAAGACAAGATAAATAAGTTCATTACGCATATCACCTTAGTAAAATCAAAAGGACTTGGCAAACACCAGACCTAACTGAAAATGAGCATAGGTTCAAAGAAGCTTTAGGGCTGTAAAACAAATATGGCATGTGCTGAGATATTTACAGGCAGAGTGGCTCATTGGAGTACAAAGTTCCTCACAGGAGCACTAACAAAAACAAGGAATGGGGCTACAAAACAACTTTATAAAGGCTAAAGTTAACAAAGCGTTTTGTCCCGGCAACTATGTGGAACAAATCTACAGTGACAGAATTGCAGGAATGATGGCACATGGCAGAAGAGTGTGCCTCATATGCATTTCCGTCGCTAAGCCCAGGGAAAAATTACAAAATAGGCACCTTGAATCCAAATGTCCATGATAATGCTGGGACGCCAGATGATGTTTGGTTTCTGGCAAATAAAAATGCAAAAACACTGGCTCACAAGTCCTTAGCATTGAAGGGTATTGCTTTGGCTTTGTACGTGCTACTTGTGGAATGGCGGAATGCTGTCACTCACAGTCAAGTTAGCCAATGGCTGAAATAGGCTAAGCCATTGCCCCATTGCTGCTATGGGGGGAAGAAAATGTAAATGACAAACCACCTGGCATACGGATGAAGAGGGCCGGCTGGAAAGCCCACATAAGAATGTGTATTATACATATACTTTTCTTGATCTCAAAAGGTCTTTGCTATTACGAGACCCAAAAAGAAGCCACAGTGGCCTTCTCATAAATAGTTTATTTCCTTGTGCGTGGATATTCCAGTGTCAAACTTTGTAAAAGCATTTGTTAGAAATATAAATAGTAGGGTTTAAGTATAGTGTGAATGGTAATGCATGCTTTTTGCCACACATACAGATTTCCAACAAGTAGCTATGCTATGACAGCTGCACTCATTCCTGACTTGCATATTGTAAATTATCGTAAAGATGCCTGATGAGTGACACTCTTTGTAGCAATATATATTGCTACACATTTGCTGATGAGCCCTATATAAACATTTAGTGGTTAGAAGCTGAAGAATTGTATGAAGTTTTATGTAAACAAATTAACAGTCACACGCTATTTGCATGAAATTATTATATATATTATTGAATAAAACAATTTTAAAATCATCTGTAATCAAGAGATGTTGTTGGCTGTGAGGCGAGGTAACTGAAACCGAAGGACGGTCAGTCAACATATTGAAAGGTGGGTTGAAGGAAGTCATTGTTCCCATTTCATCTTATGTGCACCATGGAGTAATTGTGTTCAGCATGTTACAAACTGGGAGGAACAGAGGATGGGTGTGCACTGTGCAGTCAGCTATTTGTACATTCCTATACATACATGCACAGCAGAACATTTTTTGCTTCATGTTTTTAGCTTGTATTTGCATCATCTAGGATCTGGAACAACAAAGGAGCCCTCTAAGCCAGAAATAATGGTGTGCTGATTTTGAAGCACCAAGGTGTGGTCCATCCTGTAACAAGTGCTACTATAATCAGTCCACAGTGTGAATTCTGCGTTCTCAATGAGGGTATTAGAAAATTGTAGGAAAACTGAGCATTTTCATTCCATGTGAATGAAGCTGTAGGTAATTAGTTGATGAAAAAATGGATGAGGTCTGGGCAAGGCACTTGGACACAGAAGTCGTTCACAACAAACATACTAACCTGGACTTGAGGTTATGTACACCCATGGCATGATGAGGGTCTGTGTGTCAACAGGCAACAAGGTTCATTAAAAACAAAATCCAATTTAAGCAGTCATCGATGTGCATTAAAAAAGTATGGGAACTGTGATGCTACACGCATTGGGGTGGGGTAAATGAGGGTGTGAGTGTGGCTGAAACCAAAATTGTTATAATCTATCTTGCTGTTTTTTATATTCCTGTAAGCACAAATTTGACTAAGGAGTTCATTGAAAGCTTATACATGTTTCAGCTCCCTTCCCAATTATCCCCCCTCCTTCCTCCCTTGGTTTCTCCCTTGTTCTGTGAGCTTGCCTTAGAATGTTAAGACGGTTGAGATTCTGTGAAGAGCTTCTGTGGGGGAGAGAGGAGACTGGAATAACCTGCTAAACTTACCTTTGTGTCTTCGAGATTTGTATTACTGGCGACGATCTGTGTGAGGGGACAGATGACTAGTCTCCTCCCCGTTTGAACTCCACTCTGCCTACTGCTACCTACAATTACAACTACTGCGAATGGACTTCCCTAATCATTTACAACGCGTTTAAGGTACTGTTATAATCTAATTGCTCGTACTTCCTGAGACTTTTCCTGCTCTGTCATTTGTACCTTGTGGACCTCCTTTCTGACTGACCACTGCCTTGGGGGTCCCCGGACTGAATACAGTTGCTTTGTGCCGGATTGTGTTATTCAAGGCTGCGGTCATCCGTCCTTTTCACTGCTTCGATGAAGGTGCTGTTTGCTTCCTTGTTGACAGTTGAATGGGTTTCCTCCTGCGTCTCTTTCCAGCTTCCCTATCTGACTGAGTGTCCTTGAGGTGCGGTTTCCTCAGACCGCCTCCTCTTCTGCCTGCCATCTCAGCATTCAAGAATTGGGAACCGCCTTGGGGCGGGGTTGTGTTCTCCGCCCCTTTCCTCCTTTCCTCGGTTATTTGAGGCATTCTGCGTGCTGTTTTCAGAGACACTCACTCCATATTGCATATGTAATCCTAGCGTGCCTCTTCACGGTGATGGGACACACACACTGAAATTTGCTTATGAAATTTCTAAATGTGCCACTTCACGGTGACACGCACACCATAATTTTGCTTGTGAAGTCCCAAGCGTGCCACTTGACGGTGACGCGTGCACCTATTTTCTTCAGAATAATTTCATCAGCTATCATTTGTGCTTTGGAGGCACAGTTTGCATGTTACCTTCGCTGACACGCACACCATAATTTGCTTTTGAAATTTCAAAGTGTGCCTCTTCACGGTGATGCACACACCAATTTACTTCTACATTAGTTTCCTCATCTGTCTGTGTGTTTTTTTCAGTGACACACACACCACAATTCGCTTGTGAAGTCTCAAGCGTGCCACTTCACAGTGAGGCGCACACCTATTTTCATCAGCATAATTTTCATCAGCTATCTTTTGTTCCTTGGAGGCACACTTTGCGTGTCATTTTCAGTGATATGCACACCACATTAATTTCCTGTAGGAATTTCATTGCATGCCACTTAACGGTGACATGCACACCGATTCTCTTCAGAATATAATTGTGAGGCATTTTCGGTGACACGCACTCCACTGGTTTCATTGTGGGCCATCCTGTTATTTAATCATTTAGCGTGCTCCACTTAACCCATGGTGGCACGCACACCTCATCTCATATTGTAATCAAACATGTATATTGGGGCTTTTCTATAGGAGGGCATCCTTTCTATCAACTATTGGATTATATTTTTCCTTGTAAAAGTATCTTTCAACCATTTCCTGTTTAATCTTATTCCTGGTGGTGTTCTTGTATTATGATGGCAGCAGCTAGTATGTCTCAACCAACACCCTTTCTAAATGAATTTGGGGAGCCTAACATTCCATGGAAGCAGTGGGAAATAATTATTTAGTCCCACTTAATTGCGATTGGAGGAGAGCAGTTTAGCTCTACAAGAAAACAACATATATTACTCCACAGTTTAGGTCCACATGGCAGGAAGATCTTTGAGTCATTAACTGAGCTAGAATCCATTTCAGGAGATAGAGACACTGATGAGGATGAACAGGATGCTTACAAGTCTACTCTATTAAAACTACGGATTCACTTTGGAGATAAGGTTAAAATCGTACTTGAACGTATAAATACTTCAGCAGAGTTCAGGGCAAACAAGGAACAGTTTTACATATATTGCAGTGCTTAGAGCATTGAGCAAAGTATTGCGAATTTGGAGAACTAAACGATTCTCCTCTTAGAGACTAACCAGTGCGATGCACTAATAATAAAATTCAAGAGGAACTTTTACAGAAACAACCCAATCTTCAAGAAGCTATTGAGATTACGAAATCTATTGAGGACACTGCCATTGTTTGAAAGAGATCAGATCCCCAAGCTCTAATGAACACATTTCAGAAATAATGGATTTGGTAGCTGAACTTGCTGTGTGCAAAATAAACAAGCATTTGCAATGCAATAGGTCTCGCCTTTGCAAGAGTTTGAGCTATTGGCATTGTAAGTGACAATGCCTTTTATTTATGTGTTTTGAAAACCTGCAAGCGGTGAGTAAACACACACTTTGTACTTATAGTCGTTGCATACAAGAAGCAAGGCTGGCAGTAACTGTGCCTCTTTTACTGCCAGCTATTAGTACAAACTGCGTGTTTACGGACCGCTTACAGGTTTTCAAAACACATAAATGAAAAGCATTGTCATTTACAATAACAATAGCTCAAACTCTCACAAAGGCGAGACCTATTGCATTGTAAATGCTTGTTGCTTGTACAGTTCTCTGCTACAGAACAGATGTTCACTATAAAGGATTGATTTTGCTATCCTGAAAAAAACAGGAAAAGCGAACAGGGCAGGGAAAGCGGACTTCAAAAATATTCACGATGCCAAGGGGTTCCTTCCTCACAGCGAGGGTCGACGTGAACTACAATCTGTTGCCTTGGGGTGGGGGGAGGGGGGTCCAGGCGCCCCGGGTCTCACCCTGGTGGTCACAGGCTGAATATGGATTCCAAGGGACGCTGAAGGGAGCCTCCCTGCTGTGAGAGCAGCCCCGCGGTGCCCCCCTGGCCTGTGAAGAGAGAGTTCAAAGGTCACTCACAACCCGTGTTTTTGTTCTGCTAATTTGGGCGCTGGAGAGTATTTGATAGCAGATTAAACATGATAGACACCAGCTTTTTTGTACAGGCTGCATTGACCTAAGGATCAGCGTTTTTAAAAGGTTGATTAATGGAGGCCGTTAACAGGAGATGTTGTTTACTTCAGCAGTGCAGAGATGCAAAACAGACATGCTGACACACAAACTCTTCTGCCCTTCACGCGCACTCTCATACTGAAGCTCGCATCTCTTTTTGTCCCCACACCCCAATACATGCACTTCATAAACCATGGCACACATGCTAAGCATACACACGTGAAGGCAAAAAACACCTCCGCTCACACACAGACTCATCTGATTCAACTCAAGCACACACACACTTTCTCACATGCATACCAACTCTTGCCCACGCCACATATTCTACTTCTCAACTTTTATGCAGAATTTACACAGAATTGCAATAAAGTGTTAATATGTCTACATTCTGCAATAAGAAGTCGAACAAGAGAGGTTCTGAGATAAGTGGTCTTAATTATGAGAAATGTTTTTGAAGTAAACAAAGGAATCTGCTCGTTCACGAATTGGACACCTCTCAACTCAGCGGCGCGCCATCCACAACTGGCGCAGGAGCCACTGAACCTACCTCGAGGCTGCAAGCCCTCTTTAATTAGGCCCTAGACATATAAATACATGAATCTAAAAGCAATTTCTGTGGCCCGTACGACTTATGACACGTGAAGTAGCTTGACAACGAAGAATGACGCAATGCTAAATTTAAATACTCGGCATAAAAGTACTTTGTCAGGACGGACAATAAACACGCCTCTGTACATGACTACTGCAGATTTGTCTGTAAGCATTCTCAGCGCACATTTGGATTGTAGCCTGAGTGAGCCAACGTGGCTAATTATTGGCCCAGCTTTAGCTTGGGGGCTGCGGCTTGCTGGGACATCCCGTGATTGATGCTGCGGCTTTCTTTCTCCCTATGTTTAAGCCGCACCTGACTGTGGATTTCTGTAACTGTTTTTTTCCCTATCAACCCCATATGGAAAGTTAAAATAGTTTGGCACCAGGCCTTCTTTGTTCAGCCACAGGCCAAGTGGGGGTAGCAGGGGCGCCTTCCCTTAGCAGCCCAACATGCATGTCCCCCAAGCAAAGACACAAGGCGAGAGCAATGTATCATACCAACTCGAGGAGTGCGGGTGGGTGCAAAGAGGGCTGGGGGTTTGTGTGTCTGCTGCTTTTTCAGAAAGGCCAAACAAAAAATAGCTCTTCGCTCCACTAGTTTTAATGGATGCGGTTTGAAACGGGAATCTGCTTAATTGTTTAAAACATGTCTTACGTTTCGACCCTTTTCACGATGCACTCTTAGTACTATTTAGGAACAGACTTTATAGCGCACAAGTACAACTGACACAAACCACCTGTTGG
The DNA here is from genome assembly GCF_964204655.1 of Triturus cristatus. Classification (NCBI taxonomy): domain Eukaryota; kingdom Metazoa; phylum Chordata; class Amphibia; order Caudata; family Salamandridae; genus Triturus; species Triturus cristatus. The sequence goes on from NC_140590.1 coordinate 397,407,534, forward strand.
ACTTTGTTCGGGGCACAAAGCCTAGAATAGCTCAGGAAGGCATTTTGTAACTTTACGGGACAGATTCAGCTAAGCGTTGAGAAATTAATGCTTCCGAAGATGATCACAGAGGGGATAGCAAAACAAGAAAGACGAAAGAGAAAGTAAAACAGGAGATGATAAATAAGCCCGGCGGAGCGTGGCGCGCGCGCGCTTGGGGGCGGGGGAGCGCATTCCAGGCGGGGGAGCGGACCCTTTGAAGTGCTCCCAAAAGCGGAGTGCATGACGGCACGATGCGCGTGATTGTGCGCGTGCTAGCCATGCAATCCGCTTTTGGGAGCACTTTTCAAACCCACTTTCAATAGTCTCGCTTTGCGATCGCTTACGCGATAGCAAGGTCGAGACCTAAAAATGTTGAAGGGCTTTCTAAATTGGGCGATACAGAAAATTTCAAGCTTAAGTGCTCCCGCTCTGCAAGTAGCAACCACTTAGCCAATAGCCCTAATTGTCAATCAAAAACAGTTGTTTGTAGAAAGTGTAACAAAAAAGGGTCATCTGGCAAGAGTGTGCAAAAGTTTCTCCAAGAAAGGATTTGGGAGTGGAACAATTCTACCAGAAGAGAAATTCCAAGTTAAAAAAATAATATTACATGTTAAGAATAATACAGATAATCAATTAAAATATCCTGTATGTGAGGTTCGTTTGGAAGGCAGGCTAGTTAAAATGTTTGCTGATTCATGTTCAACATTCTCTTTACTGAATTACTTTGATTATATGTCTAAGAGAGATGTTAACAAGATTGAGTTATTTCAAGCTGATGTTTCACCCAGTGGATACATAAGGGACCCCATTTCTATGAAAGGTATGATTAAAACCCTCATATCCTTCAAGGGCCGCACAACAGTAGGCAAGGTTTACATAATAGAAGAGGGATCAAATCTCCTCAGGTGGCAACACCAAAGGGAATTGGGGATGAACCTTGATCCCAACAATCCTGAGCATGTCCTTGCTTTGAACCAGTATAATGCTAGTGAACACATAATTGATGCATTTCCTGAAGTTTTCTCCAGTCAGTTGAGATTACTAAAATACTTCCAACATAAAATCCAACTAAAACCCAATGCCAAACCTGCTATACATAAAACCAGCCCAATACCTCATCTGATGTGCGATCCTTTAAAGAAAGAACTCACTAAGCTAAAGAACTTAGGTATTATTCAACCAAAAGATTGCTCAGATTGGGTAGCACCTATTGTAATTGCTAAGAAAAATGAGTGTGAGGATATTAGGCTGTGTATTGACTTGTGTGATTTAAATGCCAGCATATGGGTGGGGAGACATCCCTTACCTCGCATCCACGAGATGATGAACACGATGGGTGAGGCCACATGTTTTAGTGTCTTAGACCTCTCTATGGCATATCACCAAGTTGAATTGCACCCAGACTCTAGACATCTAACAGCTTTTACCACACCTATGGGCTCTTTTATGTTTCGCCGCATGCCATTTGGGCTCGCCTCAGCGGCAGAGGTCTTTAAAAAAATCATGCAACAAATATTAGAAGGGGTACAAAAAACATTCTGGGCCCTATTCTGATGCGGTTTGGAAAGCTTCCCAACCGAATGCGTTTGGGAATGATTTCTGACCAAATCGGATTGGGAGAGTCCAACCGACCCAGTACGATGCATCCCGATGCTTCCAGATACGATTTGGTTGGACTCCCATTGACTTCAATGGGAGCCTTTGTTCCGACCGAATGCATCGGCTCCTATTGAAGAAAGGGGTGGCTGGGGAAAATCAGGCACCCAGTGGCGGGCCCCCACTGGTGTCTGCCACACTGTGCATGGCTGGTAAGGGAAGACCCATGGGTCTGATTGGGAAGGATCCAGGTGCAGGGGGGCCCACTACGGACCCCCAAAGTCTGATTCCGACTGCAGATTTGAGTCGGAATGGCATGATTTGGAAGGGCTGTCCAAATCTAGCATCATACTCGGTCATTTGGAAACACGGCCCGTAGAGACATACAATTCTGCTCCGTATGACTTGGTTATTCCAAATGCCGTCGGGTTTGGATTGGGATATTCCTAACGCCTAACTCGCATCACACTCGGTCGGTTGGAAACGTTTCCGAGTAGGTTGGAAAGACACATTCCCGGACCAATTGGGACAGAGCAAATGCCATTAGGAGGCCTTCCTAACCGCATCAGAATCAGGCCCTTTGTTTCCAAGATGATGTCCGCATCTATGGTGCAACTACTGATGAACACAACGAAATTCTAAGGGAAGTGCTCTCTAGATTAAAAAATGCAGGCTTAACCCTCAAAAGAGAGAAATGCCAGTTAGGAGTAAATGCGGTAGAATATCTTGGGCATAATATTTCAAAAGTTGGTTTTAAACCCCAAATTTGCCTTCTAGAAGCTATTAAAGATGCTCCTGCTCCAGAAAATGAGAGGAGCTGAAGTCTTTCTTAGGACTAGCTGAGTACATGGCTTAGTACGTGAGGAATTTCGCTGATATGACTTCCAATATTAGAGAACTTGTAAAGAACCATGTACGATATCAATGGACTGATCATCATCAAACATCTTTCATGAAAATAAAAGACGACATTCTTGCCGCTCCTTACTTGTGCAACTTCGAACTTAGTCGTAAAACCTTTCTAACAACGGATGCAAGTAACAAAGGATTGGGAGCCACCTTCCCCCAAATTATTGAGGGTAAAGAGAAAATTGTGGCCAATGCCTTGCGCAACCTCACCAAGACTGAAGAAAATTACTCTGTAGTGGAAAGAGAAGCCCTGCCTGTTTTTTGGCTGTCAAGCACTTCAAGTTTTTTTATGGGGCATACAGTTCTGCATACGTACTGATCATAAACCCCTCACATTCATGTTCAACCCCAAAGGCACTTCCTCGTATTGCCAGGTGGGTGTTGGGGTTAGAAGGCGTTTGCTTCAAGTTGGAGTAGGGTCCAGGCAACTTAAATTCTGCGGCAGATTTCCTTTCCAGAGCACCATTAAACAAGGAAGAGCAATTTGATACTACGGAGTACCCCATCCTACAAGTTAATTACTTAACTATTTTGTCACAAGAGTGGAGGGAATGCATGAGCAAGGATAAGACCATGCAACAACTCTGAATTTACACTTTACAAGGGTGGCCCACTTCTAACGCATCAATTACTGACGATATAAAAAAAATGGGAAGTTTGCCACGAAATTAATAGAAACCAAGATTTTTTACTAAGAAATGACAAAATTGTTCCACCTGAACTTTTGCGCAACAAAATTGTAGACCTTGTCCACGAAGGTCACTTAGGTAGGAGTTTAACAACAGCCAGTCTCAGGGAATATTATTGGTTTCCTAACATGGATTCCATGGTAGAAAACAAGGTCAAAGATTGTAGCATCTGCGCAAACAGAGATAAATCCAAGATAACTCAAAAGTACGTCCCATCACCAGTACATTTTGACGCGGACTACTGATGGGACGCAGGAAGCTGAAGCTCAATAGGAATTAACACTTGGATGCACACTCTAAGATGGCCGCCACAGGACAGTGTTTTGAGTACGGTTTGTTGCCGGTTCTTTCACGATGTTTAGTAACAGTGAGCTCTTTTTAGAGGGAACCTGAGTTGCGGAAACTAATATCGTTTTGTCTGAACGCGATAGATGCGGGACGATATTTGCACCACGAAGCAGGTGAGACGACCATGCTAAAAATCGTGAATTAGTGAAAATTGCCGCGTAGTGTATCAGGCAATAGTTACATCTTTATTGCACCGTTTGGTTATAGAATTGACCAATTTTTTGTGAGTACACGGCGACGAGAAGAGAAAGTTTGGAAACATCACGGGTGTTTTAACAAGTTTCCAGGTAACATACAAGTAGGCTGCTGGTTGCAATAATCTCATCGATGATTTCATTTCAGAGTGGCTAAGTTGTTGCTTTCATGTTCGGACTTTGCAGATACCAAGGATGCTGTGGCATTTACTATCAAGCATTGAAGAGGAACACAGGACATTTTTAGTGAGTGTATTGGTTCGCACAAGGTGAATGCCACCAAATGAGTTGAATGGGGTCTTCCAGTACTGTAACTATTACTCACAGAGCATTGCGTTTATGCACACTGGGTGTTAAGCGCAATGATTATGGGACATATATAGGTAGTCACTACACACTTGAGCAAATTTATGAAATTGATTTCATAAGATAATTTCTTTTATGCCTGTGTAACAAGGTTACAGGAGATTAATACAATGTGGGTTTGATACACAATGATGCAAGGCTGTTGTTAACACGCTAGATTTTATGAGCATGTTCAGTTCTTCCCCATTTGATAAATGGCAAAATTAACTTTCAATTTCAGGTCCCATGAAGAAGGGATTTTCAGATCCTGAAAGGCACTGGGAAAACTTCAAAAGACTCATCTAATTTTGAAATGTGCAAATTGTAGACACAGGTCTATAAGATTGTGTACATTTTTTTATTTTATTTGTGTTTGACTGTATAGAAAGATGCAACCATAGTGGAGAGGAATCTGCAAAATATAGTGAATAAAAAAGATAGGATGAAGTTGTGGTTCTGTGTTTAATGTATTAAATCTGTACATAGCATTATTGCCAGAATCTGTAAAAACATTATGAATACAACATGACAAAAGCAGTGCGGAAAGGGGCAAGTGCATCATTACACTTGCAATGAATCAATAGTTGGATATATGATGCAGTCTACCTCATTCCTGACCAGCACGCTAAACATTTTTAAATTGTCAGAGTAGTTGGGATAATCATTCAAACATCAAAATAGGTGTGCGCGATAAACCTTGAATTCAGAAGCTTGCCTTAGACATCAATGTTCCCAAAAACCAGAAAAATGTATCAAAGCGCTTTGCATTCATTTTAATAGACTCCCACTCCCACTGGACTGTCATGAAGATGGTGAATCAAATTAACACTCATTCTTTAATACGGTTCCTAAGGGATACCTTCGTAACAGAAGGTATTCCATCAGCTATTGTCACTGACAATGGGGTACAATTCACATCTTCTGCCATGTCAGAGTTTTTTACGAACCTGGACATTACATATCTTAAAACTTCTCTTTATTGTCCTAGGGCTAATGGACTAGTAGAGAGAATGAATAGAATGATCAAGCGATGTATTCAGTTAGCATGCACCAGTAGAACAGGCCATCCAAGAAATGCTATGGGCATACTATACCTCTCCCAACCAGATCACAGGTGTATCACCTTTCTCTGCTCTTAAGGGAAGGAAACTGTGCACAATTTTTATCTAACTGGTTGGCAAGGGTTGTCGGAGTATATGTCAACACCAAGGGCACCATTTCAAAGGTCACTGCACATCAAGCTAAAGACAAGTCATATTATGATAACAAACATGGCACTAAAATTCTGCAGTTGGTGGTTGGTGACTGGGTTTGTGTCAGGAACCCTAGAATAGGAGTTAGTGACTCTAAATTCTCCAAACCCATGCACATTGTGGCAGTTAAATGAAATATAGCCATTATGGACAATGGCCAAACATGGAGCATGGCTAGGTTAGCCAAAGCCCATCTGGTTACCAATACAGGAGCCCAAAGGATTCCCTCCCTTTCACACTTTAACTCTACACCAGATGCTTTGATAACCAAAGATTCCGTAGGGCTCCTATTTGGCATCGGGACTACAACATGAATAGGTAAATTCTATGGAATTTTCAGTTTATTTTCACTTTGTATTGGTTTTCTTTATCCTATTTCCCACTTCCTGGGTACATTATATTTATTGTTGATAGGTTCTGGGGGAGGTTAAGTAAGTAAGTAAGTAAGTAAGTGAGGAAAGGGCTCATAAAGCGCGTGAATGGCGAGGCTCTTGGTCGCTATTGGGGGGGAGCCAGGTTTTAACCTGTCTCCTAAATTGGGACCTGGATCGTGAAAGCCTAATATTGAGTGGAAGTTCATTCCAGAGCTTAGATGCCTTAAAGGAGACATATCTGCCCCCCAATCTGGTCTTCTTAACTCTAGGAACATGGACCAGAGCTTTATTGGCCGATCTTAACATCCGGCAGGGGCATGCCATTGGAATAATTTGTTGAAGTCATTAGGCCCCCCTCATATAGGGCTTTATGAACCAGGCATAGTGCCTTAAAGTTAGTAGGGTACTTAACTGGAAGCCAATGTAGATTTCTAATGGCACCAGAAATTTGACTATATTTTGGAATGTTTAACAGGGTACTTGCAGCCACATTCTGTATGGATTGAAGTTTAGACAGCTGGCATTTGTCAACACCTAGGTACAGGGCGTTACAGTAGTCTAGGCAGGAAAGAATATGAGCCACCACAACCGTTTTCCTCAGTTCCATAGGTAGAAAAGGTAGGATTTTACATAGCATTTTAAAAAGGAAGTAACAGGCTGATGTCAGCTGATTGATCTGCCCTGAGAAGTTGAGCGAGGCATCACATAAAAAGCCAAGGTTTCTCACTTTGGTAGCAGCGACAGGACAGACTTCAGCCGCTGCTGGCCTCCATGATTAGGTCCTGATTGGAGGACCATTTGCTAATTCCATGACCTCAGTCTTGTTTGTGTTTAGCTTTAGTTTGTTCTTATGCATCCATTTCATGATGTGTCCAAGACAACTATGGAATCTGTCTGCCACCGAATCTGCCATTGATGAAATGGAGATAATAATTTGAGTATCGTCAGCATACAATACAAGCGAGAAGCCATGGCCCTTGATTAGTTTGGCCAGTGGGGTTACATAAATGTTAAACAGCGTTGGAGAGAGTGCTGACACTTGTGGCACTCCCCCTGGAAGGTAAAATTGCCTGATTCTAGGGTGTCCCAGCATACCCTCTGTTTTCTACCTGAGAGGAAATAGGTGAGAAGGGTGAGTGCGGTGTCTCCAATTCCTACTCCCTCCAGCCATCGCATAAGTACAGTATGATTAACCATATCGAACGTGGCTGATAGGTGAAGTAGGATCAGGATAGCCCTGCCACCCCTGTCAATTTGCCAGCGTATATTCTCAGTGGCCATGACTAATGCAGACTCCGTAGAGTGGCCCAATTGAAAGCCATGTTGTGTTGAGTCTAAGAGGCTGTTGGTATCTAGGTATTCAGTTAGCTCTGAGCTAATGGCTTTTTCCAGGATTTTGGCTGCTAGGGGCAGACACGAGATTGGGTGGAAGGTTGTTACTTCGAGAGGATCCAGGGAGTGTTTCTTTAAAATGGGTCTGATACAAGCTTTCTTCCAGGAGATCGGAAAGACACCAGTATTGATACATTGTTCAGTAGGGGGGGGCGAGTAGGACGCTGACTTTGTTTGAGACAAAATGAATTATGTCCGGAGGGCATGGGTCCATTGGAGAGCCAGACTTGATCGCCAATAATAGGTCATTTACCATGTTTATTTTCAATGGGGAGAAGCGGGTCAAGTGGCAGGTGATAGATGTCACGTCTTCCATGAGAGTGGCCTAAGGGGAGGAAAGGCCAGAGCGCAGGCGTTCCAATTCCTGAAATATTATTTGAACCTTTGACTAAAAGAAGGTGGCCATTTTATCACAGAGCAGAGCACTTGATCAGGGGAGATGTGTTATAATCTATCTTGTTAATTGCAAGCTTGTACAAGTTTCATCTCCCTTCCCAATTCTTCCCCCTACTTCCTCTCTTGGTTTCTCCCTTGTTCCTTTGAGCTTGCTTTAGAATGTTAAGATGGTTGAGATTCTGTGAAGAGCTTCTGTGGCAGAGAGAGGAGACTGGAATAAACTGCTAAACTTACCTTTGTGTCTTCGAGATTTGGATCAAAAATATTCTGTAGCTTTTGCAGTCGTTCACCTTCCGGTAAATACATATAAATAGCATGCAGCTTAAATGAAAATTAATATGTTAATCAGTGGGAAATACACTATCGTACATTATGAAACCTCTATTAGTTAATGCACCTCACCAAATCCTGGTTGATGCAGTAGAGAATAGTGACTTGTTTATGTTTAGAAGGCGACTCCTCCGTTGGAGTGGAGGAGAGTCGCCCCACTTAACTTCCTCCCAAAGCCCCAGATATGAAAAATAATATGGTTGACTTGACAAAAATTAGGGGTAATGATTTTCTAAAATTAAAAAAGTAAGGGCACATCGTGCCCCTCTGATCCCCCTCACTTTGACCATTGAATTTATGATTTGGATCCTCAAAACAGATTAGGGTCATAACCAGGGTTCTGATGCTTGCATGTGGAATTCATAAAGCAATATGCTGGCGCCAGTACAGGCCGGGTGACTCTGTGCAGCACAATCCGTCTCACAATAGCAGTAATAAAAAAGGCATTGGCAAAGTCAATAGGTCTGGCGTTGGCTGCCAGCCTTTTTTGCAATTCTTGTTTTGTCATGGTTTTTGCATAGCTTTAGTGTTTGGGAAGCTGCTGGGCCCTCATCACTCTAAACAATAACACAGGCCAAAGACACACATTTTGTGCTCTAAACACATATTGCCATAGTACCCCCTAGCACTCAAGTGAACTACTTTATGTGTTGATGTGCTCTATGTGAAAGGGCAACAAGTCATACCTCATAGTAAAGTCTGCCAATGTAGTTAGAACTATTTGGCAAGATGGCGTCCGTGCTGGACGTGTGAGTGAGGAGCTCCGTAGTTGTTCCCCCATCCAACGCAATCGTGGCAGAGAGGATGTGGAGACTTGGCAGAGGAAAGCGGGCAATTAAGGAATATTAATTGTGCACGCAGACTTGAGCATAGAACCGGCAACACGCAAGAATAAACCAAATATTTACGAGGCTTCATTTACATGTCGTTCGGGCGGTTTGGCGGTTTGCTGTGTTTGTCATTGCCGATATACACCTGTGGAGGCTAAGGAGAACCCGTGTCGGTGAGCATGGTGAGCGAGCTGGTCGTAACGGCGGCAGCAGCTTGGAGTGCGAGATTACGGGCAGGAGAGATTCCGTCCAATTGCGAAAGAGCAGAAAAAAAACTCCCGGTAAGAATGGCTAAAAGTGAGAAATTGATAAAGCGAGGGGAGTTTGGTACAGGAGTGAAAGCATTGGGGCCCGCTCTGCACGCTGTATACGAGGTTGCAAGTGAGGTGATTGCTATATTGTTATGCCCGGACTGCCAGAGACTTTAGAGACTTTTGCACAAGTGCGCTCTTGTTACGCTCTTGTTACATTGTATATAAATTACAACCATAATTATTGCTGGCCATCTATCTACAGAAACGGCTTAGTCATGCCTCCTAAAACTGGTCGTGGATGGAAAACCAAGACAGTCAGCGTTGCAGTGAGCAGGGCTGCCCTGTGGGCTAGCAATGTAAAAGCTGGGGCGGAGGGAGCTTGCTCAGAGACGGTGATACAAGAGTCGGGTAGTGAGAAGACACCCCAGATACCTCAGTTATTTTTGGCCAAAAAAAAACAACAACCAACGCTGTCAACTGGGAGTGTGGCTAAGTAAATAAATGACGATGAAGCCACGCCAATAACTGAGTACTCTGATTGCGCCTAGCGAAAGGAGCATAAGAAAGTCCAAATAAGTCAAAAAGGTGTGGATTTGGAGGTAGTAATTACAGATATAGGAGTGGCAACAACATTGGCTGAACCTGCTATGGCATTAACAGGGATACAAGAGGGGGCGACTACGTTGCATATAGTAACTGATTTGTGTATCGAAGGTGTTAATAGGGAGAGCGATTCAGGGGAAGGAAACTTCTTTTCCATGTCAGATCATTCAGAATCATCAAACGATGACGAGGACGGAGAAGTAGGGCTTAAATCATTTTTGGGGGAGAGATCTGTAATTAGCTCTGGCAGTGAATTAAATACTTCAAACTCTGAAGAAGACAACCTCGAAACCACTATGATACACAAACAAAGGGCAGACAAGGAGGCTGAAGAGGCAGCTCAGGCAGCGCAGAATATGATGTGTGGTCCTCCTAGCTCTACTGTAACTGAGTCAGTTTCAGAGATGGCGAAGTCTGATGCAAGTGCGGATGGAGCTCAAATAGTGAATCTGACCGGCGAGATTTCATTGGAGTCAATATATCAATGTATCTCAGAGCACAGGGCTGAGACACGTATGGAAAGCGGAAAAACACATGCCTCCTGTTGAAAATTGCAGAACGTTGTTAGGCGGATAGCGAAAACGTGCACTGAATTTACGGAAAGGCGAATGAGGCGGAAGCAAGAATCTCCACATTAGAAGACGACATGGTGACACAAAAGGCAGTGGTAGAAGACTCGCGGCAATGCAGGGAAGATGTGCAAGCCAAGCTCGTCCACTTGGAAAATCATATTCGGAGGAATAATCTGCAGATTCTAGGAATTCCTGAGGGTATCGAGGGACAGGATATCCACAAATTTGTGGTGGAATTATTCACAGAGGCCTTTCCTGAACTTACAGATTGGAATTGGTCTAATGAAGTGCAGAGGGCACACAGGTTCCCATTTAAACAGAGGCCTACGAAACCTGGTGATAAGGATGTCAGACCTAGAGCAATTTTGATCTGTCTGAATAATTTCTTGGCACGCCAGGCGATATACAATCTTGCGCGGCCAGAGAAAAAGCAGGCTGCAAAAGGAACACAATTCTTTGTGAGACCTGACTTTTGTCACCAAACCATGGAGAAAAGGTGGCAGCTATGTCAGTTGATAACTCCCCTTCAGGGGAAAGGGGCGCAAGTATTTCTGTTAAATCCTGACCCTCTTAAAGTGATTCTAAAGGGTCAAACACACTTTTTTACCTCAGAGGTGTCAATAAAAGATTATTTGGCCTCAATATAAATGTTTATATAAGTATTGATGTATACAAACGTACTCTTGGCAGTGTATAATTGGGATTCTATTTGACAGTTGTTGTAATCTGGCTGTGTTATTACTATGTAGGGGGTACATGTTATGTTTTTGAATTAAGAGTATGGTAGCAAGTCAAGTACCCGTGTAATGTATTTAATTTAGTTTTTTGGCAGCCAGAGAGGGTTGGAAAGGATGGGGGAACACGGGGGGGGAATTTACTCTGCATCAACTGGGCCATGGGCCCATTTGCCTGCAAACAAGGGAGAGGGAGTGGGGAGGGGGGCTGTCAGGGTGGGCTAAGGGGTTGGGGCACAAGGGGGTTTGTGGTTAAGGTGTAAGGGGATCGTGGGGGGTTATAATTCACAAAAATCAATCCATGTGCAGGTATTTTTGTTCTTTTTTAATATGGTCAATAAGTATTGGACAAAGATTAGGAATCAGGCAGGCAACATTGGATAATAATGTTGGCAATGGCTGATAATGGAATTCGTATATGTTCATTTAATATCTGTGGCCTTAATAACAGTAATAAAAGGCTTAGGATAGCAGCAGAATTACGTATTATGAAACCTGACATCCTGTGTATTCAGGAAACACACATACCTTGGTCTAAATGGAAACTGATTGAAGAATTAGGATATACACTTCTTGCTGCAGTCGGCAGACTAGCACTAATAGGGGCATAGCTATTTTGGTACGTGGTGGTATTAGGGGATCAATCAATCAATCAATCAATCAAATCATTTGTAGAGCACACTACATACCCGTGAGGGTTTCAAGGCGCTGCGGGTGGAGGTTTGGGGGTGCTGCTGCTACTGGTCGAGGAGCCAGGTCTTGAGTCGTCTCCTGAAGGTCAACAGGTCTTCGGTTTGTCGTAGGTTGAGAGGGAGGGTGTTCCAGGTCTTGGCGGCGCGGTGGGAGAAGGACCTGCCTCCGGAAGGGGTTCTACGGATGCGCGGGACCGTGGCCAGGGCGTGGTCAGCGGAGCGTAGTTTCCTGTTGGGTACGTAGAAAGGAGAGTCAACTGTTGAGATAGGCTGGGCCAGTTTTGTGGAGTGCCTTGTGTGCGTGGACCAGGAGCTTGAAGGAGATTCTTCTGTCGACGGGGAGCCAGTGCAGGTTCCTTAGGTGGGGGGTGATGTGGTCACGGCGCGGGACGTCGAGGATTATGCATGCAGAGGCGTTCTGGATTCTTTGCAGTCTGTTGATGAGCTTGGAAGAGGCTCCGGCGTAGAGGGCGTTTCCGTAGTCGAGTCTACTGCTGACTAGGGCCTGGTTGACTGTTTTCCTCATGTTTGTCGGGATCCATCTGTAGATCTTGCGGAGCATGCGGAGGGTGTTGAAGCAGGTGGAGGAGACTGCGTTGACTTGTTTGGTCATGGTGAGTTTTGAGTTGAGGATGACTCACAGGTTGCGTGCGTGGTTGGTAGGAGCCGGGGGTGTCCCCAGTGATGGGGCCACGAGGAGTCGTCCCATGCTGAGGGGTTGGGCCCGAGGATGAGGAGTTCCATCTTGTCTGAGTTCAGCTTAAGTCGGCTTTCCTTCATCCTGTCGGCGACGGCCTTCATTCCCTGGTGGAGGTTGGATTTGGCGGTGAGAGGGTCCTTGGTGAGAGAGAGGATCAGCTGCGTGTCGTCGGCGTAGGAGATTATGTTGAGGTCGTGCTGTCGGGCGATGTGTGCTAGTGGTGCCATGTAGACGTTGAACAGCGTCGGGCTGAGGCCTCCCTCAGCCCGACGCTGTTGGACGCCGCAGATGATCTCGGAGGCTTCGGATCGGAATGGGGGGAAGCGGACTCTCTGAGTTCTGCTGGTGAGGAAGGAGGGGGTCCAGTCCAAGGCCTTCTCTCGGATCCCTGCATCGTGGAGGCACGTGCGTAGTGTGCGGTGGCAGACGGTGTCGAAGGCGGCAGAGTGATCCAGGAGGATGAGGGCCACCGTCTCACCATTGTCTAGCAGGATCCTGATGTCATCTGTGGCAGCGATGAGGGCGGTCTCGGTGCTGTGGTTGCTGCGGAATCCTGATTGGGAGGGATCGAGGATTTTGTTGTCTTCGAGGTGACGGGTGAGCTGGATGTTAACTATCTTCTCGATGACCTTCGCTGGGAACGGTAGCAGGGAGATGGGCCGGAAGTTCTTGAGGTCGCTCGGATCCGCCTTGGGTTTCTTCAGTAGGGCGTTGATCTCTGCATGCTTCCAGTTCTCAGGGAAGATAGCAGTCTCGAAGGAGAGGTTGATGATGTTGCGCAGGTGGGGTGCGATGGAACTGCTGGCTTTGTTGAAGATGTGGTGTGGGAGGGGGTCGGACGGGGATCCGGAGTGGATTGTGCCCATGGTCTTGATTGTGTCCTCGATGCTCATGTTGGCCCAGGTTGTCAGGGAGTCGTGGTCGGTGGGGAGCGGGGGGTCCGGCGTGTCGAGGCTTGTAGGGGTTGTCCAGGGGTTGAAACTGTCATGGATGTCGGTGATTTTTCGGTGAAAGAAGGTGGCGAGGGAGTCGCACAGGGCTTGCGATCTCGGGATGTCGTTGGAGCTGGAGTTGGGATTGGAGAGTTCCTTCACGATGTTGAAGAGCTCCTTGCTGTTGTGTGCGTTGTTGTCAAGGCAGTCTGTGAAGGAGGTCCTTTTGGCGGTCTTGATGAGGTGATGGTGGTTGCGGATGGCGTCTTTGTGGGCAGCGCGGTTGTCTGGCGTCTTGTCGCTGTGCCATATGTTCTCCAATTTCCGGCAGGTGCGCTTTGAAGCGAGGAGTTTCGGGATGAACCAGCTGGCTCTTTTGCTGGTGTCTCTGTTGGTGGGCTTTTTCAGCGGGGCTAAGATGTTGGCACAGTCGTCCATCCAACGTCCGAGGGTGAGTGCACCATCGTCGGGGTTGGTGGGGTTGGCCGGTGGGTTGAATGCGAGGCTTGTCTGTAGTTGTTCTTCAGTGACTTTGCCCCAGCAGCGGCGGGGGATATGTAGGGTGCGGTGGTGTGTGAGTGGTTTTCAGAAGGAGAAGTGGATGCAGTGGTGGTCTGTCCAGGTGAGTTCGGAGGCGTGGCTGAAGGTGACGTGGGGGCTTGAGGAGAAGATGGCATCAAGCGTGTGACCGGCGATGTGGGTCGGCGTCGTGACGATCTGTTTTAGTCCAAGGTTGGCGAGGTTGTCGATCAGGGTGGAGGAGTTGTTGTCGTTGTTGTTCTCCAGATGATAGTTCAGGTCTCCGAGGAGGATGTAGTTGGTGGAGGTCAGTGCATGCTGATGAGGTCGGCGATGGAGTCGCAGAATTGAGGCCGGGGTCCTGGTGGTCTGTAGATGAGGGTGCCTCTTAGGGTGGTTTTGGGGTCCGTGTGGATCTGGAAGTGCATGTGTTCAGCGGTGCTGAGTGTCGTTGGTGTTTGTTGAGACCCTGATGGTGTTTTTGTGGACGATGGCGATTCCTCCTCCGGCTCCGTTGGTGTGGTCTCTGCGGGTGATATTGTACCCATCGGGGATGGCTATGGCGATGTCTGGGAAGGAGGCTTCGTTAATCCAGGTCTCGGTCAGGAAGGCGACGTCTGGGGATGCGGTGTCGAGTAGGTCCCAGAGCTCGACAGCGTGTTTGCGTGCGGAGCGGATGTTGATCAGGATGCATCTGAGCTGGTTGGGTTCCGTCGTTGTGGGTGTCTCGGCACCTTCGAGGCAGGAGAAGCTGCAGTTCCGGCAGGCGAAGGGACCATGGGTGCGCTTTGGGCGGCTTTGCAGCAGGTGTGGGTTCTTCCTGGGTTGACAGCGATGAGGGTGTTGGCGTCGTAGCGGAGGCTGTCTTCCTGGCTGGTGCGGGGGGCATGGGTTCTGGCGCTGGGCGCGGTCCAGCCACGGACGGGCGCAGACGGGCTTGCCTTAGGCGCGCCTTCAGCGCGCTAGCGGCGCGGCCGCTCAGCGGCCGCCATATATGGGGAGGAGGGGAGGGAGGAGCAGCTGGGAGGCGGGAGGCATGTGTCGGGGGCAGCGAATGGGCGCGGAGGGGGCGGGCCGCAGGGGAAGCAGTGGCGGGGACGGGGGCAGAGAAGCAGAGCGGCAGCGGGAAGGAGACAGGCAAAGGGACACATAATTGAAAAAGGAGGCACAGAAGTCAGCAAAGGGGGCACAGAATCAAAGAGGGGCACAGAAGTCAGCAAAAGGGGCACAGAATCAAGAGGGGGCACAGAAGTCAGCAAAGGGGTACAGAATCAAGAAGGGGGCACAGAAGTCAGCAAAGGGGTACAGAATCAAGAAGGGAGCACAGAAGCCAGCAAAGGTTTACAGAATCAAGAAGGGGGCACAGAAGCAAAGCGGCGAGCGGGGGGCAGGGGGGCACAGAAGAGGAGCGGGCAGACAGAGTTACAGGAGCAACAGTGCGGAAGCAAACCTAAGGCCACCACTGGCCACCAGGGATGAGGCGCAGGTGGAAGCCTGCGGGTGGTGGAGGGCCTCGACTTCAGCGGCGGCAGTAGTCGTCAGCGGGGGGGGAGGCAGAACTGCAGCGGGGGGAGTGACCTACCAGGCAAGGTCAAGGGTCGCTCTCCTCACCGCACAGCGGCCACCATATATGGGGAGGTGGGTAGGGAGGAGCAGCTGGGAGGCGGGAGGCGTGTGTCTGGGCAGCGAATGGGCATGGAGGGTGCGGGACCACAGGGGAAGCAGCGGCGGGGACGGGGCAGGGAAGCGGAGCGGCAGAGGGAAGAAGACAGGCAAAGGGACACTAAATAAAAAAAGGAGGCACAAAAGTCAGCAAAGGGGGCACAGAATCAAAGAGGGGGCACAGATGTCAGCAAAAGGGGAACAGAATCAAGAGGGGGCACAGAAGTCAGCAAAGGGGTACAGAATCAAGAGGGGGCACAGAAGTCAGCAAAGGGGTACAGAATCAAGAAGGGGGCACAGAAGTCAGCAAAGGGGTACAGAATCAAGAAGGGGGCACAGAAGCAAAGCGCTGAGCGGGGGGCAGGGGGGCACAGAAGTGGAGTGGGCAGACAGAGTTACAGGCACAACAGAGCGGAAGTGAACCTAAGGCCACCACTGGCCACCAGGGATGAGGCACAGGTGGAAGCCTGCGGGTGGTGGAGGGCCTCGACTTCAGCGCCGGCAGTAGTCATCAGCGGGGGTGCAGGCGGAGCTGCAGCGAGGGGGGAGCGAACTACCAGGCAAGATCAAGGGTCGGTGGATAATTATGGAAGATGGGCGATTGTAGAATGTTTTATTGGAATGACCAAGTGCACTATTTGTTCAGTCTATGGGTCAAATGCAGACGAAGCTGGTATAGTAGAAGTGCTAAATGCTGAATTGGCATTATGGCCTACCCCTTTGATTCTATGTGGAGATTTTACCATTCACTTGGAGGGGCACATTTTAAGTCCAAAATATAAATATGTGGGCCAAAAGCCCAAAGTCTTTAAGGCTTTAGTTCAAGTGTTGAGGTATCATGGGTTAGTGGATACATGGAGGACTATAAATCAGCCAGACCCCGGATACATGTTCTATTCACATCCACACCAAAAATTGGTACGATTAGATTATATATTTATGTCCAGGGCATTTATAGTTAGAGCAAAAATGCAGGTTTGGCCCCTGATTACGGCTGATCATGGTCCTTTACTGCTAGATCTGTATGCGATCAGACAAAGGCAGGACATTTAATTTTAATAGGAAATTATTGAATGACAAGGCATTTAGAGATCATAAGCTTAGGTGGGCGGGTCATTTTATTGAGATTAATAGAGGGTCAGCCTCCAGTCCTATTACATGGGACACTTTTAAAGCAGGAATACGGTGAGAGGTATTACGTTTTGGGTTAGCTAAACAAAAACAAAGCCAAACAGTAATGCAACAATCATTGGATGAGCTTCGGGGTGCGGAATTAGAATTGATAACGATTTTCAGACAGGGATCAGACTGTAAAGCCATACACAGCAAGATAGCATGTGCCAAAGCTAAAATAAACGCGATTTGGTGCAAGGAAATTGCCCTTCAATACAATACCTATAAACAAAATAGATATGAATATGTAGAGTTGACTGGGCGGTGTTTTGCACAGAGACTTAGAGTTAGACAATCGTTTTAGAGAATTTCGGCTATGACTGACGCGGCGGGTAAAATGGTGGAAACAGATGAGGGTATTATGGGGGTTTTCTATGAGTTTTATCAAGAGTTATACAAGCAACATGACTTAGATGAATTAGATATAGAGAATTTCTGTCATAAAACTGACCTGAACAAGATAAGTGCCGAGGAACAAATATCATTAGACGAATTGATAACAATGGAGGAATTGGAGGCAGCATTAGGACAGTTTGCACGTAGGAAAGCTGCAGGACCAGATAAATTACCATTAGAGATTTATCAGCTGCTTTTTCAGGTGTTGAAAATTGATATGCTGGGTGTTTTTCAGGAAGCCCAGCTGGGGAATGCGCCTCCATCTTGGGATGAGGCTAACATAGTCGTGTTTAAAAAATAAGGATAAACCTCATAATATACCAGGCTCATATAGACCAATATCTTTGTTGAACACCGATTGGAAAATTGATGCTAAGATTCTAGCTAATAGGTTAGTGCAAGTTATTACGCCTTTAGTTTCTATGTCCCAACATGGATTTATTCCAGGTAGAAGTACCATTAATCATATTCATAGGGTGATCACTCTTATAGACTACACTAAAGTTTATCATAAAAAGTTTGGTTTAATATTTTTCGACACCGAAAACGCGTTTGATCGCGTATCTTGGGATTTTATGTGGGGCATCATGTGGGCGATGGGGTTTGGGCCGCAATTTATAAAGGCGATTCAGAGTATGTATAAGTCACCATGAGCTAGAATTTGCGTTATGGGCAGGGAATCTCAGCAAGTATGTATTAACAGGGGAACAAGACAGGGATGTTCCTGCACCCCATTACTGTTTGCGCTATATATTGCCCCATTTGTGCAATATGCTAGAACAAAGTGCTAGTATAAGGTCAATGGAATGTGGGCTCTATCACGTACATGTTCTAGCATATGCGGATGATATTGTTGTTGTTTCTGCAGATCCAGCACAGGCAATACGGGAGATAGAAAAGCTCGCTGAAGAATTTGGGGTGGTGTCCGAATATAGACTTAATGCGGCCAAAACCCAGATAGTATGTACTGATCAGGCATGTCCAGGGGAGTGTCGGGTAACGGATGAAGCTCGATATCTTGGAATAAAGATTAGAATGTCTCTACAAGAATTAATCCAGGATAATTGGGGTAATGTAGTCTTAGGGGTGAAGCAGCAGCTGGATCGGCTTGAGTGTCTCCATCTGACTCTAGTGAGGAGACGAAATGTGCTAAAAATTATTGTCCTTCCCAAAGTACTTTATTACTTTAGAGCAGTACCACTGGAGTTAACAAAAAAACAGCTGCAAGGGATTCAATCTATATGCGATAGATTTATGTTGGGACAACGAAAAGCGAGAAGAGCTTTTAAATTTATGATGTTACCGTTGGGTAGGGGAGGATGGTCTGTCCCGAATTTTTGTTTTTACTATTACGTTTGTTTGTTACAAAACATGCATATCCTGCTGACAGGGGAAGATGTGATAGATGCAGAAGCTCCATCGATATATCAATTGTTGCTAGGGAAGGAAGCTATAAATGTGCTAGTCAAATTCTCTGAGCCAAGTTATTATAAAAAACAAGGTTTAAGGTCATGATTACAGCTTGTAAGGTATGGAAAAGGATTTGTATTCCACAGCTGAATTATTATACTCCTCTCAACTCAGCTGTCAGGTTGCCAGAAATATTTTGGGACTATAAGATGCTGTGTTGGAAGATGAAGGGGATTTATTTAAGGGGGGCTGCTATCCTCATTTCTGGAATTAGCTGAAAGCTATGAACTTCAACATCAGGAATTTTTCAAGTATTTGCAATTACGTGACAACCTTGTTAGACATCATCCACATGAAGGTATTATGGTATTACCTATAGTGGAGGCAATCAGGAAGAGGCCTAAGATAGGGGTACTATATTCTATGATAATCGACTCACAAAAGGATGATTTGGATGCTCATGATCTTAAATGGTCTGTACGATTAGGTTATGATGGAGAGGTAATGCAGATTTCTATTGATATTGCAGGGAATATATTGTTATCATCGAATCGGCAAACACAACACTACAAGATCATCTTTAATCTATATCATACACCAGAGCGCATGATGAAGTGGGGTGGAATTAACGATGGCAAATGCTTTAGGTGCAGCGCCGATAGAGTTGATATCGTGCATGTTTTCTTTGATTGTATGGCACTGACACAATTAAAGAAACAAATAGAGCTGTTTTTGCAAGAGGGTACAGGTATCTCTATATCAATAACGAAAGAAATGATGTTATTAGGGATATGGGTAAATGTCTCAAGTGAGCAGCCAGTCTATAAATTTAGATACATAACATTTTTTGCCGTAGCAGTGGTGTGTTTATGTATTGCCTCATGTTGGCTTCAAAGCGCCGCTCCCACATTCGAGATGTGGAGAGCTAAATTTTATAACATTTTTAATTTGGAATATAGTTTATATTCTCTGAAGTCAGCCAGACGGCAAAAACTTGGGATGCAGATATGGGGAATCTATGATACAGTATGTGAAATAATTGTCCGACTCTGGTTTTATAATGATATTATGATTTAAATGTGTTCCTTCTTTTTTTAAATTTAAAAAAAAACTTTTTTATTAACTTCGCCACTGGAAATTCCATTGAAATAATTTGTATGTATTGACCACAATTGATATGATATGTATTTGTGACATGGATTGAGCTAATAAAAATAAAAAAAATAAAAAAAGTAAAGTCTGCCAATGGCCGAAGTGGGTTGATACATTGCCCCCAATTCCTACTGAGTGGGTAGAAGAGCTGCTGGTATGGTGTGCATGAGACCAAGAACTCTCCAAGATGGTTCGATCTTTTCTAAATTCATCCACTTACAAATCTCACCATGGAGAATCCTTGTGTCTCCAGGGAGGTTGACTGACCTTTTGCACTTTAGAGCTCTTTAAAAATAATTATTATGTCACAGACATTCTGAGTTATCGATTAGTCAATGATGAGAGGTTGGTGAAGATTTCAAAACCTTTTTTAAGGTTATAATCTCTTATCTGTACTTCATTCAGTAAGTTTACAGAAGAATAAAAATAGATTGGTTAGAAGTCAGCATTAGAAAAATACACAGTGTTCTATAAAGAAACCCAATAAGCTAACTAAGGGACCTAATCTAAATGGACACCCATAAAGAGTTCCCTTGGAAAAGAGCATAGAAGAGATGAACTTCTCATAAAGAGTAGTTCTGGAAACTCAGCCGAGTTTCCTACAGTTGTAGCCAACTGTGACTAAAGTGTGAATCTTGCAGTAGCAATGATCACAATAATCCAAATAAACAGGGCTAAGACAGAATCAGTCACCTTAGGGTAAAGTTAAGGAATTTTCTCTCCATAAAGAAGAGTCTTAGGTCAGGGAAAAATCCAGCCACAGGACCACTGGGAAACGCAAGAGAATAAAAGAGGAGATTCTCACTAACTAGCTAGGAACACTCATTAATATAGTTTTGTGCGATGGTAACAATTCTTGGCCGCTTCTTCTCTCGTTGTCCAATGAGAATAGTTCACAGGGTAGTGTAGTCGGTCATGCGATGTCTTCTATTCCGATTACCACAGTCTGCACTTGAGTCATCATGTTCGATGCATTTGCTACAATATTTGTTACATGAGGGAAATTTCTCATGAGAACTCTCTTACCCAAACTAAAAGATGCACTATGAACTTGATGTGTGGACAATAGCTAGTCAGAACATGAAACAACTATCAATGTTATGCAGATGCAGCATTCATAAAGATTTCTAAGTCATCATTGAATGTAAGCAGTTTTAGTATGCTTATTGTATTCTTCATAAAATGGTCTAACATGGGGTGAGGAGCTAGATGAACATGAAGTTATAGTCAGCATATTTTGAAAAGACATCACTAATGTTAGGCAGTTGCACAAAAATGTCTTAGTCATGCAACTAAAATAACCCTTACCTCCCTCTACCACAACCCACCTCTAAACCCCAAATTTAGCCTCACCAATATTTTTTTAAATATTTATATGTATATATATATATTCACTAAAAAAACATAGGTTTCAGGGACGTTATAGTTAGTTGAACATTTGACTCATATAAAACCAGAGAAATTCGCCTGTTATAGTTAGTTGAGCTAACTATAACTCGCGCACCTGCAATGCACTGCTGATGATGTCACATATTACATCACTCATGACATGGTCAGTGCATCACTGATGACATCTCAAATGACATCAGTGATGACATCACTCATGACATCATCCAGTGAATGTGTGTTTCTATAAAATGTAAATATGTTTTATATTTTTTCATTTATCATCTTTATTTCGGTCACAGGCACCATAAAAGAATTACACAATGTAATAATTCACACATAATTCAAAACAAATTGAGTGTAAAACAAATGGCCTTAAATTTACAGACAAGTTCATTCAATAGGTGTTGACTTAATACATCGATTGCGGCTGAACCACATAGCTGTTAGAAATTTTGCGACTGCAAATACAGTTGGAGCCGACATATATATGCCAAGGTGTATTGAAGAATGAATGCATTTATAAGTGCCTAAAGGAATTATTTCATATGTTTGTGCCTGACTGTATAAGTGAGTGATTGAGCGTGTCTTACTGAATGCATGGGTTACTGACTAAACTGTGTAAAAGTATACGTGAGACTAAGTTATTTCAAGAGTGGGTGTATAAATAAGTGTCTGCTATCAGTGATTGTATAAGACAGTAAATATGCATTAGTATCTGTATAAATAAGTGATGTGGTATGTCTAAAAATAACAAAGTTGGTATGTATAACTGTATACATGATTAAATGTGTATGTGATTCATTCTTTGTATTACTGACTAGGCGTGGGAGTAACTCTATGGATGAGTGGCAGTGTATGACTGCATGTATAGATGTATGAGTGCATATTATAGTCCTCTATTGATGAGTAACTACATGTATAAGTGACTGGATGTGTGTATAGACCTGGGAAATAGTGAGTGCTAAGTAGTATATGGGAAACATCGTTTACATCGCATTCAGTACAACGCGATGCTGTTACAACGCGGTCGTAATAACGAACGCATGTAACCACGCGATGCCATTACAACGCAAGTATTTACATCGACTTGCGCTAGATGGCGTGCTAACATTACAAATAGTGTAGTTTACTATCCCAACACCTTCCCTACTGTTAAGTGGACTGGAGTTGGAATAGTAAATTACGCTTTTCTAATGTTAGCACGCCATCTAGCGCAAGTCGATGTAAAGACTTGCGTTGTAATGGCATAGCGTAGTAACATCGCAGTCGTTGTAATGACAGCGATGTAACAGCACGCGTTGTAATGACACGCGTTGTTACGTCATACATCTGTAGTATATGGCATTCTTCTATGTATGGTTTCAAAAACAGTAATCAGCATTTTAGAATGGGTGTATCAAAGTTCATATTAGAGCATCAGTATGTGCATCAGGTTGTCACGTGGATGATGTCATGAATGATGTCATCAGTGATGTCATTTGAGATGTCATCAGTGATGTCATCAGTGATGTCACTGACCATGTCATGAGTGATGTAATATGTGACATCATCAGCAGTGCATTGCGGGTGCGCGAGTTATAGTTAGCTCAACTAACTATAACAGGTGATTTTCTCTGGTTTTATATGAGTCACATGTTCAACTAACTATAAAGTCCCTGAAACCTATGTTTTTTTAGTGAATTTCAAAGGTTTTTTAAATGCTAATTTCTAACTATAACATCTGTAAAACCTACGTTTTTTTTGTGAATTTCAAAGATTTTTAAATATTAATTTCATATTTTAATATTTATAAAACCTATATTTTTTCTATTATATTTTTAAATATTTTGAAAACTCTATTTTACTTCTTGTTTTTAACTTTAAAAATCGTGTAATGTTTTATATCTTCCCCCAAAAATATGTATATTTTTTTTTAGGGGGGGAGGAAGCTGCACTCCAAAGCGTACCAAGCTCCATCACCACACGAATCCTATCCGCCATATTGCTAAACTCGTAAATGATGCACATTTCGCATCCGACGAGTTCATGGCACCGCGTCCTGCGTAACATCATATATGCATGAAGTCATCTGAGGTACTACTTTGGTATCCGACGGGTACGCAGTACCAAGCCACGCATTACGTCATGAACACATGGGGTCGCGCCAGCTGCACGTTGCGTATTCGACGAGTACACACTGCCAGGCCCTGTGTTACATCACAGACGTATAGTATCGCGCCGGGTACACCATTCCCTTTTTTTTTTTGGTCTCAAAAGTATATCTAAATAACTTTAAACAGTATATGAGAGCACGCGAAATCTAAATTATTTTAAACATTTATATATTTCTAACTGTAATAAACTTATATTATGATAAATATATTTTGTCAAAGTCGTGTCGGGTGCGGCCTCCTTGCGCACTCTTGTGCGCGATTGCCATGTGACATTAAAAAAAAGCATTTGATTGGTTCATAACATTTCCCATTGTAACAGTTGTACGACCCAACCCATTTAACTCATTCTCTCTACAGCATTTGATGAGAGGCACCTCTTCTGCTTAGAAAGCTTTTTTGAAAAGTGTTTTCCTGTATACACATATCTTATACTACACACAACATGCAACGATCATCTTGATCAATATTCATGCTCTGTACATCAGCCTTCCACGTGTGCTTGCCATGCATCTCAAACATTCAATCAAAAAACAAATATGTGTTACACAATGCCCCTGGTGTGTGTGTCTGCACATTATTGTGTTGCCTTTCGGCCTGGGTATTGCTGGCTCTAAGGAGCATCATCAGCCACGGGCAGACTGCACATCCTAGATCACATACCATCTCATTAACGATACTTTCCGCCCTCCCGACACATGCTACACTAATCTAAATTGCACACTCTGCGAGGTCAAAACTACAAAAGAAACACACATAAGTAGACTTACTGGCCAGGCAGGAACTGAACAACACCCAAGTCCTCAGAATAATTATTCACACCACTATGCTGGCCTGGCGTACGCAAGCCCAGCCCACTTTGCCTACATTTAAATAGGATAACCACGACGCCCCACGTCCCTCTTCTTCCACACTACCTCAAATGAATTGCCGCATCCACCTCGCATATCACAATGCGCAATAAAAAAAGAAATGGATCCATGAGGTGTACTTCATTCTGGCAATCAACACGGGCTCTAAATTGTGAGCCCTATTGCCCGTCGTCTATGAAAGGGATCCATGAGGTGTACACTCTACTGCAATCAACACTCCATCTGAATTGTGAGCACTGCTGCCCGTAGTGTTTGCTCACACAACAATGACAGCAGGTAAGCAGAGCGGCCTGGGTGCACAGGGCCTCCAATTGAGCGCGCTGCGGCAAGAGGGGTGGGGTGCTTCAGCCTAGCTGCGCAGGTCCGAACAAACGATATTGCCATGTGTTATGATGTGATCTTTGACCTCATTCAGTCACATCTCTGTCTCATTTTAAAGACCTGCTGGACTGTACTGTAGGCCTGTGCCAGCGGGCAGCGCTGCCCTACAGACACCACTTCAGCGCAGTGCTGTGGGAGGGATGGGATGCATCAGCCAGACCACGCATGTGCGGATAAGCGATATTGCCATGTGTTATGATGTGATCTTTGACCTCATTCAGTCACATCTCTGTCTCATTTTAAAGACCTGCTATACCATAAGGTAGGCCTGAACCTACGGGCAGCGCTGCCCTACAGACAGCTGTTGAGGGCGATTCTGCTGGAGGG
The DNA here is from genome assembly GCF_964204655.1 of Triturus cristatus. Classification (NCBI taxonomy): domain Eukaryota; kingdom Metazoa; phylum Chordata; class Amphibia; order Caudata; family Salamandridae; genus Triturus; species Triturus cristatus. The sequence goes on from NC_140590.1 coordinate 397,432,129, forward strand.
GTGGGGTGCATCACCCTGAGTGCGCACATGCGAAAAAGCAATGTTGCCGTGCGTAATGATGTGATCTCTGACCTCATTCAGTCACATCGGTGTAATTTTAAGGACCTGCTGGACCGTACTGTAGGCATGAGCCAGCGGCCAGCGCTGCCCTGCAGACACGTGGCGTTGGCTTTTAGGACACTGTAGTGAGCTCCTCACTAAGTGTACATGCACACGGGCTCCTGCCACTGCATTACACGCGCACATTATGCTTCTAGCATGTGCTCTGTTCCTTCGTATGTGAACATTGGCATAACATAATATTATTTAACCTTGTGTATGCTCGTGCGCTCCAACTCCTCTTTGAACTACGATTACCACTAACAGTTGGTAGATCGTACTTCAAAAATGAAGGATGCACTCAACTCCTATTTTCTATCAAGCTTGAAATAAACCTTCATTTACCTCCAGACGTTTCCACCATTAAATAATTTCTCCCTTTTCAGACATTCCATTGATTGCCACAAGAAGGGCGGAGCAGGAGCTGACCCCGCAATGATGCCCTGGCATTCTGACACCTTCCATTGTGGTATCAAGACACCGTCCCCGACCGGAGACCTGGTCTATCGGACAAACATACCCCGGACTAGGAGCTTGCACCAACACGTCGTGGTACACACCAGTGGTGGCAGGTGAGCAGTGAAGCCTCGGTGTGCAAGACCTACAATTGAGCACAGTGCGGGGAAAGGGGTTGGGGTGCAGCACCCTGGGTGCACAGGTGCATGCAAGCGATTTTCCCGTAGCTAATAATGTAAGACTATATTATCAAACAACTGCGATAACATTATCACCACTTTAGCGACAGAAAACTGCCGCTAAAGCGACGATAAGGGGTTGATAATATGCCCTTGTAAATTCCCATAGAAGCCCAGGTTCACCTCAGAACCTGGGCTTCTAAGGGAATTCACAAGGGCATATTATCAACCCCTTATCGCCGCTTTAGCGGTGATAATGTTATCGCCATTCCTTCATAATATGGCCCATAATCTCTGGCCTCATGTATTTAATTTTAAGGTCTTGCGCACACACTTTCTCGCAGACCCCAGCATCCTAGACAAACGGGTGACGGAGGGTAAACACTAAGGGCTGGGTGCAATAGGCCAACACTCTGTTTCCTCCTCCCTCTCTTCTTTTGACTCTCCCTCCCCTTCTCCCTTCCACCCACTCCCCCTCCCTTCCATTCTCACTATGGTCCTTTCCTTCGGACTACCTTTCTTTACCTCTTCCACATAGCACACATGCTTATGTTTCATTTTTGTCTTGCAGGTTTCCTACGCTGCTTCCCCTGGAGTCCAACCCATGTTTTTTTTATTATACTGTTCTATGAAAGTTACATCATTTCTATTTATTTCTGTTTTAATAAAGATTACTTATTTTTTCAAATAACTAACTGAGTGTATAGGTCTTCTTTTTCTGACGACACTTGTCTATTGTTTATTGTGAAAATCATCTGTTTATAGGAGATTTTAAGGACAACCTTATTTAATATTAGAGTGCACCTACCAAACATAATCTAACTGACTATTAGACAAATGAAGCCTGCAAGAGTTCTATGAGTGTATCACTTTATAACACCATAAGTACTGCCCGTGTGATTACAGAACAAAACAGGCACTGCCTAGGACCACCGAAGCTTCAGGGACTGCCGAGGCCCACCCTGCATATTAAAATAAAGACCCGGAGTGTTGCGATCCCCGGACTTCAGTTGGCCTCGAACCCCTCGAACAATTAGTAAACAATACCCGGGAAGGTGCCGCTCCCCTAGGCTGCAAAATGTCTCTGTGCCCTTCCGCACCTAATTCACATGTGACATTAAGATCCCCAGTCCTACAGAGACCCCGCAATATAATAATTGGATCGACCACGGAACATTAACCACCCACCAGGGGCCTCATTTAAAAGAACGGGTGAGACCACCCGCTTTTTTTTGTTTTGCTCTTTTCTCTCCATTTTTACCATCCGCATCCCCTCTATTACAGCAATATGAGGTTTTCCTCCTCTCGCTTCAAGTAGTCGAACAAGTATTTGCTATCACAGGGTGGAAGCCATGCACCACCCTCTAATAGCAAACACAAATGTCCAGCAAATGCACACCCCGGGACATTGTATGAGCTGCGCCTGAGAGGTCGCCCTCCCTACTACCATGATGCATTTGTTAGTATAAACGCATACTAACACTACTTACACACGTGTAGTACAGCGACCAGAATGTAGTGAAGAAGTGCAAAATCTAAAAATATAAATCCTACCAGAAGTCGGATGACATAGTTCAATGAGCCAATTACCCTGGCATGAGTAGAAACAGCTACACGAGCAAAACGGGTCTTCAGCACAACACAAGCAATTTTGAAATATTGCTGAGTGGTGCCTTCTTTTGGCCTCCTCCCACTCGTCGCCAAATTTATGTAGTGAAGAGGCAGACAGCAGTGAGTCCAATAAGTAGATTTATTACAAGAAAACAAGACACCTGAAACAACCACCAACAGAAGCAGACAGCAAAGCAACCGTCTAATCCAGCACTGTGTACAAACTCCGCAAGATTCCCCTCATGACAGCCCTACATTCTAACATTACATACTGAGGGCCATATTATCAAGGAACGGTGTTAAAATTATTGCTGCTTTAGCGGCAGGAAACTGCCGCTAAAACGGCGATGAGCCCAAGACTTACAAAATAGATCAGTGGTCAACAGTATAAAAGGCTCATCAAATGGTCACTTAGATAGAGAGGTCCCTCGCCCCAGATTATCTTGCAAGATATTGCCAGAGGATCCTGACAGAGACTGCCAGACAGTCGTTCTGCAGCAGCATCCCGTCATACATGGAGAACTGACACCAAGCCTAGTCAGAGATGAGGAGCTGAGCCTAGCTGATGATTTCTTTTCCTTTTTGGGGAACACTCTCACGACTACTAATAACTACCACTGCTTGCTGTACACAGGTATGCAGTGCTCTGATTCCTCCTTAGAAACTCTAGGTGCTAGTTAAGCTACTCCATGCTCTCAGTAGACTTTAGTTTGTTAGGGTGCCAAAAGATACTTCCACTATGGTAGAAATGTTCATATTATTTTCATTGCTAACAACATGTGTTGGTGCTATTATAATAATGGGTGTGAAAACAAGTCTTCTAGAACTAAGTCAGAGTATTAGTATGGCACCCAACACCTGGCATTCAGGTGTTTTCTACCTTTGACCACACACAAGAGAACCATCATTACATCATTACGGAGACATCAGTAGTAATCATGGTTACCTCCTACAGGGAATAAGGAAGCACCTATTGACACAGGTTTGTTCCCCATCTGTGGGTTTTCTGTGTCTCTGAATCGGATTTGTTTTGAATCCATTTGGGTAAAATGGAGGCTTCTATCGCAATAGGAGTAACCACGAGGCAGTCACACAAAATCTCAAGTATAGAGCTGCGCCCTATGTGGGGGTGAGGGTTGCAGTTTTAATAGCTGCACAAGCACCGTATGTCTTTAACATATTTTGCTCATGAGTGGAGTACAAGGCTTAGACCACTGTCTGCTCTTAATTTTTTTTTTACATTCTCAAAGGGGACCGGTACCTGAGAAGACCCCTCCCATTTGTGAATGGGCTACTACCACTTTTAAAATGATTGTAAAGTATTGCTGTTTTACCAGAATTCGGTTGCAAAACAGTAATGTATACCATACCGATTTGGTATTTGGAAGAGACGCCCTATACACCCCCTTCCAAACACTGAATCAAAAAGGCAAATTGAAATTCAGTCATTAGTTACGGAATCATATTTTATATCTTTTGTACATTTGAAAAAAACATTTTTGTGGTTACATACTGCCCAATTCTGTGAATCAGGCCATTTGTGACCGCAAAAATGCTTTGCACATCTGTCCTTACATGTGTTTGTTTTGGAACTGTACCGCCCAAAGAGGAGTACAACACCTGGTGAAGTATATTTGCATGTATTTACACTAACATGCATGGCACACCTTCATTGGCAGTTCTATCTGAAGTATTAAACCAAGTACAAAATGAGCAAGGGGCTGTACCAGCTCTGGGCTTACGTATGCAATTAATGGGAAACTTTTCTACAGTTTCCTCGATCATCCTAAGCAACATTGAGGGAGAAGCGCCTATTTTGGACATAAACCAGATGCTTCTAGCAATTCCAGTTCAAGATTGTGAACGGAAGCTACCTAGAATAATTTTTGAAGTTTAGACCTCTCTGGGTCGTGAGCGCTCAGGTATATAAGCCCTTAAACCACAGTGAAAACCTAAAAGTGATATTGATGGGCATGTAGAGGAATTGCCTGTAACAGAAGACAAGAAGAAAAAAGGGGGAGAGAGCAAAGACGTACTGGGTCTTCTAAATCTTGGGAATCTAGTTGCTGTGGTTATAATTTATGGGACCAAGCTAACATGATAAGGTCAGAATGGTATCAGTATTCTGATAATCACACCTCCCACTCTTCATTCCATGACTCTGACACTAAACGTACAGAGGGAGGGGGGGCGTGGCTAACCGAGCAGCGAGATGGCCGCTCTTTGAGTGAGCTCCGCCGGCTGCACATGAATAAATCCTTCAATACCCTACACAACGCTACCGAGGGGCCCGGCTTCCGTGTGTAATTGTTGCGGAAGTCCGGAGGCACGATCAACTGAATCCTTGCAGCTCGCGAGCGGCTGGGCGCCGAGATCTGGCGGCCGCGGGTGACGCCGGCCCGTGCACCAAGGCCCGCCTGCCGCTGAGGAGCCCGAGACGGCGGTGACACCTGCCCGAGCCTCGGGGATTACTGGGCCTACGGAGATCGGCGGAGGTGAGACCACTCTGGCGCTCTTGGCGCGGGGCTGGGAGCTGCCAGCGGCCACCACGCGGAGACCACTGTGAACGGAGGAGGGGAGCGGAGCGACCATTAGACGGAGGTAACGGCTCGGGGGAAGGTCGGGGCTTGGGCGGAAGCGTGACGCCGCCATTTTGCGGGGCTACTGGGTCGATAGAGGAGAAGCTGTGGACCCGTGGCGCACTACAGCCCACCCTGCGTGAACCCCCTGCTTGGCGTACCCCTGAGCCCCTGCGGATCGCCGTTTGGCGTACGGGTGTCGATCTTGCCCTGCTACCAGGAGCTCCGCTCCCGGGCACGGAACCGTATTAACTACCTCAGCCTGATCCTGCCGGAGCCTTTCCCGTGCTCTATCCCCCGCCCGGAGATCGTGGGGGGACCTTGGTAGGGTCACAGAAGGACACTGAGCAGCCCACCGTGGATTGGGGCTGCTGACCCCCCAGTTCCCTCCTGCAACGACTCACACTGTGCCTGTCGGCCCTAAAAACATACGCGGTGCGCCGGGGAGCGCTCCCTACCACAGCCTGCACCCCGTGCTCCACGCGTGTCAGAGATGGGGGGCACGAAGGATGCAAAGCAGCCCAAACTGACTTTTGACCATAAGCAGAAGGCCAAGCAACACACAGCGGAAACGGGAGCCGCGTCGTCTCCTCCCAAGAGCCCTGCCGCTGAGATTGATTTTGGCGCTTTAATGATGGAGGTTAGATCTAGCCTGAAGAGTATCGACGCAAAGTTGGATGCTATGGCCACACAGCTAGAGGCGGTCAAGTCCAAAGTGGACGTACACGAAACGAGGCTAGACTGCCTAGAAAACAGGCATACTGAATGTGCCGAGTTTCAGCAGCAGGCGAAAAATCACATAACCAATATTGAGCGCGAACTGGAATCCATGCGGGCTAAGGCGGACGATCTAGAAGCGCGCTCCCGGAGGTCCAACGTTAGAATCACGGGCATTCCGGAGACGGACAACACCGGAAAGATGGAGGTCTTCGTGACTGATCTCCTACACGAGCTGTTTGACCCGGACCTGTCCCAGGTATTTACGGTGGAGAGGGCGCACAGGACACTGGGCAAGAGACCGCCACCAGGCGCCACCCCACGCCCTATATTAGCCAAGCTGCTCAATTTCCAGGACAGGGACCGCATCCTGCAGATGGCCCGTGAAAAAGGCAAGATCATCCATAAAGGGAATCATATCTCATTTTACCCTGATTTCACCCCCCTCGTCCAGGCTGCCAGAAAGGAGTTCATACCTGCGAAGAAACTCTTGATGCAGGCCGGAGTCCAATACTCCTTGCTATACCCAGCCAAATTGAAGATCTTCCATGAACAAACTGCCCACTTCTTCACCGACGCTAAGTCAGCCTTGAAGTTTGCTAAACATGTCAGTGGCCCTGGCACCAGACGCAAATCGCCGAGGTTGGAGGAGGAAGCGGCCCGCACAAGCGACAACGATTGAGGGACTGAGGGTAATGGGGTCTGTGTTGCCCCTTTCAGCTAAAGCTGACACTCGCTGGCTTGTTTGGTTCCCTCAAGAGGTGAAATGGAGGGCACTACTGGAACTGCTGGAGCTGGCCTATTCATGTTGGGAGGGTCTTGGTTGTTGACGGTGTCACAGGTCTGAGGCGTACTGGACGGCAAACAACTAAGGTACCGTTTGTTCCATGCTGCTGGGCCCCCTCGGGTGTCGCGTATTACCTTCAGTGTGCAGCCACCCTGTGTATTCAGGGGTGTCAGCTAGGAGCACCTCGCCCCATGGGGAATCTCCCGTTGTTTTTGTTCTTGTTTGACTCAAGTGCGATTCAGAGCACATATGGGATTCTAGCGCAACCTGATTGGGGGGTTGGCGTGGGTGGGGGGTGGGGGGGGATGTTGAATGTTCGGTTACCGGTGCTGGTGGAGCGAGTTGCAATCTATATTCTCATGACTGTGCTGCGCGGGGGTGTGCGGCGGCCTGGGCCTGTCAGTGTGGGGGGGGGAGCGGGGTGGCGGCCTGGTCGCCCTGGATGTGCTATAGACATGGGGGGAGTTAAACTGTGGACTTGGAACATTCGTGGCCTTGGGGACTATAAAAAAGCCAGATTGATGCATAACATGTTGACCAGACACAATGTAGACATTTGCTTGCTGCAGGAATCTCACATCAACTCGATCCCATCGCCCAGGCTGAAACACCACAGGTGGTCGCATGTATATTCAGCTATCTACTCTAACTATGCCCGGGGGGTGGCTGTCCTCATACGGAAAGGGTTGGACTGGAGAGAGCATCATTGTGTACTGGATAAGGAGGGTCGTTATGTACTGGTGCATGGCTCCTTGCAGGGCAGGCCGCTGGTTCTGGCCGCTATCTATGGCCCAAATGTAGACGACCCTGATTTTTTTCGCAATGTTTGGGCGCAAATAGTGTTGCTCGATTGTAGCCTGATAGTGGTGGGGGGGAATTTCAATGTTGTGTTGGACGATGATTGGGACAGAAGGGGTGCTAGTAGACCTACGCATGCGAAGGCGAGACAGGCGTTGCTAGATGTGATGGAGGAGGGGAGACTGACTGATGTGTGGAGACTTCGTCACCCTGGGGAGAGAATGGGGACCTGTATTACGTGTCATCATGACGCTTGGTCCCGCCTAGACTTTTGGCTGCTGTCTCCTGAGGTGGCTACATGGGTGGGGGAGGTTGACATTCAGGCCAGGTCGCTCTCGGACCACGCCCCCTGCATGCTAGAGCTGCGTGTGCCCAACGTGGCCCCTAGGGCGTTTTCATGGCGGTTGCCGGCCCACGCCCTTACGGATCAGGTGTTCACGGAAGAAATCAGAGATGACATTGTCAAGTACTTTGCCGAAAACGAGTGTTCGGCCTCCTCTGAGGCCGTGGTGTGGGACGCTTTTAAGGCGGTGATACGGGGCCAGTGCATAGCTCGGCAGGCAGGGGTGCTACATACCATACGTCGGACACTGGCTAAGCTAGAGCAAGAACTCAAGGAGCTGGACTTGGCTTTCTGCCGAGACCCGACGTTAGCTATTGCAGGAAGTATTAAAGCAAAACTGTTGGACTTCAACGAGGAGGCACAGAGGGAGGTGAAGTTTTTAGGGAAACAGGCCGAAGCCCGCAGATATGGGGAAGGCGACAGGCCGAGCAGGACACTAGCTAGACTGATCGCTCCCCAGGCTCAGGCGCATTATATACACACCATCAGGAATAGTGAGGGGACACAGGTCATGGGCCAAGAGGCGGTGCTGAAGGCCTTTGCCGATTTTTATGCTTCCCTTTACACGTCCAAGCACTCTGCTGCTCCGCCTTCCCTGGACGGTTTTCTTGACTCTATCGCCCTTGTCTGGTTCAATGACAACCATAGACAATACATGGACCTGCCTGTCTCGGCCCAAGACATAGCTCAGGTTATCAAGAGCATGCCAGCTAATAAAGCTCCCGGCCCAGATGGCCTAACCACAATGTTTTACAAGACATACGCTGAAGAACTGGCCCCGAAACTGCACTCCGTATTCGTGGAGGCGCTGGAGCTGGGTGCCCTCCCAGACTCCATGCGCGAGGCGCTCATAGTCACCCTATTAAAACCCGACAAAGACGAATCATACTTGGACTCCTATCGTCCCCTTTCTCTCATAAATGTGGACGCTAAAATTTTCGCCAAAGTCATTGCAGACAAGTTGCAGCCGCTGCTGCCGATCATCGATCTCCCGGACCAGTCAGGATTCATTCCTGGCCGTGCCACCTCGCACAACCTCAGAACACTTTTCTCCATCCTACATTATCTCCACCCCTCTGTCCAGGCTGCAGTCGTGTTTTTAGACGCGACTAAGGCCTTCGATTCGTTGGAGTGGCCGTACCTGTTTCGTGTCTTGAGCAGGATGGGCTTCAGTCGTAACTTTATTACTCTCATCCAATTGCTATATGACAGACCTCGGGCTCGAGTGCGAGTAAATGGCCTGGTGTCCGAGCCCTTTCCCATCTCCAGGGGGACGAGACAGGGGTGCCCACTGTCGCCCCTCCTCTTTGCTATTGCGATGGAGCCACTGGCGGCCAGAATACGCCAACACCACACGGCGAGAGGGATAAGCTTCAGCTCTCGTAGTCTGCTGATCTCTCTTTATGCAGATGACGTCACTCTGTATGTCTCAAGCCCCGCAGAGAATTTGAATCCACTGCTCCGAGAATTTGTACGTTTCGAGGGTCTGGCGGGCGTGTCTATAAATTGGTCCAAGTCAGTCGCGTTCCCTCTAACTGGCGAGACAGCTCAACCTCCTTCGGACTACCCCCTACGTTGGGAGACCGACGCGGTCAAATACTTAGGTATTTGGATTAGTCGGGACACGCAGGAACTATGGTCTCTTAACTTCGGCAGAGCGGTCGACTGGCTGGAGCGGAGAGTGGAGGCCTGGAACAAACTTCCCCTGTCCCTGGTTGCGAGGGTTGCACTGGCGAAAATGGTAGTTCTCCCGAAATTCCTATATCTGTTCGTTAATCTTCCGCTGCCCATGACAGCATGCTTCCATGCACGAGTCCGCTCCTTACTTGTATCTCTGGTGTGGGCTGGGCGGCAGGCAAGGACCTCTTGGGCTTTGCTCACACTCCCGCTGCGACAGGGGGGCCTCGGGGCGCCTGACCTGAAGCTCTACTCGCTGTGCGCTCAGGCTCAATTTTTGCACTTCTGGGTATTCCCCACCCCCTACCAGCCGCATGTAGCGGTGGAATTGGCCGCGGTTGCCCCGCTGCCACTTCGGGTGACGTTGTATGGCAGGGTTTCCCGCCCCTCGAAGGAGGTGGACACCGTTGCAATGATCCGCTGGTCATGGAAGGAGTTGCGCCGGAGGGCGGGCCTTCCCTTGCTCTATGCGCCGGCCATTCCGCTGCGAAGCAACCCGATGCTGCCCTGCCTTTGCGCCAGGGGAGATACCATCACGCTCCAGGGGAAACGGGTGGCTACTTTCGCAGACATCTACCCTGATGGGACGTTTGGAGCGTTGGGTGTCCGGGAGGACGGTCAGCCTACCTCGTTCTCGGACGCGCTTCTGTATCACTCTCTCCGGGAGTCCTGCAAGAAGATGTGGCCTCAATTCCCCGAGGAACCCCCACAACTGGATGCCCTGCAGAACTTGCTGTCACGACCCTCCCCCGCGAAACTGGTATCAAGACTGTACAACTGCATGCAGGAGCAGGCCCCGCTCACTGTGCCTGTGGCCAAACAGGCCTGGGCCGCAGACCTGGACGGTGCCCTGTCAGATGACATGTGGGAATACTGCTGTAAGCAGCTCACGGCGCTGTCACCGAACTATAGGCTACGGCTGGTCCACTTCAAATTCTTGCACCGGTACTATCGCACACCAGTGTTGCTACACCGCATGGGAATCCGCACTGACGCTTCATGCTGGAAGTGTGGTGGTGCTGACGCGTCCTTTCTCCATGTGGCGTGGAGCTGCCCAAGGCTGGATGAGTACTGGTCGAGCATCTTTGAGGCCATCAATCACATTTTACACAGGTCAGATGAACCCACTCCGCTTTTGGGGCTCCTGGGATACGTTAAAGACACCGAACCCGTTGACAGGAAACTGCACGCGATGCTGCTGCTTTACGCTAAACGCCAGGTGGCGATACACTGGGGCCGTGGAGCCTTGCCCACGTTCGCCGCATGGGTTCGAGACGTTACATATGGTCAGACACAACTCACGACCTACTGGGAGACGATGCCCACCGCGTCTAGGCCCAATGACATCTGGGAACCGTTCCTGCAGTGGACTAGAGAGCGGGCGGGTTCGGATACCTCTGTGGACTCCCCTGGGACGGGTGTTTCGGACGACATGGGGTGAACCTTTGTGCCCTGTGAGCATTGTGTTGGGATGGATGGATACATGCTTGGTGGATGTGTTTGAGGGCTGTGGAATGTCTTGCTCTTGCCGGATCCCCTGCCTGCTGCATCCTATCGGGTTTGACGTGTTGCCCCCCTTCCCGTCCAGGCGCCCTGCCGTTTTGTCCTGCTGCGTTCCCTCCCCCCCCCTCCCCCGCCCCCGCCCCATGGCCGCCGCCTTGCGATCCTCCTGCAGCCACCGATACTGCTTGTAGTCGTCCCTCTATGACGGACGGGCCCTTGTACGTGAGCCCCTGCGTATGCGAGATGAGATGTCTGTTGGTTTTTTTGTCTTTTTGTAATAGCTCTGCACCGAAGTTTGCTGTTTCCCTCCGATTGTTGCGGGGGGGTTGGGTGAAAAGGTGGTAGTGGACGATTTACCTGTTCAGTACCTCTTTCATGTGCTGCGGTCCTAGTACTCGCCGGAGTGCCTGGATGAGACCGTGAGCCTAGGATTCGTTTCTAGTACACGAAACCCAAAAATGTAAGACCAATCCACTCTACACTGGTTACACCTTGGTACTCCTCACCAGGGTTGAGGGTGTGTATCGCCATTAATGTTAGGATATTACATTGTTTACGTCTCCTAATCTGGTACACCTCAATTGTAAACCTTTGTTGATATTGCGGCCTGCCTCCGGGTTGTTGGCGTGACGCAGTGTGACCATTCTTTTGCACAATAAAGGTCTTTATATAAAAAAAAAAAAAAAAAAAAAAAAAACGTACAGAGGGAGCGGGTCAGACCAAGTACTGATGAAAATAAGAATACAGCTAGCAAAAAGGTGAAGCAGGACAAGAGGTTCAGATCAGAGGGAAGAAAGAGGTTTGGACTATAAAACTCAATTCAAAAAGAAGAAAGTGGCAGGACTTTCAAAGAAGCATGCCATTTCAGCTACAGATATTTCTAAGAAACAGGAGTTGGGCGAGAGCACTTCTAGACAGTGCAACAGAAGTAACAATTGTGCATCAGGCTCGCCAGTGGTTTCTGGAGGCGAGTCCAACTGATGAGTTCATAAAAGTTGAAACTCCAGATAAACATTTAAATCCTCATTTATAATCTAGATATACAGATTGAAGGGGATATATTGTGCACCATTAAATCAGTCTTCTGACAACATTTACCTTAAGAATATGGCATCATGCTAGCTGAAGATGATTCCCTCCAGTCTTCATTAGAGAAGCACCCTGAGGAAAGAAAGGAATACAAGTAGCTTCTTCTCCCATCGTGTTAGGGGAATATCAGGGAAATGTACATCAGTGAGTGGGCTGTTAGACAGGTTCCAGGTTCATACAGAAACCAAGCGGGTGGGACAAACAGTCTATTTCACTTGTCATTTCCTTATGCAGTGTGGCATATTGGAACAAAGTATTTTGTCGCATTGCTATGATGGCTGACGCCACGCTAACCCCATCCCCTTTAATGGCACTGCTGGGCGATGTGAAGCCGCTCCAACCTAGCGTGCACCACTTTTCAGCCATTGCCCTACTTCTAGCCAAACTACAGGTCTCTAGACACTGGTGTGGTCCTGGGACTCCTTCGGTTATGGCCTGGATGAAGGACCTAATATACTGTGACACCACTAGTGATATATACGCCTCCATGCAAACACCTACTTCCAGGCCCAAAAACATTTGACAGCCACTCCGATCCTACCTGCTTTTCCATCCTGAGGAGACGGAATGAATGTTAAATCAGTGTGGTACATTAACGTCCTCCAATGGATATTTGAAGTTGATAATGACCTCTTTGGAACACAAATGAATTGTGCCTCTATTAATAATGATCTATCTGTATCGAATATTGTGTGCTCATACCAATGCTACCAGCGATCTATGGACAACATATCCCTGCATGTTTATGTTTGTTTGGACTCAACATGTTCTATATATATTTTTGTTTTGAAAATGCAATACATACAATTTTTAAAAAATCCCTTATGCAGTGAGCCCCAAGCACAGACTCAATTCCCTCCCTTGAAGACAGAACCAAAGAGCAACATATAAGAAATATTTAATCAATTGCTTTACCAGGGCAAAATAGCACCTTATCTTTCCCCAATGATCACTCCTCTTTGTCCCATCTCAAAACGAGACGGATTGTGTAGAATAGTTTTAGATTCTAGAAATCTAAACAATCATACAGGAACATATGCAGTGCAAAATGCACACATCACAGGTTTAATGACAAACCTAGTACAAAACAACCCTAGATAGCTCCTGATGTGGCACAAAAATCACTTTTTATTGCAGGGGTGCATTATAATCACATATGTAGACTTCATCCACATATATTCTTTTGTTTTGTTAACCGAAGTGTTGGAATCTTGTAACATGATAACATGAACGTGATGTGTTTAGGCCAAAATGCAGAATACGTGAAGAAATAACGTGGAAAAATGAATGTAACAAGCAGAAAATATTAACTGAAAAGCTTGTGTTGAACAACAGACAATCTTTTCACTTTTGAATGTGCTTATTAATCATGTCATTTTATATGTTGGTAAAATTATTACTGTGTATGTGTCAATTTCTATATAACTTGGCAAAGGGCATGAAGTTATTGAAGAAGGTCTGCTACAAGTGATATTTTCAAGTAGTTTATTAGTTGATGAAGTAACAAACCCCAACTTGAGCAGCCTCTTTGGTGCTCAGCCCTACACTCAACTGACTCTCTCACCCACGCATCCAACACTCTATGACATCATCACTGATACTAATACTAACATTCCGCACACATCACTGGCTGAGCAGCAGGCTGGAAGCAGACACCACAGGGCATCCTCTATTTCTCTTATGTTAGCTGAATTTAGTTGGCCTGAAATGCATTTTTCCTGGAAGTCATCGCGTTAGAATTAATTATTGAATTTCATGTGCACGTTGGATTCTGTTCTTTCTCATGTTTCTGTTGCAGGTGGAAGAATCATGCTTGTTAGTTAGAATAATGTCTTTGATTTAGGAGTTACGCAAGGAGAGAAGGGGATACATTGAGGGTTGACAACCTGGAAATCAAGGTCATCTAACTACCACTCGGGAAAATCACTGCCCAATGGAAAAGTACCTAGAAGGATGTGGCCTGACCAGATGGCGTGAACTGTGAAGGATCCTGGGAAGCCACCTGTGCTGCCCCTGGCACTTCTTCTCTGCCTTGAGAGAGAGAGCATCTTTGTCAGGCCTGTCACGGTTCACTATGAGCCGCAGCAGGAGAGTATAAATATCCGGTGACTCTACACTAGAACGCTTTGTGGGTTTCCAAAGTTCCTGCTCCACTTCCGGGTCACTCACCTGCTTCATATGGCGGTGTCCTACTTGGTGCGACTTCGTTGTTCCAGGCATCGGCATCCTCCTTGGTGTGACTTCGATCTTCCGGGCCCCTCCCATTCAGGATTTGTTCAGTGGCCAGATCCCTGCTTCTTTGATGGTCTCCACTTCCCCAGGCTTCCTTCCTGTTTCCCTGTGGTTGCGGTGCAGAGGTAGGTTTACAGAGATTCTCCAGGGCCCCGGTTCTCCTCGGCAACTGCAGTACAGGTTACTTCCTTGCTTTCCTGTACTCCTTGTTGGTTGTGGGTTGGTGGTTTTCTTCCTTGCGGCATGTTGTATCTGGTAATCCTGTAAAAGATATAAGGTCTCTTAATTTGGTAATGTCCTTACATATGTTTAGTGCTTGACAATATAGTTATTTCTATATACTTACCTGAGCTATTTCCTGCGCTTCTGGATATCTGCCTAATCCAGTTAATTCACTGAGTTCTTGAAAAAAACAAAGAAGTTGTGTTGGTTAAAAATTCCTGAAGTAAGGTATACTCAAGGCATAGTACAGGCCTATACTAGCAGCCAGTTAGCATTTCTCTTCAGTTATTTCTTTCCTTTTTTTCAGATTTCTTTTACACTAATCATGTGGGTGTAACTACTTTATCTTGGTCTTTTATCACATTTGGCTTGGAGTAGAGAACAAACCAATAATATATGTCTCTCTCTATAGATTAGTGTCACTATATGAGCTCACTGAGACCTGTTTTGCACATATCTTACCCCGACCCTGCTGTCTTCTTTAGGAGCACTCCTGCCTACCTGAACCACCATTTGATTAGGAAGACAATGTTGGACCTGTTCTTTCGCTCATATACCCTTCTCCTCTTCCCCCCGATCCACCATTGTTGCTTTGAAAACGTTGGGCACAATAGGTGGATAAGGGGAAGTTGGGACCATCTCATCTTACATGCTGTTTCTGCAGAAAACCCGCTAAGAGTTTGACCATTTTAGAATGAGCTCTGTAGCTTCATGCTGCTTGACCCAACTGATGTAGGGAGACTTCAAAAGAAGACTTCACACGCTGACACCTTAACTGATCCTGCCCCATAAAATGTGATTTAGGGATGTCATGTTAGTGCTCGTGTAGGCACAGATAATGCTTTATTCCCACCAACCTTCGATGCAGGGGTACTTGGACATTTGCTCCCTAATCTTTTGTACCCTGATCCGTAGATTTGGATCTGTATTAGTCCCAATGTATTTCTACACCCTCATCTTGAGGTGCCTGTACGTTCTGTTATTTTTGGCTTTGTAACAAATCAACTAACCTCATTTGGTAGACTGTGATTCTTAAGAGTCATAGTTAATTGAAATTGAAATGATTGACCCACCAATGAATTCTCTCTCCCCCCACACTTTCATGCTGAGAAAAAGTACCATTGACTTGAGGTTCTAGAGCAGATCTAGAATGTAGAAACCCGGCTCCTTCAGTTGGTAGCAAAGTAGGATGGTTCCCACATATAGCGGGGGATAATCCACAAAATCTGGAGAAAAAATTCCTAGAACCCTAGAGCCTCGAAATAAAGCCCAATGATCGAGAACAGAGAGCGACAGACTTTGGCGGAGACCTACGGAGTTTGACGGTGTGGCAAGAACAGCGGCAAGCGGAGGAGTAAGTATCAATAAGGATGCGTTGTGTGGTAGATTGTGGGAGTGATGTGATTGTGCGATGTCTGGCGGAGTTTGTGTGAGAGTCGTGTGAATGTCGTTTTGGGCCGGACGTGGTCAAAGGATTGAGATTTGAGTTTCAGGTCCCAAAGTGGCCTAAAATCCCCGGATTTATTAAATGGTGTAGAAGACATCGAGTTATTGTGATTGTCTGACCGCAGATTTGAGGAGTTTTTGTGAGACTTCATCTGCAGTTCCACCTATGTTAGGGAACTTTGTCTGAATGGGACATGTGGGAATCGTGTGGCAAACCTTGTGTACAGGGTTGGACTATACAGATTCGGGTGACCAGCGCAGGTCGAGGGTCGCCGTACATGAATGTTCTTGGATGATTGAATTCTATCAATCTTGTAAAAGGCAGACAATTACAGAGTTGTGATTGTGTGAGTGAACGGGGATGGAGAAATTATGAGGAAGGGTGAACCGCTGCGAGGAGTGTAGGTGACATCAAAGTGAGCCGCGCTGCGACAGGTTGGTTGGTGTTGCGGCACAGTGGGATTGGTTGGTAGTCATCAGGTAGTTGTGATTGAGAAAAATCTTGTCTATTGAGGGTAAGTTTTGATCTAATAATGCAATGTTTTAGGGAGTTGCAGGATTTGTTCGGAGAGTTGTTACTTGAGTGGGTAAAAAAGCACCGCCCGAGGATACTCCAGCACATTATTGTTTTTTTGTAACATATTTTTATTGACATTTATAGGTTATCGTGATGAACAACAGATACAGATTATAATCCATTGAATTGCATATTATAGCTCATGTCACTGTACATCACTAGTCGTAGAAAGAAGGGTTGATCAACAGATAATTTGTGAACCCTATAGTCTCTTGTTGTGGTTATGTCGTGTGAACTGGGATATAACACAAGAAGAACTGGGGGATGGTCATGGAATTTTACGCCCGGGCCTCCCTGTCGGACGCCAGAATAGGTATGTGGGTGTGACGTGTCGGTGGATTGCGGTCGGTCTGACTCTCAAGTTCGATCGCCGAGAGTGGCGTTGTGTGCGATAGAGCTGCCGATGGTTTGATCGTGCCAACGGGGAGGGACTAGCCTGGTCAGTCAGGGTCTAAATCTGTGATTGCGGGATCGTTGGTGTATGGATGTCACCGCTTGGGTCCTCACCGGGAGTCAATTGCTTAAAGCGATGTAGTAGTAGGGCCCATTCCATTGAAATGGGATGCTTGCATAACCCTCTCACCTCCTCCTCCCGCAACGTTTCCTCCTCCGCTGCCGCCCATTTGTGTGTAGCTCCCACCCAAGCCGTGAGTGGGGGACCAGTGGGGGAACGCCAGTGCATGGCGACACTACGTTTGGCCAGCAACACGGTTAGTGAAATAAATCGGGTCTGCATCCTGTATTGTTTTTGTTTTCGGAATATACCTAGTGCGCTGGCTTCCCATGTATTCATCTATGTGA
Source organism: Triturus cristatus (assembly GCF_964204655.1). Taxonomy (NCBI): domain Eukaryota; kingdom Metazoa; phylum Chordata; class Amphibia; order Caudata; family Salamandridae; genus Triturus; species Triturus cristatus. The sequence goes on from NC_140590.1 coordinate 397,449,245, forward strand.
GCCCGGTGAGGTCCCCTAGAGTGGCATGAATGTGCTGCCAAAATGATCGGATTGTGGGGCAACTCCAAAACATGTGGTGGAAATCTGCGTCCTGTGATTGGCATCTGGGGCAAAGAAACTGCGTGTCTGGGTAGACTCGCTGGAGGCGTGCTGGTGTCAGATACGCTCTATGGAGTATGTAAAATTGTATATTTTTAAAACGTGCATTTCTAGATACCTTCTTGGGGTATTCCAGGGCCCTCTCCCATTCCTTCTCATGATGTGGGCGTCCAATTTCATCCTCCCAGGTGGTTCGTAGGGTCACTAATGGTTTATTAGTAAGCTCTCGTATGGCTTTATAGAGCCATGTGGTTAGGTGCCGCCCCATTCCCATATGTAAAATCGTGTGGATGACTGGATGTGTACTAGGTTCCCCTAACGAGAGGTCATGGTACGGTCGGTAGCTTTCAAGAAGTTGGCGGTGAAGCAGGAACTGGCCTGGGGGAGACCGTAGTCATCCATAAGGCTTTGGAGTGGTCTCAGCTGTCTGTCCTCGAAAAGGGACTCCATCTCGGTGATACCGCAGGTCGTCCATATGGTGAGCATATTGGTTGTGTAATAGTGTTCGCGCTTGGGCCACCCGATTAATGAGAATAGAGGGGAATACAGTGGTGTCTTTGATGACATGCGATGTATTCTTTGCATGCACTTGCGTGCCACTGCTACCTGTAGGGGATATGTACGTTTTGGTTTGGTGCCAGGTAGCAACAGGCGACGGAGCTCCGAAATGGGCACCCGATCCGTTATGGTATGCTTTTCAACTGTGTACCTATCTGCCGTCCAGTAGGAGAGCCATTGCAGTTGTGCCGCTAAGAAGTAGGATTCAAAGGAGGGAGCGCCTAGTCCACCTTGTGTGGTGGGTAATTGTAGTTTCTTCAGTGCTATTCTATGTCTGGTAGAACCCCAGATTAACGTACTGAGAAGCGAGTCTAGGTCACGAAAGAAGGTTCTAGGTAGAATCACTGGTAAGTTGGTGAAGTAGTATAATAATCGCGGAACCATTATAATTTTGGCTAAAGCCACCCGGCCGATCGGGGCCAGTGGGAGGCTCTTCCAGAATCCGATTGCGGCTCTGACACCCGCCAATGCCCTATGATGATTACTCTCAAAGATATTAGTTGGGGAATGATAAAGATGGATTCCGAGGTACCGGGGTGCTTCCGCGGTCCAAGCTACCCGCTGGCTGCCCAGTCTAATGTCCTGAGGGGGCAGGCTCGGATGTAGTGGGCATACCGTGGATTTATCCCAATTCACCCTTAACCCAGAGTCTGCTGCAAATTCTGTTAGTGTCACCCAAAGAGGAGTTAAATCTTCTGTGATGTCTCGCACGTATATTAATAGGTCGTTGGTATACATGGAGACACTATGTATGGTGTCCGCTATGGGAATGCCCCAGTGTATTCCTTCTTGTCGCAATCGTATAGCTAGGGGCTCGACTGCTAGGGCAAAGAGTAAGGGTGACAGCGGACAGCCCTGCCTCGTGCCCCTCCAGACCGCGAACTCTGCCGAGATATATCGTCCCAAGCGGACACGTGAAGTGAGTTTGGTGTATAAAAGTTGTGTGTAAGCGATGAGGGTGGGACCAAGGTCCGCTCGCTGTAGAACTGTGAAAGGGTACTGCCAAGTGAGGGTATCAAATGCCTTCTCGAGGTCGAGGATGAGACAGGCAGAACGGGGATATATCCCTCTCACCTGGTCCTGGACGTGAACTATTCGGCGTATGTTCTGGGATGTGCGTCTACCGGGGATGAATCCACATTGGTCCGGATGGACCAGGGGACGTATGATTTGTGCGTAGCTGTCCGCTAATATCTTCCCGAGGAGTTTACAGTCAGCGGAGTGGAGCGTGATAGGGCGGTAGGAGGCCATTTGCCTCGGGTCTCGGTGTGGCTTTAAAAAGGTAACAATTATGGATTCTCTCAGAGATCTCGGCAGCTCTCCCTTTTCTAACGTGGTCGCGAACATCTCTACTAATCGAGGGATCAATTGTGGGGAGAAAGTTGTGTAATATTCTAGTGGGAGCCCATCTAATACCGGCGCCTTGTTGCGGGCTAGGGCGTGTAGGGCGCGGGTAACGTCCGTCGATGTTATCGTCGTATCTAGGGCCGTCCTATCTGTCCCTTTGATTTTAGGTATTGTCAAGGGATCGAGAAAACGATCAACTATGGCCTGTGTAGTTGAGGCCGAGTTGTTGTAGACCTCCGCATAATAGCAGTGAAATGCTACAAGAATCTCGGCCTGGGAACGCACCAGTTTGCCCTGGGAGTCCAGTATTTCTGTGATGGGCTTTATGTCGGCGTCTTGTTTGGCCAGCCACGCCAATAATGTGCCTGTTTTATCCCTTTCTTTATGCATCCGGGTTCCGTACGATCTAAAGTTGTATCGGCGGAGATCTGCGCAGGCGGCTTGATAGTCTGTTTTTGCTTTGGCTAATCGCTGCGTCCCCTCCGCGGATGTGGCGTCCCGTTTAGGGATTGCGGCAAGTTGTTGCTCAGCCTTGGTGAGTGCTTGTTCCAGCGTACGTTTGACCCCTGTAATTTGTTTATTGCATTCTCCTCGGACCACTAGTTTGAATGTGTCCCACTCTACTAATGTGGAGGAAGCCGTGCCTGCATTGTGTGCAAAATAGTCTTGGATGCTACGCTCCTGTTCGTGTCTAAAGACTTGGTCTGAGAGACAATCCCGTGGTAGCCGCCAGGTGGGGACTGGGGGTGTGGGGGCCTCCAGTTGAGTCGTAGGATATGGGCATCATGATCTGAAATGACCCTGCCCATGTAGGCGGACACGCAGGTTATGTGGGATGGAATGGAATGAGTACAGCCGGGTCTGTGGGTGTCGCATTCGCCACGCGTCAATGAGCGCCCATTGTGTGATCCAGGCCCGAAATCTTTCGGTTTGTCTAGGGGCTGTAGAAGGCACTGGTGGGGGGTGGGAGCGGTCTAGGGCCAAGCCTAGCGTGCAATTATAGTCTCCACCTAAAATCCAGGGGATAGTGGCAAAAGGGGCCAGGATCCCAGTGAGGTGATCCCAAAATTTGTCTTGTTCTACATTGGGGGCATATATGCTGCCCAGGAGTACTGCTTGTCCATCGAGGAGTCCCTCTAGCAGCGTGTATCTGCCGTCTTTATCCACTACCCTCCGGAGTTCCTGAAAAGGGGTTCCCGGCCGAACCCAGATCAATGCCCCGCGTGCGAACGCGGAGTAGGTCGTGGCGCAAATGGTACCACGCCATTTAGCCTGTAGCTTTCCCACCTCCGTCGCGATGAGATGTGTCTCCTGTAAGAAAGCTATCCGAACATTGTGGCGCCTTGCATATGAGTACGCTGCATACCATTTGCTCGGAGTGTGGAGCCCTCTGACGTTGAGGGTGAGGATGCTGATATCAGTGTGTAGTGCAGTTATTGCCATGGTTCAGTATCAGCGTGTGACCACAGGAATCTGTGTCTGGTGGGATATACTAATCGAGACCTTCCTGATCGAGTGAGGGTACACGCAACCCACGACACTGGTCGTCTATGTGTTTCAGGCACCCAGGTGTATGTCATTTCATGAATGGGACTGGGACATCGCTGAACGGGGAGAACTAACTGTATAACTGGCGTCGGGAAACAGTCCCAATACCAGGGACCCATCGTCAGGAACGATGCGTCCAAACCTACTCTCCCTAGTGAGGAGGGTGCAACAATATGTAGTGGGGGTGGCGGTGTGGATGTGCGAGGCTGGTCGCGCGTCAGGCCTTTTTAGGATCAGTGGGCGCTGCTCATGTCGTGTCGTACGCATGAAGATCAATCACTGCCTGCAGGGCCTCCCTTCGCTCTTTCACGATTTGTTCCAGGTCTGGAGAGTCTTGGGTGCGTATTCTGGTCATACTGCTTGCACCGCCCCGCGGATGCTTCTGGGTGCGTCTCCTGGGTCGTGACATTTTAGGACTAGGATCCCGTGTGGTTTCGGCTCTGGATTGCTGTGGGCTTGATGATCCGCCCAATCCTGTGCTTCCTCAGCGGTTGTAAAAAAGACAGTGGAGCCGTTATGGATGACCTTGAGGCGAGCTGGAAAGAGCAGGGAGTACTGAATATTGTTCTCTCGGAGTCGAAGTTTCACGTCCAAGAATGAAGACCGTCGTTGCTGCACTGCTCGAGCATAATCCGGGAATACCATGATCCGCTTATTTTCAACCTGCAGGGGGCCTGCCACTCTTGCCGCTCGCAGCACCGCGTCCCTGTCCCGAAAGTGTAGGTACTTCGCTAGCATCGGCCTCGTAGCAGCTCCTGGCGGTGGCTTGCGGGCCGGGACCCTGTGGGCGCGTTCCATAGAGAAGAATGCCGACCGATCCGTCTCCGGGGTGAAGGATTTCACCCATGCCTCCATGTAGTTCAGGGGGTTCGAGCCCTCAATTCCTTCTGGTAAACCCAACACGCGAATGTTACAGCGTCTCAAATGTCCTACTAAGTCATCCGTGCGTTCCTCCTTAATGGTTAGGTGATGTACGACCTCTTGTAGCGTCTTCCGGTGCGTCTTGATTATGGGTTGTAGGTCGGCCACTGTCTTTTCCCCATCTTTCACTCTGTCCGCTAGTTTGCGGTGGTCATTGCGGATGAGGCTGATATCTGTTGCCAGGGTCCCGAGCCTCTCCTCCATGGAGACCCTGGAGAGCTCGATGGCCGCCTGGACTTGATCCAGTTTGTCCAAGATTGTAGGATCGGCCTGTGGCGTTTCAGTGTTTGCCCACGTCCGGGTCTTTGGCATGTTCTCCGGAGCTGTCTCGGGCACCGACGTGTGTTGGATCACCCTCGATTTCCCCCTGGTGGCAGCTAGGGCGATGGCGCACAATGAGAGCGCTGGCGTGTAGAGCGGGGTATGTGGTCTGCCGATACGGGGCTCCCTGCTGGGACCGACAATACGCGGGCCCACGCCCACCAAAGATCTGGGTGCAGCTGTCCAGTGAGAGGGGGACCCCTCCGTCGAAGTACTCGTCACCGCCGGCGTCGGGCACCTCTAGAATGGCCTCAGTTCTCCCCGCGTATTGTCCAAGGATCAGGGGCGGTTGCGGGGTCGTTGCTACGTGCCCCCCTTTTGTAAGAATGCACTGTCTATTGCGGTGCCGGGGATTATGCCGCCATATCAAGGTCAGGCAGCCGTCGATTCCTGTGCACTCTGTTCGGCAAGCCGATCAGCTGTGGGGGCTTTTGCTTGCGTGGAGATATGGGGCGCAGCTCACCTCGTTGTTGCCAGTATGCACCTACCGGGTCCCCGATGTCGTGCCCCATCGGTCTTGCCGGATGCCGGGCGCCATCTTGGGGTCAGGCGCATCGGCTACTGAGAGGGGCTCATCTGGGACTCACCGCCGATTTGAGGGCGGCAAGTTGCCTCTCGGATCTCAGGCCCCCAGAAAGGGGGGTGCCGTCCTCGGCTGGCACTCCGGCGTGGTGTCCGCTCCTATCCCCGGCTGCCGGAGAAGGTCCGCGTCTGACCCAAGATGGCTGGCTGCTCCCCTCGCGTCGTCCTGGATCTGGCAGCGAGCGCGCGTTCGAGGATCAAGGCGGTCTCTATCTCCCCAAGACTGCGTTCCGGCATGTGCGCCTCCCTCGTGGGTGGTCTGCTGTGGGTGGAGGTCGGTGCTGGTTCCGAGGAATTCACCCAGGCCGTCTAGTCCCCCCGCTCAGGATGAACATCCGCCATCTTGCGGCCGGGAGCCACGGTCCGACACCCGCACTGCCGCCGCTGTCCGTCTCCTTCGTGGCCACCAGGTAAGCGCACCAATGGACACAGGGCTGGTTCCGGTGTCCAGAGCCGGTTTTGCTGCTGCGAGCAGCGCCTGGAAACGGGTAATTTGCAGGTCCGATCGCGGAGCCTCAGCAAACCACAACCGCCATTGTAGCCTGCTTGGCCACGCTCTGCAGCACATTATATGGCAATGAAAGTAGGACTCCATACTATAATTTGGCTTCAAAATTGGCATAAGATCACTAACAAGCATTTGCAATGAAATAGGTCTCGCATTTACGAGAGTTTAAGCTATTGGCATTGTAAATGACAATAACTTAAATTCTCGCAAATGCGAGACCTATTGCACTGCAAATATTTTTGGTTTACAAGCGCCCCATGCCGTGCTTCCACATTAATAGAGGCCACAAGCCGTGTTTAAAGAAAGGTCCGTGGCTGCTATTAAAGTGAAAGTGCGGTATGGAGCGCTTTTACCCAAAAAAGCATTTGTTTGTCAAGTTGACAAATGCTTTTTTTGGTAAATCCTATGACATGCCTTCTAACTCACTCAAAACTAGTGTCTCAATTCCACTTTTTGGAACATTCATTGGAATGCCAAGCCATGGAATCTTGAATCTACAGTACGTAGATATAGGCTCTAGATTATACTCTATGACACAACATCAGGAGAATTGCATTCTGTGGAAGACATGTAGAATTATAGTTAGGTAACCGTGAATAATGGGCATGTTTTTCACCAATTGGCTCTCAGTGACATCAAATAGACAACTGGAGAGAATATTATCTTATGTATGCCCCACTACCCGCCCCCAAATTATATCTACCTGCATTCCATAGCAAAGTAGAGGGGTAATGAGTTAGCCATATAGAATACGGCCTCCCCTCACCTGACCAAAATGAAAACAAGATACACGGCCTCCTGCCACCCACCCCTTCATCATCTACATTTACCCTCTCTCTCCCAAATATATCACATAATCTGGAATGTGGCAGTTGACACAGAGAGGGCACTGTCCGCCTCCTTTTGGTCTGTAGACCCAATCGTCATCGATCCACCCTGTGGCGTTGCTTAAAACCTTCAGAGTGAATGATTCCATGGGCTCCTCAGCAGCCACGCTGCATCATAGAAAGGGACTGCCTCTCACCACAGAACCAAAACCCTAAGCATAGGAAGTGTGTGCTCACCATCACATGTAAAGACTTTAGGGCCCGTCTTTCAAATGCATTACAAGTGGTTTCTTTTGTCCCACCATATCTTCAGAAGGTATAGCTCACCAAGCTACACGTCTATCAGGCCGGTAATTTAAGTAGGCCATGACCTAAAAGAAGGTGTGGCTCTTAAGGAACGCAACCTGCCGGTGTAGGCTGGTCGCACTGTGGGGAACCTCCGTGAAAAAGAAGTCCGCACTTTGAGATGATGAATTAAATCTCCCTCCACTGAAGATGTGAACATGTAACATACATTTATGGGAAACCTTAAGAAGCAGGATGGGCCAGGGCTTTAAAAACTCACCACAGACAACTGCTGTTATCTGACAGGAATTCCAACAAGCCCAACTCAGCACGCATCCTCATGAGGTCTGTAAAATGAGTACCATTGAATTGGGTACTGCGACAACAAGATATTTACAGTGGTTACTAACAGCAGAGGCATGAGGTAAAGCTACAGCATACTAAATCATTTTAACGTCATTCTTTGAGTCTCTCTTTTTTACTTGAAGCACTTGACTTAGGTAATGGCTCCCAGTCGGTAAAAAAAATTCTACTTTCAGCCTTATTACTTTAGACACCTGTATAAGTTACTTTGAAAGTGGTCTGGGGAATAAAAAAAAAACTTCAAAATGCACACAAACCGGGATACCATTTTTTTTCACCTGTGAGTTCTGTACATTAAGTATTACCGTTTTATGTGACAAAAACGTTTATGCGACAGGAAGAGCGACAACGAACCAAAAAGATGCCATGGGTCGGCTGCCAGCACCACAAAGAGTCCCCTCTAGAAATCCGCGCAGCCTTAGAGCACAAGGAGTTTTTGGAGACCTCCAGGTGGCGTCAACACATAAAAAAAAAATAATGTCTTGCCAATCGCACCGAACTCACTGCATGCATTCCTGGCACAGTCTCTTCTAGATAAACAAGCATTTGCAATGCAATAGGTCTCCAATTTACGCGAGACCTATTGCATTGCAAATGGTTGGCAACTTGGCATCACAGACAATGGGAGGGAGGGCGGGGGAGAAGGCATGGACATCGGTATGGAGGGAGGGAGGGCCGGGGGGGAAAAGGCATGGACAACGAGAGGGCAGGCAGGGGGACGGTGGAGGAGATGAGAAGGCACGGACAAGAGGAGAGGTGAAAAGAAGGGACAGACAACGGGAGGGAGGGGGGAGAAGGCACGACAACGAGAATCCAGGCTGTTTCAATAGTGAAAGCGGGCGTGGCCGCTAAATGTAAGCAAATAATGTTTTTCGCCTAATGGAGAAACTAAATAAAGAAAATAGTGCACACCCCATGTAACAACCAAGTAAAGGGGCCAGTAGCCATGGGAGGATACTAATGACAACATGGTTGTACTAAGGAGAGACTAACAAGCCTCATAATGAATCAGAAGACCGCATTTACAGAGGACAAACACACAAGCCAATGAAAAATAAGGGCTGGGAAGTGGGTGAAGCTTCTCTCCGTACTGAACAACCACAGCTCTTCGTAGAGCAGCGCTTGCGCACTGGCTCACGCTCGACCTAAAAAGGAAGGGGATTTGGCATTTCCATGCTATGGTTCATTTCAACTGGAGGTGTTATATCAGTTGAGAGGAGTGATGTATGTGCTGCAGCCTTGCCTAGACCAACGGAGTTTGAGGCATTAGACCCTAGGATGTGAACAGCATATTCAAAGAACAGGGAGATATTTCAAGGGAAGACGAAGAAGGCAATGAAGGCATATCAGGATGCACGATGGGGCACATAACTGAGAGATGAATGGTAGACAAACATTGAAGGAGAGAGAGTGTATCCGATGCTGGTGAGAGATGGAAATTCTCAGGATAGGAATGGAGGAGAAAATGGAAATGATGGGAGTGATACAGACGACAGCTTGTTGGATAGGTTGTTATCCGGGCATCCTCCACCTTACAACCCACATTCAGAAGAGAGTAGGTGAGGATTGGTGAATGCAGAGAATATGAAAAGAGTGTCAACATCCCAGACAGGCTCTAGTGCAGGGACAGTGGAAAGGATCTCAACTGGAATAGGAGGGACAGGAATATCTGTTTTAGGAGGTGCAGAATCAAGTGGAGTCAAATCTGCTTCTTGGTTACCGGAAGCCCTTAAAGTACCAGTCACCATCGGACCTGTTGTCTCTGTGTACAGCCTGCCTGAACTCAGTGGCAAGCCCTAGAGAGCAACAGTCAAGGTTGGAGGAGAGAATCAGTTTAGTGGGAAGTAGGATCTCAAACGGAAATGGTCCAGACTTAATGCCTGTGGAATCTAGTACCCCTTTGGCAGTGACTGCAAATCCTTCGAGAATACTTATTGGTTCTAATACCATGTGATCTGTACACTTAGCAAACTCGAACACAGATTTGAGGATATGGGAAGCCCCAGTGAGGGGACCAATGGGTGTGACACCAGAAGCAAGTGCAAGTCAGGGAACATATGGAAACCAACATGTTCTAGATACTACAGATTTAGAGAATTGGCTGAGAGACGATACTAACAATAGGGAAGGACAGAAGAACACGTCGAGTCAGGGCACGAGCAAGGCTGCGGTAAAGGCAAAGCTGTTGGATGTGGTGAGGTTAAAGGCTGAGGTGGATGAAATCATCAGAGGGAATTTGGCTGTGGAGAGGATAAAGACCTATGAGCCAGATGAGTTATTGTTCGTAGCAAAGGATGTCACCCGCAAGGCAACACAAGCACATAAGAAATTGCTGGGATTGGCTCAGAAATATGATGTACATCTGTCTAGAATGAAGATGCTGCAGGGAAACCATAGGTTGAACTACAGTGACCGGGAACTGGAAGAGAAGAGAGTAACAGGCCTGAAAACACACATTCGAGAGCTGATCATAGCAATACGCGCTTGGAGTATGCTTGACAAATGGGAGGAAAGGTGGTCGAAGAAGAAGAGCATTGGGAAGGTGACGGCAGAAACACCACCTCCAGGATGGGGAACATCAGGAGTTGAGGCTTATCCATAGCTAGAGGTGCCTATTCGAGGGTATGCGCATGTTCCGTGGAGTAGAGGCGATTTAGCAGCATTCACAAATTATTTTCCTAGATTAAGGGAGAAGCCTGCCGAATGGTACAATCAAGTGGATCGTTTTGTCGAAGGTGATGTGGATCGATCTGAATACGTTGTTTGAAATTGTGGTTCCTAGGGACTTATGGTCTGCATGCAAAATTGCTATTGATTGGCCTGCTGCTGAGCCAAAGAGGGATCTTGTAACTCACAGTCCTTCACCCTTGGTTATGAAAAAGTACAAACGATTGATTACATGGTTGCAGTCCAATATAGCCCAACAAGACACCGATTGGGGTTAAAATAGACCGAACAACCCAGGAACCAAAAGAATCAGTAAATGCCTCTTACAAACAGCTTTTGCAGGCCAACAAGCAATACAGTGGGTTAGACACATCCGACCCCAAACACATGGACCAATTTATTTCCAAATTTGTTACTGAGACCAGAGAGTAGCCTCTTGATTCAGCAGCATTTGATCTGCTTGCAAAATATGTCAGTGGATGAAATTCTACGGCATGCCAGGTATTGCAGTTATGAGGTGGATTCCAAGCATAGGAGGATAAAGGACAAGTTGATGCTGGTCCAAATGAGGAATGTGCAGAGAGCAGATCTGACACAAACAAATGGAGAAACAATGGGTTGAAATCAGTGGAATGCTCAAGGAGGGGTTCAGAACATTCTGAGAACAGCTGGGCAGGGAAGAGGTAAGGGTGTCTTGATAGAGAGGAATAGACATTGCCACACTAAAGAAAACTACTGATTGACATCTTTGCAAACAAAATCGGGCAATTCACCGATCATGGGATTGCAGAAGCTAAGTGGAAAATATTGCATAGTTCAGGATCTTAGGAAGATAAATGTGCTCCTGTTTCAGATCCCTTGCTAAGCTGTTTGATTTACTGTAATTGATTTGTGCCAAGCATTTTTCTCCATCCCATTGCATGAGGAAAGCCAATTTTGTTTTGCTTTCTGTTTATGAGAATCGTGTCTTAACATGGTGTCATATCCCTCCAGGGTGTACTGAAAGTGCATCAATCTTTAATCAAGTCTTGAAAAAGAACTTTGAAAGCTTGATGGCCTCAGTACTAGTCCAGTACATAGATGATCTCCTAAATGCATTGGAGACACATGAGGCTTGCAAGGACGATACCATTGCCCTACTGAATCACTTAGCTGAAACTGGACAGAAGGCATCACCGAACAAGCTTTAGAACTGCCTAACTGAAGTTCAGTACTTGGGTCATCGCATTGAGAAAGGCAAGAGAAAGGTGTCACCAGAGCGAATAGAGGCGATCTTGAAAATGAATACACCTACCACACAAAAGGAAGTCAGGATGTTTTTGGGAATGGTTGGCTACTGCCGGCAATGTATCCCAAATTTCTCCTTGAAGGCGAAGCCCTTACAGAAGCTGACTCACAAGGATGTGAGTGATCCGGTACCCTGGGATAACGATTGCTTGGTCGCCTTCTTGGAGCCGAGAGAGTGCCTTTGTCATGCTCCAGCTTTAGGAATGCCTGATTACAACAAAGCTTTTTCGCTATTCTGTTGTGAGCTGTAGGGGTGTGCTCTTTCTGCACTCATCCAGACACATGGGGGTGTCCGTAGACCAGTGGCCTATTTCTCAGCTGCATTAGATCCTGTAGCTTCAGCGCTGCCCAGATGTCTCAAATCCGTTGCTGCAACAGGTTTGTAAGCATCGTAATGGTTCATCCTCTTATTGTATATGTTCCACACTAAGTTGAGCTTCTGATGACAGGAACGAAAACACAGCATTTGACAAATAACAGGTTGACAAGGTACAAACAAATCTTGCTGGCAGCAGAGAATGTTACATTGAAGCGCATGTTCTGTGTTGAACCCTTCTACCTTGATGCCTGTTCCAAATGTTGATGGGGAAGATTGTGAGGACCATGATTGTCTGGATGCTACTGAACTTTTTACCAAACCGAGACCCGACATTGTCCATGAACCATTGTCTGCTCCTAACCAAGTCCTTTTTGTTGATGGTTCATGCTTAAGAGACAATTAAGGTTATTTGAGAGCAGCATTCACTATCTGCACCATTTCTGGAGCTGTGGAAGCTGTTTGTCTGCAGGGAGCATACTCCGCACAAGTGGACGAAATCATTGCTTTGACCCGTGCATGCCTTGTCTCTGACAAATCCAGAGTCACCATCTATACTGATAGCCAGTACGATTTTGATGTAGTTCATTACTTTGGACAGCTATGGTCACAGAGAGGTTTCCTAACATCATCAGGATCTCCTATAAGAAACGGGGAATATGTGAGACAACTGCCAAAAGACAGTTGTGAAATGTGCTGCACATGGGAGGGGGTAGGATTTTGTAACAGTGGGTAACTGATAAACAGACAAAGTTGCCCGCTTTTGTGCCACACATGCATGCATATTTAATGGGGAATACTCTGGCTAGAGCATAGAGAGGACTGAACTCAGCATGATGCTAGCTATTGCAGAAACATCGGCTGAGGTCAAGTACCTATAAGGGGAAGCATCAGACCAGGAACAAGCTGGTTGGCTCAGAGTAGGATGTGAAAAGAGGGAAAATGACATTTGTGTTTCAACTGATGGTAGAGCAGTGTTACCTGATTGTTTGATGAGTATTATGGTGAGACAGATTCATGGAGCAGCTCACATATGTGTGATTGCTGACGCAGTGTGTCATCAGTGTGTCAAAGTGCCGACAAATTAAAATGGAATGGAAAGAAAAAAGTGGTTGCTTTGAGTCACATTGGGAGGTCGGGAGTTCCTTTGAACCGAATACAGTTGGACTTTTTTGAATTGCCTGTGTGCAATGGATTGAGCGGCATTCTGGTTGTTGTGTGCATCTTTTCACTGTTGGTGGAAGCTTATCCAAGTAGAAGGTGTGATAGCCTCACAGTAGCAAAGTTATTGCTGGGAGAGCTTATCCCACACTTCGGGTTTCCAACTGCATTGGAGTCAGATAGAGGAACTCACTTCCATAATGAGATCATGAAGCTGCTGTTTACTGCCTTAAATGTTGATCGGAGACTGCATTGTAGTTACAGGCCACAAGCATCAGGAATTGTGGGGGAAATTAATGGAACTTTAAAGATGAGAATAGCAAAGGTGTGTGCTTCAACATCTTTGAAATGGCCTGATGCATTGCCTTTGGTCTTGTTGAGTTTGCATAGAATTCCAGACAGGAGGACTGGGTTATCTCCACTCGAGATCATCATGGGAAGAGCGATGCGCTTACCTACAGTGCCATCCACAATATTAATTAACATCGCCAATGATTTGGTCCTTGATTACTGCAAAGGATTGGCTGATGTGGTTCGTTCTGTGAGTCACCAGGTTGGAGCTGTGACTGCACCGACCTCGAAAGACATCTGCCATGACCTAGGCTTGGGAGATTTGGTCCTGGTTCGAAAGCATGTCTGGAAGAACTGTCTTGATTAACGGTGGCGTGGTCCGTACCAGGTGATCTGAGTGACAAACACTGCTGTGAAGTGTGAAGGTCTCCCGAACTAGATACATGCCTCGCACACCTGTAGAGTCTCAGGACACTCAGAAGAAACAGCTCCTCTCCCAGAAGTGACCCCAGCCGTGGTCACAAGATCACCGGTGAGGACAAGCCAAGCTGTGGGGGGTCAAGCTACTCAAGGTCCAGGTATAGACCCAGAGGGAGATGGTAACGTTGCACGTGGTATAGAGTTTGACTCAGCCGAAGAGACTGGTGTGGAAAGTGGCCATGTGCTGCCAAGAAAGAAATTGATTGCAAAGGAATCATGGCCAGTGAGACAGAGAAGGCAAAACCTGAGACTTGCAACTGAGAAGGATCTTGCTCCAATAACAGAATCATCAGAATCCAATCAAAAGTGAGCCAGAAAAAGCTAAGGGGGGCGTGAGGACATTAAGGAGGGCAAAGTGCCGTGCCAGAAATATGCCTTTATGGAGTGGGCTTACCTTGCTACAAATGCCAGGGAGAGTGAGGTTCGGGATGTTGATACTGATAATTGATATCGATTTGAGAGTTCCTGGAATCGAGGCTAATGGTGTTTCGTCATTGACTGTGCCATATCCACCGAGATTGAGTGGCTTACGGAGTTTGATCTTGTAAGATCTCGAATTTCCAACCTTCAGAAACCAGCAACCGCCTCAGGAGATTGCAGCATTTCGAATTGTGCACATAGACACAACTTAACTTTTACACTAACAGAGATAGAGAAAAAGTTTGTAGACCAAGTAGAAGATAGACATAAGGGACAAACGGTTAAACTTGATAGTAGGGAGGACGTTTTTCAACGGAGCAAGGAAGAATTAGCTCACACGGCTAAGGGAAGTTATGGTCCAATAGCTCTAGACTGGGAACAACGAGGCAAGCTTTGCATTCAACAAGTACAGAAACGTTTTGACACCATTTTTGTAGGACAGAGTGCATGCGATCACGCATTTCTGATTGATGCTTCTTCGTAGAAATTCTTGCAAGAGGGTTTTTAAGTGGTGTCAAGTTTTTACTTTGTATGTGGGAGAAATGTATATGTTCGACTTCCGAACAAATGGTATAGTACCTGTTATGTGGCTTTTGTGTTTCCAAAGATATACCACGTAGAAGATTTGAAGAATGTGGATGGGAAGTCATGACATAGAGAGAAAAGAGGAACAAGTGCAGGGGAAATAGTGGGAGATATATTAGGAACGATGATGCCTAGTTTGGGAGTGGTTTTGAATGATGTCAAGATTAGGAGGTTGTCAACTATAGTAGATAAGTTGTCAGTTAATACAGCTTAGCTGTTGCTGCTTGTTGATGGAGAGATGGTTTCGATAAGAACTATGGTGACGCAAAACTGTCTTGCTTCAGATGTGTTACTAGCAAAGGAGGCTGGAGTCTGTAAAATGTTTAAGGTTCAACAGTGTTGCACCCACATACTGGACAATAGTACGGACCTTAGGAAGTATATAAGTAACATCACTGATATACAACATTAAATACATGATCTGGCAACTGAAGGTATTTGGGACAAGGTTAGGAAAGGTTTTCTAAGGGTTGAAAGTTAGTTTGCGAATCTTGGAAGAGCAATTCTTGGATACATCTTGAAACCAATAGTGTTTGTTGTGGTTTGGGTCATTGTTTTGTTGGGCATAGTGAGGGCATACTTGTGGCATAAGTCTAGACGATTTTAGAATCCCACCAGAGAGAGAGATAGAAGAATGAAGAGACTGCAGGACAGTCACTGTGAGAATCTTAAGCACTTGGAGGAGTTCATATAAGAGAGACTAGCTAAGACATCTGTTTAGATCAGTCTATTCTACAGGGAATTGTGATGTTGTGATGACACGTCATCAGAGGGGGGACTGATGTAGCACAAAAATCAATTTTTATTGTAGGGGTGCATTATATTCACATGTGTAGCCTGCATCTGCATAGAATTTTTTGTTGTGTTAGAATCTTGTAGCATGATAACATGAACGTGATGTGTTTAAGCCAAAATGTAGAATACCTGAAGAAATAATGTGGAAAAATTAATGTAACTAGCATAAAATATTAACTGAAATGCTTGTGTTGCGCAACAGACAATCTTTTCACCATTGAATGTGCTTATGAATTGTGTCATTTTACATGTAGGTGAAATTATTACTGTATATGACTCAATTTCTATATAACTTCGCAAAGTTCATGGTCCATTTCTCTCATGTTAGCTGAATTTTGTAGGCCTGAAATGCATTTTTCCTGGAAGCTCTCGTATTATAATTAATAATTGAATTTCACCTCCTTAAGCTGGTATGAAGAAATGCACAATTCACATCTGATCCATTAATTAAAATTTCCCTTTTCTTACATGTATACTACTGTGTGATTCAATTCAATTGCATGAAATGTGTGCTGTTTTGATGCCTGTATTGAATTGTGTCCTATCTGCTACTATCATTTCCTCCATTCCCACACACCATAAACTGTTGAGTAATAGTTCTTATTTAAAGTTACCCAGCATCAGTTGTTGCGGTTTGGAACCTGGCGTACTTTATGTGATTACGCTTTTTAAAACAATGCAGTGTTGTGGAAGAACCCTGTACCCACTGCCTTAACATGTAATCAAAGGTGTCCCTTGATTCAGTATTGATATGAGTGTCATGCGTTTTGACTAACTTAGTAAATTAGTTGCAGTGTTATTACAAAAAGAAGTCTATTTGACTTCTGTGACAGAGACATATAGTTATATGTCATATAGACACAGATAGAATGGCCTCAGAGATTCAGAGCCTGTTACAGACACAATACCTAACTCACTTTGCTGATATCTCTGATACAATCTTTAATGCATCTACAACAACTGGCATTGTACGCTTTTTTAAACACATTGAATCTGGTTTCGGTGACTGGATTTAAAGATGTGTTCGGACTGATACCATCATTCCTTATTCTCTAGTTTGTTTTAGAGGATTTCCCACCACCCATCTGTTGTGGTATTGTCGTCTTTCTCCTGATCCACCAAAGAAACCAACAACATGGAGTACACCTATCCAGCTGAGCAAAAGTGCAAGAAACTCTAGCTCCCTAACTGGGACATGCTTGGCTTTTTGAACTCAGTAAAACTAGATGTTGTCTTTTAGTAAAATGGGCACTATGCCAGTTCAACCTATCTTCTGTTACATGAACTGTCCAACTAAAATTATTGTGGATCTTCATCTGAAGCAGCGCCAGTGGCTTTCCTAAACATGGAAGTGGTTCTTCAACCCTTGAACTCACACCAGAGACAATGCTGAGGAAGGCATTTGTCACTACTTTCTATTTTTTTCTGAATTTTATGGCAGTGTTTTAGATATAGAGTTTTATATTTTTCTTATCTGAGAGTACAGATTTTTGAATAAAATCAAATAAAACTTCTTAGGCATATATACACCCCAACTACGCCAGATTCAGACATACATGAACCAAATGATGTAAAGATTCTAAATTCTGACTCCATTTTGAGCAGGCTGTCTACCTTTGACATAAATGCCATCTGTCCTTACCAATCCAAGAACTGTGAAGGTGTCAGGTCATCCAAACAGTAACATTAATAAGACATCCAATGCAACATCAGTGGGACAAACGTCTTATTATCTATTCTTAGAGGTCAGCTAACAGCAATAACATAAACAATGTAGTCTGAGTTGATGTATATTTACCCTGTTTGTTTATACTAATGCATCTAAGACTAGCATATTGATGCATACAAGTTATGTCAGTGATGAAAAGTATAAAAGTATCATCAAGTGGCCACTTAGGGAGAGAGGTCCTTCACCTCAGATTATCACGCAAGATACTGCCAGAAGATCCTGACAGAGACTGCCAGTCTGCCGTACTGCCACAACATCCTGTCCTACATGGAGAGTTGACACAGAGCCACGTTGGACAGGAGAGGAGCAGAACCGAGAGGAGCTGAACCTACCTGGCAATTTGTTTTCCCTTTGAGTGAACACTTCTTGGTGTGCCCAGGTACGCAGTGCACTGATTTGACCTTAGAAACTCTAGATGCAAGATACTCCATGCTCTCATAGTATAGAGCATAGAAGTAGGCTTTAGGGAGTTAGGATTGCCAAATGATGTTTCCACCAAGGTAGTAATGTTCACATTATTTTCACTGTTACCAACATGTGTTAGTGCTGTTTTAATAATATTTGGTGTGATTATTTTACATGTGCTAGGCAACAAGATGAGACTATTGAAATAAAACATGTTTAGACATAAAGTGTCTTTCTTTTAGTGCAGTGTTTGTGTGTGACATTATAAAGTACAAAATTGGATTTGAATCATCACTGCATCCCTGAACTCTTGGTAAGGTACTGTAAGTAACCCAAAGAGCATGGACACCACATCAATTATGTGTTGAGTGGGACTACAATAACCTGTTCTTTTACATTCAAGCTCTGATGGACTGAACTAAGTTCAAGCTTCCGTGGGTGTTAAAGCAAACCTTGTAGAGCTAAGCCGGAGTCTTACTTTACTCAACTGGGCCTGATACAGAAAAGAGGCTAACCGCAGTGCGGTTGTTGCAATGCACTGCTGCCTGACTTCCGTTTGGAGCGTGAGAGATGCTCAAATCTCTTGAACATTAATTCGTCTTTTAAGGTTGAACCTACCAGACAGGGAACACTGTCTAGTTCTGAAAGGTACTGTAAGCTTATCATGAACATACTGGGGCTTAGAGTCCTCTGACTGCTTATCATTGATTGGCCTTTCTGTCACTCTTATTTGGCTGCTTCTTATTTGATAGCTATTTTGTTCAATCTTATGTTTGTCCCTCCCATTGAGCACAGCATACTTAACACCTATTTTACAGGCTGCCTTCTAAGCTTCCGGTGCTCACTTTTAGGAAACTACTTTCTTCTGTTTGTTTAAGCAATCAAGGGGAGTGCATTTGTTTTCCAGCTGTCTTGCTCCTGGCATTTCTCCCCCTCACTCACTCTCTATGCCCATGTTCTCTTTCTCACATGTGTGCTTCTGCCCCCTTTCTCTTTCACCTGTTTCGTCTCCCTCTTGTTATTTCCCCGCCCGCCCTGCGTTTTGCTTCTGCACCCACCAGTCCTGTAGCTTCCACCTCGCCTCCTCCTCAACCCAATCTCACGCCCCATTTATTTTTTTTCAAAAGGACTTTCACATTACGTTTTAAAAGAGTTCTTTTATGCTTCAATCCATCGCCGATCTGTACATTTTGTAGGCATGTGCATGAGTTTTGAATGACTGCGCGAGCCTACAAAATGACACCGTGACCACATCATGGCACCTTCTTTTTTACCTATGCTGCATAGCAGCCAAGATGTTGTACAGCACAGCTAACAAATGTTAGCACAGCCTGTTGGCTTTGCCAGTGCTTGTTTCAAAGTCACAATCCTCCTGCCTCAGTAATAATAATGTGGAAGAAATCAGATTGAAACATCTTGCTAAATGTAACACAGGCTGGCATAGAGGCCTCCAATGAACAGCAGACCTCTCCATGCCAGTGTTCAAATCATGTCTGCCCGCACAATTCCACGAAATGTGGAACATTGTGAACGCAACCTGAGGGGGTGCATGCACTGAGGTCTTCGGCACAACTGACTGCTCTTCCATTTCACTTCTACTGACACGACGGAGTATTCCCGCTTTCCCCAAGTAATTCTCAATAGTTCACAATACATATAAATTGACATTTTGCACTGGCCTTGAGAATGCAAAGTTTATTGTGCACCAGACCCTCTTATAGAGTACAGATACCCACAGAAAGTGTACATTGTTGATATAAGAACATTTGGCTCATAAAGATATTATAGAATGTTATTGTGGGGTTCGCCTCTGCATCTAAATGTTATGTATGTAACAGACTAACACCTTTTAACCCCTCAGTGGACCTAATGTGACAGCTGCTTTCGTTTTATATCGTCATCTTGAGTTCATAAATCTAAAAACTCCGCAGGTAAATCAGAACATAATATTGATTAACATGTGTTTACAGATCAGTTATGCCTCATCTGTTCAGGATCTTAGTGACAAGACACAGTTTCCCTCGTTCCTGAGGACCACCGCCAGTGACAACTTCCAGGCCTACGGCCTTGCAAAGTTGGTGATCTACTTTAATTGGACCTGGATTGGCATTCTGGCTGAAGACAATGACTATGGGCAACAAGGGAGCCAACTGCTAAAGGAGGAACTGGAAAAAGCTGGTGTGTGTGTGGCATTCCTGCTTGCCATTCCCAGGGCGTTTTCTGGAAAAATAGCTGAGAACGTGATAGAGGTGTTGGGAAGATCGACAGCCAAGGTCATTGTGGTTTTCTCAACAGGCAATAGTGTGTACCAAGTTATGCAGAGGGTCGCCAGCAGAAAGATAACAGGAAAGATCTGGGTAGCCAGTGATGGCTGGTCAACATTGTCCACACTATCCACTGCTGAGTCGCTTAATATCTGTGAAGGGACCCTGGGCTTCTCTGTCCGAAGAGGCTACATGCCTGGGTTCAAGGAGTTTTTGGAGAGTCTCCATCCTTCCAGGACTCCAGAAGACATCTTCTTGACGACCTTTTGGGAAAACACGTTTAAATGCAAATGGCCCATCCAAGTCCAAAATCACACAGTAAGTGGCATAGTAAATGAGGTACCCACATTGTGCACAGGAAGTGAGGCTCTTCAGGCCCTTGACCTACCTTTCCTGGATATGAGTGACTTAAGCACTAGCTACAATGCCTATAATGCAGTGTTCAGTGTGGCTCATGCGCTCCACAACCTGAAACTCTGCCAACCAGGAGACGGACCCTTTGTGAACCGAACATGTGCAGATGTGCGAGACTTTCAACCATGGCAGGTAACACTATTTAGTTTTGATAAGGGAATGCATAGTGTCTTGATTCTACTCATGGCATGCAATTGTATTTATTTGCATTTTTCTGTGTTGGATTTGTGACTGTTTTGACCAAAAACGCTGCACATTGATTATATGGAGAAATATATTTAAACAGTTCAATTAATGTTAGCTACATCAACCTGGAAAGATATTTTGGGCAATAAAGAAGACAATAGTCAAAACATGTAAGCTCTTGAGTTCAACAAAGTTTGAGTAACTTTAAGTTACTTAAGGATCGAAGTAAATCCCCATCTTAATGTGCAGTTGTTGTGGCATCACAGTACTTGGCTGAGTTGTGAGATGCCAATTGTGATGCAGTCGGTCCACCAACTAGTAACATTATTATTCTTGGAATTCTTCCAGTTGGATGTAATAACTTGAACAGCAATGGCAAGTGACAGGTCCAGAAATGTACCTAATTGAGAGCGTACTGGCCAAGAGCGTGAGGAACTTCCCAGAAAATACAATGGGTATCAAAAGGGAAGTTAATGGAACAAATAGTGGAAATAGTTCTACAGACCTGCAGCAAAAAGCAGTGGCCGGCAGACAGTGGAAAAACATATGTAGATATATGCCAGGGAGGGTTTTACAAGATCAACACACATATGATAGATTTGGGTTATATTCCTGCAAAGAAAGTGGAGCAATATACAACCTATTATAAAAATAATAAAGGGCTTGTGTCGTGCTGGCATTGGAAGAGGTCTTTGTGCATCTTCCTCCAAATTGAACCACAAACCCTTAAAGAGAAGAAATGCTGAGGATAAGACTCACACATTAATTCAGTTTAGACTTGGGACGGGAAGGGGTAGTGTAATTTAAATATTTATATATATATATGATACTTTATGTGATGACGAAAGTGAAATTGGGTTATAAGGTGAAGAACGTATATGGGATTGTGATTGATTGAGTATGGAAATAGCCTGTAAAAGAGCGCCTCTGATAGACTCTTATTTGATGGCATAAGCAGAGGGAAGATCAAATGTGGTTTGAATGTCCAAAAAAGGAAGAGGAGTCATATCACACAGTAATTGTTTGACTTGACTTATGCCTTTAAAAACCCATTGCTTCCAAAAAATAGTACGATTTGAAATTTTCAGAGGTTTATTATGCCAAGTAGAGGATTCCAGGAATTCTTGTACTGGGCTGTGTACAGATACGGGATGATACTATAATTTAATAGATGGAGCGGAAAAGGCTCAAGGAGGTTTTGGAAAATATGGTAAAGAATGGAAAGGAAAAGGTGACAAAGTGAATCCTCCAATCTGCTCCAAATATTATTAGGTGGAAAATCAGTGTCCCTAATATATGGTAGAACTAGTTTTAGAACAAAAGCATTATGGTATTGCTGAAAGTCTGAAAAACTTATGCCACCCAATTCTTTGGGTTTACAGAGAGATGCTAAAGAAATGCCCGATATTTTCCCATTCTAAAAAAATGCAGCAAGCGATTTATTTAATAACTTAAAAAATGTTAAAGGAAATTTAATAGGCAACATGGACAAGTAAAAGTTGATGACAGGTAAAAACATTATATTTATAGTGGCCAACCTTCCTCACCAAGACAAATATAAAGTAAACCTTGTCTCCTTCATTTGAAGAATCTTATGATGGACATCATCTAAATTTATCTGAATTATCTTTGTCATGGAAGCAGAAATTTAATTCCAAAACACTTGAAAAAGTGTGGAGACCAGTTACACCCTGTGCCATCAAACATATCCTTCCGACAATACTTATTGAGGGGGAGTACCTCAGTTAATTCCCCAAGAGTTAACATGCTGAAATACTTGATAACGCACATACATTTCGCAAAAGTACTGTCTAATGTGTATAAATGCTGATATACTAGATAACGCACATGCACCTCACCAAAGTACTGTCTAATATGTTGAAATGTCATGTATTGCTTGATGCATGATTCATTGTGCGATCTATATATACGTATGTTCATTATTGGCAACTGTTGAAATCCATGGAAAAACCCAATAAGGAAATAAAAAAAATAAAAAAAGGGGGAGTACCACAGATTTTGAAAAGTTAATTTTATATCCAGATAACTTAGAATAGGAAGATAAAAGATTAGTAAAAGCTGGCATTGATAATTCCGGTTCTGAAACATAAAGAATCACATCGTCAGCGTACACAGAGAACTTAATGCCAGTATCTTTATGTCGAAAGCCATGAAATGATGAGGAATTTCATAGTGTGTGCAAAAAGGGTTCTAGGGATAAAATAAAGAGCAAAGAAGATAAAGGACATCCCTGTCTGGTACCCCGTAAAAGAGGAAAATATGAAGACTGAGTGCCATTTAAAAAACAGACATCATCGGAGAGGAATATATTATAGCTATAAATTTGAGAAAGGTTGGACTTAAACCATGCCATTTAAGAGCCCGCATCATAAATTTCCAATTGATACAGTCAGAAGCCTTTTCGGCATCCAAAGTTACAGCAGCCATAGGCGTATTGTTAACAGAAGCCATATGTAAAATATCCAGAAACACCATAGAATTGCCAGTCATGTGTCTTCCTTTCACAAATCCAGTTTACTCAAATCCAACCATATCTGGAATTAGAGGGGAAATCCTAATAGATAAGATCTTTGCGAAAA
The DNA here is from genome assembly GCF_964204655.1 of Triturus cristatus. Taxonomy (NCBI): domain Eukaryota; kingdom Metazoa; phylum Chordata; class Amphibia; order Caudata; family Salamandridae; genus Triturus; species Triturus cristatus. Next base: position 397,472,204 of record NC_140590.1, read on the forward strand.
GTTTGCAATCTAAGTTGATAAGGGAGATGGGTCTATAATTGGCACATGAGGAAAGATCCTTATCCTTTTTAGGAATCAAACAAATCATAGCTTCTAAAAAAGTCAAGTTAGTATTGTTTTGTGGAGAGAAATCACTGCTACAAGGTAAGTAGGTGCAGGAGAAAAAGATGTGAAAAACAGGAATAAAGCTCAACAGAAAACACGTCTGGACCCGGTGCTTTATCTTTGGGTAGTGCATTAAGCATGGATTTTATTTCAGAAATTGAAATAGGCACTTCTAGAAGAGAAAGATCCTGTGTCTGTTGCTGTCTTGGTGGGAGGGAAGTGAAAATGGGAATCTAATACCTCATCTGTGGGAAAGTGATCTGGTGTGTAAAGATTTGTATAATAATCAGTAAAAAATGTAACATGAGGAATACCACTTTTGTCTATAATCTTTACATTTTTAGACTTTTAAGATTTAACCTTCAGGTAATTGGCAAGTAATTTGCCAGCCTTATTTGTAACAGTGATCCAGGAGCTTCCCCTGTTGACCTTTAATTGAACTCAGATTTAGCATTCATTAAACGTTGTAGCACACTATCATTCTTGGTTGTGAAAAATTAATGTTCCAATTGCTTAGTAGATTGAAGCAGTAATTAGGCTTCTTTATTAGCTTTTTTCTTTTTGGCCATGACATAATTAATTATATGTCCTCGGGCATCCCAAACAATATAAGCTATTGTTGAAGCACCATCTGTTAAATTTAGAGGTCTCAGGTAATAAATCGAAATCTATTATAACCGGTGCATGATCTGAAATTAATATTGACCCAATTTCAGCATGTGTAAGTGTAACCACTGGTGGGGGGCTGAAATAAATATATAATCGATTCTGGATTGAGATTTATGAGTTGGTGAATAAAAGGTGTATTCCAATGTATCCGGAGAGTATAGCCTCCAGGAAGCAACTAATCCTCTGGAGTGAATAGATCGTGTAAATGTTTTGCGCATATTTAACTTGATATTTTCTATCTAAAAAATTATCTACAATCTGATTAAAATCGACACTTACAGTTAAATTTGCATTTGAACATGAGCTAAACACAACTGAAATTTGTTCCCAAAATTGCTCATCAATACTGGTAGGACCATAAATATTGAGAATGGAAATAGGCGTGTTATGAATGGTGGCCTGTATTAGAACCCATCGACCCTCCATATCTCTTTCTTCTTTTTCTATTACCAAGGGAAGGGATTTGTGAACCAATATAATGACCCTGTTTTCGTGGTCAAGGGATGGAGAACAAAAAACCTGACCAAACCAATTTTTATGCAATGAGTTTAAATCTTTGTCAAGTAAATGCATCTCCTGTAATTGAGCAATATTACATTCAAGCCGTGCTAAGTGGGCGAGAACTCGCTGTTTTTAATAGGATTATGCAAGCACTTGACATTCCAAGAAATAACCTTAAGGGAATTTACCATTGTAGTACATTAACATACATATTAAACCTTTGTATCTATAAAAAGAAACCAGAGCAACAAACCATCTGAATACATATAACTTGAGAAATGATCTAACAATGATATTCCATGAAGATCTATAATGCATATTGAGACCAAAGAAAAGGAAGAAAGAAAAGAAACAAGAGACGAAAGAAAAAGAAGAAATGAAAGTAAAGAAAGGAACAATGACTCTGCTAAAGACAACTAGAAATGACAAAAAGCCAAGAAGCTTCAGTCATGAAGAAAGTAAGACAGATCCATTGTGAAAAGAATATGATGGAGGGGTAGAGAAGCACAAAACTGAAGATGGACAACAGGCTAAAAGTCGAATTAGATTGGATAACAATAGCGACGGAGACAATCATTATAATAGAAAAGAAACAGAGAATAAGAAGAGGGAAAAGAAATAAAAGCATATCAGCTAATCATGTGACTAGGGCCAATAAGACAACAATACAAATAAGTCAATCAATCTATATTTGCTTTATTCAATTCAAGTATTAAATCATAAAAGCACAAGAAGTATCATTCAATATTTAAAAATAAGCATTCATAATTTAAGAATTTATCAAACTAAAAACTGATTAAAATCCACTACAATTACCACAGATATGAAATAACAGACAGATTACAAAGTGTTAGCCGCATGCTCAGGTAGTAAAAAAATCATCATGTGAATCAGTTAGTTTCAACAAGAATTGGACCTTGCATCGATGACCTTGTTCTGACCACCCCTTTCAGATATTTTGCAATGTGACTAGTGACATTTTCATAAGCTAGAGATTGAAGCCTTATAAATGTGGGTCGACATTGCCTCAAGCCTAGCATCTTCAAATAAGGCACAATCCATCTTCTCCTAAGTACATTATAAAATTTACAAAAAAATATAATGTGGATTGTCGACTGATTAGATACATTGTCACAAGGACAGGGGCAGAGAGAGCATGACCAGTCATTTAATTGGGGAAATGTAACCAGGTTGTGAAAGTTGCCTAAGCATAGGCACGTCAGTAAGAAACTATCATAATTACTTGGGGTACATAATAAATACGGTTGTATCCCTGTTTGAATCAAGAGTAATTGATTGGCTCTGACTGTCTGTTTCATAATGTTAGAAGACAGCCTGATCATCTCCAGGTGATTTAAACATAATGTTTTTAGGTCCAACCTCGAGATATGAAGCATGGAGTCAGGATTGTCAAACAACTCAATGTGGTCAAGGTCACCAAAAAATGTTTTAATATAAGTTTCAAACAATCTAAAATCACTTCCCGATTTAGGTCTATAGACGTAGACACACCTGTCCAGACCACAAGTCAACAATGGGAGTGCATAGCACATAAATTACCAATAAATACAACTTACCAAGACACGAGGATAATATAGAAACAGTAGGTGTAGGAAGGGAGGTATTTGGGGGACAATACATCAGCGGAGGGAATCCGGACTAGACAACAGACAACTGCAAAGAGGAATAAATAAATAAATAGCAATGTTAAATAAGTGGAAAATTAGCTAAAAGCAACAACAATTTCACAAACACCATTAACAATGAACATGCTACCAATAATAATGATATATTTAACTCCTTGAAATAATAAAAATATTCAATTCAAGGACAAGGGTCAAAAAGCATAAACCTATAACAGGTTAAGCGACACTAAATAAAGAGATCAGACTTTCCCAAGATTCATGTCTTCACCCTTGTGTTGGAGAAATAATTTCCTCAGGTCTTCTAGACAGTTGAATGAGAAAGTTTGTTCCTTATATGTGACCTTAAAAAAGAATGGGTGCACAAGTCCATATCTCGCATTCATAGATCGTAGAGTTGGACGAAAGGATAAGAACTACGTCTGACGAGTGCCAGTTGCAAGTGTTACATCCTGGGAAATTAAGACACTCCAACCGGACCATAGCATTTGTTTCCTTTGCTCTAGCCGCAAATAACACCATAAGCAGCTCAGTATACTCTAAAAAGAGAGCAATTATTCCTCTGGGGCTCCCAAAGCTTGAGGTATTGATAGATTTGGGGCCAACACGGTGAACGCATTGTAGGTTGAGATATGTTCCTCCTTTACATAAGTTGGCAGGGTATGCTCAGACGTGAGTCCCTTGCTCACTTTGCCACTGGATTCAAGCAAGCCTGGCTGAAGACGGCTGAAATGCCAGAAAACGGTCCTAGGAAGCTGGTTTCCGGTCCAGGGAAGACATGGCTTGGCAGTTCGGGCTGGACTGTTTCCATGAGGCACCCATGTCTGAACTGGGGTGGCAGAGTGGGCTAAAGAACGGTGATGGATTAAACCCAGATCAGTTGACTGGGGGTGAGTGCTTGCAATGTTCAACACTCCGTCCATCATTTCCTTTGGTTTTTGCTTTGTTCGCCATAAGTTGGCAGGGTATGCTCAGACGTGAGTCCCTTGCTCACTTTGCCACTGGATTCAAGCAAGCCTGGCTGAAGACGGCTGAAATGCCAGAAACCGGTCCTAGGAAGCTTGTTTCCGGTCCAGAGAAGACATGGCTTGGCAGTTCGGGCTGGACTGTTCCCATGAGGCACAGGGTCAGACTGATTTGCATATGGCCATGTCTGAACTGGGGTGGCAGAGTGGGCTAAAGAATGGTGATGGATTAAACCCAGATCAGTTGACTGGGGGCGAGTGCTTGCAATGTTCAACACTCCGTCCATCATTTCCTTTGGTTTTTTCTTTGTTCGCCATAAGTTGGCAGGGTATGCTCAGACGTGAGTCCCTTGCTCACTTTGCCACTGGATTCAAGCAAGCCTGGCTGAAGACGGCTGAAATGCCAGAAACCGGTCCTAGGAAGCTTGTTTCCGGTCCAGGGAAGACATGGCTTGGCAGATCGGGCTGGACTGTTCCCATGAGGCACAGGGTCAGACTGATTTGCATATGGCCATGTCTGAACTGGGGTGGCAGAGTGGGCTAAAGAACGGTGATGGATTAAACCCAGATCAGTTGACTGGGGGTGAGTGCTTGCAATGTTCAACACTCCGTCCATCATTTCCTTTGGTTTTTGCTTTGTTCGCCATAAGTTGGCTGGGTATGCTCAGACGTGAGTCCCTTGCTCACTTTGTCACTGGATTCAAGCAAGCCTGGCTGAAGACGGCTGAAATGTCAGAAACCGGTCCTAGGAAGCTTGTTTCCGGTCCAGGGAAGACATGGCTTGGCAGTTCGGGCTGGACTGTTCCCATGAGGCACAGGGTCAGACTGATTTGCATATGGCCATGTCTGAACTGGGGTGGCACAGTGGGCTAAAGGACGGTGATGGATTAAACCCAGATCAGTTGACTGGGGGTGAGTGCTTGCAATGTTCAACACTCCGTCCATCATTTCCTTTGGTTTTTGCTTCTTTAAGGCCCACCAGATCAGGAATGTGTACTCCAAGAAAGGCAAGCATTTCTAACCCCTACGCTCCTTCAAGAATGCCATAAATTCAGAGATTATTGTGCCTATTCCAATTTTCTAAATGTTCTGTTTGTTGTATCAAGAGTGCTACCTCCTTAGTCATACCGTCAATTTTGGCAGCCGCACCTGGCACTTCACTAATCCATTGTTGAACATCTTACACTCTGAATTCCAGTGTAGCTCACTTTTCCTCAAAACATTGAAGTGTGACGTTAGTCTCCATGGCAAAAGGTTTCAAATGCTTAATCTCCTTCATAAGGTCCTCCAAAGTCAAAGGAAAAGGAGGCTGTGTAGGGGATCCAGGATCTTTTTTCTGTCACTTGGTAGAAGCATTTGAGGCTTTGTGAGCAGTGGGCATGATTGTAGATGGGGTGACTGCCTTCAGACTATAAGGGGAAGAGGACGCTATAAGCATAAGAAGAATACTGCAATAGAGGCCGTGAAAAAGACTTGATGCCAAACAGAGAAAAATATCTGAAGGTAGTCTGTTGTTCAAAATTATCAAGTGTGACACCAAATAGTAGGAGGCTAAATTATTGTGGAAGGAGTAAGTGACAAAAATGGCCCAGCATATCGGCCCACTGCTCAAAAATAAAAAGTAAAGAAAGAATTCATATGAAGTAAATTATCAGTTAGGCTGCTGACACTCTGTATCGCCACACCTAGTTATGGCTGACAGGATTTGAAATCCATGACATTAGTGCATTATGAATCTAGCATGTTAGCATTCCCATTGAATGGCACTCTTAAACGTGCAAATAGTCATTTAGAAGCAATTACCATAAGCTTCTCTGTTTTTTATATGTATTTGGAGCCATATACAAACTAGCGTGACTGAACAAAGGAAGCCGGCACAGACGCGCTCTTCAACTCACAAGATGGCAGCTGTTAATGCTAATGCTGAGGTGCATGATGTGGGAGAGCAACGACGTGGTAAATTGATTAAATATAGCCAAAAGAGAAAAGTATTATCTCTCCCTGCGTTTGCGCACTGGTTCCTTCAGTACAATGGAATTTCTTGCATACACCACTGCCAGTATTGGGGAAAAGTCTCCGATGCCTTGCAGGGCCTCACTAACCTGTGGCCATCTTGCGGGCGGTTCGGCCACGCCCCCTCTAACAAGATTTTCAATCGTTGGGTACATCAAACGCTCTCTTTTCAACTTAGGCACATCTGTCCGCTTGGGTAATATAGCATAAAAAATATTGCCAAAACCAATAGCTCTGGCTTAACACTTATAAGGTCCCAAAGGCAAGACCTATTGGCTATGCCAAAGCTTACCTTATTTTTATTTTTTATTTTGACAATACTGCATAGCACCCTGATACATTCCGTACCACCAAAAGCAATAGTCAAAGCCAAAAGTCCAAAAGGTGAGACCTTTTTTACTTGCAACACTCATTTTGGAGGAGCTGTTCACCATTTTCATTCCCAAATCTTGAAAACTCCTTCCTTTACCTCTAGGGTGTAAAATTTGTATTCACAATATTATGTGTACATGGCATAATATTATATTCACAATCCCAACATTCACATGATGAGGGATACTATAGCACCAAGGTCTGGCACCAAGGTCTGGCACCACTGACCCCGTCACATCAACTATCGACTAACTCGTTAGTCTCCTTATTTGCCCCTCTGGATAAACACTTGCTGTAGGAAATTAGCATCTTTTGTGTGACATCCCCCTACACATTGTTTGCCCTATCTGTTTTGCTGGCTTTAGAACTCTGTGCGCTTTATCCCTTCTAACTATGAGTAAAGTGCCTTTGCCCCATCTAAATATAATTAAATAGGCTTATGCTCGATCAGCCCATGTTTCGTGCATGTAAGTCCCTTGTTTGTGGTGTAGGAAGTGCACCCTGGGACTGGAAAGTTAAAGCTATTTGTGAACTGAAGCACCTATTGTGCCATCCACTACTGTGGCAGTGCTGACATGCCTACATGCCTATCCTGGTTAGCCTAGCTGCTGCACTGTAAAATCTTCAGTAGGGCCTGTCAAAATAACTCTTTTCAACTGGTGAAGACCTCCCTTTCAAATTTAAGAAAGTCAGCCTTATTCAGGCCTTGTAGCCCAAAGGCAGAGTGCACGGTATTGATAAATGGGACAGACAGAAAATGAATAATATGTCGCTAACTGGTGCCCACACTGTGTACCAGACCCAAGATGCACTACCACCTGACGTGAGCCAGTAAAGTCAATAATGTTAATCCAGTTTTTTTCTTAGGATTTTGTCCATTTTCATTTATTTTTCTTCGATATTTTAACTGATACTTTTTTGGAGACATGATGATTCCAATGTTCGATGGTCATATAAAATACCTCTCCACAATTGTTGTTGCAGCATGCAGCAGTTAATAATTTATTTCAAGTATCCATGATGACATAAACCCACTACATTTCAGGATTGCTCCCTTCGTTAGGGGTAACTGTAATAAAAGTTTGAAAAAGGACACATCAAAACCAGCAATAAACTACTTTTACTGTTAATGTTGCTCAATAATACTCCTATGAGTGTCACATGTGTAACGTCCATCACAAAATGTCAATAAGTGCATTCTCCACCAAAACATTCAGTAAGCATAATAACCTTAAGAACGGTGAAAGCTAATGTTATCATTATGCAAAGAAACCTAAAAAATTATGTATCATAAAAAAGGAAAATGTGCCCCATGAGTGTGCATATATAGAGACCAATATGTGCACTAAACCAAAAACTCAAGTGAAAAAGAAACTTTGACATTAGTAAACTAACACAAAACTCACTGTGTATTCTTCATAAAGAGAACCGGTGCGTGAACTCCATATCTCAACAAAAACTCGGGCCGTGCCTGCTCGTTACATGCAAAACTAATATATCAAACAATTTTCTATAAAATAAGTAATATGACAATCAAACCACTGCTCTGGACTCTGAAAAATATCATTCAACATAACATTGCTTATATAACAGAAAATTAATATTACCATGTCCCTACAGTAGCAATGTCCAAAAAGCTAGTTTCACTGTGGCAGGCCTAGCCGTCCAATATAGAAAATCAGAGTAAAGATTAAAATACTAATAGTGCTTACTCTGAAATGAGACCAGCTAGAAAAGTAATGAAACTACTATTTTTTATAGTTCTTAAAAATCCAATTCAATGGGAAGTCGGATTTGTAATTAATATTAAGGTAAAGAAAGTTTAGGAAAATACCCTTTACTTTCCTGAACTTTTAGAAGGCTGATTAACATTTACCTCTGCCAACTCCCAGCGTGTCCACAGCCCTGACTGAGATATAAACAAGGTGTGAAATTCCTCCCAGGAGCTACACAATAAGTTGACCTGAATAGGCAGGGAGGACTCCTCTGAGCTCAGCAGAATATTCAGGGTGTGGGCAGTGGACATCCTATTGACACCACAGTGTTATCTTCTACCTGTTGGGTCTGTTGGAGCCAAATGCAACACTTGGCACACTTGAAAAGGAGAGAAAAGGATGGCAAGACAATTTGTCTGTATCCCAAGTCTAGGTGATTTTGGGCACTGCCTTTATCCTGTCAGTCTTCCTCTTCTAGATGTTTAGGGGTCCAGAGCCTGCTTCAAGCTGAATTTTAGTGTTGGATGTGAGTGCTATGTTCCATATAGTTACCCCAATATAGGCTCAGGTAGTCACCTAACCTTTCACCTATATTATCCCCTACCAATACACTACCTAACGGTTTTGGGACTGACCTTTTACCCAGTTACGCTACTGCTTACAGGACGAAAGGTTTTCCCTGAAAACTAGCCTCTTCCATTATGCATGAGGATTCTTGGAAACTCAGCAGGACTACCATCACCTGCATAATAACTATGTACAAGGGTCATTCCTTCCGTCATCCAAGTCCGACATGACCCAGCAAGGTATATCCCTTGAGAGTACCACTTTGGGTATATATACACCATATCTTGCTGAGGTAGTCAGAGGAGAAAAGGACTTCCATGTCAAGTTGTCAACACACTTTCGCGAGACGCTATGGTTCCTACTTGTAGACACTCCAGCTCGCAGTGGTCTGACATCCCTTACGGAGCGTCCATCTCGAGACCATCTAGTACATCTAGTTAGGGGCACATCGTAGGAGTGTGCATTTACTACTGTCAGGTATTTTATATACTTGCCTGTAATCATTGTTTTAGCACAATGGTAGAAATCTACCATCCTTTTACTCTGTTAGTGCTTATAATCATGTATATCTGTTACTGTCTAATGGTTGTTTCAGCACACCTATTTAACACTAGAATGACGCTGCTTCAATAAATGCTTATTGAAGAAGGTCCCCACCGTTTATTCTGTGTATCTCTCTGAGATAAAGTGAGCACAAGTGACTGAGCGAAAAGTATTGCACTGTTTCGACGGTCCTGAGAGATTAGGGTTGTCATGTTCGATAGTTGCCAAGAACTATTCTCTCCTTGGTAAGAGGGGTTTCAAGTGGCACTGTGAGCTAGCTGGCATACAGGCTAACATACCCCGTGGGGGTGTCTAGTCAGTCTGGACACCAGTCCTACAGTGTATGTTGTCTAAACGTGCAGATCCTATATAGGTTTATAGGAACTACATGACATGGCGCCGTCAACGTTGATTTGGTACTTATTTAACGGTCAAATCTGAGTAGTTAAGTTGTGCTGTTCTCAGAGACCCCTACTCACATTTCCCGAGAGATGTCTGGAGTGGGAAGGGAACTATCTGCCACAGCTGAGTAGGTATATCCTATGTATTGACTGTAGGTTTATCAAGTCTGAAGTACAAACAGTTCCTAATGTACATAAAACCTTATCTCAGTTTCCTTGCAACTCTTCCTTGAAACTTTTTCAACAATGGCTGAAGAAGACGCCGCTGTGCGAGCACAACATGCGGTAGTTGAGGAAGAACCAGAAGGGGAAATCAGCATTTCAGAAAATTTTAGAATTGCCCTTACCTTAAAACTAGCAGACTATGGAGTCTCAGCTAGAGATGGGACAGTCACATTTGTGATTGAGGCACACAAATCATATAGAACAGAGGTATTCTATTCATGGATTAAATTCCCACCAGCAGATGCAATATCAAAGATATTTCATTCTTACAGAGGATGAGACACCAGATGAATACTGTCTATATGAGGACATTGAGGTTCCGCTCACCTACCAGGAACACAAACTGGTCGAAAGGTGCCCTACCCCACACAAAAGACAAAGTAAGACTAGGTCCGCTCGGAGGAGATGGAGCCAGTCCTTGCGGCTTACACACCCCATTAAGACATTGACTCAATGCCAGTAGCAGACTTACGTCCACTACATAAAGAAATAATACAACTTTGCAGAAACCTGACACAGTTTGTGATGAGAACACACACTCCAGCCAACAAGAGTTAACCAAACAGGACAAATTCAGGGATCAACAACTAAAATAACACTACAAACGCTACACACAGTTAAAATGTCATGGGTAAAATGTCCACTAAACGTGAGAAAATGCCATTCCAGATAGGCCATAAAATAACACAGCTAGAGGTAGTATTTCCATACACAAGTCCTCAAGAAAAACACAGAATGTTAACAATCTGCTTGCCAATGGGGCTAGCTCCCAAGATAGAGGATTGTACCACTTGGGGTACAGTTTTCGCTGCCATATATACCAGAACTCATGGTATCCCGTCATTAGCAGTAATACCATTGAGAAAAATACAAACTGTGTATGGAGCACAACCTGCTCTGAACTTAGGGATGAAATTATTAGTAATTTTGCCCAAGTATCAGCTATAATATTAGCAAATATAAAAGGGGAGGCAGCAGCAGTGGCTATATGCCAACGCCTGAGGGATTTCACTCCTTTACAACAGGGACGTGAATTACCTAAAATTATTGAAGACACCTATGCAGAATTAGGTAGAGATAGTTTAGGAGCTAGAGCAATTAAACCTCAACTCATGGGTGGTCCTAAAAAGGATAACACCAAGCAAGCACCCTATTCTTCCAAGAAGAAATGGGATAATAACAATAAAAAACAAAATAATAGATCTCAGTCCAGGGACAGGTCTCCTCAACAGGAGCCCTCTGAAAGGAGATACAACCTTAGGATAACATTAAAAAACCTGACAGGTATCAGGAGACTGATACACGTTCCACTCGTTCCTTTCAGGGAAGAAACTCCTACAGGGAAGGGCGGTCAGAACACAGACAAGCAGAGCGTATAAAGTCCAGAGACAAGCCACGCACTTCAGAATATACTTCCAAGAAAGAAGACAAGCCAAAATAATAACCTCAATTTAAAAAGAAGGAAGTAGCAGGTCTTAAAGTTAGACATGCCCAGAATTCTGAGGACTCAACTTCTGAAAGGGGAACGGGCTCTGACAATGCTAGACAGCGTAGCAGAAGTAACAATAACTTGCCAGTACCTGATGGAATTTCTGGTGACAGCAGAGTTGAATGAGCATATCACAGTGGAAACACCTGATACGAGGGTAAGTGTCCCACATAGGTTACATGAGATAACATTCCAAATGGAGGGGGACAAACCCAGAAAAATAAAAGGTCTCTTTTGGGAGAATCTGACTTTTGGCTATGACATCCTTTCAGCTGACAAAGATTGGCCGCCTGAAGTTGTTATGGATTGCCCAAAGGGAGAAATGGTAATCTTACCGTCCTTTTCCGAACTCGTTCCAATTTATTTAAAACATATTTAAGTCACTTGTATCGCCCACAAATCATCCCCAAGGGGATCTCTCAGCGCTGGAAAAACAAAGGCTAGCGGTCAGTGAGGGAAAGCATTTAGAAGAGCCACGTTTTGAGCAGCTTTTTAAATTGGGCCAGATTTGGGCAATGGCGGATTTGTTCAGGAAGGCTGTTCCACAACTTGGGGGCCAGATAAGAAAAGGAGAGGCCCCCCACCTTTACCTTCCTAATTCTATGGCCACACAGCATCTTACGATTGCTAGATCTAAACTGACGTGTAGGTTGATACCATTTAAGTTTATCAGTGAGATAGACCAGCCCCAGTCCATGCAAGGACCTAAAGACCACACGCGCAGGTGTGGGTGGTAGCCCTTGCTCCAGCACTTTATCGCAACCAGGATGGGTCGGATGCTGAGTCACAACACCATGTAATCCCAGTAAAAACTACTCCAACCCCACAGAGACAGTACCCAATAAAACAAGAAGCGAAAAAACAGGTCAGGGAGATCTTAGATCAACTTGAATATCAGGGTGTGGTTGAAACTTGCAACTCTCAATGAATAATCCTTTGTTTCCCGTAATGAAACCTGACAATTCATACTGTCATGTGGCCGTCAGGGTCATTGTCGATATTGCTAAGTTACCATGAGCTCTGCTGCCATGATGCTGCTTTTGAACACGTTACTACATGACTTTATTTTGCAAGACTCGATTTGTGCCTTTCACCTGAGAACCGTCTGCTTTCTCCATTCTTTGCCTGTTCCAGGAGTTTAGTCTGAACACGGTGTGCAAGGTCGATAAACAATGCCCCTTGTTATTCTGTTCTGGTCAGTCCCAAGCACCTAGACAAAACATGCTAACACAGCTGCTACTGCTGGAAACACGTGCGTTGAGATTATGGGAATGCATGTTGTTCTAACACACACTTGGAGAGGAACCTTTCCAGGAAGAAGAGCTATGCTGTTCCTATGATGTAAAAATACCATCTAGACACTAAGGTATGCGGTCTGCTGACAAAGCCTAGAGATCTTCCTTTATATAATAAAACTTCTGCTTACCAAGGGGAGGGTGGTTAATTGTATTACATACATCATTAATATGTGTGCATAGGGCTGTTATACAGTTCATGTTGCGCAACATACAGGTGGGATCACTTGGAGTTGCTGCACAACCACCGGAACACGGTAGTCTCTGTATTAGTCAAGTCATGATTAATTCAGTGATGGGCAAGTGCCCAGATAATAGGAATGAGCTTCTTTATTGGCTTGCTGAAAAATGTGGGCAACTCGAAGCGGTTTTTCCTATTACCACACCTGTGGAGAAGCACAGGATTCTGACCATGAGCCTACCCAAAGGCCCGAGTTACCTGTTGTAATACATGGGGTAGAGTGTTTGCAGCTGTATATTCGATGTGTTTTGGCACTCCCTCAATGACCGTTCTCCCTTCAGTGATAAAATGTGTTCAGAATGAACATGGGGCCAAAGCGGCCCTGGAGCTGGGAATGAGACTGGTTGGGGTGTTCGATATTGTTTGCGATATGATCCTTGCTAATGTGAAGGGTGAAGCTGTTAGCTTGCAAGTGGCACAACGCTTGGAGGCTGTTGCTGATGCAGACAAACAGCGCACATTGCCAAAGATTATTGCTAAAGCTTATAAAACCTTTGGGTGCAATAGTCTGGGAATTAAGCCTTTTACTCAAACTCAACAAAAAGCCTAGACTGATAAGGATGTGTGTCCGTTCTTTCCTATAAAAAACTGGAGAAATAAAAAACAGGGGCAGCAACAACAGAAGCAAGGTTCACGTGCTGGTTCACCGACACCTGATTCTTCTGAGCAACCTTATGATTTGCGCGACAGATAGATTTCAAGTCCCTGATCAACATTCTCCTCGTTCTTTACAGAACACATTGGACTCTCAAGTCAGTGGTGGGGAGTGCCAGGATTGCCGCAAAGGTGCGACCACTTAACAGGGACGGAATCAACATCGGCAGTTTGACGTAAAAGCCAAACAAGAGGGACTGCCTCGTTTTTAACCCCCGTATCAAAAGAAGAAAGTTGCCACTTTAACAGCAAAGTATGCTTCAGACGATGAGAACGCTACTCCTAGACTGGACATGGGCAGTGACTTTGCTTGACAGGGCGGCGGAGATTACCATAGTGCGGGAAGCACTGCGTCCCTGTATGGAGGTGAGAGCAACTGATACATTTATTACAGTAGAAACAGCAGATACTCGAGTTGCTCCCCCGAATAGGGTCTATGAAATAGTCTTCCAAATTGAGGGTGATATACAGCGTACAATTACGGCGGTTTTCTGGGAAAATCTTACTTCCTCATGACATTTTGTTGGTGGAAGCATATAGGCCTCCACCATTTGTTCTGGCTCCTTCTAGAGGGGAGGTCGTGATACTTTTTTTTACATTTACATTTACATTTTATACTTCAGAGATTTTCACGTTATGTCCCTGAGGAAGCAAAACTGGCTTACGCATCGGAGTGGACATTGGCCTTTGGCCCGGCAGTGTACCGTAATCAGCCGGGCTGGGATAGAGAATCACCGGCACACGGGATTCCATTGCGGTCTATACCACAGCCA